>NC_090867.1:1633333-2312500 GCF_024217435.2 Syngnathus scovelli | reverse complement strand
GAAAGGTGGTGGGATAAAAATTGTAACAGGAACGCTATATTAAATGTCAAGCCGTGAATATTTGTGCCCCCCTCCCATTTTGAGAACGGTGAGTCCTAGACTCCAGCTGTTTTTTTTCTGTCTTCCTGGGGGTCTGCTCAGGTAGTGTGGCAAATTTGAACAGGTTCCCTCATTCCTAGCCCAAGTTACAGGGGGGGAACATATCCTCACGGGGCACCCGTGAGGATATGTTCCCCCCCCTTATTTTGAGAACGGTGAGTCCTAGACTCCAACTGTTTTTTTTCTGTCTTCCTGGGGGTCTGCTCAGGTAGTGTGGCAAATTTGAACAGGTTCCCTCATTCCTAGCCCAAGTTACAAGGGGGGAACATATCCTCACGGGGGAACATATCCTCACGGGTGCCCCGTGAGGATATGTTCCCCCCCCTTATTTTGAGAACGGTGAGTCCTAGACTCCAGCTGTTTTTTTTCTGATGATTTGTGCAGTGATATTAATTGTTATTAATGCACTTTATCAATGTCTTTGGCCTTATTTGGGTCAAACAACTTTGTTTCTTTATCATATAACATACATAAAAATAATGACTTTAAACTTTATTAAAAACATTATTATCTATTTGTTTATTTATTTATTTAACATCCAATATTGTAAAGTTATCAGTGCACGTCTGTCAATAATTTCAATAAAATGTGTAAAGAACAAAATTAATGCCAATTGAGTTATGCCAGTTATAATGTCTTAATAAAGTTGTTGGTCCACTAATTGGCCCGACAACAATATTAAGATATTTAACTTCTTAACTTCATTGATAATTTTGCAAGATATAATTCAATAAACAGTACTAATACAGACAGACCTTGAGTCTGTAGCCCAAGTTACAGGGGGGGAAACATATCCTCACGGGTGCCCTGTGAGAATATGTTCCCCCCCATTTAAAACGGTGTAAATGTAAATAAATGATTTGTGCACCTGTCTGCTGCGTGACGGAGATGAGAGCACAGGCTCAGGAGTGAATTTGCCTCAGGACGAGAGTGACGATGAAAGCGACAACGAAAGAGAGAATGAGAAAGAGTGGTGCGACGCACATCTGGCGCTATTCCAATCGGACACTGAGGAGGAAGATTTTGCTGCTTTCAGTGGACAGGAGGAAGACAAAGACGGCTCTCAGTGACTTTGTTGACTGGTATGTTTTTTTTTTTTTTTTACCTGCCTAGTTAGTGCTGTTACTTCCGTGTTTACAGCAAAATGTTAATGTTATAAAAACTTTAGCCCAGCGAGTGCTGTTACTTCCGTGTTTATAACGAAATGTTAATACGATTAAAACTTTAAAAAGGCTTTCAGTGTACTGTCTTTCTTTGTAAATAACTCGTGTGCACGTGCGGCGTATAGTCTCGTGCGGCTTACATAAATATAAATATAAAAAACTCACGAGTTTTAGCTAGTGTACCTTATAGTCCGGTGTGGCTTATAGCCCGAAATAAACAGTACATTGTGTATCAATAAGTGTACGTATATTAAACTATATAACTGCATATGTCATCATAAGAACATTAAATAATAGTTTCAAATAAATGTATTCGGTATAAATGACATACAGAAAATAATGTATAAATAATATAAATATGATACGCGTGTGTTTGTGTGTGTGTGTGCTAACGTGTGTGTGTAACATATGTAGATGTAGCTAAAGTATACATTAGGGGTGTCAAACTCATTTGTGTCGCGGGCCGCATCATAGTCATAGTTGCCTTCGGAGGGCCATTACGACTGTCAACACCTTATTGTGTGAAGGCGATGGCCTTCACACATATGTTATTCTACTCCATTCACTTTATTATTGTGTGAAGGCGAGACTCGGTACAGGTCGGAAGTTGACCTTCTGACCACGTGGTGCAGGGACAACAACCTCCTGCTGAACGTCAATAAGACCAAGGAAATGATTGTTGACTTCCGGAAGGGTCACACAACACACCTGCCGCTGATCATCGACGGTGCTGTGGTGGAGAGGGTGAGCTGCACCAAGTTCCTGGGGGTGCACATCAGTGAGGACCTCTCCTGGTCCGAAAACACCTCGTCACTGGCGAAGAAAGCTCAGCGCCGCTTGTACTTCCTGCGGAAGCTCAGGCGTGCATGTGCTCCTCAGGCAGGAACGAAATTTCGGTTTCTTTGTGTGTCTTTGGCATGTGGAGAAATTGACAATAAAGCTGACTTTGACTTTTGACTTTGACTTTGATGTGTTATTCTACACCATTCTCTATTATTGTGTGAAGGCGATGGCCATCACACATATGTTATTCTACACCATTCTCTATTATTGTGTGAAGGCGATGACCTTCACACATATGTTATTCCACACCATTCTCTATTATTATTGTGTGAAGGCGATGGCCTTCACACATATGTTATTCTACACCATTCTCTATTATTATTGTGTGAAGGCGATGGCCTTCACACATATGTTATTCTACACCATTCTCTATTATTGTGTGAAGGCGATGGCCTTCACACATATGTTATTCTACACCATTCTCTATTATTATTATTGTGTGAAGGCGATGGCCTTCACACATGTTATTCTACACCATTCTCTATTATTATTATTGCGTGAAGGCGATGGCCTTCACACATATGTTATTCTACACCAGGGGTCACCAAACTACGGCCCGCGGGCCGGATACGGCCCGTCAGCACATTTGGCCCGGCCCTCTGAACAATACCAGAGACGCTATCGGATTTGTTTTCCTATTTGGCCTCCAGAAAAAAAATCCTAGGCCCCGCCCTCTCAAAGAGAGAACGGAATAATGGCGAAAAGGTTAGGTAAGAGAAAAATTGATTCAGAATGCAGGGTATTTAACCTGCAGTGGACAAACGATTATTTTTTTGTTCAATGCAAAGAAAAGGCTGTTTGTCTCATCTGTCAAGAGACGGTGGCGGTATTCAAAGAATACAATCTTCGCCGACACTATGAATCCCGTCACAAAGACAAGTACGATAGCTTGCAAGGCCAAATACGAGCAGACAAACTCTCAAAGCTAAAAAGTGGACTACTATCTCAGCAGAATACATTTGTACGCCAAGCTCAGCTGAACCAGGCATCCGTTCGGGCCAGCTTTCGGGTTGCTCAACTGATAGCAAGCAGCGGTAAGTCTTTCACTGACGGAGAGTTTGTTAAGAAATGTATGGATGCTGTCGCGGAGGAGGTGTGTCCCGAGAAGAGAGATGTATTTAATGCCGTAAGTCTGTCGGCGAGTACAATCACCAGACGCGTTGAAGAAATCGGGAGTAATGTATATGCCCAGCTGCAGCAGAAGACAAAAGAATTTGACTTTTTTTCATTAGCACTGGATGAGAGCACGGACGTGCAGGACACAGCACAACTGCTCATTTTTATTCGTGGAGTTAGCGCAAACTTTCAGATATGCGAGGAGCTGGCAGCCCTCCAAAGTCTCAAAGGGACTACAACGGGAGAGGATATTTTTGACAAAATGTGCCAAACCATGGAGGAGTTGAACCTGGACTGGTCAAAGCTGGCTAGCATCACGACTGACGGGGCTCCTAGCATGGTGGGCGAAACTCGCGGTCTAATAGGACGCATGAACCGGGAGTTGGAAAAAAGGGGTCTCACCGCCCCGCTACGAGTCCACTGCCTGATTCACCAGCAAGCACTGTGCTGCAAAGTGTTGACGTGGGATTCTGTAATGAAGGTTGTGGTGTCGTGCATAAACTTCATCAGAGCAAAGGGACTTAAACATAGGCAGTTCCAAGAATTCCTGTCTGAACTGGAGTCTGCGCACGGAGATGTGCTGTACTACACAGAGGTCCGATGGCTGAGCCGGGGCAGAGTTTTGAGGCGTTTTTACGAGCTGCTACCCGAAATTAACGCATTTCTTCATTTAAAAGACAAAACGGTCCCAGAGCTGATCGACCCAGAATGGAAATGGCACCTCGCATTTTTAACAGACGTGACAGAAATACTTAACAGCCTTAACTTGCAGCTACAAGGCGAGGGGAAACTCATTTGCGACATGTATTCACACATAAAAGCATTTGAGGTGAAATTAGCGCTGCTTTTGGAACAAGTGAAAAAGCGCAACTTTGTCCATCTCCCTGCTACCCAAAAGCTGTCGACAGAGAACCCAGCGGTCCCGTTCCCAGCTGAAAAGTGCGTGGAAGCACTGGAAATGCTGAAGGCGGAGTTCGGTGTGCGATTTAGTGTACTACATGTTCATGCAAAAGAAATCCGTCTTTTTCAGAACCCCTTTGTTGCCGACATTGATGAAGCCCAGCCTTCATATCAGTTTGAGTTGGCTGAGTTACAGAACTGTGATGTTCTGAAAGACACATTCAAGCCCAACTGTCTCATTGACTTCTATGCCGCCCTCCCAAACGACACGTACCCTAACATCAAAAAACACGCAATGAAAATGTCCACAGTTTTTGGCAGCACGTATATCTGCGAGAAAACCTTTTCACGCATGAAACTGCTGAAAACTCCGATGAAATCAAGATTGACAGATGAACATTTGCATCAGTGCTTGAGACTGGCTGTAACTAGAATGGAACCTGATATTCAACTTCTCACCAGCCAGATGCAGGCCCACAGTTCACACTGATGAACATACATAGGTAAGCTCACTTTTCTGACTTGAATGAGTCATTTTGAGCATAAACAAATATAATCATAATAAAATCTACTGGGATAAAATCCATCTTTACAACCATACTGGTACTGAAATGTATTGTGCTGTGTAGGTGCTGTATCACTTAGTTCAGTTTCTCAACCTGCTTCCTTTGTGGTTTTCACAGGGAAGTTGATGAGAGAGAGCTGCAAACAGCGGTGTCTACAAGCCTACTGGAACCTACAAAAGGATTATAAGGAAGGAACACAAGAACTTTAAGAGACTGCTCATATGTGTCAGAGAGATTCTGTTCTGACAACTGAGCTGAACTTTTATCTGTTAAGATTGTGCATGGCACAACAGAAAGTTAATGTTCCATGGCTTTTTTTTTTCTATGAAGAACCTAGAGAGAGTTATTTAGTTATTATTTATTTCATAAATAGTGTTATTTATTTCCAGTTTTTTTCTGTGAAGAACTCAGAGAGGGTTATTTAGTTATTATTTATTTCATTAATAGTGTTATTATTTATTTCCTGACTTTTTTTCTGTAAAGAACCTGGAAAGGGTTATTTGGTTATGTGTGGCTTTCTGGAAAACAATAATTTTTTTAAGCACCCCTACGATCGTCACACTTTTTCTGTTGCAAACTGACACCGGCCCCCCATCAGAGAAAGGAAAAGTTATGTGGCCCTCACAGGAAAAAGTTTGGGGACCCCTGTTCTACACCATTCTCTATTAGTATTATTGTGTGAAGGCGATGGCCTTCACACATATGTTATTCTACACCATTCTTTATTATTATTATTGTGTGAAGACGATGGCCTTCACACATATGTTATTCTACACCAGGTATGGGCAAACTACGGCCCGCGGGCCGCATACGGCCCGTTAGGCTTTTTAATCCGGCCCGCCGAACTCTTCCAAATTATAGTAAAAACCTCCTTTTTTTTCCCCCTTTGCCTGCAATGCCCACGTTTCCCCAATAGATGGCGCACTCAAAACACATTGACCGTTGTTGGAGTGGTGCGTATTCCTCTTTATTTCACTTTAATTTTCACTTCATTTCACGTCACCATTAAGCCCTTCTGTAAAAATGAGCGAACCAAAGAGAAGGAAAGTGGACAGCGAATGCAGAGTGTTTAATAAGGAGTGGACATCAAAATACTTCTTCACTGAAGTCCGATCAACGGCTGTATGTCTGATATGCCAAGAAGCTGTTGCGGTTTTCAAAGAGTACAATATCAGCCGTCACTTTGCCACAAAGCATGCAAACTATGCTAGCAAGCAGTCAACACAAGAACGGGCGGCTACTGCTCAGAGGTTGGCAGCTAATTTACAGAGTCAACAGAAGTTTTTTCACCGACAAACTGCAATTCAAGAGTCAAGTACCAAGGCAAGTTATTTGCTGGCATTCAAATTAGCAAAGGCTAGTAAGCCTTTCTCCGAAGGCGAGTTTTGAAAGAGTGCATGGTAGAGACAGCAGGTCTCTTGTGTCCGGAGAGCAAAGCCAAGTTTGAAAAAATAAGTTTAGCACGCAGGACAGTGACTCGCCGCGTGGAACTGATTGACGAAGATATAGCCAGCGAGTTAAACAAAAAGGCGGAGTCCTTTAAGTTATATTCACTAGCACTGGATGAAAGTAACGACATAAAAGACACTGCTCAGCTCCTAATTTTTATCAGAGGGATTAACGACAGTTTTGAGATAACGGAGGAGCTTTTGAGCATGGAATCACTGAAAGGGAAAACGCGAGGAGAGGACTTATATAAACAGGTGTCTGCTGTCATCGAGAGAATGAAGCTACCTTGGAGTAAACTTACCAATGTCACCACGGATGGATCGCCAAATTTAACTGGAAAAAACATCGGGCTGCTGAAAAGAATCCAGGATAAAGTGAAAGAAGAAAACCCTGAACAGGATGTTATTTTACTTCACTGCATCATTCATCAGGAATCTCTGTATAAGTCTGTATTGCATCTTAATCACGTCGTGGATCCAGTTGTAAAACTTGTTAACTTCATACGAGCAAGGGGACTTAATCATCGTCAGTTCATTACGTTCCTGGAAGAAACTAATGCAGATCACCAGGACCTACTTTACCACTGTTAGATAAATTGTATATATATGTTATCATGCGTTCCCTAATGAGTACTTATTAATAAAATTATTGCACAGAATGCTTGCTGTATCGCCTTGCAGACGTCCACCAGAACACAAGTCATACGATGCTGTCTGGAGCTTCCTGACCTTCTACATCTCTGGGAATCCAAGAAAGCTGTTGATAGCTCAATCTATTTTGTTGATGTCTGCACATGGCATTTTGTCCTTGCACTCTTTTTGATTCTCATGACATCTTGTCTACGACTTCTTTTGTTTATAGAATCTCGTTTCTTTTCTCATGAGACAAAGCCCACACTTTCCCCCACCTCAGGGGCTAGTCTCACATTGTGGGTAGGGCATTCCTAAATAAAAAGAGCGAGGAGTGTTAACGGACCTTTAGTGTATTTCGGGACTGCTGTAAGTCTGATTGCACTCCTCGCGAGAAAAGACTCAAAATTCTGCCTCACTGGTTTTGTCTGCTGATCCTTTTGCTGATTTTGAACCTAACAACCACTCTGGTTAAGTTTGGGGAAAGTGTTTCAACGAGTCTGGGAGCTCAAAGACGAGATTTGCTCATTTTTAAATTTAATGGGGAAATCCGAAGAATTTCCCGAGCTGAGCGACACGAACTGGCTTTGTGACTTTGCGTTTGCTGTGGACATATTTTCACACATGAATGAGCTGAACGAAAAGCTACAGGGGAAAGGTCAGTTTGCGCACGACATGTACACAAATGTGAGAGCCTTCAAATCCAAGCTGGTTTTATTCTCCAGGCAAATGTCAAACAAATATTTTGCACATTTCCCCACACTAGCCGTGCAAAAAGAGGCCGCCCTAAATGCGAAGAAATACTGCAAATCAATGGACAATCTGCACAGAGAATTTTGCCGTCGGTTCTGTGATTTTGAAAAAATTGACAAGTCACTTCAACTGGTGTCCTGTCCCCTGTCACAAGACCCCGAATCAGCACCGCAGGAGCTGCAATTGGAACTGATCGATCTTCAGTCTGACTCCGTCTTAAAGGAGAAGTTCAAGTCTCTTAAACTGAATGACTTTTACGCTTCACTTAAAGAGACCACGTTTCCAAACCTCCGGAGGTTGGTGCAGAAGATGCTGGTGTTGTTTGGCTCGACCTACGTGTGTGAGCAGACGTTTAGCGTCATGAAAATCAACAAAGCCCATCACAGATCCAAGTTAACTGACCAACACCTCAGATCTGTCCTGAGAATTGCCACAACAAAACTAACTCCAGACTTTGATGCACTGGCAAAAAAGGGAGACCAACAACACGGTTCCCACTGAAATAGTGAGTTTTTCTGCTGTGTTATGAAAAAATGCATATGGAAAGTTTGGAAGTGCGTCTTTTAATTAAGAGCAATGCGCATTTACGCACAGCAGCGGTACAGTAGCTTAATTAACACGCCGCACATCGCTCTTAATTTAAATTTAAATTTTCAGCTGCAGGTAGGATATTTAATACAGCCTATGTCTGTGTGCTTGGCAACGATACACATGTACTGTTTGCACGTGAAGGCGAGGGCGTCCGTGGCGAGTTTGTAGAGCGCGCGGTCAGGACATTCCATCCATGATTTAACACAAGTAGTATTTCGTTGTGTAATAATATGTTTTGAATGTTGAAAGTGATTCCATTATTCAATAAATGTTGATTTCTTTAACTTTGCACCTTCGATTGAAACTTATTAAAAACAGACGCAATCTTGATAAATCACAGTGCGTATGTTATTTTGATCTATTTACATTTCCTCCTCACAGTATCTGCGAAATAGTATGTAAATGCCATATCTTGCATATTCCTTGAGACAAATTTATTAATTGATAAGGGCTATTTTTCACATTTGAAAGACAGTTAATAAATTGGGTTGAAGTGTTCTTACTGTGCTATGAGGTTTGCACACACTACATTTAATGCTTTAGTATATCCGGCCCAAACACTCCCTCCAAATGCACCTGGCCCGGCCCCTCAGTCAAATTTTAAAACCAATGTGGCCCGCGAGTCAAAAAGTTTGCCCACCCCTGTTCTACACCATTCTCTATTATTATTGTGTGAAGGCGATGGCCTTCACACATATGTTATTCTACACCATTCTCTATTATTATTATTGTGTGAAGGCGATGGCCTTCACACATGTTATTGTACTCCATTCTCTATTATTGTGTGAAGGCGATGGCCTTCACACATATGTTATTCTACACCATTCTCTATTATTATTGTGTGAAGGCGATGGCCTTCACACATATGTTATTCTACACCATTCTCTATTATTATTATTATTGTGTGAAGGCAATGGCCTTCACACATATGTTATTCTACACCATTCTCTATTATTAGTGTGAAGGTGAAGACCTTAACACTATTGTTATTGCTGTCCTTTATTATTATTATTATTATTATAATTAGTGTGAAGGTGAAGACCTTCACACTATTGTTATTGCTGTCCTTTATTATTATTATTAGTGTGAAGGTGAAGACCTTCACACTATTGTTATTGCTGTCCTTTATTATTATTAGTGTGAAGGTGAAGACCTTCACACTATTGTTATTGCTGTCCTTTATTATTATTAGTGTGAAGGTGAAGACCTTCACACTATTGTTATTGCTGTCCTTTATTATTATTATTATTAGTGTGAAGGTGAAGACCTTCACACTATTGTTATTGCTGTCCTTTATTATTATTATTATTATTATTAGTGTGAAGGTGAAGACCTTCACACTATTGTTATTGCTGTCCTTTATTATTATTAGTGTGAAGGTGAAGACCTTCACACTATTGTTATTGCTGTCCTTTATTGTGTGAAGGTGATGGCCTTCACGCATATGTAATTCTACACCATTCTCTGTTATTATTGTGTGAAGGCGATGGCCTTCACACATATGTTATTCTACACCATTCTCTTTTATTGTGTGAAGGCGATGGCCTTCACATATGTTATTCTACACCATTCTCGATTATTGTGTGAAGGCCATCGCCTTCACACATGTTATTCTACACCAGTGGTTCCCAAAGTGGGCGGTACTGCCCCCCTGGGGGCGGTGGAAAGATCTGGGGGGGCGGTGAGGACGAAGGGGGCGGTAGGGGGGCGGTGAGGTCGAAGGGGGCGATAGGGGGCGGCAGTCCGAAGTCAGAATTTGAAGGGGGCGGTAGGGGGGCGTCAGTCCGAAGTCAGAAGTTCGAACGTTTGTTTGACGACACATGTGAGTCGACGGACGACAATTTGTACACATGTGCGGTTGTGGGTGGACGGACGACAATTTGTACATGTGCGGTTGGACGAGTCAGTGACCCAAATTAAACCGGAAGTGACCTTTTTAAACTGGAAGTGACCCAAACTAAACCGGAAGTGACCCTTTTAAACCGGAAGTGACCCCAAATAAACCGGAAGTGACCTCAGCTAGACCGGAAGTGCCTCTATTCAAACCGGAAGTAACCCAAATAGACCAGAAGTGACCCAAACCAAACCGGAAGTGACCCCAAATGAACCGGAAGTGACCACAGGTAAACCGGAAGTGACCCCAAATCAAACCGGAAGTGAGATTTTTAAACCGGAAGTGACCCCAAATAAACCGGAAGTGACCTCAGCTAGACCGGAAGTGCCTCTATTCAAACCGGAAATGACCCAAATAGACCGGAAGTGACCCCAAATCAAACTGGAAGTGACCTTAAGTAAACCGGAAGTGACCCCAAATCAAACCGGAAGTGACCCAAAATAAACCGGAAGTGACCCAAAATAAACCGGAAGTGACCCAAAATAAACCGGAAGTGACCTCAGCTAGACCGGAAGTGCCTCTAATCAAACCGGAAGTGACCCAAATAGACCGGAATTGACGCAAATCAAACCGGAAGTGACCCCAAATGAACCGGAAGTGACCTCAGGTAAACCGGAAGTGACCCTAAATCAAACCGGAAGTGACCTTTTTAAACCGGAAGTGACCTTTTTAAACCGGAAGTGACCCCAAATAAACTGGAAGTGACCTCAGCTAGACCAGAAGTGCCTCTATTCAAACCGGAAGTGACGCAAATAGACCGGAAGTGACCCAAATCACCCTGCGAGTGACCTTATTTCAACATTAACTGCCCTAAATAGCTACATTAGGCGCTTACTTTTGTATTTATTGTCAGAGTGAACCCGTTTCAACATTTTAACCCCAAAAGTGAACCTCTGGAAGCTGTTTTTTTTCGTTTTGTTCCAAATTTCAAAATATTTTGGCGCAATTCTTTTTTCTTTTAATTCCCATTCATTCTCTATGGGGATTGAACATTTGCTCTAACTTCTACATTTTTTAACCAATTCAACCCGTTCCAACATTCAACTGTTTATCTTTTGCCTACCTATTCCACAACCTCCCACTTACCAAAAATTCCAAACTTCAAATTTGAAATTCAACCAAATTCTCCAAAATTTAGTATTACGCTTCTATTTTCCACATTTCTCAAGAAATTCAACTCATTTCAACATCATTCGGCATCATTCCCCAAGAAGTGATTCAAAGTCTTCGCCTTCACACGCAATTTCTCCAGAAATTGCATTTTCTAGTTCTTCTATTTTATTCTCCACACTTTTTTGTCCCGCTTCTTCTTCCACAAAATTCATCCGACTCACTCCGTTCCACTTTTGACGAATTCCAAATATTCACGATGAGCGCTTCCATTTTTCTCGTTCCGAAAATTTTCCGATTTCGCAAAATTCGCGAATTAACGACAAATTTTTCCCCATTCATTCTTAATGGCAGATTCGACATTTCACATTTACGTCATTCCACTTTTAAATTCACATCATTCAGCACATTCGAACCACATTCGGATTGATTCTCGACATTCCCAAAATTGCCAAATTCAAAAATTTCACGTTTTCACGTTAAAATTTTCCAAAAAAATTCACGAAATTTCGTTTTTCACCTCTAATTTCTACATTTTTCAACCGATTCAACCCATTCCAACTTTCAACTGTTCATATTTTGCCTGCCTATTCCACAACATCTCGCCTACCAAAAATTCCAAATTTTCAAATTTGAAATTCAACCAAATCCTCCAAAATTTCGTTTTTCTACTCTAACTTCTACGTTTTTCAACCGATTCAACCCATTCTAACTTTCAACTGTTCATCTTTTTTCTACCTATTCCACAACTTCCCACTTACCAAAAATTTCAAATTTGAAATTCAACCAAATTCTCCAAAATGTCATTTTTCTACTCTAATTTCTACATTTTTCAACCGATTCAACCCATTCCAACTTTCAACTCTTCATCTCTTGCGTACCGACTCTACAACTTCCCACTTACCAAAAATTCCAAATTTGAAATTCAACCAAATTCTCCAAAATTTCCGTTTTATACTCTCATTTCTACATTTTTCAACCGATTCAACCCATTCCAACTTTCAACTCTTCATCTCTTGCCTACCGACTCTACAACTTCCCACTTACCAAAAATTCCAAATTTGAAATTCAACCAAATTCTCCAAAATTTCCGTTTTATACTCTCATTTCTACATTTCTCTACCGATTCAACCCATTCCAACTTGCAAGTTTTCATCTTTCACCTACCTATTCCATAGCTTCCCTTTACAAAAAATGCCAAATATTCCAATTTGAAATTCAACCAAATTCTCCAAAAATGTGTTTTTCTACTCTATTTTCTACATTTTTCAACCGATTCAACCCATTCCAACTTTCAACTCTTCATCTTTTTCCTACCTATTCCCCAAATTCCCACTTACCAAAAATTCCAAATTTGAAATTCAACCAAATTCTCCAAAATTTCGTTTTTCTACTCTAATTTCTACATTTTCAACCAATTCAACCCATTCCAACTTTGAATTCTTCATCTAAATCCTACCTGTTCCCCAAATTCCCACTTACCATAAATTCCACATTTTCAGATTTGAAATTCAACCACATTCTCCAAAATTCCGAAATTCCACCAAATCTCCAAAATTCAGTTTTTCACCTCTGTTTTCTACATTTCTCAAGTAATTCAACTCGTTTAAACATCATTCGCCAGCATTCCCCAAGAAGTTATTAATAGTCTTCGCCTTCACACGCAATTTCTCCAGGAATTGCATTGTCTAGTATTATATACAGTATAGGCTACACACCAAATTGATGAATAACACGTTTTGAAATCATAGACTAGTAAAAACTAGTAAAAAAATAAATAAAAAGATTGCTAGCAATTTCTATTTTTTTTTCAAAGTGAATACAATTTCTAATTTTAATATTGACACATGTAGTCCATTCCCAATTTGTCTTTGCGAGCCATATAAAATGATGTGGCGGGCCATAACTGGCCCCCGGGCCTTGAGTTCCACACCTGTGGTATACATACTGTGAATATGTTTTTAGAACTGTTTTATTATAACAACTTTTTTATAACAAGGCACAAGAATGCATACTGTTAATACGTTTTTAGAACTCTTATTATAACATTTTTTTATAACAAGGTACTGTTAGAAAAATGTATATATATGTTATCATGCGTTCTCTAATCAATGCTTACTGCAATATTACTGCAATATATGCTTGCTGTTTGGCTTTGCTGTTTTTATGTTGTGCTACAGAAAAGAAAGGTTACAGCTGGGTCACGAGAGAGGTGACGACTGGGTCAGGCAGGACGTAGCTACCAGCTTGCGACTCTGCAATAAGAGAACGTCTACTGAGACAATTCGTAGAAACAACATGCCTGACCACAGTTTTACACTCTCCGATGGAGTGGCAAGAAAACGTCAAGTTTCCTGTTTTTATCATAGAGGCAAAGAGAGATGCTGATTGCTTAAATTGTTTTGCAGACATTGCCATATAAGTATGCAACACCTTGTGTTTATTTTTGGTTACGAGACAAAGCCCACATGCTTTTTCCCCCCTCCCTTAGGGGCTTTTGTCTCACATTGTGGGTAGGACAAATCCTAATAAAAAGAGTAGGAGTGCATACAGATATTTAGTGTAGTGAAATTGTTGTAAGCTATCTGTACTGCACTCCACGCGAACATTTGAATTAATATTCTTGTCTCATTGTGATTTCTGTTTGCTGAGTCTTTTCTCTTTACTTTATAGTACACATGTCAGTAAAATAAACCTGACAGGTACAATACTGTAAATATGTTTTTAGAACTCTTATTATTATAACAACTTTTTTTTATAAAAAGGTACAAGTGTACGCACTGCAATTGTGTGGGCACTCCCTGCCTTCTGCTGGTGTGTGGGCAACTTTTGTGCCATAATTTCTCAATTTAGAGGTTGTATTTGGGATTTTTGTTTTTGGAAAAAAAATCCGCGATGTACTTACGATAAATGAACCGCTATGTAGTGAGGGATTACTGTATACCTATTGGATTAAAGTGCATGTGTTACGTGTGTATTCATATATTTCACTTGCTTAATTTGCTAGGCAACCGACATTCATAAGCGTGAACTAATATTTCGTGTGCATACACACTGAACTTTAGACGATATTAGCAGTAAACATTCGGAATGGTTGGATAAGGGGGTTCAACATGAGCTTTTGGAAGGCTAAAAATTATAGCAAATCAATTTCAGAAATGTGGCGTGTGCTGTTTTAGTTGTATGTTTACAGGGACCAGCCAAGATATCTGGAGCAGAGGTGCATGTTGACAGAAAGTCGTCGCCTAGGAGACAAGAGGTGCGTGACGGACAGCTACTCCCCCGAGAGAAACAACACTGTTTTTTATTGTAGTGACCTTGACAGGCAAATACAATCATGAGGACCACAGGAATTAGACACCGGCTTTTCTGACTCAGCTCGTACGCGAGAGCAAGTCGTAGCAGAAAGAAAGTGGTCCAGCGCTGTAACCCTTTTCTTGAATTCAGAGACTCTACAAATTGGATCACAATCAACCCAGCTTATGTGAGTATGGCGTTACGTATTGTGTTAGTGTGAATACCTTCCTTAAACAGAAGAAAAACGAACATGCACTGAGTAGGTTTTATGTTATATGCCGCGGGGTGCAATTGGCGCACTCCCTTTGAATTTTCCATCAAGCTGATAATCTGAATCAGGTGTATTGGACGAATGAAATATGAAAAACAAGCAGGTTATCGGCCCCCGAGGACCAGACTTTGACACCAGTGCCTTAGTGAAATAACATTATCGGAACAACGCCTACACACGTTAATCATTAGCATTGCCCATCTGACTTACGTAGGTGCTTTTGATTACAGCAATTCCATCGTAGAAGTTCAACCTACGTTAGTTAACCATTAGCATTCCCATCTGTCTTGTATAGGTGCTTTTGATTAAAGCAATTCTATAGTAGAAGTTCAACAAGTATTGGCTCTAAAATTTGATTGAGATGTGTGCCAAACATGGTGAGCCCCAGGAAGGCAGCAGGCCTCGATGGAGTACTGGAACCCACTTCATCTCAATCTTCAAACACTGCCTGTCTCAGAGCACCATTGAGGCCTGCTGAAAACCTCAACCTTCTTCCCCATTCCCAAAAGGAAACAGTGGCTAGACTCACCTGTTCTACTTCATTCAATGACAATAAAGGCGGTTATGATTCTGATCCTTATTATTTAAACAAAAACGTAATGAAATACATTGTAATTAATTTCTCATGATTGATCACATTTATATCAAACTGTTAGTTAAATAAATTATTTATTAAATAATAAATTGTTCAAATAATAAATAACACACCATCTTAAACAACAAAATTTAATCTATCTATCTGGAGTACTGGAACCCACTTCATCTCAATCTTCAAACACTGCCTGTCTCAGAGCACCATTGAGGCCTGCTGAAAACCACAACCTTCTTCCCCATTCCCAAAAGGAAAGTGTCTAGACTCACCTGTTCCACTTCATTCAATGACAATAAAGGCGGTTGTGATTCTGATCCTTATTATTTAAACAAAAACGTAATGAAATACATTGTAATTAATTTCTCATGATTGATCACATTTATATCAAACTGTTAGTTAAATAAATTATTTATTAAATAATAAATTGTTCAAATAATAAATAACACACCATCTTAAACAACAAAATTTAATCTATCTATCTATCTATCTATCTATCTATCTATCTATCTATCTATCTATATTATAAGAGACAACCCTTGATTAGGAATACAGTACTTCTGACAGAACAGCACTCAATGCATGTTGAAAATAATATTAATTGTCACACAAAAGATGTCAAGTCAAACAAAGCATACCTTTCGCCGTCCCTACTTTGGGCTTGTACTGCAGTGCAGATAGCAGAAGGTCTATTTTATGGATTAGCTTGTTTACGACAATGGCAAAAGTCACATGTACCTTACATATCTGCAACTCACTCATAAAAGGGTTGTCAAACATAACATACCGACCTTTTCACCTTCCATCATTATATATCACTCATTAAAGTTGATTGATGAGAAGGACGATAGTGGATATACCTGAGTTAACATAATTGTGTTTAAACAAGTGAAAAAAATCCAGGCAAACTTTAGCCACCTGGGTTTATTGGGGAAAAAAAAAACACTATCAAAAGTTGATAAATCAATCTCAATGACCATTTTGCTAAATGGGAAACTTCTGTAGGGTTGTTTTTTTTGGGGGGCGGGGTGATCGTCTCGCAGTGAGGTTACTATTGTTTTTGTAGAAATCATTAAGGCCCTAGTAGCAAATGCAACAGTCCTGGTTTTACGTTTCACCTTGACCTATAAAATTTTGGTCATATAAAAATGTATTTTTGATGGCAAAAATATTTATTTACATACAGTCAAACCTCGGTTTTCGAACGTCCCGGTACTCGAACAAATCAGAATTTGAATGAAAAATGAGAGATTTTGTTGCTTCGGTTGTCGAACGAAATTCAGAGGTCGAACCTTGCGAGATGAGCCGAAAGGACCCGAGAAAACCCGACCGCGCGGCCCGGATGCCGACTGACTCCGTTTGTTATTGTATTTTCGTTACTTTGAGGGTTGTATTAACCCCTAATCATGCCTCCAAAGAAAGCAAGTGGGAGCAGTAAAGCCATCCTAAAACACAAAGACGCTCTTAAAGCAACACTGAGCGCCCGGTTCCGGTTGCGTGATCAGACCAAATTAAGCTCCCTGCGCACTGAGGTCCACTTAAATTTTGGAAAGTACATCAGGACTTTAAAAATACTTTCTAAATTTCAGCGACGGCAGTGCAGTTGCGCGGTTGGCGGTGCGCTCCAGTTGCGCGATCGGACAAAAATGCGCAAATAAAACAATGCTTAAAAAAGGCGTGTTTTTAAGTCTTGGAACGGATTCAATTTTTTTCCATCATTTGTAATGGGAAAAATAGATTTATTTTAACATTTGACAACCTATTTACAAATTTGGTGTCACGAATGGAAATGGAGCCAGGACGACCAAATACAGCTTGGACCACGGTTTATTGAGGGAAGAGGGAGTTAGAAGGGAGCATGAAGGGACAACGGGCAAACTAACATGACTTCCTAACAAAACTACACACATACAACAACAGGACTGACCGACCGACAGGCCTGGCTAACAGACACAGAACAGAAAGACACAGACATGAACAGAAAGTCATGAACTACGAGAATAATCCGACAGGGGAGTGAGAGGCAGACAGGAATTAAATACGCGACAGGTAACGAGAGGCAGGTGACTGTGATTACACTGATCGTGGGCAGACACAGGAGGGGAGGGGAGAGTACACAGAGACGCGGACAGAAACCATGACAACATGGACACGTAGTGGGGCGACCGGGGACAAGTCATGACATTTGGGGCTATTTACAGAGATGTTATTGCATGTGTGCTCACATGTGTGTGTGTGTGTTTTGCTATTTACAAAGGATGTACGTATTTGTGTGTCGCTGTATCCCGCATCAGAATATTCGTCAGATGACGGCAATTCATCCGAACTGTGGCACAAACAACTGCCACTCACTAAGTGTCTGCCCGAGCCGGTGGCTTTTAAAGCGGACTTCCGTGTCTGTCACGTACTCATAGCCACCTCCTCTAAATTCACTCTATCATCTTACTCTTCCACATTTACAATGAGCAACAGTTTGCTCAATTGTAAGCGGCTTGAGAGCTGATCACTTCTGTTTTGCCATGTTCTCTCACTCTTGGACTTGTTCCTCCGAAACTCCACAACTACTCACTATTGTTCTACTATTTGAGCTGGGTTACCGCTTATGTCACCTCTTTATGAGCCAGCATGAACATCTCTTCCCTCAAGTGGTCACAGTTAACCACTGCGATGCTTTATACGCTTGATATCAACTCTTTGTATGCCAGCGATGAGAATACTCGTCATTGACATTAATGATGCAGGATCCCGTCGAGTATTCTTGTCAATTTATTTTAATTTTATGAATTGGTAGATAAGACTCCCGGTCACCTTTCCACTTAAAATTGTTAGAATAGGCCTCTTTGGCACATGTGATTAGCTAGGTAGCTTGGGCTATGCCGTTATATCGCTGTAACCCTTCTCTTGCTTCATTAGCATTCTCTTCTTTATGACACTCTTTGCACATACGTAGACGTCGCTCTCAGTTAAGACTATTTGTTCAAGGTCACACATTATCACACAGGCTAGGCAGAGTCGCCTCCTTGCAGGAGGGTGGCCTAGAGTAGTACAAGAACAGGAACCTTGGTGGTGGGAGTTAGACCTTCTTCCGCATCTCGCAGAGAAGGCTCCACAGCTGTATATCGATCATTCTGGCATACATTAAATAGTTATACTGTGAAGGCTGCCTCTTGGTAATTACAGTTAGCATAGCGAGCATTAAAGATAAAGAACTGGGAACAAACCTAACAAAATCAAATCTATAGGGCATTGTAGTGGTTAACTCTGACCACTTGGTGGCAGAGTTGCTCTTGCTGGCTCAGAGAGGTGACGTAAACTGTAAGCCCAGCCCACATGGGAGAACAACGGAGAATGAAGTTGTACAGTTATGGAGGAAGAAGTTAGAGAGTGAGAGAAAATGGCAAAATGGAAGCGATCGGCTTTCAAGTAGCTTACAATTGAGCAAACTATTTGTTGCGTGTTGATTGCTAACGTTTCTTAGCAAAGTGCCGTGGTGCTTGCTGGGTAATGTGGGATGATGACGTGTGCTGTTTAAGTGTGTTGTTGGACTACAATACAAGCTCGTGAGTACGAATGGTCACCTCCAGTGTCTTCATTCTCGGCTAAATTGCCGTACCCCAAGTTATAACAAACTGGCGACGAGGTGGAGCTTAACGTTGTTGTTTCGGCTTGACGTCTGTCTTGGCCGAGTTTTTTTTTTTTACGTGAATGAGTAGCGCAATGTTGTGGCTATTGTTTGGTGGTGCCTCCGACGGTGGGAGGGACCTTCGTGTCCCACTGATTAACTACCGCCTGCCTTAAGTTAGGCAGGTCCCAGCCAGTCTGCTTGCTTCTTAAGATGCAAGGAGCTTAGAGTGTATACACTTGACGGGTAGCTGAAAATAGTGTACCCACAAACCAGTGACGTGTGGTGAGGTTCATGACTGGGGAGGCACTGACTTCACCTCCCCCCCAGGTAAAATTTGTCCGACACCTAACCGTGTAAAAAAAAAAGGTTCGGGAACGCTGCTCTAGAGTAGCTTATTCATTATTTAATTTGAAGTACTTTAATTAAAATCCCATATCAGCAGTCTTCACACATAAAAACACTCAATAAAGCACATAGAATCAAAAACTTGTTTTCGATCGTGCGTACCACTCCGTTTCAAAAGACATGCTCCGAAGTCCCGTTGTCCGAATCAAACCTTTTAACTCCGGAGTTGGTCTTCCTTTACTGATGACCTCCTGCTTCGACCGAAAATCCATAGTTGAAAATTGTTTGAGTTTGCATATGTAATCCTCCATTGTAAAACGAAATGGAAAAACAAAAACAAAAAACGAATATAAAACGAAATAAATGGACGACTGCTCCTCAGTTGTTCACTGTAAATTTGAACTGGAGATCACTTATTCTACAGGTGGGCGCATGAAGCATCCCGGGATCACTAGCGCTCCCTGCCATAAGGCTGGAGAACTTTTTTTGTTGCCTCCATTGGGTCTCTTTTCAAAGCCGATTTGTTCATCTAAACACGATGTTACAGACAGATGCCAAAAACACTAGATACTACATCACCTTAACTACGGAAATTAGTTAATAAAGCCACAGTGTTTGAACACTTAAACAGTGACATAGAGAGAGACAGCAGTTCAGTCTAACTCAGGGGTGGGCAAACATTTTGACTGGCGGGCCGAATTTGGTTCTAAATTTTGATCGGGGGGCCGAACCAGGAGCAGATGGATGTAGTGTTTGTGTGACGTAATAGAAATGACATGTACAGGTCACTGCATAAAAGTTTTGTGCTTTTAGTAGGTAGTAAAGCATGGATATTCAAAAAAAGCTTTTTGAAAACAAATGCATTTATTAACAGCATTAAAAATATATTTCACCCAAAAACTACCGTATTTTCCGGACTATAAGTCGCTCCGGAGTATAAGTCGCACCAGCCATAAAATGCCCCAAAAAGTGAAGAAAAACATATACAAGTCGCTCCGGAGTATAAGTCGCATTTTGGGGGCAATTTATTCGACAAAATCCCACACCAAAAACAGTCATGAACGAGCAACAACAGGCTAAACGATAGCAACAACAGGCTAAACGATAGGTATGCTAACGTGACAAACACAAACAAAGAGCTGAGAACGGGCCTGACGTAACATATAGAGTGATTAAGGACAACTATTACATGAATAACATGTTTATAAAACCATCAGTGTCACTCCAATTCATTAAATAGCAACAACAGGCTAAACGATAGGTATGCTAACGTGACAAACTCAAACAAAGAGCTGAGAACGGGCCTGACGTAACATATAGAGAGATTAAGGACAACTATTACATGAATAACATGTTTATAAAACCATCGGTGTCACTCCAATTCATTAAATAGCAACAACAGGCTAAACGATAGGTATGCTAACGTGACAAACACAAACAAAGAGCTGAGAACGGGCCTGACGTAACATATAGAGTGATTAAGGACAACTATTACATGAATAACATGTTTATAAAACCATCGGTGTCACTCCAATTCATTAAATCCATCGATCGTTCTTTGTCAACAATGGGTGCGCACGGCTGAGCGCGCTTGCGCTTCAAAATATTCCACAGGCTCATATAACGATAGATAAACTATATTTTAAATAACTATAATACAAGCCAATAATATTATCAAACCATCCGTGCACTTTAATTCCATTAAATCCATCCATCCATCCATCTTCTTCCGCTTATCCGGGGTCGGGTCGCGGGGGCAGCAGCTTCAGGAGGGACTCCCAGACTTCCCTCTCCCCAGCCACTTCATCCAGCTCATCCCGGGGGATCCCAAGGCGTTCCCAGGCCAGCTGAGAGACATAGTCTCTCCAGCGCGTCCTGGGTCGTCCCCGGGGTCTCCTACCGGTGGGACATGCCCGGAACACCTCCCCAGGGAGGCGTCCAGGAGGCATCCTGATAAGATGCCCGAGCCACCTCATCTGGCTCCTCTCAACGTGGAGGAGTAGCGACTCTACTCCGAGTCTCTCCCGGATGACCGAGCTTCTCACCCTATCTCTAAGGGAGAGCCCGGACATCCTGCGGAGAAAACTCATTTCGGCCGCTTGTATCCGAGATCTCGTTCTTTCGGTCACGACCCATAGCTCGTGACCATAGGTGAGGGTAGGAGCGTAAATCGACCGGTAAATTGAGAGCTTTGCCTTTTGGCTCAGCTCTCTCTTCACCACAACGGACCGGTACAGGGTCCGCATTACTGCCGACGCTGCACCGATCCGCCTGTCGATCTCACGCTCCATCCTCCCCTCACTCGTGAACAAGACTCCAAGATACTTGAACTCCTCCACTTGGGGCAGGATCTCATCCCCGATCCGGAGAGGGCATTCCACCCTTTTCCGATCGAGGACCATGGACTCGGATTTGGAGGTGCTGACCCTCATCCCGACCGCTTCACACTCGGCTGCGAACCGTTCCAGCGAGAGCTGGAGATCACGGCCTGAAGAAGCCAACAGCACCACGTCATCTGCAAAAAGCAGAGACGCGATGCTGAGGTCCCCAAACCGGACCCCCTCAACGCCTCGGCTGCGCCTAGAAATTCTGTCCATAAAAATTATGAACAGAATCGGTGACAAAGGGCAGCCTTGGCGGAGTCCAACCCTCACTGGGAACGAATCCGACTTACTGCCGGAAATGCGGACCAGACTCTGGCATCGGTGATACAGGGACCGAACCGCCCTTATCAGTTGGCTTGGCACCCCGTACTCCCGAAGCACCCTCCACAGAACCTCCCGAGGGACACGGTCAAACGCCTTCTCCAAGTCCACAAAACACATGTGGACTGGTTGGGCAAACTCCCATGCACCCTCGAGGATCCTGCCGAGGGTGTAGAGCTGGTCCACTGTTCCACGGCCAGGACGAAAGCCACACTGCTCCTCCTGAATCCGAGGTTCGACCTCCCGACGGACCCTCCTCTCCAGCACCCCTGAATAGACCTTACCAGGGAGGCTGAGGAGTGTGATTCCCCTGTAATTGGAACACACCCTCCGGTCCCCCTTCTTAAAGAGGGGAACCACCACCCCAGTCTGCCAATCCAGAGGCACTGTCCCCGATGTCCACGCAACGTTGTAGAGGCGTGTCAGCCATGACAGCCCCACAACATCCAGAGCCTTTAAGAACTCTGGGCGGATCTCATCCACCCCCGGGGCCTTGCCACCGAGGAGTTTTTTAACTACCTCAGTGACTTCGACCCCAGAGATTGGAGAATCCGCCTCAGAGTCTCTAGGCCCTGCTTCCTCAATGGAAGGCGTGTAGGTGGAATTGAGGAGGTCTTCGAAGTATTCTCCCCACCGACTCACGACGTCCCGAGTCGAGGTCAGCAGCACGCCATCCCCACTGTAAACAGTGTTGACGTTGCACTGCTTCCCCCTCCTGAGACGCCGGATGGTGGACCAGAATTTCCTCGAAGCCGTCCGAAAGTCATTCTCCATGGCCTCACCGAACTCCTCCCACGCCCGGGTTTTTGCCTCAGCAACCGCCGAAGCCGCGTTCCGCTTGGCCATCCGGTACCTGTCAGCTGCCTCCGGAGTCCCGCAGGCCAAAACGGCCCGATAGGACTCCTTCAGCTTGACGGCATCCCTTACCGCCGGTGTCCACCAGCGGGTTCGGGGGTTGCCGCCACGACAGGCACCAACGACCTTACGGCCACAGCTCCGGTCGGCCGCCTCAACAATGGAGGCGCGGAACATGGTCCACTCAGACTCAATGTCCCCCGCCTCCCCCGGGACGTGGGAAAAGCTCTGCCGGAGGTGGGAGTTGAAGCTCTTCCTGACAGGAGATTCTGCCAGACGTTCCCAGCAGACCCTCACAGAGCGTTTGGGTCTGCCAGGTCGGACCGGCATCTTCCCCCACCATCGGAGCCAACCCACCACCAGGTGGTGATCAGTTGACAGCTCCGCCCCTCTCTTCACCCGAGTGTCCAAAACATGCGGCCGCAAATCCGATGACACGACTACAAAGTCGATCATCGAACTGCGGCCTAGGGTGTCCTGGTGCCAAGTGCACACATGGACACCCTTATGTTTGAACATGGTGTTCATTATTGAAAATCCGTGTCGAGCACAGAAGTCCAACAATAGAACACCGCTCGGGTTCAGATCAGGGGGGCCGTTCCTCCCAATCACGCCCTTCCAGGTCTCACTGTCATTGCCCACGTGAGCATTGAAGTCACCCAGTAGAACGATAGAGTCCCCAGAAGGAGCGCTATCCAGCACTTCCTCCAGGGACCCCAAGAAGGGTGGGTACTCTGAGCTGCTGTTTGGTGCATAGACACAAACAACAGTCAGGACCCGTCCCCCCACCCGAAGGCGGAGGGAGGCTACCCTCTCGTTCACCGGGGTGAACCCCAATGTGCAGGCGCCCAGCCGGGGGGCAATAAGTATACCCACACCTGCTCGACGCCTCTCACCGTGGGCAACTCCAGAGTGGAAGAGAGTCCAGCCCCTCTCGAGAGGGCTTGTACCGGAACCCAAACTGTGTGTGGAGGCTAGTCCGACTATATCTAGTCGGAATCTTTCTGCCTCACACACCAGCTCGGGCTCCTTTCCAGCCAGAGAGGTGACATTCCATGTCCCAAGAGCCAGCTTCTGCAGCCGGGGATCAGACCGCCAAGGTCCCCGCCTTTGGCTGCCGCCCAGCTCACATTGCACCCGACCCCTTCGGCCCCTCCCACAGGTGGTGAGCCCATGGGAAGGGGGACCCACGTTTCCATTTCGGGCTATGCCCGGCCGGGCCCCATGGGCGAAGGCCCGGCCACCAGACGCTCGCCTTCGAGCCCCGCCTCCAGGCCTGGCTCCAGAGGGAGGCCCCGGTGACCCGCGTCCGGGCGAGGGAAAACTAAGTCCATTTATATCACTCATCATAAGGGGCTTGTGAGCCGTGCTTTGTCTGGCCCATCACCTAGGACCCGTTTGCCATGGGTGACCCTACCAGGGGCATGAAGCCCCCGACAACATGGCTCCTAGGATCATAGGGGCACGCAAACCCCTCCACCACGATAAGGTGACGACTCGCGGAGGGGTCCATTAAATCCATCGATCAAATTCCTCGTCCTTTGTCAACATCGCCGTGCGTGCGCCCTGACGTCAGCCTCGTCTTTATTCCACAGATCTACTATATAACTATATTGTAGCGTTAACAAAGTACAAGGATAGACGTAGGTTTGGTTAACGGCTCTTTATTAAACAAAACAAACTTCCAAGCGTGTGGCGGCGTGGACTTTCAGACAGACCGGGCGTGCGTAATGGCCATGTCCGAGCCCCGCGCACCGTTCGCGGACAGCCACTCGGCCGAGCGTCGGCCCCCGACTCAGTAGAGACCGGGCGTGCGTAAAAGCCATAATAGTTTTTCAAACCTTCTATGTCACTCCAAATCCTTAATTCCTTCAAACTCTTTGTCCTCCGTGTCACTTAGAAATGATCACCGCTAATGATGCCGGTAGTCCTTGTGTGGGCACGTTTGTATGTAAACAACCGGCGCGCCGCGCTACTGACGTCACTGGAAATAGTAATCCATTGGTACATCACGGTTCTCCAAAGTTTCTTTCTGCTGCTCGATTACTGTTTTCAGCTGCATATTTTACAACTTGAAGTTTGTAACCTGCAAAATATGAGTTTCTTTTTGGTGCCATTTTTCTTAAGCCCACCCAGTTGATGAGTCACGGCCAACGGTAAAATTTAGAGCGCCCTCATCCAGTTTCGTCTGAAAATATAATTTTTTTTGGTTGTTTTATCAAAGTCAAAGTCTGCTTTATCGTCGATATATTTTTTTATATACTAAGACACACAAAGAGATTGAAATTACATTTCCACTATCCCTCGGTGAGATAGTACACATATGCATACAAGCAACACAAAAAAACCCAAGAAGGCACTAACAATTAATAAATAAGAGTATTGAATAAATGATAAATAAACAAATAATAATAAATAATAATAATAAATATAAGAGGAGCAAAAATGGAGCAAGTGTACATACAGCAGACAGTGGACTTGGATATGGTGCTTTAAAGTGTTAATTGCTTTATTTGATGTTTTCTCTATTTTTCATGTTTTGAATATGTTCAAGATAAAGAAATAAAAGCATGTGAAGTGATCAACTATACTAAAAATAACATGGGAAGTGGTCAACTATACTTGTAAGTGATGTCTTAATGATCAAGTAAAAATTTGTGAAAAAAAACATATATAAGTCGCTCCTGAGTATAAGTCGCCCCCCCACCCAAACTATGGAAAAAAACGCGACTTATAGTCCGGAAATTACGGTACTATCAGTGATTCTCATTAAATACGACACTGTTATTATGAATAATAGTTTCCATCACTTCAGCGCCTGCAGGTCAGATTTATGAAATATGTTTATCGAATAAGGCGAAATCACATCAAACAGCAAACATTCTGACCAAATACATCATCTTGAAGAATCAGGGAAAGAATACGTCTAAATAAAGTAATAAAGAAATCAATAGTGTTGTTGGTCTCCCTTATTTGCTAGTGCATCATGGTCTGGAGTAAAATTTGTTGTGGTAATTCTTAGGATAGAGCCGAGGTGTCGGTCCGTTAACCTAGAGCTGTGACGGGCTTTGTTGACGTTCATGTGGTGGAACGTCTGCTCACACGCGTAGGTCGAGTCAAATTGTCCTCTCTTTTTTTTTTTTAAACACTCGGCACTCAGTGTCCACCTTTCTTTTCCTCGGGCCACTCATTTTAGTGGAAGTATTCCAGGGGAAGGTTTGTGGGTGGCATTAACGTAAAACTGTATCTGAAAGCTCAGCGCGCGAATTACGAGAATGCTGACGTCACAGCCCACACTCAAAATTCAGCACTGATGGAAATAGAGCGCGGAGAGCGCCGGGTCCGTACTACTTAGTACAGGCATGTCAAACTCAGTTTGGCTCTGGGGCCGGATCCAGACTTTCTGTTCTCAGGTGGGCTGGATCAGTAAAAGAATGTCAACTCCAAATATTTTGCTTTGTTTTTCAGTACTATGCTTTATCATTCAGCCTACATTTGTAGCCTACCCTACATATTATAATCACGGATGACAAAGAATCTTTTCTAAGCACAACACATTTTTTTCACAAACAATGAAAAGAAAAATGATTTCATGGTTCACTGGTTTATTTTAACAATGAAGTGAATGCAGTTTTACACCTGAACCAACTCACCACACTTAACAAACTCAAGTGGGAGCTATGAAGAAAATATTCTCGCCTTAATTGTCGTACTGCTTTGAAATAAATAAAAAAAGAAATACAAAATAAAAGTTATAGCAGTGCATGCTTATACTACATCCGATCAAACTACTAGGCTGGGCCTACTGAAGCTGAGAATATACTGCAGAATATGAACTGTCTTTAGTATGAAACCAGATTAATCTTATTTTTAATGATCTGTATATTAATACAGATCATTAAAAATAAGATTAATCTGGTGCAAACAAATTTCGTGTCATCACACTTTTTTTCTCTTTCACTGCACTCCTGCAGTCTACTTGCTGCTGCTGGCTCCTGAAACTTGGGATCTTTTTGCCTTCACAAGTGTATCAATATTGGGTGTCAAATCCTGAGTAGCAGCACATTTAACAATATCATTCAAGTGTTTATTTGTCAACCTTAAGCGTTGCTTTGTTTTATTATTGTTCATTACGGAGAAAACCTGTTCACAAAGATAAGTACCGTAATTTCCGGACTATAAGCCGCACCGGACTATAAGCCGCACCAGCTAAAATTCAGGGATATTTTAGTTTTTTTCTTACATAAGCCGCACCGGACTACAAGCCGCACGTGCACATGAGTTTTTTACAAAGAAAGACAGTACACAGAAAGCCATAAAAATCCATAAATACGCCGCGCCGCCATTTAAGCCTCAGGGTTCAAAGTAACCTTCTGAATGAAATGCATTAAAAGTTCACATTTATTACAACTTGTTTTTGGTGAGCAAAATGTCAGAAGAATTGAATTTAAATGCTGATTGATTGGGTTTCAATACAATGCAGATGGTCCAAACAGCGCCACTCTGAGTCACATGGCAGAGTAAGAGAAAGGGTTTAGAGCCCTTTGACGCAGGTAACCTAGTGTGCATTCCTACTAAAGCTCATAATAGTCACAAACAACACAGCCAGAATAAGCAGCAGCCATAGTAGTGTTTTAAAATAGTATTTTTGTTGTTTTTTTCTTCAAGATACCGCACAACAGTGGTCCACGGCCTTTTTACGAGTGTATAAAAGTGATCAAGTCATCACAAAAATCACGAAAAAAATCTTATATAAGCCGCACCTGACTATAAGCCGCAGGGTTCAAAATTTTGGAAAAAAGCCGCGGCTTATAGTCCGGAAATTACGGTAGTCCCAAACATGGATAGAACGTTTGCAGCCATGGCTGTTAATTTGGGGTAACCTGGCACGAGATATTGATAAAAGGTATCCAATTCCACGGACCCAAATTTATCCTTCATAGCGGAATCGCACTGCAAGTCAATAAGCTCGAGTTGAATATCAGCTGGCATATCAGAAGGCTTCACTGTAAATGGCGAGCGAAAAAAGCCAAATTTGTTCTCAAGTTCACTGAATACCTGAAACCTCTGCTCAAACTCTCGCAGAAAATCTGTTATGTTGTCTTTATATTTTTTCAAATCATTATCGGGACGGTCCGGTGCCTCCGGACGAACAGCTGTGAGACAAGAGAAATGCGCAGAGTAACTTCTGTAAATAAATAATGCTCAGTCCATTTTTCCTTGAAAACTCCGCACTCCGTGTCCACTTTTCTTTTTTTTTTGACAGTGCCATTTTGGGAAGGGTGTGTTGACCGATAACTTGTGGTAAATTGTGAAGCAAGATTGACGGTTTGGTTTTAGTACTAACTCGTGTCAATGCCGCTGGACGTGAGCTCTTTTACACATTTACTGCCCTCCCGTGGCCGTAGGGAGCACTTGGTTTGTATTTATTTTAAAAAATCATAACTTGTGATAGAAATGAGCTAGAGACTCGCTTCTTTTTTTGACATACTCGGAAATTTATGCCGGGTCGGATTAAATGATCCAATGGGCCGGATCCGGCCCGCGGGCCGTATGTTTGACATGCCTGCCTTAAAGTATAGTATAGATTGGCATACCTAGGACTGGTAAGTGATGAGATCTAACCGTAACCATGGTTTGATGATTAACCAGAGGCACCATCGACGGCAAATTGGTTCGATGGGGTTCGTTTCAGTGACAAGACAGAACTAGCATCAAACATCGAGACGATGGACAATATGACGTGTGACGACCCTTGACTCACCTGACGGTGTGGACAGCGACCAAATGTTTGAGACTTGAGCTTACTTGCGACAAAAGCACACTTTGCTCTGTTTTTGTGCGTCACTTGATTTTATTGCAGCATCAGCCGCCAGCCAAGGAGCGGATCGCGGGTTGTTCGTGTAACTTGTATTCATTTTTGCAGGTTGTCGATTGCAGTCTTGGAGAGTTTTGTGTTGAATTTATGAGAATATGTTAACCCTTGCCCTTTTGGTTTTTAAGATGCATTTTTTGATGACATTGTTTTCAGGACAGAATCCACGGCTGCCAGGTTTCATTTTCTGTATGTTGTTATTGTGATATTCTATGTCTGTGTAGTTTTTGTGAGTACAAGTGTCCGCTGAAGGCCCAGCGACAGGAGTGCGGTGATTTTTGTTTGCGTGGCCGAGTGTGTTGTGCGCAGTCAAGTTTCAGGAACTTGGGAGTGAAGACCCCGGGGCCTGGACAAGAACTAGAACAGGGGTGGGCAATTAATTTTTACAAGGGGCCACATGAAAAACCAGAGTTGTGTCAGAGGTCCACACCTACGTACGATAACTTAAACCTGCTCAATTTTCTTCCATTGTAAAATGCACTGTGAAGGAATGAGGTCGAAATACAAAAAGTCCTGCCTCGCTACAAAAACAGATATGCTCAAACCTCATTGAATAAAGTACATAAGCAGACAAGTATATTCACATATTAAATAAATAAAAGAAATATTTGAAGCATATAATTATACCTACACACCAAATCAATAAAGTCAAAGTCAAAGTCAAAGTCTCCTTTATTGTCAATTCCTCCGCATGTCAAGACACACAAAGAGATCGAAATTACGTTTCTCACTATCCCAGGGTGACAAGACAGAGTTCACAACGCACATACAAGTAAACAACACAGGAAAAATAACATAAGAAGTCAACATCAATGAACAATAAGCGTGATAGCACGCTAGCCGCTCCCGATGCACAGCAGAGTCCGGTAAGATGACAGTCAACCAGGCCACTGTGATGTTTTCACCGATTCACGACCACGGTCCATTGGGTGCCGTTGAACTGGACTACCCTACACCTGTCTGTGGACCCCGTGGAGGCTATTTTGTGTGTTTTGGGGTGTTTTCTGATATTGAGGGGTGCTGGTTGGGCACTGTTACTTTTTTCTTTGTCTTTTTGCTTTGCTTTGATGGCTTTTATCTTTCGCACTTTCTGGCCTTCTTGTGGCGCCGTTGTATGGCAGCCTTATGAGGGCCTATTGAGTTGCGCTCATGCCATCTGTGTGTCTTTTGTATACCCGCTCTGTGGTATGGATACTGCTGGGGCCTGAATTTCCCTGAAAGACATAACTAGACATTTTTGATAAGTGGTGATGAGAAAGGTTTTTATAACTTTATGATCTGATATATATATTTCTGAGGACTTTGAAATAACAAATGACTTTTGATATATTGCCTAAATAGCTTAATGACCCTTAAGGAACTGTGGAATGCATGCCTGATGTTTTTTCTCTGAATCATGGACACGGCCAGAGTCGTCTTGACTGTTAGGGTTTTCCAGGTTATCTTGATCCTATGATTATGTTGGAATGTAACCTGTAATAATTAAACTTGCCTGTTCTGTCTTAACAAAAGTAGTAGAACAAAGTGCTAAGATCTTTTGAACTGATTGACTAGCTGCAGAGGAAGCAATCAAAGTTGTTCTGTTTCCCACAACATCGTAAAACACCCCCTGCTCTGATCTTACCAGAGGCCGGGGGTTCACCAAACCTGTCCACTCCCACCCCCACTCTGTTCCTCCTAATAAATATGCCCTTGCAGGAAGGAGACCTTTCAGACTTCATTCGATAATCGCTGTTCAGACAGCGACGAATGGACTCTCCACCTGCAGGTGTCTAAAAGAACTTGCCTTGTCTCTGTGTGGTTCTTGCAAAATAAGTTGGAGTGAGCAAATCTCTAACATTTTGGTGCCGAAACCCGGGACCCTCATACCCATCATCTGGCTGATGGAGGACGACGCGCTGTACACCGTCGACGGGCCAGCGTCCACTAGCCGGACCTGGTAAAGAAAGACCTGGGAAGGAAATTCTTCGCTGGGCCAGCATCTTAGGTCTGCCTTCGTCTGACAGAGGTGGATTGACGGGACCCGGCAGTGCAACGAACCAGGGGACAAGTAAGTTAAAGGCCTGAAATTGTGTTGTGTTGTTAAACGCGTAACACATAGAGGTGCACAGGAGATAGCTTGGGTTCAAGTCCCAGTGGAAGAAACAGGCTAAGAAAGGCAGAGCTTCTTTTTCGTTCATCGAAGAAGTGTGTAGACTCTTCTTTGTCTGTTTTTCCGAGCTGAGGGATCTGGCTTGGGTTAAAGTCCCAGTGGAAGGAACGTGCTAAGAAACACGGAGCTTCTTTTTTGTTAATCAAAGAAGGGCGTAGATTTTTCTTTGTATGTTTTTCCAAGCCAAAGAATAGCTTGGGTTCAAGTCCCAGTGGAAGAAACGGGCTAAGAAAAACAGAGCTTCTTTTTCTTAATTGAAGAAGGGTGTAGATTTTTTCTTTTGTCCGTTTTTCCAAAGCTGTTTGGGAGGGTTTTACACCCATCCCTGGATAGGCCTAAAAAAGCGCTATAGTTTGTGTGATTGAGTGTGTGACTGGTAGGATAAATTGACTAAGAAGCAGTTCTAGCGTTAATCCATGGCAATAAAACAGGCTAGTAATTTGTTGAAAGGTCAATTTAAACCTGCATTGAGGATCCTCAAAGAAAAAAAAAAATTGAAAAAAATTGTAAAACCTTAAGCTACTAAAATTAAGATGGGAAATAAGAACGGTAAATCTCTTGCTCTGCTCTTCTTTAAAACAAGAAGTTCATGGCAAGTAGATTTCTTAATAGATTTGAAAAAGAATTCAGGGTGCATAGTGGCATCCCATTCAATGATACAGCTGAGAGTGCTTATCAACAACAGCTTAAAAATGCGCTCCTCACTAATTTCCGCCCTGAAATAGGCAACTGGGTGAGGAAACATTTGGTGGAAGTGGATGTTGCAAGTGTGACAACAACTATGCAATGGGCCAGACATGCTGAAAAAGTGATCAAAAAAGGCAAAAGTTCTGATGTATTTCATCTAGATAATGATGATGATGAACTAGATGAAGATACAACAGTCTTCTTCCAAGGGTCCCAGCTAGGCAGAGGGAGAGGTAGAGGCCAACAAGGTCGCAGGCCGCCATATAATTCAAAACCCCGACGAGATTCTGACAACTGTTGGAACTGTGGGAGACGAGGACACTTCGCACGAGAGTGTCGTTTTGCAAAACAATATCAATCAAAGGGTGGAGGAAAGAGCAGAGGAGAAGCCAAATTTTTAGCATGACAAGCTTCCTCCTCTTTGACCGCTTATGCTCATACAGAGAAAGAAAGAATAGATGCCCATATGACAGCAAAACATGTCATTGTCAGATTATTAGAATTTTTTTTTAGATTATTAGAAGTCCTGTCCATCCAAGAAGTATGACAATGCTGTTTGTATGCCCAAATTACAAATGACTAGAGCTCAAATTGTGTTACACTGAAGTTAAAATATGCAAATCAAGTGGTAAAGGAATGCAACTTGCTTCTAGAAGATAAATAAATAAAATTAGAATGTGCTGTCCTCGTGTGCATGGGAGGGACCAGCTCATGATCGACCACAGGAAATGGCCAGCCTGTGACGAATCATTGTTGCTGGGAACTACCTTTTGCATGCGAGAGCTGTGCATGTGTGTGCGTATATGTTAAAATGATGAACATTGGCTAAAGTTTTAGTATAAAAAAAAATTGCTAGACTGTGGTCTATCCAATTTGCACCGCAGAACAGAAATGATTTTGAAGGATAAAAATGAGAGGAAAAAGACATCTGTTTGCAAGCAGAAACTAATCCACACTAGTGCATGTAAAGTGTCGAGCCCACATGAGAAATTCGAAAAAAAAAAATGACAGAACATGCTTTCAGGAATTGGAAGAAGCTAAATTGTGAATTTAAGATTTTGCAATGCTACATTTAATAGGAATAATTGATTGGTTGTGTTATAAGATTATACAAAATTCTAAATGCAAGCTAAATCTGAGAGATTGAGTTCTTCAAATTTAAAAACAAAGAAAAAAATTCAGATTAATTTGCCAATTGTTTGTTTTAGTTAAGTTTTTTTGAATTGGTGGATTGTTCTACCAGGAAACCTGAGTTGAAAATGATATATGAATGTTGTGTGGTGAGCTTGGATGAATTGGGACCAATGTGATAGAAAGACTCCTTTTTGGAGACTGCGTGTGAGATGCAAATGAACATTGATGAATGATAGCCTGAATGAAAAGAAATTACAGGTTGAATGGTTGAAGTTGTTGGCGACTACTATAGAAAATTAGTAGAGCGACTTTGATGAAAGAATGATTTTGAGCAGGTTGAATGTTAGAAAGAAACACGTAGCTTTTGGATTGATAATTAACTAGAGAAAAAAACTGGAGAACCAGTAACACATGTAGAAGATGTGTGAACTGAGAAATTGAGAAGCGTTTTGGAAAGAAAGTCAAATTAAATGATGATGGAATCGTATATAGTAAAGAACGCATTCTCCCAAAAAGTTTGTCAAGGTGTGAGGCATGGGCGTTGCCAAGCCTCAAAAAGGGGGGGAGTGAGTAGGACAGATAGTGGAAGATAGTAATAATACAACACTTTATGACAATGAATTTTCGAATACATTTGGTGTTATATTGTGGTAAATTTTTTGTTCTTGTGTAGATAGGTTAGCAACACGAGAGATTTAGAGGTTCAAAAGAAAGACAGTTAAAAGAAAACATTTTTGATTTGGACAATTGCAGGCTAACAGGAACATGAGAACGATAAGAACTACGAGGTGGGATCCAATTTCATTGGGGAGATTGAGAATTCACAGCACCATACTCTTAGTCACATTTTTGAGCAAGCATGACAATAACATGTGAGAGGTCAAGACATACAGATCAGGGCTTGATGTGGAAAGCAGACCTCGATGAGTTGATTTTCAATAATGATACTGAAGACAACATACTGTCCGATTAAATTGGAACTATAGATAAAATGTAGCTCCAAAATAGGATGAGTTGCAGGATTTACGATATAAAAACGAGACCGCTGTTATTAGGAGAATTTGAAGTTTGGTAAATAAATGTTACCAGCAAATTGATGGAAGCAGCTACATTTGGAAATAGTCTTACAAGTTTTTATGTCCCAGCTTGTCATTCTCAGTGTCAGAGTCCCTGAAACCCAATCCAAGACTTCGCCTGCAGCCGTGAACAACCGCAAAATGGTGCCTGGCTCTGAAGCACCTTTGACCTTTGGCGAAGGACAAGAAAAGACTGCTGTTGTGCTTGGAGGAGGACAAGTACACTCCGGAGCAAATACAACATCCTCGGGGACGAGAAAAGACAGTGAAAAGCGGAGGAACTCACAATGATGAAAATTGACTCATTTGAACAATGGACTCATTCAAGAGTGATGGATGGGGTCGCTCTGAAGCAACAGCCAAAGAACACCAACGTGAGAGGGTGAAGTGCGGCAAAAAGATATGGACTTGGAGTGTCTGACAACCAAATCGCACTCCTTGCTACGGCGTTCCCAAATTTGGTGGAGCTTGGTTCAAAGTGGAAGGGAGGTTCATTGTGCACTGAGTTTGACAGAACTGAAGAGATTTGATAAATAAATAAATAAAAATTTGAAAAATACGTAGGGCTACAGATTATAATCAGTGATTGAACGGATTTGGATAAAACAAATACGCTAAAACGGTAGGAAACAAGAGCAAGATCTTATATTTTGGCTCATCAAGCTTAAGACGTAGAGGTCGAGTTATATAAATTTTAGAACAGGACATTTGGCAGTCAGGAGGAAGCTAGGTTGCTCAATGTACCTACTCAATACAATAGTAAGGGTTTTTATACCACAGTGGAGGTTGGATGGTCAGAAAGTTAGGTACGTTCAATTTTTGACATTCACACAATCATGCATAGGAGTCACAAGGCAACAGTTAACAAGACAATGACTGCAATAGGGGCCACCTACGACTGCACCGACATGGAAAAGTAGAAGTGAGAGAGCAGAGTATGGGATTATATGCTAAAACGTCTGCTATACACTTACCAATAGGAGATTCTATCAAGAGAAGCTACATGAGAGATGGATTAGAATCTCTTTGTCTGCGTGGGTGCGTGTGTGTGTGTGTGTGTTCACACCCTGTGTGGGTGCGAGCGTGTGAGGACAAAGAAGGCATGGATAAGACAATCTCTTTTAAACCAGGAGGCAATAAATGGGAACGCCCCTGTCATAAATAGTTTTTGGTTAAAGGGAATCATTAGGAAGTGTTCAAACTCTTCCCGCAAACATTCCTATTTGCCAGTTAAATGGGCACTACAATTGACTACGAGAGTTGCAAACAACAGATGAAGAGCAGTCCTTGGCAGATTATATGATCAGGACGCTCAAACTGTGTCAAAGACAAATTTACTGCCGCTTGATCTTTCCTCCTCACAGGTCGACAACCCCATCAATCCAGGAGACTGGGTCTACATCGAGGTCATCAAAGGAAGGAACTGGGCCAGCCACGACGGGAGGGACCATTCCAAGTCTTGCTGACTACACATGTTGCACCCAAGGTTGCAGGACCCACAAATGCATTAACGACGACTGCTCTCCAGGAGGGAACTGGATGGGAGCTTTGGACATCACCGCTGTGTGCCAGGATGAGAGAGCCGTTTTCAAGGTGTAAGGGCTCTACTACCAACATGGCTGCACCATCGGACGGGACCTACTTCATTCAGAAGTTCAGAGGCACTGCCTCACCTGCATCCTATGAGTGCACGTGCCTGTTCAGTACGGATCATGGTTTTGTGGTCACAGGAGTTGTCCGATGCTGCCTGCCAACTGGACACGAGTGTGTGCGCCGGTGTGTGTGACAGACCTCACCTACAGACTAGAACATCATCAGCTGACGAAAACACGGGCACATATACAACTTGTTAGACGTGACAGTTGTGATAATGATAATGAGACGTGGATTGCGTAGATGCTGTTCTGTTGAGCATGTATTACGGAATCTTGTTGATTTGACCATCGAAAATGCTTCGCAAGTGATGGATACAATGATGTACTGTTTCTGTGTTTTTCTTTTTATTTTTTATTATTCATAGCATTCTGGCCGCCTGTGGCAACGGGGCCGTGTAAGAATTTCCCTGCTAATAACATCTGGCCAGCAGGTTTTTCGCTTACACAATAAGTTTGAGGTAATGCCTCATCTTCACTGGAAAGTGTTGCTATCATTGTTTGTTGTTTTTATTTTTCCTATTCTTCTTTCTTCATTATACATATATATATGTTTTTCTTTCTTACTTGTCTTTGTTGTTTGGGGTGTCATAATCATATGATAAAACAGGAGGGAGATGTTAGGGTTTTCCAGGTTATCTTGATCCTATGATTATGTTGGAATGTAACCTGTAATAATTAAACTTGCCTGTCCTGTCTTAACAAAAGTAGTAGAACAAAGTGCTAAGATCTTTTGAACTGATTGACTAGCTGCAGAGGAAGCAATCAAAGTTGTTCTGTTTCCCACAACATCGTAAAACACCCCCTGCTCTGATCTTACCAGAGGCCGGGGGTTCACCAAACCTGTCCACTCCCACCCCCACTCTGTTCCTCCTAATAAATATGCCCTTGCAGGAAGGAGACCTTTCAGACTTCATTCGATAATCGCTGTTCAGACAGCGACGAATGGACTCTCCACCTGCAGGTGTCTAAAAGAACTTGCCTTGTCTCTGTGTGGTTCTTGCAAAATAAGTTGGAGTGAGCAAATCTCTAATATTGACCGTTCAGTACTTGATTGTATCTTATGTTTTGACTAATGCTAGACGCCAGTTTTTGATTACTACTGAACGCTCTGCACAGAGGGAAATAGTTTGCCTAACAAAGAAAAGATACGGTTGAATGCGGTACGACAGTGTATGTCCAAGATTGGAGAAGAATGTTCACAGGAAGGTCACGTGGAGATAAAACCATTGGGTGCCAGAAGGAGCCACCCGAGAACTCGGCCAAAGATGATCGCCAAGGCCGAGAGACGGGATGGAAGACAACAGCCCCCTCCACACACACACACACACACACACCAACAGCCCCCCACCAACACACCGAATCGCCCATAACCAGCACCACTCCCATGGAAGCAGACTCTCCTTCAAACTTGCCCCACCCCGAAGACTCATCGCCCATCAATCCCAGCCCACAATGTGCTACTGAATATAAAACTGATCTAACAACCTTGGACTTTGCCTTTTCTGAATGGAGACTTTCCGCTCTTGAAGGGCCCAGCGCTGTATTGTACTTTCCTGAAAACAGAGCTTTTTGAACAAGAATTGTGATTGAACTCAACCAATCTGTCTAAGTCTAATTTCTGCTTCAGTGTCTTTGCATTTTCCTAAATCTGAAGAAATCAAACGAGCACGCAGTGAGTAAATTGGAGAACAGGTGATTGGCAAAGGCTTTTGCCGTGAGGCGCAGATAACGCGCTCCCTAAATTGTGGACAAAATCCAACAAATGGTGACCATCCGACGTGATTTCTTCAGAAGGGAAAGTGCATGCTCCACAAAGGATTCTTCGTTCTCCGCTCTTGCTCAACAGTATTGCAGTCCGATCGGCACAAAAGGTAAGGGGGAAACTTTTTTTCTCTCTCCCAGTTCAGCAATATTGTGGAGTGAAAGCGGAATACAAAAATTAATAATTTCAGCTCTGTGTTCAGGAATGGTGGTTGTATAGAAGTGTGTGTTTGTGTGGAACTTGGTAAAAGTGATTTGTGGAAAAAATTAAAAATACAAAAACAGGTGAAGGCGTCGGCGGCTCGGTGGCGCACTGGGTAGCACGTCCGCCTCACAGTTAGGAGGGTGCGGGTTCGATTCCACCTCCGGCCCTCCCTGTGCGGAGTTTGCATGTTCTCCCCGAGCCCGCGTGGGTTTTCTCCGGGCACTCCGGTTTCCTCCCACATCCCAAAAACATGCTTGGTAGGCCGATTGATCACTCCAAATTGTCCCTAGGTGTGAGTGCGAGTGCGAATGGTTGTTTGTCTCTGTGTGCCCTGCAATTGGCTGGCAACCGGTTCAGGGTGTCCCCCGCCTACTGCTCGATGACAGCTGGGATAGGCTCCAGCACGCCCGCGACCCCCGTGGGGACTAAGCGGTTCAGAAAATGGATGGATGGATGGGTGAAGGCGTCGCTGATATAGCAGTACGGATGCCGAGCGACTCCAATAGTGTGACCTTAGAACATTATAGGGCTGTCTAAGGCGAGGGACATCTGGGATGTCCGAGTCGTGGTGAATTAAGAGAAAGGTGGTGAGGACTTTGTCTGATCAGCAAAGGGCGCTCACACCGCTGGAACTTGTGGGATGCCAGTGACTAGCATATGGGCACCTGAGTGGCCTCAGTAGTAGACACTTAGGAACTTATACTGTTGCCTAAGGTCGGGGTCGATTGGATCGACCAGGCCACCAATACGAGTCGGGGACTCGTGAAAAAAAAAAAATTTAAAAAAAAATGGTGAAGGCATCGCTGATATAGCAGGACGGATGCCTGGCGACCTCAATAGTGCGACCTTAGAGACTTATATTGTTTTCTAGGGCGAAGGGTAACTGGGTTAACCAGGTCGCTACATAATTGTTGAAGTGTGTCTATGATGATATTGTGTGGAAAGCAGGCTTGGCTGTCAGATGGGACAGCGGCGCAGCTGAAGAAGTGAGTGATTAGTTGTGGTGCTGTTCATGGGATGGAAGTGATGATTTGTGGTTCATGAAGAACAATAAGTTGATTTGTATAAAATTGTTGATTTTATTTTGATTTTGCATGAGAGTTGGAGTCAGAAAAATGGCTTAACAAGAATTTGATAAAGAATGTATATTTAATTAGCATGAAGGTTATATCCCATTGTGTGGTGGGGTTAAACTGTAACCATTTTTGTTTTCAAAAGGGTGCGGCTCTAAAGTTTGGGCCAAACGATCAGGTGGGCACAAATGCATATTTTGGACAGAGGTGGGGGGTTACATTGGTGGCGAGGCTCTCCGCACTTCAGTTGCCTCCCCCCCACCCTTGTATCAGCTGGGAAGATTGTCATGTCTATGTTGTGGGCCCGTGTGTTTGTTTATGTGCATGTTTGTCTTTGTGTATCAGTTCGTTATAAAGGATGGAATTGCGTTAAATTGGTCCACGGAAACGGTGTGCTAGACAATGGTTTATCAGATTTGCATTGTTAAATGTAAAAATTAGAAATGATAGAATAATCTGAGGGTTGTGGTCAGAAACTCGTCCAACGAGGAGAGTGCCCAGCCCTCATAAAAATGTGAGAGTAAGAGAGAACATACATTGTAGAATTGGATAAAATTAAATTATGATTGCAGATTTTAAATTTAGGAGGAATTATTGATTGGTTATGACATAAGACTATACAAGGACATGTAAGGATAAGTCAAAGATTTGAATCACTTAGAGTTAAAAACAACAAATAAAAACGACATTGCAAGGGGGGCACTTTTTATCAAAAGAACACCAAGTAAAGTATCAAGTGGGCATTCGTGATTGGGATTAAATTAAGGATAAAATTAGGTCAATGATTAGAAATCAATGGTGCTCTACACAAAAAGGCTTAAATTTTAATGGGGAAATATTTGGAGTACTGTGTTGGTCTACATAGGTCATGGGCCTAGTTTATTTGGTTTTGATTGTGGTTTGGGTTTATTTTGTTTATTGTTAGGTTTTCCTTGTGTTTATTGTTAAGGTGTTCCTTGTTATTCTCTTATCCCCTGCATTGTAAATGTCTTCTTTATGCAGATAGGTTAACAGGCTAGGAATTTAGTGAGGAGATAATTGATCAATTGATGGGGGTTAATAATTGTCCAAATCCTAGTCACATGTTTTGAGGGACCACAGCATTATATTTAATTTGCAGGCCATTATTTCGTATGTGATGACAGTGTCTAGATAAGTAGACTGTTTTATCAAAAATGTGAGAGTGAAGGAGGAGGTTTGATTTGTAATCTGGCATTTGGGTGCCACTTTTAAGAGTCTGTGCAGGAGCATAGATTGTTTTTGTTTGTTTTTAAAGATATATTTAACAGTTTATCTCGGTGCAGTAAGGATATCGCAATTTTGAAAGACTTAAAATTAAAAGCAAAATTCCATTTTAATTCTGACACATGCCAGCTAACATGAGGATGGGAAATAAATAAAGGAATGAATACTAGCTCAAATGTGGCATGTGTTTTAAATTGGGCGATAAGACATTCACTTCCAAGCGCTATCCTTTAGCGCTGCTGACAATAATAACTTATGAGATGTTAAATCAAGGAGGAGTGTCATATTTGGAACACCGGCGCTGTATGACCTATAGATTGAACAATAACATTCACCGCATATACAACCATGTTGGTAGATTGTTAAATTACATTACAGTTCATTACAAAGGATTTCGGAACTTTATTTGATGATAAACACTGGAACAAGGATTTTAGCCGTGTTAATGGGTAGGGTGGATGGATTACTCAAAAAAAAAAATTAAAAAAAGCTTTTGATAAGGGCGGCTTGATAGTAAGATGATGAGTGTGCGCAACTGATAGGATACAATATGTTAATGGGAAGATTTGGGGTGTAAGGAACAAATACTACACAGGAAGATTGATAACACGAAGATAGTTTTGTGAAATTTGTGTCCCAGTGTGTTCTGCCCTAGAGCATGGCACAAGTCCTGAACTGAGTCCTTGTACTCTACTGGCTGCCTCAAAATCAACAGAGGACTGTCCCTGGTCATGAGACACCTTTGACCTTTGGGAGAACACCAGGAACTATTATCATGCTTGAAGGGGGCAAGCACAGCTCTTCACAGGACAAGAACCATATAGTTGGTGGAATACACACAGTTGCAGATCAAAAAGAAAATGGACTGAAAGAACAAAGACAAGATGGACGCATTTGAGAATGGCGGACGGTCCAGCCCTGAATCATCATCATGAGAATCTAAGAGGAGAGGCTGCTAAAGACTTGCACGAGTCACACGAAGTCAAACTGGACACATTGCTAAAGACTGCTGAAGCATTACAAAGTTGGTGGAGTGTGGGACAAAAGGGATGGAAGTGTGTTTGGGTGCTGGGGCAGACATAACTGAGGAGTTTTGATAAAAGAGGGAATAATAAGGCTGCTTATTGACACTGAAACGGGGATAAAAAACAAAATACATAGATATGGAAAGTGAAAATGCACTGACAAATTATACGACAGCGTGATCAGAAACTTTGTAAAGTGGACATTGATCAATAGAAATTAAATCATTTGAATCATAAATTTTTATATGTAACTTAGCATTTCGAAGACATAATTAATCTAACTGAAATAATTAAATTTTATAATTGGACCAGTGAAAATTTGGATTCGGGCAACAGAAGGCTGAAGTGCTAAACTTAATTGACCTTTATCAAAACAACAGAATTTAATTACACATCCACTGCGACTGATTTATAGGATGCATATTTCAGCTTGAAGGGGTGAGGGGCCATAAGAAAGTTGGAATTCTGGATAGTCAGCAAAATAGTAATACAGTAGGGCTTTAAATAACCAATACAATGACATGACCCTTGTGACAATTGATTTAAATGGCAATTTATGATAGGCACTTGGGGTTAGGATTAACAATCCATCCATCCATCCATTACTGGTGCGGCTTGTCCTTACGAGGGCCACAGGTGATTAACAATAATAACTAGAATTATTCATTTCTGTAGAAATTGCGTGTGAAAGCGAAGAGGCTGAATACAAATTCGGGGAAAGCTACAAAATTATGTTTAAATTTGGAACGTGTTGAATTGGCTAGAAAATTGATAAAAATATAGAAAGAATTTTGTAAAATTGGGCGTGAATTTTAAAGTTGAAAATTTGAAATTTTCCACAAGTGAGAAGTTTTGGAATAGGATGAACCGTTGAAAAATTGAAATGGGTTGAGTCAGTGAAAAAAAAAAAAAAAAAAAAGGAAAACTAGAAGAAATTCGAAGGGAAAAAATGAAATTTTGCAAAATTTTACCGCAATGTTGGAAGTGAGGATGTGAAATTTGAATTTGAATCTAGGAGGTTAAAAGTGTAATGGAATAAATCAGATGAATTATGTGGAAGTAGTTAAGATAAAAATAAAATAAAAGGAAGAAGAATGCAGAAGAAGTTGAATAATAATAAAGTCAAGGCAATTCAAATTTATTTATATAGCCCACAAGCAAGTCTCAAAGGGCTCCAAATGTACAAAAATTGCCAATTTAAAATACAAGAACAATAAGTGTGAGGGCCACAATGATGATCATGACAGCAAAAATATTTCTAATTGGTTTTGATAGGTACAAAGGGGGAACATGGAAGAAGGTTTTCAAAATTTGTGATATAGCGTGACTCAATTATCAAGAGTAAGTATTTCTTTTTAATTCTAAGAATTGGCATCAACAAAAAATGAGAACAATAATCCAAGGTTATAGTGTAAGTGGCAGGAGGAAGCTGTGTATATTTTTAAACATTATTTTCAGTATCATTATTTCTTAGGAGGGTCAGTAATGCTTGTGAGAAGATGAATGAAGGAACAAGGTAACAGTAAAAGGGAGTGCTCTAAAAATGTTTGGTTCTTTGCCAGAGGTAGTTATTTGGAGGGATGAATTTAAACTGAAAGCAAAATGGAACTGTTTAGTGGAAGAAATATGGGAAGGTGGAAATATTGAAGTTACAGCTCAACACAAAGTGTCAAATAGTCTAAGTGTGAGATGTGAGCAAACCAAATGGGGAGTTAAATCATGTTCCAGTATTATGCATATTGGCAAACGATGTGAGGACAGGAGACCAGACAATTAGATATTAATTTTGGATTTAAAATAAAAAAGGGACATTTTAATTGAGGAGAAAATTTTGCGTAGGGAGGGTTCTTTTTACAATTTAATGTTGTATGTTTTATGTGTGTGTTGTGGGATGACAGTTTGTCTGTAATGCTGTATGAATGTCAAGTCTGTACTTGGGATGGGGTTTGTGTATTGTGAATGGTTAACATGATTCAAGGTTGGGGTGATGTGATCACAGCAGAGGATAACATTCCTCTCACCTGAAAAATATAGAGATACCACAGATTTGAAAAAGCAAGATTGATCAGGGCTCATTTTGGACTAAATATGGGTTTAGGATGACTCTGGGGCACCATTGACAACAAAAGACTTCAATGGAGAAGGCGCATTTCAAGATTATGACCAGACGTACCTATACCAGCATTGACAATCAAGACTCTGAGCCAAGACAGTGTATGACAACAACTCTGGACTTACCTGACAGTGTGACGAAATGTATGTGACGGAATTTGTGATGACTTGCTTTGTTTTGATGTTTTACCTAATTGTATTGCAGCCTCTAACAGCAACCCAGGGAGCAGATTGTGCTTTATTTGTTAAACTTGCGTTTACTTTGCAGGTTGTCAACTGCAGTCTTGGAGAATTTTGTGTCATGTCTGTGAACATGCATTAACAACTAACCCCTTACTTTTCATAATGAGTCTGTAAATGTGATCGGTTTCATGACAGGCTCGGCAGGCTCCAATTTTCTATTTCATGCGTTTGACATGCGCCCGTGTGTGGATTATTATTTTTATCATTATGAATTTTATTTTTTGGTATTATGGATGTTTATTGTACGGAGAGCTGCATGCAGAGCTACAGGTGGGTGGTGGCTTTTGTTCATACAGCCATGTGAGATGCTGCCAGTCGAGTTTCAGGGACTGAGAATTGGTGATTCCAGGCTAGGATGGCATCTGGAGGTACACCGAAGTCCAGCTGGCGATGGGTATGTCACCATGGACATTGTTATTTTTACTTTATAACCATTGTGACACATTTTTTAGAATGTGTCAAAAGGGGGAGGTAGAAAAAAAAATAATAAATAAAACAAAGGGGGGAATTGTGAGATTTTAAGTGTTTTCAGATTTGATGGTTTTTAAGTCTTCAACATGCTGGACAGAGGAGAAGAAGCAGCTCGGCAGAAATGAAGTGAATGGGAGACAACATCATGAGATGGAGCCAAAGCCTGGTAACAAGTGTGAAGAGTTTCAAAATAGCTTATAATAAACTGTAGACCTTCACAAGATAGGATCAAATAGGTGGGAGAGTATTAAATGTAAAAAATTACAACAATAACATACAGACTCCAAACAAATTGGGAACAGGTGGATTATGAACGTTAAAGTTTGAATAACACATCATTCACGTGATTCATTTACAGGATAAACAATGGAAGGGATTGATAAACTGAACAAATTTAAGATGATTGCGGAAGTATTATGTCGGAAACAAATAGATTCGACAAGTTTTTTCCCTATAAAATGGTGCCGTTTGGGTTTGAAGTACATAGTCGCTTCAAAGGAGGAAAAGCATGATTTAAGATAGGTGATTGATCAATGAGAAGGCTATCCCTTGTACCAGGGGGATCAAACTCATTTGTTCACGGGCCGCAGTGTAGTCATAGCTTCTTTCGGAGGACCGGTATGACTGTCCTACCCAAATAAATGTGTGAGCACCTCACATTATATAGAGTAAAAGCTACAAAACAAACTGGCAAGTAACTTGCTTTCAAATCAGACAAATAAAAACTGGTCTAATATTTAAAAATCAAATATTATTAAAAGTGAAGACAATTTGCAATTCGAGTAATGACACGTGAATAAAAAAGCACAATTTGTCTTCGCGGGCTGCATAAAATCATGTGGCGGGCTGTATCTGGCCCCCAGGCCTTGAGTTTGACACCTATGCCTTATACAAAGGTAAAGTAGGATTAGAATTTGATAAAACAGATATGGACATCATCATATTCCATTAGAGTTCAAATTGCTTGCAATACAATTACAAATTAGTTAACACCTGTGTGATTGATTGATTGATTGATTGATTGATTGATTGATTGATTGAGTGGTTGATTGATTGATTGGTTGATTGATTGATTGGTTGGTTTATTGATTGAGTGATTCATTGAGTGACTGACTGAAGGGCTGAGTGACCGAATGGGCAATCGTTTGATGTCTGTCTGTCTATATGTATGTACTATATATGTATGTATGTATGTATTTCGTTATTTGTTTATGTATTTCTCTTGCACATTTTCTTTCTTATCTTCCACTTCTTTCGGCTGCTCCTGTTAGGGGCCGCGACTGCAGAGCGATCGTTTCCATATCTTTCTGTACCACCAACCATCTGCATGTCCTATCTTTGCCTCTGCCACACTCTCCATTATTTTGGCCAGTAGATTTCCAAGCCTCGCTTCTAACATTCTTTCCGATAACTTCATGCTTTGCTTAATCAACATAACAACACCTCTGTAGCTACTACAGTTCTGCGCATCGCCGTGGTCTGAAATAAGGAATAGAAGTCAACACCTTTCCGGGGAACTTCTCGCTTTTTAAAAATCTCCCCTGCCATCTCTCCTTGATAGTTCCATGCTGTCACTGGAATGTCGTCTAGGCCAATTGCCTTTCCACTCTCCATCTTTTATAAATGTCTGGGTATGAATTTTATCTATATTTATTTTTCTCACTCATTGGCGGCTCCACAGAGGGACGTGGTGTGCCAACAGAGGGACCCTGGTGGCATCAACGATTTTTGTGACCTCAGTAAAACTGAGGTCAACAGAGGGAGTGAAGGAATGAGGTCGAAATACAAAAAGTCCTGCCTCGCTACAAAAACAGATATGCTCAAACCTCATTGAATAAAGTACATAAGCAGACAAGTATATTCACATATTAAATAAATAAAAGAAACATTTGAAGCATATAATTATACCTACACACCAAATCAATAAAGAAGACATAACTAGACATTTTTGATAAGTGGTGATGAGAAAGGTTTTTATAACTTTATGATCTGATATATATATTTCTGAGGACTTTAAAATGACAAATGACTTTTGATATATTGCCTAAATAGCTTAATGACCCTTAAGGAACTGTGGAATGCATGCCTGATGTTTTTTCTCTGAATCATGGACACGGCCAGAGTCGTCTTGACCGTTCAGTACTTGATTGTATCTTATGTTTTGACTAATGCTAGACGCCAGTTTTTGATTACTACTGAACGCTCTGCACAGAGGGAAATAGTTTGTCTAACAAAGAAAAGATACGGTTGAATGCGGTACGACAGTGTATGTCCAAGATTGGAGAAGAATGTTCACAGGAAGGTCACGTGGAGATAAAACCAGTGGGTGCCAGAAGGAGCCACCCGAGAACTCGGCCAAAGATGATCGCCAAGGCCGAGAGACGGGATGGAAGACAACAGCCCCCTCCACACACACACACACACACACACACACACACACACACACACCAACAGCCCCCCACCAACACACCGAATCGCCCATAACCAGCACCACTCCCATGGAAGCAGACTCTCCTTCAAACTTGCCCCACCCCGAAGACTCATCGCCCATCAATCCCAGCCCACAATGTGCTACTGAATATAAAACTGATCTAACAACCTTGGACTTTGCCTTTTCTGAATGGAGACTTTCCGCTCTTGAAGGGCCCAGCGCTGTATTGTACTTTCCTGAAAACAGAGCTTTTTGAACAAGAATTGTGATTGAACTCAACCAATCTGTCTAAGTCTAATTTCTGCTTCAGTGTCTTTGCATTTTCCTAAATCTGAAGAAATCAAACGAGCACGCAGTGAGTAAATTGGAGAGCAGGTGATTGGCAAAGGCTTTTGCCGTGAGGCGCAGATAACGCGCTCCCTAAATTGTGGACAAAATCCAACAACTAAATTATTTATTTTAAATAGTTGGTACTGGTGATTAGAAGAATACAATTATTCTGTTTATATTTATATTAAGCTATGTGAAATTGTGGTGTATAGGTCAAAAACAATCATTAATCAGTACAATTTATTCTTAACTTCTTTAACTTTTCCTCAAATGACAAAGCCGCTGCATCTCTGGGTGTGAAGTTTGACAAAAAGTCCTTTTTGGGCTTGCAGTTTTGCTAGCAATGCATTAGCCTCTGATGCGCCCTGTTTATCAGACATTTATTTTTTCTCATGCTTGGTCGTGTAGTGGCGACTCAAATGATATTTTTTAAACACAGCGACCTGTGTACCACAAATCAGGCACACGGCTTTACCTTTCATTTCTGTAAAGAAATACTTGGCAGTCCATGTCTTGTTGAAAACACGGCGCTCCTTGTCAACTTTTCTTTTCTGAGGGTCAGCACACATTTCTCGGGCAGCATTACTTCGCACTGTTCACCTTCGCGCACAGCTCACATACACGTACGCTACACGGAAGTGTAACGCCTTTCAAAATAAAAGCAAAACAGTTGTTTGCACGCACGACACAATTTATTTCATTTTTTTTAAAGATTAAGTAGTAATCAAATATAATTTACAATTGACCTCATGCGGGCCAGACAGGGATGCACAAAGGGCCGGATGTGGCCCGTGGGCCGTAATTTGCCCACATATGAACTAGAGGATCACCAGGTCTAGCTACGACGAGTATGATGATGTGTCGGGACACTTTATGGTTCCTTTTAATCCCTGATGACACATTGAGTGAATGTGTCAAAGGGGGAGTGAGTGAATAGAAATGATTGAGTAGAATTCAATTTGTAAATTGTTAGATTCAATGGTTTTTTTTTCCGAATTCACTTGTTTTTGAGGCTTTAACAGGACATGCCAGAATTCAAATTCAACATGCAGTGATGGAAGGAGCAGAAGAAGCATCTCGAAAGGTGTCATGTAACATGGAGAGAAGAGATGGTGCAAACGGTGAATATGGATTGTTCACAGGAATAAATTGGCAGAGCTGAAATTCCAAATTTGTCCAAAAGATGGCGCCAGACCGAAACATGAGACCAAAAAGGGGCCAAAATAAGCTAAACTAGTAAAAATAGAAATAAAACAGGAACACGGTGTCGGATTGTGAGTCAAGCACAAATGTGATTTTTACTTTTTGATTTTTTTGCTTGGCTAAAAATGTATTCTGTAACAGCTTACGCAATATTATTAGTCAATTCAACATGCAGTGATGGAAGGAGCAGAAGCATCTCGAAAAATGTCACGTAACATGGGGAGAAGAGATGGTGTAAATGGTGAATATGGATTGTTCACAGGAATAAATTGGCAGAGCTGAAATTCCAAATTTGTCCAAAAGATGGCGCCAGACCGAAACATGAGACCAAGAAGGGGCCAAAATAAGCTAAACTAGTAAAAATTGAAATAAAACAGGAACACGGTGTCGGATTGTGAGTCAAGCACAAATGTGATTTTTACTTTTCGATTTTTTTGCTTGGCTAAAAATTTATTCTGTAACAGCTTACGCAATATTATTAGTCAATTCGATCAAGGTTAGAGAATTAGATAGCCTTCGTAATTATTTAAAGGAAGAGCGAATTTCGTTAAATGTTAATTCGTTTGAAAATTTACTTCCTCTAAATAAAATAATGACGGTGGTGAAAGCAGATTATTTGAGTTGGTGACGGATAAAAGTACTTTTTTTTTGTCCGTCGGGCGCAGGCCCGTTTCTAACTTTGTCGGGCCGCGTCAAAAGTTAAATAGGACACAATCGAAAAATAGACTTGCCTTCCAAATTAATTACAGGGCAAATCTAATTAGAGTAGGACATTTTGATTCGTTTTAAGAGAGTTATTATTCTTTTTAAAGCGATCGAGTGGGTTGAAGCACTCCGACAGTTAAGTGCTGGATCTACGTATAAGAAGTTAGAATTAATAATGTAAAGTGCATTAACTTTCTTCTTAAATGCTATTATGGTCACACTTTTATTAATTTGATTCTCTTTCGGATAAACAAGTTGGTCGGCTCGCTGCTTGAGCGACCAAGTAGAACGGACCCATATCAACATTTACTTCGGCAAAACTAGTGCTAGGGTGCGCTATACAAACGAATCCCTGAGGTCTTAACAAAGACATCTAAAAATATCCGTAACATAATAAAAACTTCAAACAGTAGCGGGGAGCCATCAATACGATGCGGTCACTTCGATGTCTTGCCTCGAATTGAGTTACTCGGCTCGAGCTTCTGGTGACTTGAGAGGGATTGGCGTCGTACAGAAATTAGATTGATTCCGGTGGAGTTAATTTAACTCGGGTGGTTAGATTACGGACGAATCTCCGAACCCGGCGAAGACAAACCCGTTACCGGGAAGCCGGGGGTACCTTATTGAAAGAGGTGCGTTTGACAAGAGTTAATGGGAGACAACAACCTGGAATGGATGCAAAGCGTGGTAACAATCTAGCGACCGTAAGGTTTAAGGTGTTTCAGAGAAAAAGCACGAAAGCCGAAAAATCATACAGCTGATAGGGAGTAGACAGCTACACAATAAAGAACAAATGTTTGGAAGGTCATTAAATGTAGGGGAATACTGGACCAAAAACAAGGAATGGTGAAATTTTCTGAATATATGAATGCATTAAAGCTGCTATTAAAGGGTAAATGTAAAACGTTTTAGGTCGATTAATTTGCATAATGAACGTTGAGAGGAATTGGGCAATAGAACCATTTTGGGAGGATTGCAGGAGCGTTATTTCAAAAATGACGAATGATTTGAACAGTTAGGTGACTCGGACATGAGACAAAAATAAACGTAAATAAACAAATCATGAGAAGGACAATGACATGATTGAGCAAATTTTAAATTGAAGATGAAATTTGTAGCTGAAAAATAATATTTGGACTGGAAAAGAGTGATTGAAGGGACATGATTGACGGGACTTCAGAGGGATGACAGTGGGATCGAGACAGTGACATCTGCAGTAGGAAAGGCTAACGAACAGGTAGAATGTAAACTGTAACGGGGAATCTAGCAAAACTGACAGAACGACGAGAAATAAGGGGGATAATTCATGACTCCTGGAGGGTAAGTTTTGTTTGTTTGTTTCAGGGACCACGTGAGCCTCTGGAACAGAGGGGTAGACGCCGGGAACCCTCGGAGCTTCCAATGAGCACTTTGATGAGACGTTTGACACAGTTTTTTCCCCTTTGCCCCATCATCGTCAAAGGAGTAGTTGCGAGGACTAGCAACACTGGAGCACGAGCTATTGAGTTGTGTTGTCCCGCCACCGGTGGCCAACCCGGCACACGCTGCTGCCTATGCCATTATGACTCAACATTTTTGCACTGTTAACGTCACTTGATACAGGCAGTGGCTATTGCTCGTTGTAGGTCGCCTGGCTATTGTCCAGGGCCTTGCAAGGGAATCAAAGGCCATTGCAGTCGTCAGGAGGACATTCAATGGACAGCTGGCCCGGCACAGCGCCGGCCCGTGCTACTCACTGCTGACGGCTCAGTGGACTGAATTTCACATCTGCACGCGCTAAGACATTCGAGGGGGCAACACTGTAGGCGCTTTAATTTTGTTGCATGCTTTGTTTACTTGTTTTTATATACCTCGTTATGTCTCCTTATCGGTTTACCTCATTTATATACATGTCTTTATTTCACCTACTTTCTGTTTATGGTGCAACACATGCAGGTTGTCGGGTTTGCTGTCAAGGGACGGGCCATTTCTCTGCATTTCTGTAGTTTGGGCTCTGCTACCTTTTGTGAAATGTGATGGGTGTCGGGGCTCCGTTGACCTGGCTGACACCAGGTGGATAGGGTCCCTGGGGGATAGAATGGACCTCCCTCTTTTTCCTTGTCATGAGATTGGCGAGGTATTTTTCGATGGCGGTCCAACAACTCTTTGGGGCTTCTGACAGGTCACAGCAAAGTATTTGTCTCCAAATTGACGGCGTTGTTGATGTAATACCAAAGGGGTGTGTGCGGACGACGTCAATTGGTTAACAGGGGTGCGGGATTCAATCTTGGTTAAGTGTGGTTCCTGTGAAGCCTCAGACTGCTGCCAGGAAGTGATTGGGTTTTAAATTAGGTTGAGCTTTCCTAGTTAAAGTAACCTTGAGTAGCGTGCCTTGAGCATGATTTAGGATGAGACAAATAGGTCCGAATTGTAGACGAAAACCATAAAAGGGAAGGTTTTCAATGTTTACCGATGTCATTTCTTGCCAGACCGTTATGAGACACTTTTTGTATCTCGAAGGGGGGATTATGTAGTATATTTTTATTCAGGTCTTATGTATATTTCAGTTGTAAGCCTAAGTGTGACCCGGTCATGTTCGTGCAGGATTTTTGGGGTCTGGTCCAGGAATGCAGACTTACTGGCCAGGACATATGGATACAGCTGTTTATCATCAGCAAGACACAGTAAGGAGAAGGCGTAGAATCGGTAAAGCAGACTGGCGGGTCATAGATCATCCAGCAGACCTCGTGTGAGCGCGCCCGAGTGAAGGCTCGGGGAACGCAGGGGTATAGGTTTTCGGGCTCGAAAAGACAAAGGGACATCGACATTTTGCTAGGGCGAGAGACACTTCATTCTGACATTGGTTGAATAAAATAGCCGTGTGTCACTGACGTTTTCCTTCCCCGAGCCAGCCACCTTTCCACCACCTGCTTTTGAAGACCAGCAGACCACCGAAGAAAATCCCCCACAATAGAAAAATAAGTTTGCACGTTTTACTCTAAATTATATGCATCTAAATTTTCAAAGGAGGATTGTAATATACTTTTTCACATTCATCGTCTAATTCCACAAATTAATTCTTCATACAAATAGGTCTGTGATTCAAAACCTAAAATTGAGGAACTGGATGCAAGTCTCGGAAAAATGTTAAATCTCCAGGATCAGATAGGCTCACTGTACACTTTTACAAACACTTTTGGGATAAAGTCCCCCCAAAAAAGTCCCAATGATCGTCGTCACACACACATCTGGGTGTGGTGAAATTTGTCCTCTGCATTTAACCCATCCCCATGTGATTTTGATCCATCCCCTGGGGGAGAGGGGAGCAGTGAGCAGCAGTCGTGAAGCGCTCGGGAATCATTTGGTTATCTAACCCCCCAATTCCATCCCTTAATGCTGAGTGCTAGGCAGGGAGGCAATGGGTCCCATTTTTATAGTCTTTGGTATGACCCGGCCGGGGTTTGAACTCCAAACCTTCCAGTCTCAGGGCGGACACTCTACCACTAGGCCACTGAGCTGAGGAACTTGAGGAAGTTATTATTTGAAGCTTTACATGATTGTATTGATAGAAAAGAATGAACAATGAAGCAAGGAGTAATACTTTGATTCCAAAGCTTGGAAAATATGAGAGTATTGGATAATTTAAGGCCCATCACATTATTGAATACAGGCTACAATTGTTTTTCTGGCTCGATTGCAAAAAGACTCAGAAGTAATAACAGATATCATTAGTGAGACACAGTCAGACTTTTTAAAAGGAAGAGTTATTCATAACATTAGGCTTGTTTTGGATTTAATAGACTATAGTGATTTAGTGAAAGATGATGGCTTTACACTCTTCCTAGATTTTTACAAGGCCTTTGAACATGCTTTTATTTTAGAAACACCAGATTATTTGGGATTTGGGGAACATTTTAAACATTCTATTAGTATGCTCTACTTTGACATAAATAGTTGTGTGTCCTTAGGCCAGGGAACTTGTAAAATATTCAGTATAGAATGAGGAATCAGACAAGGATGTGGAAGTTCCCCTTTATTATTTATAATGGTGGCAGAGGTTTTATCCGTTTTAGCTAAAAAAAATCCACAATTGAAGGTTTGCATTTGCACAATGAACAAATCGTAATATGTTAATTGGCTGATGATACAACTATATTTCTTAAGGATGAGCTCCAAATTCCAATAACACTGCAAATCAATAATAATTTTTCAAATGCTTCTAGACTCGTTAAATTCCGCCACACAGAGACGTAATATAAAGGCACCCGATGAACCGATCAGAGGACACATATCGTTTTACGTAGATCGGGTAACCAATCAGAGGACTGGACGTAACACTTAGAGGAGGACGTACCTCCGCCGCCATTGGTCAATAAATACTATCGTTTGTGCAAAGTACGTACCTCCGCCGCCATTGATAAATAAATACTGCCCTTTGTGCAAATCTGTAAAGTTGGTTTGCTTCCGCCACACATAGATATAATATACAGGTGTAATATGTAGACACGATGAACCAGAGGACATTACCTTTTATGTAGATCGGGGCGGTAAACCAATCAATCTTCACGTATCACGTAGAGTACGTACCTCCGCTGCCATTGATAAATAAATACTATCGTTTGTGCAAATACAAGAAAAACAAAGAAAACAGCATTAGGATCCTCTAAAACAGCATAGACAAAGAGACATGGTTACAAGGCAAAATTAGAGCTTTCTGGAAAGCCAGGAACATTACAGAGGAGCAACGTGACAATGACGAGACAATGACGAGAGGGAACTTGGCATGTTTATTGGCAAACTTGCCCAGCTGTTTAATTTGGATACAGAAGATGAGGACTTGGACGAATTTGCGTATGAATATTGTGGTGAATTGTCTTCGGTGCTCAGCTGGTCTTCAAAAGCAGGCGATGGAAGGTGGCTGGCTCAGGGAAGGAAAACTCCAGCGACACATGGCTGATTGGGAAAAGATTTTATTCAACCGATGTCAGAATGAAGTGCCTCACGCCCATAGAAAAATTGTTGAGTGCCCGCCCCGAGTCTTCCAGTCCCCATGCTTTATACCAGCCGACTCTTGACGCCATCGCTTTGCCTAACAGCTGCGGGTTGACCCCTAGCTCGCTTATTCGTTCTTCAGGCCCTATATGGTCACCTTCTCGTTCTTTTCTGGTCAAAAACAACTGGCCATTCTATAGTCTGTTGTCAGTAACTATACATTACTGAAACCAAACCCCAATATCCCGCACAAACTGGTCTATGCCTGACCTGGTACATGACCCCGGCCTTATGAGGGAAACATACAAGGAATAGGGTCAGAGTAAATATATACTACATCAATTGTTCACAGCAAGCGCCTCAGCATTTACACCATGATGATCAGCCACACATTTAGCATATTTATCACTTTGTTCAGTGTCCTGCCACAATGGTGGGCAACCTAATCTGGTAAGGCAGTGTTTCCCAACCACTGGTGTGCCGCGAGAGATGTTCAGATGTGCCGTGGGATTGTCCAATATTAATTACGGAGCGCAGTGTAAACATAATTGCCAAACCACTGGTCAGTTCGCGCAAGGCCTGGTCAGCCACTTGCTAATTGCGCATGCGTGGAGAATCGGAGAATCTTGAGATTTCATGTTGTGTCGGTGTGATTGTATTGCATTGGCACATATTCGGTTTATGTGTGTGTTGCTGTGTGCTTTTGCTAACAATGACAGACACTATGACAATTGTGGTGCGTTTGTGGTCTGATGGAAATCAGAGCATGCAGTTCGAACCTGGATTGTTAATTTTTCACCAACATAAAATACACAGTCAAGTCGAGACACCTCGACTGTGATAGCCACTCATCTGCTGTCAGAACAGCAGAGCGTCTTTAGAAGTGACATTGTTCTTATTGTCGTAATATTTATAGCGCTAGCCTAAAACAGTCAGTCATGTTGATACTTTTGGATTTTAATCACAATCACTTTCAATAGTTTATTCCTTGCACTGTCTAAAACATTTTTAAAAAACTCACTTTTATTTAAAAAAAGAAATACAATTAAAATAATATTTAGTATTTATTTGTATTCAATTATTCGACTCTTCATACATATATAGCAATAGGATTTTATGTCTTTCTTTGTAATATAACTGATTTTAATATAGAAGCTGGTGTAACACTTAACAGATTTTTGTTGGTGGTGTGCCTCGAATTTTTTTCCAATGAAAAGGTGTGCCGTGAATGAAAAAAGGTTGGGAAACACTGCGGTAAGGGATAGCTATAGGTAGCTAAGGGTAGCTAGGTAAGGTTGATACTTAGGTGGAGAGTTCACCCGTTGAAGGAATGAAGTCTAAACTCTCCCTCCTGCAAGGGCATATTTATTAAGAGAAACAGAGTGGGGGTAAGAGTAGGCTGAATAGGAAGCCCTTGTCCTCTAGTCAAAACATATCAGGGGGTGTTTTACGACCTTGTTTAGGATGGGACAAGCTAGTTTATTTATTACCGGTTGCATTCCAACATAATCATACGATAAGGATAATCTGAAAATCCGTGATATGCATTTTCTGATTAAATAAATATACCTTATTTAAACATCATAGTGCTATTAAATAATGGCAAGTATATGAAAGGTATCTGCAGGTGTCTAAAAGGACTTACTTGTCTCCCGTGTGGTTCTTGCAAAATAAGTTAGAGTGAGCGAATCTCTAACATTTTGGTGCCGAAACCCGGGATCCCTCATACCCGCTATCTGTCTGACGAAGAAGGACGTGCTGCATTGTCGACAAGCCAGCGCCCATTAGGAGGACCTGGAGAAGAAAGTCCTGGGAAGAGAATTCTTCGCTGGGCCAGCATCTTAGGTCTGCCTTCGTCTGACAGAGGTGGATTGACGGGACCCGGCAGTGCAACGAACCAGGGGACAAGTAAGTTAAAGGCCTGAAGTTGTGTGATTGTGTTGTTGTTGTGAAACGCGTAAAAAGGTAGAAGTGCACAGGAAAAAGTAAGTTTTGTGGAAGGAGGGGGTGTTGTAGAGTCCCCCTCTGGATGAGGTGTCTCTTTTGGAGCAGTGGTTCTCAAACTGTTTTAAAATCTCAGTACCTCTGTGGATTTTTTTAAAGGAGGACTTCGCGTTGGCAGGGCTGGGGACAAGGACTGTTGTCTTTAGTTCCCAGGGAAGGTGGGGGGTGTTGTAGAGTCCCCTCACTGGATGAAGGAGCTCCTTTTTTTTAAAAGGAGGACTTCGCGTAGGCAGGGATAACTTGTGTGATTGAGTGTGTGACTGGTAGGATAAATTGACTAAATAGCAGTTCTAGCGTTTATCCACGGCAATAAAACAGGCTAGTAATCTGTTGAAAGGTCAATTTAAACCTGCATTGAGGATCCTCAAAGAAAATAAAATTGAAAAAAATTGTAAAACCTTAAACTACTAAAATTAAGATGGGAAATAAGAACGGTAAATCTCTTGCTCTGCTCTTCTTTGAGATGAGAAGTTCATGGCGAGTAGATTTCTTAATTGTATGCAATACATGCTGAAGTGGAAGAAAATGTATGGAGTACAAGGAAATCTGAAATGTGGAAGAAGTGGTAGAAGTGCTAGAGTGTGGTTGAAATCTTCACAAAGAAATGAGAATGAATTCAAGAGACAAAAGCTAGAAAGATGAAAACTGATGAGGTCACAAGTGTTTGTCAGACCAGGACACAATAAGGCCCCTGTGAGCAGGTGCAAGGCCGCAGCTAAAGCCGCGGCTCAAGCAAGGGGCAAGAGGAGTTTCCGGTCCTATGCAAATCATGTATCGAAATTTAAAAGATTTGAAACCTCTCCCATATGACAGCAAAACATGTCATTGTCAGGTTATCAAAATTCTTTTTAGATTGTTAGAGCTCCTGTCCATACAAGAAATATGATAATGCTGTTTGTATGCCCAATTACAAATGACGAGAGATCAAATTGTGTGTACACTAAAGTTAAAATATGCAAATCAAGTGGTAAAGAAATACAACTTGCTTCTAGAAGATAAATAAAAAATTGGAATGTGCTGTCCTCCTGTGCATGGGAGGGACCAGCTCATGATCGACCACAGGAAATGGCCAGCCTGTGACGAATCATTGGTGCTGGGACCTACCTTCCGCACGCGAGAGCTGTGCATGTGTGTGCGTATGTGTTAAAATGATGAAGATTGGCTAACCTTTCTGTATAAAGAAATTTGCTAGACTGTTGTCTATTCAATTTACACCGCAGAACAGAAACAATTTTGACAGATAAAAATGAGAGGAAAAGAGAAAATCTGTTTGCGAGCAGAAACTAATCTACACTAGTGCATGTTAGTGTCGAGCCCTCATGAGAAATTCGAAGTAAACAAAACAACAGAACGTGCTTTCAGGAATTGGAAGACGCTAAATTGTGAATTTAATATTTTGCAACGCTACATTTAATGCGAATAATTGATTGGTTGTGTTATAAGATTATACAAAATTCTAAATGTAAATTACATCTGAGAGATTGAGTTCTTCAAATATAAAAACAAAGAAAAAATTCAAATTAATTTGCCAGTAGTTTTTTAGTTAAGTTTTTTTTTTGAATTGGTGGATTGTTCTACCAGGAACCTTGAGTTGAAAATGATATATGAATGTTGTGTGGTGAGCTTGGATGAATTGGGACCGATGTGATAGGAAGACTCCTTTTTGGAGACTGAGTGAGATGCATATGATGAGCATTGATGAATTATTACCTGAATGAAAGGTTGAATGGTTGAAGTCGTTGGCGACTACTATGGGAAATTAGTAGAGCGACTTTGATGAAAGAGTGATTTTGAGCAGGTTGAATGCTAAAAAGAAAACATAGCTTTTGGATTGATAATTAACTAGAGAAAAAACTGAAGAACCAGTAACACATGTAGAGGATGTGTGAACTGAGAAATTAAGAAGCGTTTTGGAAAGTCAAATTAAATGATGATGAAATCATATGTAGTAATACAACACTTTACTACATATGGAGTCTCTAAATCATACAATTGAGTAAAATAAAACATACATTTTGATTTGTATTCAAATTTCTAAGATTCTTGTGATAAACAATGACAAAACGATTGAAAAGTAACTAAAGAAACTGCAAGAAAGTGAAACTGTCTAATCATTTGCTACCTGAGTCGCTCCCCATTCGGGGAGGCCATCCATTTACTTGCTAAGCTAGTTGTGAAAACAGTCCAATTGCCACAAAAAGTAGCTATATGCACGTGTGCAGTACACACACACACGAGACTGATAAGGTGTCAAGAGGTAACAAGCTTGCAGACAGAACCACAAAGCTGCAGCGCATAAGACACTTCAAATTTTATACACACAAGAAGCAGATTAAATCACTGAAACATTTTTAAAGATGTGCAGCGACAAAGTCCATAGAGTGAAATTCACTTATGGATGAAAAGAGGGGCAAGATTAGAGAAAGGCATCTATAAATTTTCCTTCCATCTGTGGTCCCTTCTCAAGGTTTCTCATTTTCCCCTGGCAGTTTTTTTTTTTTAGTTTTTCCTTGCCCTTTTGGGAGCTTATGATCAGGGGATGCTTTGAGAATAATTGTCAATTTTGGCTATGTGAAGCCCTTTGAGACTGTTTGTGATTTAGGGCTATACAAATAAACTTGACTTGACTTGACTTGATAAATGACCTACCCTACCAAAGAACCTATGCAAATGGGCAGCAATATTGAGCCATGGTGCGTGTCACATGGCTCAAGAGGAGGGATAGTGGGGCAGGTCAGTCAGCTTTATACAACATATGGATTTGATTCATATTCAAAACATTTTCAAAACAAAACAAAACATTTTTTTTTTGTAGAGCTTGTGTTAGAAAAATTGTATAAATTTGTTATCATGTGTTCTCTAATGAGTACTTATTCATAATGTTACTGCTCAGTATGCTTGCCGCTTTGCCTTGCTTATTCTTATCTTGTGCAACAGAATAGAAGGATTACGGCTGGGTCAGGGGCGAGATGACGGTTGTGTCAAACAAGAGACTGCTGACATCTCAGCACCCACCAGAACAGATCGTGAAAACAACACGTCAAACGATGCGTCATGACCCTTCTGAGCTTCCTTAAATAACGTCACATTCTCTTTTTATCTCTCGTAATCCAAGAAAGTTATTGATTGCTTAAACTGTTTTGCTGATATAGCCATATCTGCACGCAACACTTTGTGCATCACTTTTGTTTCTTTTCTTACGAGACGAAGCCCACAATCTTTTTTTTCCCCTCACCCTCAGGGGCTAATCGTCTCACACTGTGGGTAGGGCGTTCCAAATAAAAAGAGCGAGGAGTGTAAACAGATTTTTAGTGTAGTCAGATTGTAGAAAGGAATCTGTATCTCACTCCTCGCGAGAAAACTCAATATTCTGCCTTACTTGTGTTTGTCTGCTGATCCTTTTCTTTTATACAGATATTCAGTTAGCACTTTGAACCTGACAGAAATTGGGGGCTCGTCCGGGATTCTCAAAAGACCTATTTCGGTGGTCCAGCTGACTTTTCGACGCAGGACAAGTCCTTGGCCAAGGTACATAAAGAAACCCTTTTCACGGGGCTGACTCGATCAGTCGGGTGGACACCAGAGTGGTTGACGAGAACATCCGAGGAAAAGAACCAGCAGACTGTGAGTACGAATATTGATTCTGTTAAAAGGAATGAAAGTGCAGTGACAAGAGGTCACTTAAAACCTTGACAATTCTAGACCCTATCAAGTGCAATTAGAAACAGTTAAATTCCGCTGGGATGATGGAGTCCCCTGACGTATAAGTCAGTTAAATTCCATGGGAGGGCGGACTCCTGTTTTCTAAAGAAGTACAGGTAATTTGGAGCAGTTAAATTCCGCTGAGGTGTCGTGGGGCCTCCTAACTTAATCTTCCTAATGTGTTAGCTTTCTGCTGCCATCTGTGGTGTTAGCGGGTCATTGAATCAGCAAAAAAAAAAAAATATATACCCTAAAAACAATCTTTTTCATCCAATGTTTTTCTTAACTCTTGTTTAGCTGGTTTGGCTCCCTTATCCATGAAAAGATTTTTAAGGTTTTATATCTACTTCAAGAAAAGGGTAAAAATAAGTTTTTTTACACAATAGGAAGGTTAAAGAGTTTGTTAAAATCCACGGGAGGGCGGACTCCCCTGCTTGCCTGTGAGACGATAAGAGTGCGCATTGTGTGTGTGTGTGTGTGTGTGTGTGGTTTGACTGAGAGTGCTCATTTGAGCTCTCTATTATATAAAACACACAGGATTGTAAACAGTGGCTTTGTGTGGAAGCAGAGGAAAGGAGACTTACCACTCATTGAATATTTTACCACTGTCCTGTGAATTAAATTGGCTTTAGGACACTGTAGGTGCCATTCAAATTGCCAACTCCGAAATTTAGAAAAATAAACCATGGGAAAATCAAATAGCAAACAAAAGTCGCTACCCCGACATGAATTAAAATGCAAAGATTGGAAATTAATGGAAGGGGTCGACACCGAAAATATAAAATATCTTGATAAATGCATATTTTGGACAGAGGTGGGGGGTTGCATTATGCGACGTGGCGGTGGCGAGGCTCTCCGCACTTCAGTTGCTCCCCCCACCCTTGTTATCAGCTGGGAAGATTGTCATGTCTATGTTGTGGGCCCGTGTGTTTGTTTCTGTGTATGTTTGTCTTTGTGTATCAGTTCGTTATAAAGGTTGGAATTGCGTTAAATTGGTGCATGAAAACGGTGTGCTAGACAATGGTTTATCAGATTTGCATTGTTAAATGTAAAAATTAGAAATTATAGAATAATATGAGGGTTGTGGTCAGAAACTCGTCCGACGAGGAGAGTGCCCAACCCTCATAAAAATGTGAGAGTAAGGGACAACATACATTGTAGAACTGGATAAAATTAGGTTAATTATTAGAAATCAATGGTGCTATTATTATTCTCTTATCCCCTGCATTGCAAATGTCTTCTTGATGCAGATAGGTTAACAGGCTAGGACTTTAGTGAGGAGATAATTTATCAATTGATGGGGGTTAGTAATTGTCCAAATTCTAGTCACATGTTTTGAGGGACCACAGCAACAACATTATATTTAATTTGCAGGCCATTATTTAGTATGATATGACAGTGTCTAGCTAAGTAGACTGTTCTATCAAAAAATGTGAGAGTGAAGGAGGAGGTTTGATTTGTAATCTGACATTTGGGTCCCATTTTGAAGAGCATAGATTGTTTTTGTTTGTTTATTTTTAAAGATATATTTAACAGTTTATCTCGGTGCAGTAAGGATATAGCAATTTTGCAAGACTTAAAATTAAAAATTAAAAAGCAAAATTACATTCTCATTTTCCCAGATGAGAGGAAAATTGAAAGATAAGGAAGACGAAGAAAAGATAAAAAAGAACTTGTTGTTGCACAGAAAGGAAGATGATGACAGAGTGTCAGCGCGAGCTCGCGTAAGAACCGCAGCTGAGAATGTGATGAATGAAGATGAGAAAAATGATCAAATTACAAAGACAGATGTTGTGGCACGGCAAAGCGAACCATCCTTTCCGTCTTTGTACCCCAAATTAAACAACTCATTGCTTCCTATAATTTGAGAGGTGATGAAGTACAACAGGTTTTCATGGCATCCTTAACCAAACATTGGGCAAGCGTTAAAGGCACCTGGAGTCCTTTTGATCTTCAGGGCCGTCCATTGGAATATAACGGGGTGCCATTACAATTACAAATTGACCAACTATTGGGCAGGATAAAAATAAAATTCCAACGTAGAGCAAATTACACAGACATTGGCCGAACTAAACAAAAAGAAGATGAGTTGTTTGAAGACTTTAGACACAGACCAGAAAGAGTGTTCAACTGATGTCTATGATCAACAACTCAAAAATAATCTACATGCAAATTTGCGACCAGTATTATGTCGAAAACGAATAAATTCAACACATTTTTTCCCTATAAAATGGTGCTGTTTGGGTTTGAAGTACATAGTCGCTTCAGAGGAGGAAAATCATGATTTAAGGTACGTGATTGATCAATGAGAAGGCTATCCCTTGTGCCAGCGGTGTCAAACTCATTTGTTCGCGGGCCGCGGTGTAGTCATGGCTTCTTTTGGAGGGCTTCTTTTGCAATATAATTACAAATTAGTTAGCACCTGTGTGATTGATTGATTGATTGATTTTAGCACCTGTGTGAGTGAGTGAGTGAGTGAGTGAGTGAGTGAGTGAGTGAGTGAGTGAGTGAGTGAGTGAGTGAGTGAGTGAGTGAGTGAGTGAGTGACCTTTCTGTTGCCTGTACGTCATCTTTCTTGCATGGCTGTCTCAGCCGCCACAAATGAATTTGGTGTGACCCTTACTGGGTATCCCATTGTTACTGCTGACGAAGTTTTGGGGGCTGCTAATCTGCCATCCTATATGTCAGAACAGGCCGCTGAGCTCATTGCTTTGACTGGGGCATGCAAATTGTTTGCAAACAAATTCGTCACAATCTGGACTGATGGTCAGTGTGCTTTTGCTACAGTGCACGTTTTTGCTCAGCAGTGGAGCAACCGTGGCATGATAACTTCTACGGGCAGGCCCGTCTCCCATTCCTCATTACTGCTTCAACTTTTGGACGCTGTTCAGCTGCCTTAAAGGTGGCGGTTTGCAATTGTGCAAGCTCTGGTCCTGTTTGTCTTGGTAATGCTTTTGCTGACGAATCCGCCAAGGCCGCTGCAGAAGGCCTGCTCCATGTCCTCTCGTCTCTCACTGATCATGATTCGATGTCACACATCTCCCCTGATGTGTTGCTTGACATGCAGTCTCAGAGCCCCTCCCAGGTACGACTCTCTTAGGAAAAACGGGGTGCAACTAAAAACAGTGACGGTCTTTTTGTGTGACCTTTGGGACAACCTGTCTTGCCTCGTAACTTGTTCAAATGGGCTGCTATTTCTAGTCATGGGGTCACCCATGTCTCGACGGGGGGTATGGTGAAACAAGTTGAGGCTATTTATACAACAACAAAAAACAGATTACGGAAATGTATTGAAGAAACCAAACGACCATGGACTCAGTGCTTAGACCTGGTCAAAATGTACATAAATATTACAAGTACAACAGGGCTAACTCCCTATGAAACTGTGTTTGGAAGACCTTACAGGCTTCCTCAGTTCAAGAACACATGGGAGATCCCTGAGGAAGCCACATTAGCTGATTACATGAGGAAAATGTTGGAACGTCAAAAGAATCAAACCAATCACACTGATGATGGACCCATTTCTCCGCAGGAAGACCCCAAAGTGGTACCGGGAGACTGGGTTTTGATCAAGAGTATCAAGAGGAAGAATTGGCATTCACCCAAGTGGGAAGGTCCCTTTTTGGTACTACTCACGACACCTAATGCTTTGAAAATCACTGAACGCAACACGTGGATTCATTTATCTCATTGCAAAAAGGTGAACTCCGCAGACCCAACCTAAGTAAGGAAGGTGAGCAAAGTCTGGTAATAGTGCCTGATCCTGGTGCCAAGGTCCAGGGTTGACACGAAAGCTAGCAGAAGCCAATTTCCAAGACACCAACCCGAAGCTCAGGGTGTTGACTCTGAGGAGATCCAAAACATGAGTATTAGAGAGTCATTCGTAAAGTGCTTTAATCGGGCTGTAGCCTGCGCAAAGTCTACCACACGCTTTTGGTTCCTTTTGCTGGTTTGTGTTATTGTTATATTTTTTTCGGGGGTTATTTTATTTGTATGGATAGAGTACCATGAGCCTCGAACATTCTTCTCTCAGGCAACTACCAACGCTGATTCTAATCAATATGGCTCATGGGGAAAAATTGCTAGACATAAGCGCAACACAAAATCCCCTTTTGATCATGTTGTTTTTACACCAGAAACCGTCCGCGTTCCAACTTGCGTGCCATGGCTTTTGTCTTGGACTTACAATAACTCATTAATGTTTACTGTGGCTCCTAATACATCTTCTTCTATTATTTTACCTATGAAAAGTTTGAAAGGTTTTCGAAATGGTCACCCCACCACTGGGGATAAATGGCTCGGATATTGGTGGTATTTAACTGGTCACCACACAAACGCAAGATTTTTGGCCCTCTGGTTCCAGTGAAGAGGCTGTGTTCTTTGCTAAACGAGTAACTTTGAAGAATCAGGGCACAAGCCCCCTGATGGTCAAATTCGTCCTCCAAATGCCACCTTGTTTAACACTTCTTGTTGGGGTTTTCAACTGCGGGCTTGGTCCTCTGGAATTGATCCTCACTTTCCTATTGCTATTTGCATTAACAAAACAATGTCGATCGCAGACCATCCCTGTTAGATAAATTGTATATATATGTTATCATGCGTTCCCTAATGAGTACTTATTAATAAAGTTATTGCACAGAATGCTTGCTGTTTCGCCTTGCAGACGTCCACCAGTCCACAACAAGTCAAACGATGCTGTCTGGAGCTTCCTGACCTTCTACACCTCTGGGAATCCAAGAAAGTTGTTGATAGCTCAATCTATTTTGTTGATGTCTGCACATGGCATTTTGTCTTTGCACTCTTTTCTCATGGTGTCTTGTCTGTGACTTCTTGTTTCACATAGCATTTTGTCCTTGCACTCTTTTTGTTTCTCATGGCATCCTGTCTGCGACTTCTAGTTTCACATATAATCTCGTTTCTTCTCTCATGAGACAAAGCCCACGCTTCCCCCCACCTATCAGGGGCTAGTCTCACATTGTGGGTAGGGCATTCCAAATAAAAAGAGTGAGGAGTGTAAACAGATTTTTAGTGTAGTCGGATTGCTGTAAGTCTGAATGCACTCCTCGCGAGAAAAGACTCAATATTCTGCCTCACTGGTTTTGTCTGCTGATCCTTTTGCTGATTTTGAACCTAACAGTCCCGTTATAAATAATTACACCCTGTCAGCAGGAGCAAAAATCACAAGTATGCTCCTCACTGATGTAGACAGCTATTTTGTAGCCTCCACAGGAATATGCGGTCAAACCAACAACTGGCTTCTTATGGCTGAGCAAGCCGCAAAGATGGCTAACACCAGTTGCATTGCATGTATGGGTCCAAGACCTCTTTTGAAAATCATACCTGCAAATATAGTTCCTAAGTGTGCTGTTGTTTTAATGTTAAACTCATCCATTTCACCCACTCATGATTGCTTTAAATGGGATAAGGTTTACCCTGTTGCCTCTATGACAAAATATAAACCCCTTTTTTCGTCCGATGTAGCTAAGGGTAATTTTACATGCATTAGATTACATGGTACCGGTGAGAAGCTCGGCGCCCTACCTACTCCATGGTGTGGGTCCATGACCAATGTCACTGCCCTTTTTTTAGCCCATTGCTCGTAGTGATATTTGGTTTTGGTGTAATAGTAACAAACTTTATGATAGGTTGCCTTTAAACAGCTCTGGAATTTGCGCTTTGGTAACCCTATTGTTGCCTGTTCATTTGATACCAATGTCCTCTTATGATCTAACATCTTTTGCTAAGTTCGTAGTGCCCGTATTCTGGCCGAGAACGAAGCGAAACGCCGAATGGCAGGGGGCAGCTAATCCAAATTACATAGACGCCATTGGTGTTCCTAGAGGAGTACCAGATGAGTATAAGCTGGTGAATCAGATAGCAGCTGGTTTTGAATTTGCCCTGTGTTGGTGGTGTACTCTTAACAAAAATGTTGACAGGATTAACTACATCCATTACAACGTGCAGAGGCTTGGAAACTGGACCGAGGCGGGTTTCAAGGCGGTCCACTCCCAACTGGCCGCGACTTCCCTCATGGCTTTCCAGAATCGAATGGCCCTTGACATGCTACTCTCAAAAGAGGGCGGTGTCTGCGCCATGTTTGGTGAGCAATGTTGCACATTTATTCCAAATAATACTGCAGCCGACGTAAGCCTGTCCCGGGCCCTTGAGGGTCTGCGGACCTTGAATGGGAGGATGAAGGAACACAGTGGGGTGAACACAGAGGTTTGGACCGACTGGTTGAACGTGTACCGCACCCTGGCTAGCGTGCTATCGGGCGGACCGTGCCATTGTACGAGGGGGAAAGTCGCGAGGAGGTGGAATATGCGTCTACATCCGAGAAGAATGGTGCCGGGACTCTGTGGTGGTATGTAAGCACTGCTCGCCACTGGCGGAGTTTGTGATCATCAAGTGCCGTCCTTTTTACCTGCCGAGGGAATTTACCGCGATTCTGCTAGTTGCGGTATACATCCCGCCTTTCAACATCGAAGGCGACAGGATCGCGGCGCTTGGTGAACTGTACCAGGCTGTCAGTGAACAGCAGACAGCGCACCCGGACGGTTTCACCATCTTCGCTGGAGACTTTAATCATGCCAACCTGAAGTCTGTTTTCCCGAGGCTTCACCTGCATGTTACTTTTCCGACACGTGGAGACAGCTTCCTGGACCTAGTCTACTCTGCGCAAAAGGGAGCTTTCAAAGCCACCCCCCTCCCCCATCTTGGGCTTTCTGACCATCTCACCGTTTTGCTTTTGCCCGCATACAGACAATTGGTAAAGGCATCCAGGCCGGTTCGGAGGCGGGTTCGGGTGTGGCCTGAGGGTGCCTCCGATGCACTTCGTGACTGCTTCGACACCACTGACTGGGACTTGTTTAAGCAGGCGGCCACCTTCAACGATCGGACGGACTTAGAGGAGTATACTGACTCTGTTTCCTCTTACATCACGAAGTGCATCGATGATGTGACTTGCTCAAAATCCGTCGTCACTCGCGCGAACTGGAAGCTGTGGCTGACAGGGGTTGTCCTCAGACTGCTGAGAGCCAGGGACAAGGCTTTCAGAGCGGGTGATGAGGCTGGCTTGAGGACAGCGAGGGTCGACCTGTCCCGAGGCATCAAAGAAGCGAAAAAAGTTAAAGTCCCAATGATCATCGTCACACACACATCTGGGTGTGGTGAAATTTGTCCTCTGCATTTAACCCATCCCCATGTGATTTTGATCCATCCCCTGGGGGAGAGGGGAGCAGTGAGCAGCAGCGGTGCCGCACTCGGGAATCATTTGGTGATCTAACCCCCCAATTCCAACCCTTAATGCTGAGTGCCAAGCAGGGAGGCAATGGGTCCCTTTTTTATAGTCTTTGGTATGACCCGGCTGGGGTTTGAACCCACAACCTTCCAGTCTCAGGGCGGACACTCTACTACTAGGCCACTGAGCTGGTCTCGAGAAAAGGCGTTCTCGTGCAAGGTCTCCACCCATTTCAAGGACAGCAAGGACGCACGTAGCCTTTGGCAGGGCATTCAGACCATCACGGACTACAAGCCCGCGCCGAGGAGCTGTGAGGGTGACGTCCGTCTGCTGAACGATCTAAACAGCTTCTTTGCTCGCTTCGACGCCCAGAACAGCACTTGCCCGCTGAAGACCACTCCCCCCCACACGAGCAGCCCCTGCGCCTCTCTGCTGACGGAGTGAGGAGGGCGCTTGCCGCTATTGACACCCGTAAGGCGGCCGGCCCTGACAACATCCCGGGTCGAGCGCTGAAGGACTGCACTGGGGAGCTGTCGGGTGTCTTCACGGACATCTTTAACGTTTCCCTGCAGCAGGCCATCGTCTCCTCGTGTTTCAAGGCTGCCACCATCGTTCCTGTGCCGAAGAAACCTGCACCGTCCTGCTTCAATGACTACCGCCCTGTGGCACTGACGCCCATCATCATGAAGTGGTTTGAGCGGCTTGTCATGGACCACATCAAATCCGTTCTCCCCCCCACCATTGACCCTTTCCAGTTTGTGTACCGTGCCAAACGGTCCTCTGAGGATGCCATCTGCTCTGCCCTCCACTCGGCCCTCACCCACCTAGAGAGAAAGGACTCATATGTGAGGTTGCTGTTTGTGGACTTCAGCTCTGCCTTCAACACCATTGTGCCACAGCGACTCATCTGCAAACTCGACGAGCTGGGCCTCAGTACCTCCCTCTGCAACTGGCTACTGGACTTCCTCTGTCAGAGGCCTCAGGTGGTGCGTGTTGGCGACAAGATCTCCGCCAGCATCACGCTGAGCACGGGGGCCCCCCCAGGGCTGCGTGCTCAGTCCATTGCTCTTCACCCTGCTGACGCATGACTGCCCTGCGACCTACAGCGACAACCGCATAGTGAAGTTTGCTGACGACACGACTCTGATGGGTCTCATCACGAAGGGCGACGAAACTCGGTACAGGTCGTAAGTTGACCTTCTGACCATGTGGTGCAGGGACAACAACCTCCTGCTGAACGTAAACAGAATCAAGGAAATCGTTGTTGACTTCCGGAAGTGTCACACAAAACACCTGCCGCTGATCATCGACGGTGCTGTGGTGGAGAGGGTGAGCTGCACCAAGTTCTTGGGGGTGCACATCAGTGAGGGTCCGCAAACACCTCGTCACTGGCAAAGAAAGCTCAGCGCCGCCTGTACTTCCTGCGGAAGCTCAGGCGTGCATGTGCTCCTCAGGCAGTCCTGTCTACATTCTACCATGGCACCATTGAGAACGTCCTCACCAGTTGCATCGCTGTCTGGGGTGGTAACTGCACTGAACAGAACTTGAAGGCCCTGCAGCGCATAGTGAATACGGCTGGTAAGATTATTGGTGCTTCGCTCCCCTCCCTGAAGGACATTTCCACCTCCCATCTCGCCCGCAAGGCAACCTCGATTGCGAGAGATGTGAGTCACCCGGCTCACTCTTTGTTTGACCTTCTGCCCTCTGGGAAGAGATACAGGAGCCTGCGCTCCCGCACCACCAGACTCGCCAACAGCTTCTTTCTCCAGGCTGTTAGGACCCTGATCTCGCTACCCCCTTCTGCGTAGCGTGTGGCACTGTTGCGCTTTTTCTAGAATGTCTGCTGTACGCGCACTTGCTCCTTTTTTTGCTCCTCTTATTTATTTATTTATTTATTTATTTATTTATTGTGTTATTTATTTATTATTTATTCGGCACGCTGTTGTTATACTTGTTTACTTGTTTGTCTGTTGTGGGCCATGTCTTGTCACCGTGGGATAGGGGGGAACGAAATTTCGGTTTCTTTGTGTGTCTTTGGCATGTGGAGAAATTGACAATAAAGCTGACTTTGACTTTGACTTTTACTCAATGTTTGGTTAAGTAGACTTCATGCAAGTTATCTTACGTCTACTTATCGGTTGTTGGAGTGTATGCACGAGAGGTATCTGATGATTTACTCATCATTATTATTGTGTGAAACGTAGCAAGAAAGTCTAGAGCATTGTTTTACAGGGACACGGCATCCAGGAGTTGGATATCAACACCGAGCTGTCACAATCAGTGTTGCCGACCCATCCCGCTCTGGACTTGCAGACGGAGGAAACTGGATGGGAGCTTTGGACATCGCCGCTGTGTGCCATGATGAGAGAGCCGTTTTCAAGGTGTAAGGGCTCTACTACCAACATGGCTGCACCATCGGACGGGACCTACTTCGTCCAGAAGTTCAGAAGCACTGCCTCACCTACATCCTATGAGTGCACGTGCCTGTTCAGAACGGATCGTGGTTTTGTGGTCACAAGAGTTGTCCGATGCTGCCTGCCAACTGGACGTGAGTGTGTGCGCCAGTGTGAGTGACAGACCACACCTACAGACTAGAACATCATCAGCTGACGAAAACATGAGCACATATACAACTTCTTAGATGTGACAGATGTGATAATGATAATGAGACGTGGATTGCGTAGATGCTGTTCTGTTGAGCATGTTTTACGGAAACTTGTTGATTTGACCATCAAAAATGCTTCGCAAGTAATGGATACAATGATGTACTGTTTCTGTGGTTTTCTTTTTCATTGATAGCATTCTGGTCGCCTAAGGCAGAGGGACCGTGTGAGACTTTTCCTGCTAATAACATCTGGCCAGCAGGTTTTACGCTTACACAATAAGTTTGATCTGGGGTATTGAGGGAAAACCTCATCTTCACTGGAAATTGTTGCTATCATTGTTTGTTGTTTTTTATTTTTACTATTCTTCTTTCTTCGTTATATTTTCTTGCTTGCCTTTGTTGTTTGGGGTAGCATAATCATATGATAAAACAGGAGGGAGATGTCAGGGTTTTTCAGATTATCCTTATCGTATGATTATGTTGGAATGCAACCGGTAATAAATAAACTAGCTTGTCCCATCCTACACAAGGTAGTAAAACACCCCCTGATATGTTTTGACTAGAGGACAAGGGCTTCCTATTCAGCCTACTCTTACCCCCACTCTGTTTCTCTTAATAAATATGCCCTTGCAGGAGGGAGAGTTTAGACTTCATTCCTTCAACGGGTGAACTCTCCACCTGCAGGTGTCTAAAAGGACTTACTTGTCTCCCGTGTGGTTCTTGCAAAATAAGTTGGAGTGAGCGAATCTCTAACAATGCACATGAATTTACAGTAAGATTCGTGTCCGCTCCAATCAGCAGCTCTCTCTGCTCCTGCCCCTCCCATCTTGTCATGCTGTGAGCAGTGCTGATTTACCGCACCTGCTTCCACCTTGTTGTACCCTCCTATGTGTTTAAAACCCGCATCCCGGCCCTCACTCTGTCAGATTGTCCCTTGCTGCTCCCTGCTTCTTTCTGTTCTAGTTGCCGTATTCCTGTTGCCGACACAGACAGTAATATTGTAATGAAACTTATTACTTTCAAATGCAAGTACTGGTAACTAGAAATATGTAAGTAATTTATGTATACATCTGGCTGTAGTAGGAACATATTAAAGCTGTTGCGTAGTTGGTGAGCCCCCCTACTCCCTCAGCACAAAACCAAGTCAGCCAGTGACAATCATCATCCGCCGTCAGCAAGTGAGAAATGACTCAAATTGAGCAAAATGATGGCTATTGAATTTATTCCAAACTCAGGAGCCAGCAAGAGGAAAGGCACCCAAGTTTGTTTGTTTGTTTGTTTGTTTGTTTGTTTGTTTATTTATTTCGAACATTTAAAGAAATACAAGAAAGAAAGTAACAATACTGAAAATAATAACTCCGTAGTACAATAGAGAAGAAAAAACAAGAAAAAAAAAAAAACATTGCGTTATAAATTTTCACTTTATCATGAAAATCTTATTTGTTCAAAAGGGAGTAGAAGGAAGCCAAGGCTTATCTAGCTCTACCCCTTGTAACCATGTTTGCTTGATTCCGTCAAGATTTGTCCATTTTCAGATTTGTTAAAGATATACATATATATATATATATACACATATACACATACATACATACATGCATATAGATATTATACATACACACACTTATACATACATACACCTCCTTTAGATAAATACAAAAGCAGTTTAAACACCTCACAGCATGCTACGGTATCCCATCAGTATTTTGCCTTTATACATTTTTTTAAACTGAGGTAATGAACTACAATTCTTTAGTTCGTCACTGCTGGCGTTCCATAATTTCACACCTTTAACTGTTATACAATGCAACTTTAAAGTTGTTCTCACCAAATCTCTTTTAAACATAAGTGTTCCTCTTAAATCATAGGTACTTTCCCTCCACTCAAACAACCTCTGGATACTGTTTGGTAATTGATTATTTTTTATTTTGTACATGAGTTGGATGGTTTTAAAATCGACTAGATCATTGTATTTCAGTGCATTCAGTTTCACAAAGAGAGGGTTAGATGGTTCTCTGTAATCAACATTATTTACAAGTCGTATAGCTTTTTTTTGTAGAATGTAGATTGGATCTGTGTTTGTTTTGTATGTGTTGCCCCACACCTCCACACAGTACATAATGTATGGGAGTATGAAGGCGCAGTACAAGGAATATAATGATGTTTGGTTTATAAGATCTTTTACTTTATACAATACTGCCAGTGATTTTGAGATCTTTGATTTGATATACATTATATGTGGTTTCCAACTTAATTTTTTATCTATTAGCACTCCAAGAAATTTTACTTCATCCACTCTTTCTATTTCTATATTATTTATTGTAAGAATTTTGTCTGTGTTTGTCGGACGGTTTCCAAATATAATATACCTTGTTTTACTTAAATTCAATGTAAGTTTATTTGTGTCAAACCAACTCTGTAATTTTTCCATTTCAATACCCACAATATCCAGTAGTTGGTCCAGGTCGTCCCCACTACAGAGCAGATTCGTGTCATCTGCAAAAACTACGGCCTTGAGTAATCTGGAGACCTTGCACATATCATTAACATACAAAATAAATAACAAGGGGCCTAATATTGAGCCCTGAGGAACCCCACACTTTACCTGCTTTAGTTTTGATTTGAAGTCCATTAATTGCACATATTGATTCCTGTTTGATAAATAACTGTTTAACCAAGGGGCGGCTCGGTGGCGCACTGGGTAGCACGTCCGCCTCACAGGTAGGAGGGTGCGGGTTCGATTCCACCTCCGGCCCTCCCTGTGCGGAGTTTGCATGTTCTCCCCGAGCCCGCGTGGGTTTTCTCCGGGCACTCCGGTTTCCTCCCACATCCCAAAAACATGCTTGGTAGGCCGATTGATCACTCCAAATTGTCCCTAGGTGTGAGTGCGAGTGCGAATGGTTGTTTGTCTCTGTGTGCCCTGCAATTGGCTGGCAACCGGTTCAGGGTGTCCCCCGCCTACTGCCCGATGACAGCTGGGATAGGCTCCAGCACGCCCGCGACCCCCGTGGGGACTAAGCGGTTCAGAAAATGGATGGATGGATGTTTAACCAAGTGAGTGGCATACCTTGTATGCCATATCTCTCAAGTTTTGTTAACAGTATTTTATGATTTACAGTATCAAAAGCTTTCTTAAGATCTAAGAAGACACCTACAGCATATCGTTTATTTTCAATAGCTGTTGTTATTTCAGCTACGAAATCTAACAAAGCCATTGTGGTGGTTCTATTTTTCCGAAATCCATACTGTTGGTCACACAGAATATTTTGTTTTGTGATGAAATCATCAAGCCTTTTATAAAATATTTTTTCTAGTATTTTGGAGAATTGTGGGAGTAAAGATATTGGCCTGTAATTTGAGAATATGTGTTTGTCCCCAGCTTTATATATCGGAATAATTTTAGCTGTTTTCATTTCACTCGGAAAAACACCATTTGTCAGTGATTGGTTGCAAATATGTGTTAGGGGTTTCACCACACTTTCAATAATATTTTTAACAAGTGACATATCTATTCCATTACAATCAGTTGACTTTTTACCTTTAAATCCTCTAACGATTTCTATTATTTCCGTCTCATCCTCTTGTTTTATTTTTCCTGTGTTGTTTACTTGTATGTGCGTTGTGAACTCTGTCTTGTTACCCTGGGATAGTGAGAAACGTAATTTCGATCGCTTTGTGTGTCTTGACATGCGGAGCTATTGACAATAAAGGAGACTTTGACTTTGACTTTGACTTTGACTCATCCGTTCCCCTTAGAACCATACTTTTGGCTATGGGTACATCCTTAATTAGGTCACTTGTACTCCCTTTTTTTGGTACTTCTTCCGCCAAAGTAGGCCCAATACCAACATAGTAATCATTAAACTCCTCTGCAATCATTGCAAGTTCATTTATAGTTATATTGTTACTGTTTACAAAGTAAGAAGGATATCCTGGCTTTCCAGTTCTGTTTTTAATAATTTCATTTAACACTTTCCATGTTGTTATTGTGTTACTCTTGTTTTCCTCCAGTTTCTTGCTATAGTAGTTCCTTTTACTGTTTCTCATTATTTTGATCAATTTGTTTTTATAGGTCTTGTATTTCAATTCAGCTTCTTTTGTTCTTATCTTTAGGAAATCTTTGTATAACAGGTTTTTTTTTTTGCAGGCGTTTAAGATTCCCTTTGTCAGCCATGGTTTTTCCACTGAGTTGTGTTTGACCGCTTTCCTTACAAGAGGACAGTTTTTATCATAAAGTTCAGATATAATGGCCATGAATGTGTTGTAGGCTTCATTTACATCACCCACATATACCTTTTTCCAGTCTTGTTTTAGAAGATCATTTTTGAATGAGTTAATTGAATTACCAGAGTTCATTCTACACATTTTAAAAGCTATAGCATCCTTTTTTTCCCTTGTACAGTTCTGGATCACCGCAAACACTGGCAGATGGTCACTCGAATCATTTATTATCAGTCCAGTTTTTACTTTCTTTTCAATCACATTTGTAAATATATTATCAATTATAGTGGCACTGTGAGATGTGATTCTAGTCGGACAAGTTATTGCAGGGTAAAGACTCATACTGTACATTAAGTTAATGAATTCTGTTATTGGAGTCAGCTGAAGTGGGTTCAGTAGATCTATATTATAATCACCACAGACATAGACCATTTTCGTATTGATTTTTCTTTCATACATTCTTGATAATAGTTCACTAAATGCCTCAATACTTGAACCTGGACATCTGTATACACAGCTTAGCAGAATGTTTTTTGATGATTCCATTTCTATTTCAACAGTAATACATTCCATGAGATTATCTATTGCTTGAGACATATTTCTTACTATCTTACACTTACAGTTTTTGTCTATGAATAGAGCAACCCCTCCGCATCTTTTTCCCATCCTATTTAATGTATAACTCTCATACCCCTCTATGTCAATCTTTTCAGCCTGATCTTCCTTTAACCAGGTTTCAGATATTGCAATAACAGTAAACGGATTATTCATATCTTTTAAACATTGTTTGATCTTAGAGATGTTTGCTTTCAAGCTCCTACTATTAAAATGTATAATTGACATTGCCCTATTTGTTGCTACATTCTCGCTAAATTGCTCTACAGTATAGTATTTACAGTTCGTTTGATTGTAGTTGATAAAGAAGTTATTCACAGGATCAATATTGTTCTCTATATCAAATCCCTTATGATCAGTGTAATCAAATGTTTTCAAATCAAGTTCTTCATTTTCAGCTATTAGTGCTTGTTTGTTAAACAGACCAGTTGGAAAGGAAAGGCATTTGTCAGTACTGTTCATGATAGGTTGATAAGTTCACCAGGTTTTTTACCTTCCATGATATAAAAGTATCACAACTTGAGGTTCTAAGTAATGATGTACAGGTTACTGATCTCCTTCATACCGCTTAAGTTGCTCTATGGCACTAATGCAGAAACCATGAGAACTCTCTGCTGCTCCAACAGGTTTGATGAATACCTTACAACCTGCAGTCCAAGTGGACTGTATTTTACCGTTTTTCTTAAGAGCTCTTGCTTTTTTAGCTATTTCACCATTTTTCTTGGTGAGGTGTTCATTCATGTATACGTTCGTGCCTTTTAATTTCCTACCTTGTTTGAGTAGATTTATCTTACTTTTCCTATTTGTAAAACGGACAATTATAGGTGGTATCTTGCTATCTAGACTCCTCGTTGGCAGAGTGTGGCATGCCTCAATATTGATAGTGTCAATGACGATGTCTTTGCTGTGGAGGAAAGATTTTACCTGCTCCTCGGTTGTCTCCTCATGTTCAGGATAGTCCTCTGAAGCAAGGCCTTTCACAGCCTGCTGGTAGCTTCGTGGTTTAATCTTTAAACCTGTGATGATGACATCGCTCATTCTGGAATACTGCTCCAAGTTGTCTAATCTATTTTCCAGGGTGACTATTTTCTTATTTTGTTCAGTATTTAATTGTTTGAGCCGCTTCACCTCTCCTATCAGCTCTGTAATAATGGCCTGTTGCTTCATTATGGTTTCAAGAGTTGAAGACATCACTTCCATTGATAGCTTCAGTTCCTCCATGTCCTTCTGGAGCAATTTCATGGCCATCCTGACTGTCAACCTATACCTGATGGTAGCTTTCTTCCTGGGGCTGGAGATGCTATCCCACACAACCCGGTGTCAGATGACCTCCTAGGGCGGCTGGTGGCGCCAACTCACTGGAGCTAGTGATGGCTATCCTCCTGAGCCTGGTGATGGTAGTCTGCTGAGCCTGGTGGTGGTTGTCCTCTAGGGGTTGGTGGTACTAGCTTACTGAGCCTGATGTTAGCTCTCTTCCAGGGGCTGGTTGTGCTAGCACACTGGGCCAGATGGTAGCTCTCCTCCTGGGGCTGATGGTGTTAGCCTCCTGGAGGTCCGGTGTAGACCGCAGGTCCGGCGTTACTGGCACGCAGTCACCGACGGTCACAGGTCCAGCATTGCTGGAACGAAGTGCAGCACCGACAGCGGGTCCAGCGTTGTTGGCTCGAGGTCCGGCAACGGCAGCGAATCCGGCGACGTTGGAGTGGGACACTAATGCGACCGCGAGTCCAATTACGCCGGGAGGATTCCCAGTGGCGGCCGCGGATCTGGCGTGGTTTGATAGTATTTCGCTTTAGAGTTGAAAATGACCGTGTTGACGAGCGCGGTGCGAGCTAGCTAGCAGCTTAGCATTCAACGGAACCGGTCTTTTAAGAGGATGCGGTTCAGGTGAGGAATACATAGGGCATGCCCTCTTTTCAGCTTCATTACATCCAGAGTGCGTATATGAATGGATATCATGAATCTGTAAGTGACGTACTTAACAATGTAGGAGCATATTCTCCTGTGTGCATGAGTCAGAAAAGGTGCACTGCTGTGATGATTCTCCCATCAACTTATAAGTGTGACGATCATACAAGCTCTGTTGCTGATCACTTATGTATGTTTTAATAGAAAAGAGGCCCTGAAGATTCGTGATCCGGTAGACTTGTTGCGCTGTCATGTTGGAGAGTTACGTGATTTGTTTTGCCATTTTGTGTTACAATTTACATTTCTTAATGTTTATCATACCAAGATGTGTTCTTAAAAAAAAAAAAAAAATCAATATTTTTTTTATATGTGTACTTATGGCCCCATTGGCAACTACAGTGGCGCCTCAGTTTTCGAACGTCTCGGTTCTCGAACAAATCGGTATTCGAACAAAAAATTTGAGATTTTTTTTGCTTCGGATGTCGGACGAAATTCGGTTGTCGAACCTCGGGAGATGAGCCGGGAGGACCCGCATGCCAACTGACTCCGTTCGTTATTACGTTCTCGTTACTCTGAGGATTGCATCAAGTCTAATCATGCCTCCAAAGGAAGCAAGTGGGAGCAGTAAAGCCATCCTAAAACACAAAGACGCTCCTAAAGCAATGCGACACTGAGCGCCCGGCGCGCTGCAGTTGCGCGATCGGACAAAATTAAGCTCCCTGGGCACTGATGTCCACTTAAATTTTGGAAAGTACAGCAGGACTTTAAACATATTTTCTAAATTTCAGTGACGGTCTGTCACAATAATGCGACCAGCGCGGTGCAGTTGCGCGGTCGGTGACGTGATACGGTTGCGCGTTCGGCGGTGCGCTGCAGTTGCGCAATTAGACAAAAATGCGCAAATGAACAAATGCTTAAAAAGGGCGTGTTTTTTTGTTGTTGCTTGGAACAGATTAATTTTTTCCCATTATTTGTAATGGGAAAATATGATTCGGAATTCGAACGATTCACTTCTCCAACAGCCTTCTGGAACGGATTGTGTTTGAAAACCGAGGCTCCACTGTATTTATGAAAAGAGCTTTGGCACACATTTTCAATTCAACTCCTCTCATTCAGTTTAAATATGCTTGAAGAAGGACATGACTATTTGAGTCTAGTTTATTTTTGGTGGTTAGATGATTCTCATGCAAACACGTTCACCCTGCATCACTGAGCCTTATCCGGCAAGGCAATGGTGCTTTCCTGTTCTCTCTGTAGTTCCTCCTTCCATTTGGCCTTCCTCTCCATGTTCTGACCTGTCAAGGACTCATTTCTGCCAGCAGCCTGAAACAGAAGAATGGAAGACTTCACGGTACAATACAGTGGAAGCGCCAACATCCAAACCCCTCATCATTCATCAATCAACAATGAAATCATCCAAGAATGCAAAAAAAAAAAACTAGTGCAAGAAGCACTATATTTTCTAAATTTCAGTGACGGTCTGTCAATAATGCGATCAGCGCGGTGCAATTGCGCGGTGGGCGGCGCGCAACGGTTGCGCGTTCAGCGGTGCGCTGCAGTTGCGCGATCGGACAAAATTAAGCTCCCTGCGCACTGATGTCCACTTAAATTTTGGAAAGTACAGCAGGACTTTAAAAATATTTTCTACATTTCAGTGACGGTCTGTCACAATAATGCGACCAGCGCAGTGCAGTTGCGCGGTCGGTGACGCGCTACGGTTGCGCGTTCGGAGGTGCGCTGCAATTGAGCGATCGAACGAAATTAAGCTCCCTGCACACTGATGTCCACTTAAATTTAGGAAAGTACAGCAGGGCTTAAAAAATATTTTCTAAATTTAAATGTATGGCAGCAATCGCAGACGATCCAAATGAATTCACAAAAAACTGACCAACATCGAGAGTCCTAGCAACACAAAGAGATGAAACCTTAAAAAAAAATAGACAAGCTGACAAGCTTGTGGCAGCGTGCCACTCTGCAGCAAGTGCCTGAAGCTAACAAACTTATCTCTTTAGTCATTGTAAAAACAAAAAAGGCAACTGCAAAACAGCAGTCACAGAAGAACAAAAATGGTACAATAGTGTTCAGAATAGTATTGCTATGTGACTAAAAGATTAATATACGTAAGTTTTGAGTACATTTTTCATTGTTAAAAACAAGGTACCAATAGATTCAGTAGATTCACACAAATCCAACAAGACAAAGATGATATGGACACTCTTAACTCTTTCAATGTCAAGCGTTCTCAATATGACAACACCAAGAATTGCAGCCGATTTTATGCATTTTCACTCATCTTTCAACGCAGACAGAATATTGTATGTGATAGATAGATAGATAGATAGATAGATAGATAGATAGATAGATAGATAGATAGATAGATAGATAGATAGATAGATAGATAGATACTTTATTGATCCCCGGGGGGAAATTCAGTTGCCAGCAGTATGAATTAAATTAAATACATAGAGAATAATCATCAGACACGACAAAAACGACAAACAAAACAAGTGGAGAACAGATCTGCACTTGATGCAATAGATACCTACGATTGAACAAATAAACAGCAGACAAAAGTGTCAATATGTAAATAAACAAAATTAAATAATCAATAAACAGCAGACGGAAGTGTCAATATATAAATAAACAAGATTATATAAATAAACAAAAATCAGCAGATGAAAATGTCAATATATAAATAAACAAGATCGTGACCGTTAACGCACCCCGAACCTCCGCGACGAGCTAAAAAGTCTCACGAGATGGAGGAGAAATGAATCCCTCAGCCTTTCCGTGAAGCAAGATGGTGACAAATATTATTCTACCATATTCTGTTCTTTAGTACTCACAATTTGAAAATAGCTTGGTTTCACTCAAATTAACAATCTCAGAGAATATGTAACTAAGGAGAAAACGAGGTTTTAGAGCAAACATGTATTTTCTGCACAACAGTAAATTTGAAATCAACATTTCTTTGGTTAAGTGACATCTGAAACGTCTCAACAGCCCTTCCCTTCAATAAAACTGGAACAGAAATAATGAAAATGTGTTTATGGTGGCAAAAATAATTTACATATTTAATAAAGTGCGCAAACAGCAACATTTTCAACTTTTCATACTATTTAAAAGGTATACAGGATTGTCTCAGAAAATTAGAATATTGTGATAAAGCTCTATTTTCTGCAATGCAATTAAAAGAACAAAAATGTCATACAATCTGGATTCATCACAAATTAACTGAAATATTGCAAGCCTTTTATTATTTTATTATTGCTGATTATGGCATACAGCTTAAGAAAACTCAAATATCCTATCTCAAAATATTAGAATATTTCGTCAGACCCAGTAAAAAAAAAAATCATAACAGCAAAACAAAATCAAACATTTGAAAATGCACTCAGTACTTGGTTGGGAATCTTTTTGCACGGATTACTGCATCAATGCAGCGTGGCATGGAGGCAATCAGCCTGTGGCATTGCTGAGGTGTTATGGATGCCCAGGATGCTTCAATAGCGGCCTTTAGCTGATTTGCATTGTTGGGTCTGGTGTCTTTCAGCTTCTTCTTCTTCACAATACCCCACAAATTATCTATGGGGTTCACGTCAGGGGAATTGTCAGGCCAATCGAGGACAGTAATACCATGGTCAGTACACCATTTACTAGTGTCAAAACACTTGAAAAGCTTCGTATGCCAAAGAGGAGTGTTTGAAGAGCAATGAGCCCAAACACACAAAGATTAAAAAAACAAAGCTGATACATGTGATCTGTTTGAAAAGTCTATATTTGATTTCCTTGCTAACTTTAAATGAGCAAAATCTTGGTTCTAACTAACAATATTAATGTTTGCAAAATAATGCATGCCCAATATCCAGACCTAAATCCATTCGAGAACTTGTGGGGACACTGAATTATATTTGATCATATTGGTAAAGTTGTTGGCACCGAGAGCATTCATGAAGCTATTAGTAATATACAACTGAAGACAGGACTAAAAACCACCACCCCCTTGATCAATGAGCAAGAGCTTCTACCAAGTGAGCTAAAACACTCAAGTTCTTCAAAAATCAGAGTTGGAAAAAAAATCGGACTAATTCAATATTCAAGAAAAATTGGTAGTCGTCACTCTTTTACACCAAAGCCACGTCAATCGATCACACTCATGGCCACTGATCGGAACATCCCTAGTTACGGTTTCACAATAGGGTTTCAAACTAGAGTTAGTGTTTTAAAATAGGATTTCTTATTATGGTTTAAAACTAGGGATACGATTTCAAAGTTGGGTTTTGAATTAGGGTTAGAGTTTAAAAGTAGGGTTTCAAATTAGGTTTGATAGGGTTTTCCAGGTTATTTTTATCGTAGGATTATGTTGGAATGTAGACTATAATGATTAACCAATCTTGTCTTGCTCTCACAACGCAGTAAAATAAAGTGGTTGCATTCTCTGCTTGATTGACCAGCTGCAGAGGAAGCAATCAAAGTTGTTCTGTTTCCCACAACATCGTAAAACACCCCCTGCTCTGATTTGACCAGAGGCCGGGGGTTCACCAAACCTGTCCACTCTCACCCCCACTCTGTTTCTCCTAATAAATATCCTCTTGCAGGAAGGAGGGTTCAGACTTCATTCCTTGAACGAGTGAACTCTCCACCTGCAGGTGTCTAAAAGGACTTGCTTGTCTCCCGTGTGGTTCTTGCAAAATAAGTTGGAGTGAGCAAATCTCTAACATTTTGGTGCCGAAACCCGGGATCTCTCATACCCACCATCTGGCTAACGGAGGACGACACGCTGTACACCGTCGACGGGCCAGCGTCCATTAGCCGGACCTGGTAAAGAAAGACCTGGGAAAGAAATTCTTCGCTGGGCCAGCATCTTAGGTCTGCTTTCGTCTGACAGAGGTGGATTGACGGGACCCGGCAGTGCAACAAACCAGGGGACAAGTAAGTTAAAGGCCTGAAGTTGTGTGATTGTGTTGTTAAACGCGTAACACGTAGAGGTGCACGAGAGCCAGCTTGGGTTCAAGTCCCAGTGGAAGAAACAGGCTAAGAAAGGCAGAGCTTCTTTTTCGTTCATCGAAGAAGTGTGTAGACTCTTCTTTGTCTGTTTTTCCGAGCTGAGAGATCTGGCTTGGGTTAGAGTCCCAGTGGAAGGAACGTGCTAAGAAACACGGAGCTTCTTTTTTGTTAATCAAAGAAGGGCGTAGATTTTTCTTTGTATGTTTTTCCAAGCCAAAGAACAGCTTGGGTTCAAGTCCCAGTGGAAGAAACGGGCTAAGAAAAACAGAGCTTCTTTTTCTTAATTGAAGAAGGACGTAGATTTTTTCTTTTGTCCGTTTTTCCAAAGCTGTTTGGGAGGGTTTTACACCCATCCCTGGATAGGCCTGAAAAAAAGCGCTGGAGTTTGTGTGATTGAGTGTGTGACTGGTAGGATAAATTGACTAAATAGCAGCTCTAGCATTGATCCACGGCAATAATACAGGCTAGTAATTTGTTAAAAGGTCAATTTAAACCTGCATTGAGGATCCTCAGAGACAAAAAAGAAATAAATAAGTAATAATAATAATAATATTTTTGAGAAAAAGAAATTGTAAAACCTAAAACTACTAGAATTAATATGGGAAATAAAAACGGTAAATCTCTACCTCTTGACGGAGATGAGAAGTACATGGCGAGTAGATTTCTTAATTGTATGCAATATATGCCGAAGTGGAAGAAAAAGTATGGAGTAGAAGGGAAGTTGAGAGTTGAAGTGTGGAAGATAGTAGTTGATGTTTTAGAAGAGAGTGTGGATAGAAAGAAAAATGGACTGAAAAAGAAAAGAGAGAGAATTGGATTGTGCTAAAATGTGGTTGAAAGCTTCACAAGAAAGAAGAGAACAAATCCAAAAGACAAAAGATAGAAAGTTGAAAAGTGATGAGGCCGTCATTCAATTGAGATTTAAAAAATAATTCTGGGTACATAGTGGCATCCCATTCAATGATGCAGATGAGAGTGCTTATCAGCAACATCTTAAAATTGCGCTCCTCACTGGTTTTCCCCCTGACTTAGGCAGTTGGGTGAGGAAACACTTGGTGGAAGCGGACACTGCTTGGTTTACAAAAAACATGCAGTGGCCCAGAGACGCTGACAAAGGGATTGAGAAAGGCAAAAGTTCTGATGTATTTCATCTAGATGATGATAATGATCTAAATGAAGACACAACGATCTTCTTCCAAAGTTCCCAAAGGGGCAGAGGAAGAGTTAGATACCAACAAGGTCGCAAGCCACCATTCAAATCAAAACCCCTATCAGATTCAGACAACTGTTGGAACTGTGGGAGACGAGGACACTATGCAAGAGTGTGTCGTTCTGCAAAACAAAACCAATCAAGGGGTGGAGGAAGAGGCAGAAGAAAAGCCAAATTCTTAGCATGACAAGCTTCCTCCTCTTTGACTGTTCATACAAAGAAAGAATTAACAGATGTCCATATAAAGTTAAAGTCCCAATGATCATCATCACACACACATCTGGGTGTGGTGAAATTTGTCCTCTGCATTTAACCCATCCCCATGTGATTTTGATCCATCCCCTGGGGGAGAGGGGAGCAGTGAGCAGCAGTGGTGCCGCGCTCGGGAATCATTTGGTGATCTAACCTCCCAATTCCAACCCTTAATGCTGAGTGCCAAGCAGGGAGGCAATGGGTCCCTTTTTTATAGTCTTTGGTATGACCCGGCTGGGGTTTGAACCCACAACCTTCCAGTCTCAGGGCGGACACTCTACTACTAGGCCACTGAGCTGACATGATAACAAAACATGTGATTCACAGGTTATTAAAATTCTTTCTTATTAGAGCTCCTGTCCATACAAAAAGTATGACAATGCTGTTTGTATGCCCAATGACAAATGACCAGAGATCAAATTGTGTGTGTACACTAAAGTTAAAATTTGCAAATCAAGTGGTAAATAAATACAACTTGCTTCTAAAAGATAAATGAAAAATTAGAATGTGCTGTCCTCGTGTGCGTGGGAGGGACCAGCTCATGATCGACCACAGGAAATGGCCAGCGTGTGACGAATCATTGGTGCTGGGAACTACCTTTTGCGTGCGAGAGCTGTGCATGTGTGTGCGTATATGTTAAAATGATGAACATTGGCTAAAGTTTTAGTATAAAGAAATTTGCTAGACTGTGGTCTATCCAATTTGCACCGCAGAACAGAAATGATTTTGAAAGATAAAAATGAGAGGAAAAGAGAGAAATCTGTTTGTGAGCAAAAACTGATCCACACTAGTGCATGTTAAGTGTCAAGCCCTCATGAGAAATTCGAGAAAAAAAAAAAAGAAAAACGACGGAACATGCTTTCAGGAATTGGAAGAAGCTAAATTGTGAATTTAAGATTTTGCAATGCTACATTTAATAGGAATATTTGATTGGTTGTGTTATAAGATTATGCAAAATTCTAAATGCAAGCTAAATCTGAGAGATTGAGTTTAAAAACAAAGAAAAAATTCAGATTAATTTGCCAGTTGTTTGTTTTAGTTAAGTTTTTTTTTAATTGGTGGATTGTTCTACCAGGAAACTTGAGTTGAAAATGATATATGAATGTTGTGTGGTGAGCTTGGATGAATTGGGACCAATGTGATAGAAAGACTCCTTTTTGGAGACTGTGTGTGAGATGCAAAGACTCCTTTTTGGAGACTGTGTGTGAGATGCAAATGAACATTGATGAATGATAGCCTGAATGAAAAGAAAATACAGGTTGAATGGTTGAAGTTGTTGGAGACTACTATGGAAAATTAGTAGAGCGACTTTGAAGAAAGTGTGATTTTGAGTACCGTATTTGCCGGTGTATTGGTCGACCTTTTTTGATCCAAAATCGACCGAAAAAAATTGACCTCGACTTATACACCGAGTCATAAAATTTAACTTCGTATTCATCGCTTCAAATGTGATGGTAACCAAGGCCGTTTCTCATGCATCTCATTGTGCGTTGCACTTAGAAAATTTGAACTGGGCGGCGTGCGCGAGTGCGCGGCCTGCTGGAAGTCGAATGAGGCTCCGCGATCTCCTCCGCGGTGCTTATAAACAGCCGATCCGCTCGGCGGGGGCTATTTTCGGCCACTTGGCACGTGCGCACGGCCTCCCGGATGTGCCGGGCGGGTGCGCGAGCTCGCCGGCCGCTGGAAGTCGAATGAGGCTCCGCGATCTCCTCCGCGGTGCTTATAAACAGCCGATCCGCTCGAGGGGGGCTATTTTCGGCCACTTGGCGCGTGCGCACGGCCTCCTGGATGTGCCGGGCGGGTGCGCGAGCTCGCCGGCCGCTGGAAGTCGAATGAGGCTCCGCGATCTCCTCCGCGGTGCTTATAAAGTGCCGATCCGCTCGGCTTGGAGCTATTTCCGGCCTACCGTAGGTGCCGGGCGGCGTGCGCGAGCTCGCCGGCCGCTGGAAGTCGAATGAGGCTCCGCGATCTCCTCCGCGGTGCTTATAAACAGCCGCATGCGCACGGCCTCCCGGAATTTGAACACATTTCGTCAATAAATTTCGCATATTGAATTTTGAAGTTTAATATAATGCAACAATTGAGCTCGACTTATACAAAGGATATATCATAAAATCGTAAATTTCCGTCGAATTGAATGCTAAGAGGAAAAAAAAAGGTGCTTTTGGATTGACAATTAACTAGAAAAAACACTGGAGAACCAGTAACACATGCAGAAGATGTGTGAACTGGGAAATTGAGAAGCGTTTTGGAAAGAAAGTCAAATTAAATGATGGCAGAATCATATGTAGGAAAGAACACATTCTCCCAAAAAGTTTGTCAAGGTGTGACGCATGGGCGTTGCCAAGCCTCAGAAGGAGGGGGGAGTAGGACAGATAGTGAAAGATAGTAAAAATACAACACTTTATGACATATGGATTCTCTAATACATGTGGCGTCATACCATTAAGTTAAAATGTTCTCAAGCTTTTCAAAGTTTGCTGTAAACAATTGGAAGATTATTGAAAAATGACTAAAGAAGCTATGAGGAAGTGGTGTATGTGTTTGGAAGGGCACGCGCTTATGCGCTTCCCTGGCTAATCAACATTTGTTTGACTGATCAAAGGAACCATTTGCTACAGGATTTAACATCCATTCCCCCAGCCCAAATCCAACCAAGACTAGAGAGTCTCCTTTAAAACAGGAGGCAATAAATGGGATAGCCCCTGTCATAAATGGTCTTTGGTTCAGAGGAATCATTAAGAAGAGCTGAAACTCTTCCTGCAAACACTCCTATCTGCCCATTTCAAAAAGGGCAATAAAATTGACTACAAGAGTTGCAAAAGGCAGATGAAGAACAGTCCTTAGCAGATTACATGATCAGAACGCTTAGACTGACAAAGGTGTCAAATGCAAATTTACTGCCGCCTGATCTCTCCCCCTCACAGGTGGACAACCCTATCAATCCAGGAGACTGGGTCTACATCAAGGTCATCAAAAGAAAGAACTGGGCCAGCCCACGGTGGGAGGGACTGTTTCAAGTTTTGCTTGCTACTCCCACGGCAGTTAAGATTTCTCAGCGGCCCAGCTGGATTCACCTCAGCCACTGCAAGTTGCAGAGAGTGCTGGACCCCTAATTTGGAGTGGTGGGGAAGGCTAACTACAAAGGAGCCCCATCGTTTAGGGTGAGGCGTCTCAATGTTGGTGAAGAATTCATCGATCCCCACTCCGCTAGGCGAGGGCATGTCCCGGTGTCTCTGCCATCCTAGTAGCAACGGGGCTCCATATGCCAGATGGATCCTCTGCTGCGTTGTGGTTGGAGCGTGCTATGGTCTATTGACTCATCTGAACAGACCAAATGACAATGTTGCCCGTGGTAAACGATGGTCACATGATGAGAACTTTGAGGACTGGTCATGGGACCCCAGAAACCCATACGAAACCAACACTTGGTACCGGTATGTCAGGTTCACTGTGAGAGCTCACACACAGGAGGGGTGCTATGTGTGTTCGAAACTCCCCCCTTCCTCCACGCAAGTTCGCTTGGAGGCCAGAGCAATGAATGTCACTGAAGCAAAATGTATGGCATCCATGGGAGGAGTTGGATATCAGCACCGTGCCGTCGCAGTCAAGGATGCCGACCCTTACCGCCCTGGACTTGCTGATGGTGCCTGTGATCAGCTCTTCTGGACAAATCTCGATGTGACTGTTAAAGGACGAACAATACCACAAGTGGCCTACACAGAGAGACCAGCTGGAGTGAATTACACATGTTACATCCAAGGTAATAAGACCCACGTCTGCATTAAGGACGACTGCTCTCCAGGAGGAAACTGGATGGGAGCTTTGGACATCACCGATGAGTGTCAAGATAAGAGAGCCATTTCAGGTGGTGAGGGCTCTCCGACCAACATGGCTACACCATCGAACGGAACATACTTCATACAGAATGGCTGGTGGCTTTGTGGTCACAAGGTTTATCCGATGCTGCCCGCCAACTGGACAGGAGTGTGTGCGCCAGTGTGGGTGACGGACCACACCTACAGGATACGACATCATCAGCTGACAGGAGCACACAATTCTTCTGGACGTCGACGCAGGGCAGTTGCAACCTTTGACCCTCATGACCCTGTCTGGGGTGCGAACGTTCCAGATGACCATAAAGTATGGTCCGTCGGAGACAAAGTTGTCCTTGCGCTCTTTCCTCAGATTGGGGTTGGGAAACTATCGCTCTTCATCGAGACACTGAACTATCGTTTTCTCACTGCAAATGAACGAAGGACAAAATAGAGAGATTCAGGCTATTAGACTAGATGGTCTTGCAAAACAGGATGGTTCTGGACTTGTTGACGGCAGCACAAGGTGGTGTGTGCCACATCATTGGGACTTCCTGTTGCACATACATACCAGGAGAAAATGACACCCACATCAACGACGCCATGAATTCGTTGAAGAACTTACAGCAGGCCATGTCTAATGACAAGGTCCCACATCAGTTTGATTTCTTTTCGTGGGTATTCTCTGGCAACTGGTGGCAACTGCTGTTGAAATTGCTGTCTCCTGTGCTTGTTGTGCTGGTGGTGTTGTGCTTGTTTACGACCTGCGTTATCCCATGTTTGAAGTCTGCTGTGACGAAGTTTGTGTCCTCTACTGTAGCCCAGGTGCATATACAACTTCTTAGAGATCACAGATGTGATGACGACAATGAAGCGTGGATTGCGTAGATGCTGTTCTGTTGAGCATGTTTTACAGAAACCTGATGATTTGACCATGGAAAATGCTTCGCAAGTGATGGATACAATGATGTACTGTTTCTGTGTTTTTCTTTTTATTATTTATTGATAGCATTCTGGTCGCCTAAGGCAGAGGGGCCGTGTAAGAATTTTCCTGCTAAAAACATCTGGCCAGCAGGTTTTTCTCTTACACAATAAGTTTGATCTGTGGTATTAAGGTAATACCTCATCTTCACTGGAAAGTGTTGCTATCATTGTTTGTTGTTTTTTATTTTTACTTTTCTTCTTTCTTCATTATACATATATATGTGTTTTTTTTACTTGTCTTTGTTGTTTGGGGTGACATAATCATATGATAAAACAGGGGGGAAATGTGAGGGTTTTCCAGGTTATCTTTATCGTAGGATTATGTTGGAATGTAGACTATAATGATTAACCAATCTTGTCTTGCTCTCACAACGCAGTAAAATAAAGTGGTTGCATTCTCTGCTTGATTGACCAGCTGTAGAGGAAGCAATCAAAGTTGTTCTGTTTCCCACAACATCGTAAAACACCCCCTGCTCTGATTTGACCAGAGACCGGGGGTTCACCAAACCTGTCCACTCTCACCCCTACTCTGTTTCTCCTAATAAATATCCTCTTGCAGGAAGGAGGGTTCAGACTTCATTCCTTGAACGAGTGAACTCTCCACCTGCAGGTGTCTAAAAGGACTTGCTTGTCTCCCGTGTGGTTCTTGCAAAATAAGTTGGAGCGAGCAAATCTCTAACAAGGTTTAAGTTTCAAAAGAGGGTTTCAAGTGAGACATCACCTTATCGTGGTGGAGGGGTTTGCGTTGTTGTTTGGGGCTTCATGCCCCTGGTAGGGTCACCCATGGCAAAAGGGTCCTAGGTGAAGGGCCAGACAAAGCACAGCTCAAAAAACCCCTTATGAAGAATAAAATATATGGACTTAGTTTTCCCTCACCCGAACGCGGGTCAACTGGCCCCCCCTCTGGAGCCAGGCCTAGAGGGCTTCCCATTGGACTTCTGTGCTCGACACTGATTGTCAATAATGAATACCATGTTCAAACATAAGGGTGTCCATGTGTGCACTTGGCACCAGGACACCCTAGGACGCAGTTCAATGATCGACTTTCTAGTCATGGCATTGGATTTGTGGACAAGTGTTTTGGACACTCGTGTGAAGAGAGGGGCGGAGCTGTCAACTGATCACCACCTGGTGGTGGGTTGGCTCCGATGGTGGGGGAAGATGCCGGTCCGACCTGGCAGACCCAAACGTACTGTGAGGATCTGCTGGGAACGTCTGGCAGAATCCCCTGTCAGGAAGAGCTTCAACTCCCACCTCTGGCAGAGCTTTTCCCACATCCCGGAGGAGGCGGGGGACATTGAGTCCGAGTGGACCATGTTCCATTGTTGAGGCAGCCGACCGGAGCTGTGGCCGTAAGGTGGTCGGTGCCTGTCGTGGCGGCAATCCCCGTACCCGCTGGTGGACACCGGCGGTAAAGGATGCCGTCAAGCTGAAGGAGTATGTATTGGGCCGTTTTGGCCTGTGGGACTCCAGAGGCAGCTGACAGGTACCGGCTGGCCAAGCGGAACGCGGCTTCGGCGGTTGCTGAGGCAAAAACCTGGGCGTGGGAGGAGTTTGGCGAGGCCATGGAGAATGACTTCCGGACGGCTACGAGGAAATTCTGGTCCACTATCCGGCGTCTCAGGAGGGGGAAGCAGTGCACCGTCAACACTGTTTACAGTGAAGATGGCGTGCTGCTGACCTTGACTCGGGACGTCATGAATCGGTGGGGAGAATACTTCGAAGACCTCCTCAATTCCACCGACACGCCTTCCATGGTGGAAGCAGGAACTGGAGACTCTGAGGTGGACTCTCCGATCTCTGGGGTCGAAGTCACTGATGCAGTTAAAAAACTCCTCAGGGGCAAGGCCCCAGGGGTGGATGAGATCCATCCAACATTGCGTGGACATCGGGGACGGCGCCTCTGGATTGGCAGACCGAGGTGGTGGTTCCCCTCATTAAGAAGGGGGACCGGAGGGTGTATTCCAACTACAGAGGGATCACACTCCTCAGCCTCCCTGGGAAGGTCTATTCAGGGGTGCTGGACAGGAGGGTCCGTAAGAGGTCGAACCTCGGATTCAGGAGGAGCAGTGTGGTTTTCGTCCTGGCCGTGGAACAGTGGACCAGCTCTATACCCTCGGCAGGATCCTCAAGGGGGCATAGGAGTTCGCTCAACAAGTCCACATGCGTTTTGTGGACTTGGAGAAGGCGTTCGACCGTGTCCCTCGGGAAGTTCTGTGGAAGGTGCTTCGGGAGTCCGGGGTGCCGAGCCAACTGATAAGGGCGGTGCCAGAGTTTGGTCCGTATTTCCGGCAGTAAGTCGGATTCGTTCCCAGTGAGGGTTGGACTACGCCAAGGCTGCCCTTTGTCACCGATTCTGTTTATAACTTTTATGGACAGAAATTCTAGGCGCAGCCGAGGTGTCGAGGGTGTCCAGTTTGGAGACCTCAGCATTGCTTCTCTGCTTTTAGCAGACGACGTGGTGATCTCCAGCTCTCACTGGAGCGGTTTGCAGCCAAGTGTGAAGTGGTCGGGATGAGGGTCAGCACCTCCAAATCTGAGTCCATGGTCCTCGGTCGGAAAAGGGTAGAATGCCCTCTCCAGATCGGGGATGAGATACTGCCCCAAGTGGAGGAATTCAAGTATCTTGGGGTCTTGTTCACCAAGGAGGGCAGGATGGAGCGTGAGATCGACAGGCGATCGGTGCAGCGTCAGCAGTAATGCGGACTCGGTACCGGTCTGTTGTGGTGAAGAGAGAACTGAGTCAAAAGGCAAAGCTCTCAATTTGCCGGTCGATCTACGCTCCTTCCCTCACCTATGATCATGAGCTATGGGTTGTGACCGAAAGAACGAGATCCCGGATACAAGCGGTCAAAATGAGTTTCCTCCGCAGTGTGTCCGGACTCTCCCTTAGAGATAGGGTGAGAAGCTTGGTTATCCGGGAGAGACTCGGAGTAGAGCTGCTGCTCCTCCTTGTTGAGAGGAGCCAGATGAGGTGGCTCAGACATCTCATCAGGATGCCTCCTGGACGCATCTCTGGGGAGGTGTTCCGGGCATGTCCCACTGGCAGGAGACCCCGTGGACGACCCAGGACGCGCTGGAGAGACTATGTCTCTCACCTGCTTGTTAGTCTCCCTAGCTAAACCCTGTCAGTCTGTGCTATTTCCCTGTTGCCAACAGCTTACGTCAAACTGACCGACCACGTCCGAACGCGACCTGCCTTGACTGATTGCCCGCCCTTGACCACGCACTCTGTCTTGACGACCTGCTCGCCCCCGACCACGACTGCGCGCTGCGCTCTTCTGCTCAGTCACACCAGCCAGACCGGCAGTCCAACTTTCCACTTCCCCTTTCCCGTTTTCAATAAAGGTTTGTGCTGCACTTGGTCGCACTTGGTCTCTGTTCCTGACACAACCACAAACCCCTCAGTCAAGGAGCAAGCGCCCTACCAAGTGAGCTAATTTTTCATTGGAAATGAATGGAGGAATTATCAATGTAAAATATTAAATTGTGGAAAAAAAAACATGTGGAATGAGATACTCCCCATAGTGTGAATGTGTGGAGTATGTTGAAATTGGAACGGTGTAAATCGATTGTATAATGTGAGAGCATGTGGAGGACAAATAAGTGATTGTAAAACTAAACCAAGCGCACTGCAAACATGCTCCTCATTGTCCCTGTAGACAGGAGATAACTTCGTTTATTCATATTTATAAAATTTTGACAGCATACAAGAACATTTACAGTATCCACACAGGGAGCAATTCGACTAAAGTTATTTTTTTAACATGGAATGAGGATTCCTATGATTCCAAAAGTAAAGACAGTCTCACAACAGAACTATTTACAAGAAATACATTCAAGCTCAGCTTTTGAGGAAGTTTGGGGTGTCTTATGATCAACGTTGGTCCGGCAGTTTGGGGTTGTATATATATATGCTCCAAAAAATTAAAGGAACACTTTGAAAACACATAAGATTTCAATGGTGACATTTTTTGGGGGGGATATCTATACTGATATGGACAGTTTAATGTCTCAGGAACAAAAGGATGCCACATCTTTTGATGGAAATAAAAGTTTTCAGCCTACAGAGGGCTCAGTATACAGAAACCCCCAAAATCAAAGTGAAAAAATTATATGGCAGCCTCATCCTTTTTGCCTAAATTCAATTTCTGCAACTCGAAATTCTTTTCAATCTTGTGTGGCCCTCACGAGCTTGTATGCATGCTTGACAACGTCGCAGCATGCTTCTAATGAGACGACGGATGGTGTCTTGTGAGATGTCCTCCCAGATCTGTCTAAGGGCATCAGTGAGCTCCTGTAAAGTCTGAGGAGCAACCTGCCGGCGTATGATGGACCGAAACATTATGTCCCAGAGGTGTTCTATCGGGTTTAGATCAGGTTATCATGAGGGCCATTCAATTGTGTCAATCCCTTCATCCTCCAGATACTGTCTGCATACTCTTGCCACAACAGGCCAGGCATTGTTATGGATCAGGAGGAACCCAGGACCTACTGCACCAGCGTAGGGTCTGACCATGGGTGCAAGGATTTCATCCCGATACCTAATGGCAGTCAGACTGCTGTTCTCTAGCCTGTAGAGGTCTGTTCATCCCTCCATGGAAATGCCTCCCCAGACCATCACTGACCCACCACCAAACCGGTCATGCTGAATGATGTTGCAGGCAGCATAGCGCTCTCCTTGGCTTCTCCAGACCCTTTCACGTCTATCACAGGTGCTCAGGGTAAACCTGCTCTCATCTGTGAAAAGCACAGGGCGCCAGTGGCGGACTTGCCAATTCTGGTGTTCTACGGCAAATGCCAATCAAGCTCCACGGTGCTGAGCAATGAGCACAGGAAACACTATAGGACATCGTGCCCTGAGGCCACCCTCGTGAAGTCTGTTTCTGACTGTTTGGGCAGAGACATTTACACCAGTAGCCTGCTGGAGGTCATTCTGTAGGGCTCGGGCAGTGTTCAACCTGTTCCTCCTACCACAAAGCAGCAGATATCGGTCCTGCTGATGGAATGAGGACCATCTACGGCCCTGTCCAGCTCTCCTAGAGTAACTGCCTGTGTCCTGGAATCTCCTCCATGCTCTGGAGATTGTACTGGGAGACACATCAAATCTTCTTGCAACAGCACGCATGGATGTGCCAACCTGGAGGAGTTGGACAATCTGCGCAACTTTAGGAGGGTTAAGAAATCGCCTCATGCTCCCAGTCGTGTTAATGACTCTAGCTAAAGCCAACACTTGTGGAAAAAACTGTTAAAAAAGATCAAGAGGAGGAACTTGAAATGGCCTCCACCTGCAAAATCAGTCCTGTTTTGGGGACCATCTCGTTGTTGCCCCTCTAGTGCACCTGTTGTTAATTCCATCAACACCAATGCAGCTGAAACTGATTAACAACCCCCTCTGCCACATACCCGACCAAAACCTTATCAGAAAAGTCTAATTGAATTCATGCCATACCCTGATAAAAAACTTCCTTTCATTTTTTTGAGCAGTGTATGCACGCACGCACGCACGCACGCATTGACAGCCCCAAAACACCACTGAGATCTGCATGGAGGAATGGGCCAAAATACTAACAACAGTGAAAACCTTGTGAAGACTTACAGAAAACGTTTGACCTCTGTCATTGCCAACAAAGGGTATATAAGAGTTCCAGGATGGTGGCGCACTCAGACGCTGCGGCTCTCCCCTTCAGTGTTTGTTTTTACGTTTTCTGTGTGTTTATTTGTGGACCTTTTATATTTTCGCTTCGGCCGTACACCACTACAGCCAACAGGACCTCGTAGACATCGGCTACCGACAGTATCTCACAATCACCAGATCCCTCACCCACAAGACGGAAGATCTGGAACTACAGCTTGCGGGAAATTGCTACGTTTGTGACTGCTGCGCCCTCATCATCACGAAAACCTGGCTGAACCCGAAGATCCCCGATGCTAGCGTGCAGCTAGCAGGCCGTTCTCTTCACCGCTGGGATCGGATTGAGGACTACGGCAAAAGTAGAGGTGGGGGGGCTCTGTATCCCAGGGGTGTCCAAACTTTTTGCAAGGAGGGCCAGATTTGATAAAGTGAAGGGGCCCGGGGGCCAATAGTTTTTCTGACATTTTTTAACTACAAAAGTTTCATGCAAATACACACTGTTATAAAATAAATTTCATTGTCCCAATTGTCTTTATTTTTAAATGACGAAATAACCAAATGTAAGCCACTCAGGCAGATGTGAACCCTAAAAACAAAAATTCTGCCTTTCATTCATATCTGAAGTCAGATAACATTGAACAAACTGTATGAAATACCTTAAATTTAAATGATTTTAAAATTATTTTTGTCTAATGAACAATTTAAACAGGAGTAATAGTAATATAAGTAATGCAAAGTTGGCTGTTATTATTAAAACTTAAAACAAGTGAATTTCACTCGTCATTTACAATATCTTTCAGAAAGTAATAGTTTGTGTCACGTCTACAGGTTCACAACATAAACAGTATTAACATGGCCACTTCGTATTATTTAATATTAATATTTACTTTTGGTTTACTTTTGACTCACAACCCCGCGTGAAGAATCGCTGTTGTGATGCCAGTTCAGCTTGGAGCTGCTTCACTTATCAGCGCGGTCACTCCCTGTTAGCTTGTCGTATGTGTTAGCATGTTTAGTCTGATAGTGTCTCTTTAGGTTGAAATCTTTAAACAAGGCAGTGATTTTCAGTGAAGTATTGTAATTCCATTTCTCTTGAAAGCGACGGCCCTCAATGTCAACTTTCCTCGTTTTCTTTGCAGTCGCCATGGCAGAAATGAGCCGAGAGGGGTGCTGCTGCCACCTTTTTGGTAATAGGATGAATTACAGTTTCAAGTTTCATGATTTTTTTATTCAGTTTGACAGTGCAGGCGGGCCATAAATAATATATTATAAGACCAAAGCTGCAGACCGTAAGAAATCTGATCCGGCCCGCGGGCCAGACTTTGGACATGCCTGATCTACGTATTTGAGGACTGGTGCGACAACAGCAGCATCATAGTGAAGCACTGCTCCACCGACATTGAGTACATGTCTGTTAGATGCCGGCCTTATTTTCTACAGAGAGAGATAACAGTGGTGATCATCACCGCTGTTTACGTCCCGCCAGATGGTAACGCTAGCGCGGCGCTCTCTCTCCTGCTGAACACCATCAATGAACAGCAGTGGGCCTACCCCAATGGTGTTAACATAATAGCAGGAGACTTAAATAAGACCAATCTGAAGACTGTACTCCCACAGTTAAACCAGCACGTTAACAAGAGGGTAAAGGACTTTGGACCACGTGTACTCCAAGATCAAGCACGGGTACAGAGCCATGCCCCTCCCCCACCTCGGACAGTCAGACCATCTCTCCCTGTTGCTCATCCTCGCATACACCCCCCTCAGATGCAGATCCAGGCCCACCACAAGGACTGTAACAACTTGGCCTGGAAATGCACTCGGCCAACTCCAGGATTGCCTCCAAGACACCGACTGGGACCTATTTCATCACCAAGACATTTTCTACAGTTTTCTACATGGTAAGGTTCTACAGTTTCGCTACACGGCAGACGCTAAGCTAACGGAGCTATTAGCGGTTGTACTACAAACAACCAAACAATCGTTGTTTGAGAAGCTTGTTTGTCGTTTGGATTCTTTGACCGTTCAACGGGAGTTCAGACTCCTGGATTAGCCACTACCAGGACGCTACAGGACTAAACAGCAGCCTATCCATCCTCATGCCTAATCACCGCAGCAGGTCCACTTGTTGGACCTGGGTGGGTAAGTGTTGCTGCCTGAAGTATTCCTGATCATCACCATCTTTACCTAAACCATATCAACGCAGTGGGCTCCAGGTGGAGCCCCTGTGTAGAAGTGTGCAATGGCCTCGAAAAAGGGTATGGAAGAATTAACGCGATTTAATGAGGTCTTGAGAAAGTCAGAGGAGTTCATGAGCCACCAAATGGAGAGCATGACAACCAAGCAAGATTCTATAATGGATATGATGAAGGAAATCAAGGAACTAAAGAGACTAAACAAAGAGAAGGATGTGAAGATCGATCAACTGGAAAACTGATATAGAACAATATACTCGATTGAATGACGTTATTATCACCGGGCTGCAAAAAAAACCCTGCTCATACGCAGGTGCGGCAAGGTCAGGACCTGTGACCAGGGGAACAGAGCTTAGTGATGAGGAAGATACAGTGCAGCAGCAAGTGAAAGAATTCCTACAAAAAAACACATCAGCATAAATGAGAATGACATAGAAGCTTGCCACCCTCTTCCCCAGAAAGATAACAGCAGGCCGGCAGCTACCATCATGAGGTTCGCCAATAGAAAATTTAAAACAAACCTTCTGCGCCAAGGTAGAATGTTGAAAGGGTCAAATGTGTATATAAATGAAAATTTGACCAAAACCAATGCCGAAATAGCCAAGAGGGCTCGGTACCTCCGTAAAGAGGGAAAGATTCAAGCAATGTGGTCCTCTAACTGCAAAATATACATAAAACTGAATGGAGCACCTGAGCAGGCTAGAGTGGTCATGGTTAGGAGATTGGAGGAGTTGGACAAATTTGCATAGCTAGGCCTACTTCCTCTGTGATGCATGATGGTTTTCTGACGCTACTTCTTTAATGATGCCGACATTGCACAATATTTCCTCATATTTAATTTCATGAATCAAAGTGTAACTGACAAATGCAAATATTTACTTGATGAATTTAGAACAGCCAGCGATCCATTCTATAATTCCAGTGTATCTCCTCTGCATGTAAATGCTCGTAGTCTTCCTAAAAACTTTGACCATCTTGCTCTAACTATCTCCAACCTCAACTTTCCCTTTTCGGGTATTGGCATCTCTGAAACTTGGCTTCAAAAAGATAATTCTGATTACTACTCCTTGGACAATTACAGTAATGTCCACAGATGCAGAGAAGACAAGAATCAAGAACATTCACTGTATGTTAGTAGTAAGTTGCTAACACTTTTTGGAAGAAGCAAATTGCTGAGGTGCGCCAAGCATTGAAAGCTCTATGTAAGAAACAAAGAGCGATTATTTTAACTTTTTGGTGCCTTAACCACGAAGACACCTACCTGGACAACAGCTCCCTTCCAGACAATGTTGAGGTAGGCGAGTTGTCGCAGCTAGCTGGTTTTCATTTCCAAACTTTACTACACTTCCCTAAAATCTGTTGAATTGTCATGCGAATATTTTTCTGAAGATATGTTTAACAAACTGTACAATACTCCTCCTGGCCACTGCCTAACAAATGTATTCTCCACTGTCCACTTTAATGTACGGAGTATCTCTAAAAATCATGATGGTCTGCAAACCTATTTATCAACCTTAACACATTCCTTTTCAGTAATAGCTCTTACTGAAACCTGGGTGGTTGATAATACATCTAGCTACCCTCTCTCTCACTACACTCCTATACACTCATGTAGACCAAACAAGCAAGGTGGAGGAGTCTCACTGTATGTGATTGATAATTTCAATTTCTCTCCCAGAAAGGATCTAAGTGGTAACTTTGATATGACTGTAGCAGAATCTGTGTTTATAGAACTTTCATCTTGCTCACATATAAACAACAAAAATGTGATAATTGGATGTATATATAGACCACCAGACTCTGATAAAATCACTTTCAATGAAGCCCTCGACTCCACTCTAGAAATCATAAACAAAGAAAATAAATTGTGTGTCCTACTTGGTGACTATAATATTAATTTACTTGAAACTAAGCAGTCACATACAGCAGACTTCCTTAATACATTATACTCCAGTAACTTTTTCCCTCTTATTAACAAACCCTCCATGATCACAAGCTCAACGGCCACTCTCATTGACAACATTTTATTTAATTCTCTAGACTACAAAATAACATCTGGCCTGTTGATCTGCGATGTATCTGATCATCTTCCATCTTCAATTTCATCCACAATGATAGTGGTCCAAAAATCAAAGGTTATACTGGTGATCAAATGAAATTCCGCAAATTTACCGAGAAAAACATGGTATCTTTTATATCTATCATCAGCTCTGTGTCATGGGATGAGGTTATCCTGTTGCAAGATGTCAACAAAGCCTATCACTCCTTTCTAACAATACTCACAAATGCATTAGAGTCCTCATTTCCTTTAATTTTTAATCGTAAAAATAACTACAAAGGGAAACCATGGATAACGGATGAACTAAAAAAATCTTCTCGTAAAAAAAATAAACTTTATAGAAAATATATTGCAAATCCCACTCCTATAAATATAGAAACATACAAGAAATATAAAAATAAATTTACAGTATTACTAAGGAAAACCAAACAAACTTACTATGCTGATAAATTTACTCAAGCCTCTGGTGACATCAAAACAACATGGAATCTTATCAACCATTTATTACATCGCAAAAAATCTAAAACATCTACCCCAAATGAGATGCTGGGGAAAAATGGAGCCCATTCAAACCCAGTAGATATTTCTAATGGTTTCAATGATTTCTTCGTAAATGTTGGCGCTACCTTGGCATCTAGCTTCTCAACCTCTGATACAAGCCCCTGTTGCCTAATTAAAGGGCAGTTTCCTTCACTCTCCATTCTTGACCCTCCTAGTGTTGAGGAAGTTTACAGCATTGTCATGAGCTTGAAAAACTCGGCCCCTGGCCATGACGAGATCAGAAGCTTACTTGTTAAGAGAATCATTCATTCAATAATAATCCCAATAACACACATTTTCTCCTTATCTTTAAAATTTGGCATTGTACCCCAAGAACTAAAAATTGCTAAAGTCATTCCTATTTTCAAAGCTGGTGAGACAAATTAATATGGTAATTTTTGGCCTATATCCATTCTTCCATGCTTCTCCAAGATTCTAGAAAAATTGGTTTATTCAAGTTAGGCAAAGCACCTAGAAACAAATAATATTCTTTACAAGCATCAATATGGTTTCCGCAAAAAGTTTTCCACTGAGCATGCACTGCTTCAGCTTGTCAACCATATCTCAACAGCTCTTGACAATAAGAAATTCGCTCTTGGTGTCTTTCTAGATCTAACTAAAGCATTTGATACTGTCAACCATAAGATCCTTATCACTAAGCTAGAGAGATATGGAGTGAAGGATTCTGCCCTGAAATGGTTCACAAACTATCTTGCCAACAGAGAACAATATGTATATTTAAATGGTTGTTCTTCCAATAGATCTAAAATACTATTTGGGGTCCCGCAGGGCTCAATATTGGGTCCTCTATTATTTTTGGTGTACATAAATGATTTTTCCATGTCTTGTTCAAATTTTCTCCCTTTGTTATTTGCGGACGATACCAACATCATTGCCACCCACGATGATTTTAATTCCCTCATTGCAAGTGTGAATGCTGAGTTGTACGCTATTACAAAATGGTTCAAAATAAATAAGTTGACACTAAATATAAAAAAAATAACTTCATGATCTTCTGCAATATAAACAAATCTTAGCCCAAAGAACAGACCAACATTTACATAAACAATAACGAAATCCATCAAGTTACTAGCACCAAATTCCTAGGAGTTATAGTAGACGAACACTTAAATTGGTCCGAACACATTGATTTGGTTTGCAAAAGATCTATGAAAATGCTAGGTATTTTACGAAAAGTTTGTCCCTTGGTCCATCCTTCTGCTCATCTCACTCTGTATTAGTTTCCTGTTTCCTTTACTCAATTACTGCAACATAATCTGGGCAGCCACATATACAACATACCTCAACAAATTGCTCATTTTACAAAAGAAGTTCCTAAGAATAATCTCTTCTTCAAATAGATATGAACCATCGGCACCACTGTTTAGAAATTATTCATTATTGCCAATTGATAAAGTAAACATTCATCAAACCTGTCTACTCATCCATAAGATTACGTCATCTGATGGCGCCGCGGATGGCTGCCACGGTGAGTCGCTCTCTGTTTCTTTGTCTTATTTTGTGTGTTTTCTGTGTCTTCTGCTGTCCATCCCGGATCACTTTTACTAGAGAAGCACTGTTAAACATCGGTCAGTCTTCTTCTGGTATTTTCTCTCCTGTTCTCTCTGACTCAGACTGTTTGTCGGAGATTTTAGCCGGAGCGGCGGTGCTATACAAGCTAGCGCGACGGCGGCGACGCGGAAAACGAGCGGGAGCCCTCGTAAATCTGAGGCAGAGAGGGTTCCGTTCTGCCCTACCGTCAATTCATCTGGCGAATGTCCGCTCCCTGGCGAACAAGATGGACGAACTGCTGCTCCTCACTTCAAGGAACACGGACTTCAGCAGATCCGCCGCGCTGTGTTTTGTTGAGACGTGGCTTAGCGAACGAACCCCCCACCACGCCATGGAGTTAGCTGGGTTTCGGCTAACGCGTGCAGATCGCAGCGCGGAGCTCTCCGGAAAATCAAAGGGAGGTGGTCTCTGTTTCTACATTAATGAACGTTGGTGTACCGATGTCATGGTGTTGAAAGAGTTTTGCAGCCCTCTCCTAGAAACACTTTTCATAAACTGCCGGCCGTTCTATTCACCACGGGAGTTCTCCTCGATCGTCATGGCGGCTGTTTACATCCCACCACACGCACGTGCGAGTGAAGCCACGCAGATGCTGGCTGACCAGGTGACAGACATGGAGAAACTTCTACCAAATTCACTAATCATTGTTCTGGGTGATCTTAACAGGGCGAACCTCGCACACGAACTCCCCAGATACAGACAGCACATAACGTGTCCCACCAGAGGGGCACAGACACTGGACCACTGCTACACCGTAATTAAGGATGCATACCACTCTGTGGCTCGTGCAGCTTTAGGACTCTCGGACCACTGTCTAGTTCATCTGATCCCTGCCTACAGACAGAAACTAAAAACTTCTAAGCCTGAGGTGAGGACTGTCAGGAAGTGGACAGTGGAGTCAAGGCAGGACCTCCATGCCTGCTTTGACTGCACCGATTGGAGTGTTTTTGAAGCTGCAAATTCAGACTTGCATGAACTCACTGACACTGTCACATCATTCATCAGTTTTTGTGAGGATCTGTGTGTGCAGACTAAGACCTTCTGCACGTACAACAACGACAAACCTTGGTTTACACCGAACCTTAGGAGGCTGCGCAAAGTCAAGGAGGAGGCCTACAGGAGCGGCGACCGGGACCTGTTCAAGCAGACCAGAAACACACTGAACCGAGAGGTCAGGAAAGCCAGGAGGTGTTACGGGGAGAGCCTGGAGAGACACCTCTCTGCCAATCCTGATCCCTCAACAGTGTGGAAAGGCCTGCAGAGCATCACGGGCTTCAAGAAACGAACCCCCCGTCCTGTGGAGAGCCCAAGGCTCGCTGACCAGCTAAACAGGTTCTACTGCAGGTTTGATCGGTCCTCCCACACAACGGGACCTCCTGCAGCACAATCCACACAATCCACATACTCACCTCCCCCCACAACTGCTCTGTCCACACCTCCATCACCGTGGTCACCGACTCTCTCTCTTGCAGAGGCCGCGCCCGCACTCCAGATTCGCGAGGAGGAAGTGCGCCAGATGTTCCGGAGACAAAAGATCAGGAAGGCACCGGGCCCAGACGGCGTGTCACCTTCCTGCTTGAAAGTCTGCGCTGAGCAGCTGGCGCCCACCTTTGCACGGATCTTCAACCGTTCCCTGGAGCTGTGTGAGGTGCCCTCGTGCTTCAAGAGCTCCACCATCGTTCCAGTGGCCAAGAAGCCCGCCATCACAGGTATGAATGACTATAGACCTGTTGCACTGACATCTGTGGTCATGAAATCTTTCGAGAGGTTAGTACTGAACCACCTGAAGGATGTCACGGGCCCCCTGCTGGACCCCCTCCAGTTTGCCTACCGGGCAAACAGGTCGGTGGATGATGCGGTCAACATGGGACTGCACTACATCCTGCAACACCTGGACACCCCAGGAAAGTACGCCAGGATCCTGTTTGTGGACTTCAGCTCGGCGTTCAACACCATCGCTCCTGACATCCTCCAACAGAAGCTCATCCAGCTTGCGGTGCCTGCCTCCACCTGTCAGTGGATCACCAGCTTCCTGACCAACAGGAGACAGCGTGTGAGGCTGGGGAGCATCACATCTGACACCCTGACCACCAACACTGGAGCCCCTCAGGGATGCGTCCTCTGCCCACTGCTCTTCTCCCTCTACACCAACGATTTCTCCGCAAGTGACTCTTCCGTGAAGCTCCTGAAGTATGCAGACGACACCACTCTCATCGGACTGATCCAGAACGGTGATGAGACTGCGTACAGACAGGAGGTGGAGCGGCTGGTCCACTGGTGCAGCCAAAACCACCTGGACCTGAACCCGCTCAAGACCGTGGAGATGACAGTGGACTTCAGGCGAGGCCCTTCACCACTTTCACCCCTCACTATCCGCAGTAATACTATTCTCTCATCAGACACCTTCAAGTTCCTGGGAACCACAATCTCTCGGGACCTGAAATGGACCGGCCACATAGACTCTGTCCGGAAGAAGGCCCAGCAGAGGCTGTACTTCCTGAGACAGCTCAAGAAGTTCAACCTGCCACGGGAGCTGCTGAAGACCTTCTACACTGCCATCATCCAGTCTGTCCTCTGCACCTCCATCACTGTCTGGTTTGGATCGGCCTCCAAACAAGACAAGCACAGACTGCAACGGACAATAAGGACTGCAGAAAAGATAATTGGAATCAACCTCCCATCTATCCAAGACTTGTACCTGTCCAGGACCAGGAAACGTGCAAGTAACATCTCAACAGACCCTTCGCACCCAGGTTGCAGCCTGTTTGAACTACTCCCCTCCGGACGCCGTTATAGAGCTCTGTAAACTAAAACCAGCAGACACAGAGACAGCTTCTTCCCCCAGGCTGTCGCTCTGATGAACTCACACCACTCTTAGAGTCTCAGAGTCATTACTGTGCAATAACATCCCGCTTGCCACACCTTTTTTGTCTACACTGTTTGTACTATGTGTCCTCTCTGCATCCATTGCAGCCTGGTCATCCTAGAAGAGGGACCCTCCCATCTGTGGTCTCTTCTCAAGGTTTCTCATTTCCCCTAGCTGGAGTTTTGAGTTTTTCCTTGCCCTCTTGGGAGTTTAAGATCAGGGGGTGTTTGAGAATATCTTTCGTTCTTCACATGTCCTGAGTGTTGTTGTTAGTCACCTAAATGTTGAACAGAGGCTGTGATTTACCGAAGTCAAATTCCTTGTTTGGCACGCTCAAACATGGCGAATAAAAAACTCTTGAATCTTGAATAAATACATATATAGGAAACACTGTCTTCCAGCCACTTTTCATAATTCCTTCACATTTGCATCAGACTTTCATTCTTATCCAACAAGTCAGAGGGACAATATTCACCCACCTTTCTGTCGAACATCACACCATCAATATAATATCCACTTTAGAGGGCCCTCACTCTGGAATAAGCTACCAATCCATATCTGATCCATATCTGCACAGGCTGCTTTTACAAAGCACCTGAAACACCACCTTCTTCACTCATGATCCTACTAGTCCATAATTACTCCACCGCACTCAGCTGATCCATACTATGATCATCAACTTAATCCACAATTTTGACTCAGATTCTTCCTTGTTTTGTTTTGTTATTTTCTGTTTACAGTTCTTCTGTTCCCTTTGAGCTATTCCTATCTGTTGTCTCTTTAATCGCTTCAACATCGATAAGTGTCTATTTTGTTTCGCTTGTTTCTTATTTTTGTGTCGTGTATCTGTTTATGTATGTATACATACACACTCGTATATATGCATATATAAATATGAAAAAAATAATATTTAGCTTGTTATGCTTTTGTTTATTTACTTATCTTTTTTTTTTTTTTCTTTTCTTAAACACTTGAATGACAATTGACTGAACAGCACTTTGTTTGTTTCTGCACTTTGTTTGTATATATAACAGGAGTGGAGCTTCTTACAAGCCCTAGGCTTCGTCTCCCTCCATGCACTGTAATTTGTGCTAAACAATAAACTAAACTAAGTTGGAATATAAAGAAAGACCTGATATTGAACAATGTTTTGAGCTGAGTGGAGAAGCAGTATTTATTGAGTCTAATCGATCAGTTATAGGGTGCATTTATAAACCTCCAAAATCTAAGATACCTGATTTTGTTAACCGTCTCACCTATGCGCTATCTCATGAAAATAAGAAATGTTTCCTCATGGCGGATTTCAACATCAACATTATGGACTTTCCTGGACAGTCTGTCTTCTTTCTTTTAAGCCTATGATTACTAAACCTACGAGAATAACTGAAAATTCAGAAACTTTAATAGACAATATATTTACTAACATACTTGACAGAGATCACTTGTCTGGAATTCTATCCTCAGACATCTCTGATCACCTTCCCATATTCTCTATTACCTCCTCACGAGCAAACACTCTTCTTCCTACTGGGAAGCCGATGGACAAATATAGACTTATTAATCAACAAACAATCGCCAAGTTTAAAATGCAAGTTCAAAACGGTAGTTAGGATGCTGTATTAAGGAACCCTGGCTCAAATATCCTATCTCAAAATATTAGAATATTAAAAAAGATTTAAAACAGCAAAACAAAATCAAACATTTGAAAATGTCCATTAATGCACTCAGTACTTGGTTGGGAATCATTTTGCATGGATTACTGCAACCAATGCGGCGGGGCATGGAGACAATCAGCCTGTGCCATTGCTGAGGTGTTATGGATGGCCAGGATGCTTCAATAGTGGCCTTTAGCTCATTTGCATTGTTGGGTCTGGTGTCTTTCACCTTCTTCTTCACAATACCCCACAAATTCTCTAATGGGTTCAGATCAGGGGAATTGGCAGGCTAATCGAGGACAGTAATGCCATGGTCAGTACACCATTTACTAGTGGTTTTGGCACTGTGGGCAGGTGCCAGATCATGCTGGAAAATGAAATCATTATCTCCATAGAGCTTTTCAGCAGAAGGAAGCATGTAGTAAATCTGGATTTACTCTGGACTTGATGAAACACAGTGGACCAACACCAGAAGCTGACATGGCTCCCCAAACCATCGCTGACTGTGGGAACTTCACACTGGATTTCAAGCAACTTGGATTTTGCTCCTCTCCAGCTTTTCTCCAGACTCTGGCACCTTGACTTTCAAATAAAATACAAAACTTGCTTTCGTCTGAAAAGAGGACTTTGAACCACTCTGCAACTGTCCAGTGCTTCTTTTCCATAGACCAAGTCAGATGCTTCTTCCGTTGTCTTGAGTTCAGAAGTGGCTTGACCATGGGAATACGGCTATTGTAGCCTATTTCCCGGACACGTCTGTGAACAGTGGCTTTTGATACCTGGACTCCAGCTTAAGTCTACTGTCTTTTAAGCTCCCCCAAATTCTGGAAGTGACTTTTCTTCACAAGGCTGCGGTCATCTCTCTTGGTTGTGCAGTGTTTCCTGCCACATTTCCCCCTTCCAACAGACTTTTTGTGGATGTGCTTTGAAACTGCACTGTGTGAACAGCTTACTCTTTGAGAAATTTCTTTTTGCGTCTTACCCTCCTGATGGAGGGTGTCAATGATGGTCCTCTGGACAGCAGTCAGATCAGGAGTCTTCCCCATACTTGTCATTTAGTTTACTGACCCAAGCTGAGCGTTTTTCAAGGCTCAGGAAACCCTTGCAGGTGTTTCGAGTTAATTACACGATTCAAGTGATTAGTTGAATACCCTACTAGTATACTTTTTCATGATATTCTAATATTTTGAGATAGGATATTTGAGTTTTCTTAAGCTGTATGCCATAATCAGCAATATTAAAATAATAAAAGGCTTGCAATATTTCAGTTGATTTGTAATGGATCCAGAATGTATGACATTTTTATTTTTTTAATTGCATTACAGAAAATAAATAACTTTATCACAATATTCTAATTTTCTGAGACAGTCCTGTATACCTACGACTGCAGTCCGGGCCACGGCTACAACATGATTGTCAAATTTGCTGATGACACCACAGTGGTTGGGATGATCTCGAATGGTGACGAGACAGCCTATAGGGGGGAGGTCCAGAAGCTCATGACCTGGTGCTCCATAAATAACTTGGCTCTGAATACCACAAAGACAAAGGAGATCATCGTGGACTTCAGGAGGAAGAAAAGTGATCCCCCTCCCCTCTACATCAACAGCGAGGGTGTGGAGAGAGTCCACAATATTAGATTCCTGGGAGTCTAGATCTTTGATGACCTCTCCTGGACACGCAACACCTCAGCTGTCATCAAGAAGGCTCAGCAGCGTTTACACTTCCTGAGAGTCCTCAAGAAGAACAGTACGGACCGGAAGCTGCTGGCCTTCTACCGCTTCTCCATTGAGAGCCTGCTGACGTACTGCTTGACCACCTGGTACGGGAGCTGCAGTGCTGCAGACAGAGGGAGGCTACAGAGGACAGTCAGAGCAGTAGAGGATCGTCGGCTGCTCTCTCCCCTCCCTGACAGACATATACACCACCCGGTGTGTCAGCAGAGCTCGCAATATCTTCAAGGACAACACACATCCCGTCTCCCAGCTGTTTGAGCTGCTTCCTTCTGGGAGGGGCTACAAATGCATCAGAACAAGGACTACCAGACTGAAAAACAGTTCGTTCCCAAGAGCCATCACCACACTGAACCCTGAGAGGAAACAACACCAGCCATAATACAATAGCAATACTACTTACACTGTCACTGCTGCTGTCAACACTACGTGCAATAACTATTTATTATTTAATTCCTGTACATACATACCTTAGTCATAATAAAATTAATATCCACATTGTATATACTGTAAATAAGATACTTTTACTTTTATTCTTTATACTTCCTTTATACTTCTTAATCTTTGTAACGTTTATTGTTAGGATTTCTTTTTCTTATATGCACTAGAAAGGGAGAAGCTTTCCAAGTACATTGTAAAGTGACAATAAAAGGTATTCTATTCTATTCTATTACAAAGTATTAATACGAACTTTTATTATTAACCAAATACCGTAATTTCACAACCAAAGGGGGCACTGTACTAAAAGGCGCAGTCTCAATTACGTGTGCCATTACTGTATTTCAAGATTCAAGATTCACATATAGGGTGCACCGCATCATAGGGTGCATACATGCCATGATTTACGGTAAACAAACAAAACACATCACGGGAGCAAGAACGTGAGTTCGGTTGTACTTTATTCTACTCTTTAACCATGTACTCTACTGTACTCACGTTATTGTTAATCAATATTCATACGCAAATCCGCCAAAGTCCTCATCTTCTGTATCCAAATTAAACAGTTGGACAAGTTCGCCATCTGACATGCCAATTTCCCTCGTCATTGTCACGTTGCGCTTCGGCAATGATCCCGGCTTTCCAGGAAGCTTGAATTGTGCCTCGTAAGCATGTCTTTTTTCTATGCCATTTTACAGGGCCCAAATGCTGTTTTCTTTGCACAAACGATTGTATTTACCGTATTGGCCCGAATATAAGACGAGTTTTTTTCATTGAAATAAAACTGGAAAAGGGTGGGTCGTCTTACATTCGGGGTTCAGACAAATGCTTTTTTCAAACTTGAGTCTTGGAAAAGAGGGGGTCGTCTTATAATCGGGGTCGTCTTATATTCGGGTCAATACGGTATTTATCAATGGCGGCAGAGGTACATACTCTACGTCTTACTAGAAGTCCTCTGATCGCGTCTACATATTACGCCTGTTTATTACGTCACTGTGTGGTGGAAGCCACATAAAACAACTTTACAGATTTGCTCAAACGGTAGTAAAGTAATCCCTCGTTTATCGCGGGTAATTGGTTCCAAAAACCACCCGCGATAAGTGAAATCCGCGAAGTAGGGTCACCCGCTCATCTGTACATTTTTTGTGTGTCAATAAATGTATATGAAACCATTTAAGTGCATATTTTATTATTAGAACATTCAATAATTGTTTCAAACTTGTAAATAATACATTAATAGTATGAATAAAATACAGAATTTCTTTCATAAATATTGAAAATATAAATAATATACGTGTGTGCGTGTAACATGTTAAGAAGTACCAGGCAGGCTAACGAGTTAGTGGAAAGATGCTAATTCGCGATCGTGCTAACGTGCGAAAACGGACCTCAAAAGGAATGTAAACCAACATTTGGAGCAATACTACATTGTCCTAAAGGTTAGACATATGTGATCGTTCATTTTTGCTTTAACAACAAACTGGACTGGACTGATCATACCCACGCTCTGTACAAAAAGGGTCAGTGTCGCCTCCGCCTGCTGAGGAGACTGAGGTCCTTCGGTGTGTGCAGAGCTCTCCTCCTGACCTTCTATGACTCTGTGGTGGCCTCAGCCATCCTCTACGCTGTGGTCTGCTGGAGTGGGGCCAGTACTGACCGGGACAGGGGGAGACTGAATAAGATGGTCAGAAGAGCGAGCTCTGTCCTGGGCTGTCCCCTGGACTCCATTGAGGTTGTGGGTGAGAGGAGGACATTGATTAAGCTTAAATCCATCATGGACAACACCTCTCACCCCCTCCATGAGATTGTGCGGTCCCTGAGCAGCTCCTTTAGCAGCAGACTTTTGCACCCTCGGTGTAGGAAGGAAGGGTTCCGGAGGTCCTTCATTTGCTCTGCTGTTAGACTTTACAACATGCGTGGCACCTGATAAAATTAACTACTAGCGGCACTTGTGTTTGTCCTTGTCTGTTATTTCCGTTTTTTTGAAATGTTGGCACTTGTTTTAGTCTTGCACTCGTATTATTCTTGCACTCATATGCGCTGCTGTGACAAGTGAATAAAAAAAAAAAATAAAGTTCAGTAAATCAATCAATCAATCAATCAAAAACATTACGTCCTCTGATTGGTTCATCGGGTGCCTGTATATTACGTCTCTGTGTGGCAGAAGCCACACAAAACAATGGCGGCGGAGGTATGTACTCCTTTACGTCAGTGGTCCCCAACCTTTTTTGCGCCACGGACCGGTTACGCGTCAGGAATATCTTTGCGGACCGGCCTTTATATAAATAAATAATAAATTTATATAAATAATACATAAATAAATATAGAAATACGATGAAATAAAATGATATGACTGGCATAAAAACAAGTATAAAGGACAAAAATAAAACTCACCATTACGTTGAATTAGTGGGAGCACTGAGCTCGTTTCTCAGAAACGAGCCGGCCCCATCTAGGCGTAATTGGAAAAAATGACATCCGAAGTGGTTAAGGTTTGTCTGTTTAGGCAGGATGCTTGGTCCCCATGTGCCGAAGCAGTTTTGAAGGCTTCATTGCCTCGTTAGCTAGCCTGTCGTCACATATGCCGAGTGCTCTTGGCGATAAATCCATATTTTAAGTACGACTTCAGAAATGTTCTTTTAAATGCAGCTTTCCTTTTCATAGAAGTGGTAGCCTCTTCTTCTTCAGTCTCCTCATTGGGCTTTTTTCCCTTTCCGAAGAAGCTTTCCAAACTTCTCTGTTTCTTGCTCTTTTTTGCTTGCCTCGCGGGCTCGACTGGGGTGACTTTTTAAACTTTTTTTAATTTATTTTTTTATATTTTTCAAAATAAATTCTTACTCATTTTTGCGGGCTCGACTCGGAAAACATATCACGTGACCAAGACGAGCGTCTTGACCAGAATTAATTGATTGTCGATAAATAAAAAATATGTTTGGTTTTTTTCCTGTGCGGCTTGGCGGCCCGGTACCAAGTGACCCACGGACCGGTACCGGGGGTTGGGGACCCCTGCTTTACGTGACACGTCTAGTCCTGTGATTGTTTTTTTCCCCCCAATCTACGCCTGTATATTACGGAAGCCACACAAAACATTTTCCATCATAATTTGCAAATAAATTCCTTAAAAATCAGACAATGTGATTTTCCCAGATATTGTTTTCATTTTGTCTCATAATTGAAGTGTACCTATGATGAAAATTACAGGCATTTCTCATCTTGTAAGTGGGAGAACTTGCAAAATTGGTAGCTGACTAAATACTTTTTTGCCCCCCGTGCGCGTGCGTGTGTGTGCGCGTGTGTGTGCGCGTGCGTGTGTGTGTGTGTGTGTGCGTGTATTTTAATATTGCTGATTATGGCTTACAGCTTAAGAAAACTCAAATATCCTATCTCAAAATATTAGAATATTTCCTCAGACCAGGTTATAAAAAAGATTTATAACAGCAAAACAAAATCAAATATTTGAAAATGTCCATTAATGCACTCAGTACTTAGTTGGGAATCCTTTTGCACGGATTACTGCATCATTGTGGCGTGGCATGGAGGCAATCAGCCTGTGGCATTGCTGAGGTGTTATGGATGCCCAGGATGCTTCAATAGCGGCCTTTAGCTAATTTGCATTGTTGGGTGTGGTGTCTTTCAGCTTCTTCTTCACAATACCAGACAAATTCTCTATGGGGTTCAGCCCACGGGAATTGGCAGGCCAATCGAGGACAGTAATGCCAGGTCAGCCATTTACTGGTGGTTTTGACACTGTGGGCAGGTGCCATATCATGCTGGAAAATGAAATCATCATCTCCATAGAGCTTTTCAGCAGACGGAAGCATGTAGTGCTCTAAAATCTCTTGGTACACATCTGCCTTTACTCTGGACTTGATGAAACACAGTGGACCAACACCAGCAGCTGACATGGCTCCCCAAACTGACTGACAGTCGCTGACTGTGGGAACTTCACACTGGATTTCAAGCAACTTGGATTTTGCTCCTCTCCAGCCTTTCTCCAGGCTCTGGCGCCTTGACTTCTAAATGAAATACAAAACTTGGTTTCGTCTGAAAAGAGGACTTTGGACCACTCTACAACTGTCCAGTGCTTCTTTTCCATAGACCAAGTCAGATGCTTCTTCCGTTGTCTTGAGTTCAGAAGTGGCTTGACCATGGGAATACGGCTATTGTAGCCCATTTCCTGGACACGTCTGTGAACAGTGGCTTTTGATACCTGGACTCCAGCTTCAGTCCACTGTCTTTGAAGCTCCCCCAAATTCTGGAAGCGGCTCTTCTTCACAATGCTGTTAAGGCTGCGGTCATCTCTCTTGGTTGTACAGTGTTACCTGCCACATTTCCCCCTTCGAACAGACTTTTTGTGGATGTGCTTTGAAACTGCAATCTGTGAACAACTTGCTCTTTGAGAAATTTCTTTTTTTGTCTTACCCTCCTGATGGAGGGTGTCAATGATGGTCCTCTGGACAGCAGTCAGATCAGCAGTCTTCCGCATACTTGTGATTTAGTTTAATGAACCAAGCTGAGTGTTTTTCAAGGCTCAGGAAACCCTTGCAGGTGTTTTGAGTTAATTAGACATTCATTAGACATTAATTAGAGATTTAAGTGATTAGTTGAATACCCTACTAGTATACTTTTTAATGATCTTCTAATATGTTGAGATAGGATATTTGAGTTTTCTTAAGCTGTATGCCATAATCAGCAATATTAAGATAATAAAAGGCTTGCAATATTTCAGTTGATTTGCAATGAATCCAGAATGTACGACTGTTTTTTTTTAATTGCATTACAGAAAATATAGAACTTCATCACAATATTCTAATTTTCAGAGACAGTCCTGTATATATACTACATACAGTATATAACAAAAGTGAGTACACCCCTCTCATTTCTGAAATATTTTAATTATATCTTGTCATGGGACAACACTGAAAAAAATGACTGATCCAATGTTAAGTAGTCACCGCTGTAGAGTTTGGATAGCTAAGTAAATTTATTGTTACTTCAAAGTAACTCAAAATACAACAATGAATGTGTAAAATGCTGGCAACAAAAGTGAGTACACCCCAACTGAAAATACCAAAATTGGACCCAAATGTGATATTTTGTGTGGCCACCATTATTTTCCAGCACCACCGTAACACTTTTAGGCATGGAGTTCACCAGAGCTTCACAGGTTGCCGCTGGAATCCTCTTCCATGATGACATCACGGAGCTGGTGGATGTTGGAGATCTTGCGCTCCTCCAACTTCTGTTTGAGGATTCCCCGCAGATGTTCATTAGGGTTTAGGTCTAGGGGCATGCTTGGCCAGTCGATCACTTTCACCCTCTGCTTCTTTAGGAAGGCAGTGGTCGTCTTGGAGGTATGTTTGGGGTCATTATCGTGTTGGAATACTGCTCCGCGGCCCAGTTTACGGAGGGAGGGGATCATGCTCTGCTTCAGTATTCCATTCCACAGTACATGCTGGCAATCATTGTTCCCTCAATGAACTGTATCTCCCCAGTGCCAGCAGCACTCATATAATAGCCCCAGACCATGACGCTCCCACCACCATGCTTGACTGTCAGCAAGACACACTTGTCTTTGTACTCTTCACCTGGTTGCCGCCACACACACTGGACACCATCTGAACCAAATTTGTTTATCTTGGTCTCATCAGACCACAGGACATGGCTCCAGTAACCCATATCCTTAGTCTGCTTGTCTTCAGCAAACCTTTTGCGAGCTTCCTTGTGCATCTTTTTTAGAAGAGGCTTTTTTCTGGGACGACAGCCATGCAGACGGTGTCTTGATGACTTATGTTTGAGAGTATTTCATTCATCGTTATTCAGTATAGCGGAACCATTACGCACAGTTAATTATGTAATGTGTGCCGTCGTGTTGTGTAACGTCAGAAGTTGAGCGTTGACTTACGTGCTGTATTTCTGTCTGTTGCAGAACCACACATCCCCCCCCACACACACACACACCACACACACCCCACACACACGCACGCACACACACACACACACACACACACACACACACACACACACACACACACACACACACACACACACACACACACACACACACACACACACACACACGCACGCACACACACACACCCCACACACCCTTCACTCGCTTCATACAATAATCACACACAAGAATCACAAAGACTCACCCATGTACACGACACACACTTGCTCTCACATCCTTACGACCAAACGTGCCTATACTCTTATGCCACTTTGCCTGTATGCCCCTATGAGCCACAGTGCCTGTTACTTTTTTGCCAATAATTCAGTAAAGCAATCAAAACTGAACCACGGCTTCCCTCCTGTGTTTTGACCGACACCCGGGGGCGAAAAGAGCATAACCATCCGAGTTATGGCTCAGGCTCCCCAACAATAGCGGTAGCTGTTTGCATTATTTTATTGCAATGTTTTTCCTTATTCAGATTTGTTTCAAGACTACAGTTACAGTTAGACTTCACTTTGATGGTTAATGCAGTTATTGCAATTCTGTTCTTTTATCACAGTTTTTATTTACATTTCATAAACCAGAAGCCATTCATTTACAAATGTGATTGAACTTCAGTTTACATATTTAAATGTTCAGATATTAAGATGTGATAGACAGTTTTTACATGAATTCAATGGGGCAAAATAACGTGCTTTTTCTCTCGAATATATTGTTATAATTATTTTTTCAGATGTAATAATTTTCTGTATAAAAATTAAATTTGGTGTTCAAAAAGTCTTTTTTCAAACTTGAGTCTTGAAAAAGAGGGGGTCGTCTAATAATCAGGGCCGTCTTATATTCGGGCCAATACGGTATATATCAAACTATAACAACAATTTTATCGAACCATCCGTGTCACTCCAAATCATTAAATCCATCGAAATCTTCGTCCTCTGTGTCACTTTATAAATAAAAAAAAAAAAAAAAAAAAAAAAAAAAAAAAACAGCTGTTGACCCCGGAACTCCATGCGCTGTTGACGTCATAGTCGTTGTCAGTTGCGGCTCCAATTATTCCACAGATCTACGTATATAACTATATTGTAGCGTTACCAAAGTACCAGGCAAGACGTGGGTTTGGTAACCGGCTCTTTATTTCACAAAACAAGAGCTCAACATATGAGCCAACACAGTGCTATAAGCAAGCGCCCTTGATCGCGCTTCCCGTCTACCCCCCCGCTGCCTTCACGGCCTTGCTAGACAATCGGAAACTACTGAAGTCTAACAACATAGACGTTGCTACTCTAAATAAACTATATATCAAATAACTATGACATAAATAACAAGTTTATCGAACCATCTGTGTCACTCCAAATCATAAAATCTCCTGACTCCTAAAGTCAGTGAATGGAACTCATAGTCAGTGAGGCTCCAATTATTCCACAGCCATAGTGCGCGCTCATGCGGTTTAAAGTGAATATAACATGTGAAGTGATCAACTATACTCGTAAGTCAGTAATGTGTTAATGATCAAGTAAAAATGTGTGAATAATTACACATGTACCGTAATTTCCGGACTATAAGTCGCGGTTTTTTTTCATAGTTTGGGTGGGCGGGGTGACTTATACTCAGGAGCGACTTATATATGTTTTTTTTCACAATTTTTTACTTGATCATTAAGACATCACTTATAAGTATAGTTGACCACTTCCCATGTTATTTTTAGTATAGTTGATCACTTCACATGCTTTTATATCTTTATCTTGAACATATTCAAAACATAAAAAATAGAGAAAACATCAAATAAACCAATTAACACTTTAAAGCACCATATCCAAGTCCACTGTCTGCTGTATGTACACTTGCTCCATTTTTGGTCCTCTTATATTTATTATTATTATTTATTATTATTTGTTTATTTATCATTTATTCAACACTCTTATTTATTCATTGTTTGTTGTCCTTCATGTAATAGTTGTCCTTAATCACTCTATATGTTACGTCAGGCCCGTTCTCAGCTCTTTGTTTGTGTTTGTCACGTTAGCATACCTATCGTTTAGCCTGTTGTTGCTATCGTTTAGCCTGTTGTTGCTCGTTCATGACTGTTTTTGGTGTGGGATTTTGTCGAATAAATTGCCCCCAAAATGCGACTTATACTCCGGAGCTACTTATATATGTTTTTTTTCACTTTTTGGGGCATTTTATGGCTGGTGCGACTTATACTCCGGAGCGACTTATAGTCCGGAAAATACGGTAAGTTGCTCCTGAGTATAAGTTGCCCCGCCACTCGAACTATGGAAAAAACCCGCGACTTATAGTCCGACAAATACGGTATTCAAACACAAGGTCCCTCCTCGTAGCGGTTGTTGCTTGGGCCCAAATGAATAACTAAAAAAAAAGGAAATCATACAAAAACAATAGGGCCCTCACAGTGATCGCTGCCCAGGCACTACTAATTGCTACAAAAACAATAGGAATAAATCCACAGAGCATTCAGGATGTTAAAAGTGTGGTTAAAAAGTCTCTACGATTCTTCATTTTCTATAGTACCCCGTCATCGACTAAGTTCAGGGACGGTTTTTGCTATGGGCAATATGGGCGACCGCGCAGGGCGCAATCCATGTGGGGACGCAGGAGCAATCATCATCATCATCATCGGTTTAAAGTCCGTTTTCCAGGCGCCGCTGGGTTGGACTGGGTTCTTGATATGGCTTTCTTCCACCGGGAACGGTCGATCGGCATCTCGTGGTTGATGCCGAGTGCCTTCATGTCGGCTGACACGGTCGTCTGCCAGGTCTTTTTAGGTCGGCCACTGGGTCTTGTTCCCTCTACGTTATACGACATAACTTTCTTCACCCAGTCGTTCTCGTCCTTCCTCACTACATGTCAATTTAATAAAAAAATTGCCAGTTTTCTCGCTCAATCAATTCCATCTCAAATCTGTTCAGTGGGCACTGGGGTGCCCTTATAGTCAGGTGATGTCAATTTGCTGCTGAGAGTCGAGTTTTTTCGTTATTTCTTTGTGCGTGCGTGCGTGCCAGAAGAGCAGCCCTCTCCTCTCTCCACGCCCCGCTGCGAGCAGGCAAGAGGGCGGCAGCCGGCGGGGGACAGCAGGCCAGAGAGGAAAAGCAAAGGGAGGGGAGCGAGGGATTCCAAGGCCAAACAACCGCTTCCAAATAAATTGTATTTCATTCATAAAAATCCTATCCACATGTAATCAATTGGGTTATGTGAAAAATGTACATACAAAAAATTGAAAAAAAGTTAAAAACGGACAGTGCACGCACAACCACATTACCTGATGCACGCATACATGATGTGATCAATGTTAAGGTAGTTTGACAGACCAGATAGTGTTTGCAAAAAAAAATTTTTTTTGGAGCGTATGGGTCTGCCCAGGGCACAAAAGTAGCCAGCACCGCCTCTGATTAAGTTTACACAATTATAGTATCCACCAGTGTGGCAAAAAGTACAGTTAAAAAAGTAAAGCTGGCTTGGATGTCCTCACCCGAGCCAGGTGAAGACGGCCAAACATGTTATGGACTACCACACTGCTGACATCATCACATGGGCTCTGCATGCGAGATCCAGATGTTTATTTGGCTGATGTGGGACTGATATCCACTATTAATACATATTGGATCTGGACACCCCATATCATTAACATGATCAGTGTCTGAAAATTTATTAAACATGAAAGTAATTTCAGCAAATTTTCAGGCATAAAACTGGTAGCCCTTCGCAATAATAGCTCTCGTTCTCAAAAAGATTAGAGGCCACTGCATGCACTGGTAAGTGGTAATTGGTAACGCATGGGTTGGTAACTCCGGTCCTCGAGGGACGGCGTCCTGCATGTTTTAAAGGTCTCCCTGACGCAACACACCCTGATTCAAATGATCAGGATTGTTATCTAGCTTCTGCAGACTAATTGCTAATATCTGACTATTTGAATCAGGTGTGTTGCAACAGTAGGTCATAGAAAACATGCAGGACACCGGTCGGCCCTTGAAGACCAAAGTTGCCTACCTATGCTCAGCTTTGAAAGTTCCACTATTTTTGCAGTAAAATACCCCCCCCACACACACACACAACAGAACTCACTGTGTGCGAACACACACAAAACACTCACCTGTTTGCCCAGGAGGACCATCAACAAGCAGGCACCTATTGTGGCTGCCATCATCACGTAGCAGGCTTTTACTCGCACTTTGTTTCTGGCAGCGTCAAGCATTTCATACCTGTTGCACACACAAAATGCAACAAGTCATTTCAGTAATATACTCCTATTATGGTCAACGTTGGTAATATACTACTCCTTTGAGGGCCAAATGTGTCTCGGATAGACCACTTACTCACTTCACAGGTTTCTTTTATATCAAACAAATGGTTTTAGGTTATTCACCTGACATGTTTCGGCGGTTTCTTCCGCCTTCATCAGAGTGTCACAGATCAATTGATCTGATCAGATTGATCTGTGACACTCTGATGAAGGCGGAAGAAACCGCCGAAACATGTCAGGTGAATAACCTAAAACCATTTGTTTGATATAAAAGAAACCTGTGAAGTGATTAAATAAGGAAAAACAAAATGAACTTAGTACAATTAGACCACTTACTGTTTCAGAGGGTGTTTTTATTTTTTACCACTGGTAGTTGTAATTTTATGTATAATTTAGAATTTACTTTAAAATTCAGAAAAGCTGCTTTAACCCACATGATCATAGCTTGTCAAAACTTCACACACTTAATGAGAGTCTTGTCCTGAAAACATCTACAAATGTAGTTTTTATCATACCTCAATTATACACCTACTGGCTCCAGCAAATAAAAATTTTGTTTTGTTTTGTATTCCTACTAGCAGGTCAACCAGATTGACTTAATATTTCCTTGGAAAAGTGTTAAGGCCTTCATGATGCTAGAACATGGACTTTTCGCAAAACACTGATGCCGTGAGTTCCCGAAAAAAACATTGCTAAATTTGAGAGTTTAAACATGCACAAAAACTCATGAAGCTGGACATACATCAGGCTTGGGAAAAATGTATTGCCGTAATTTTTGGACTAAAAGTCGCTCCGGAATATAGGTCGCATTAGCCATAAAATGCACAATAACGTAAAAAAAACATATATAAGTCGCTTCGGAGTACAAGTCGCATTTTGGGGGAAATTTATTTGACAAAATCCAACACCCAGAACAGACATGAACGAGCAACAACAGGCTAAACGATAGGTATGCTAACGTGACATAAACACAAACGAAGAGCTGAGAACGGGCCTGACGTAACATTCAGAGTTATTCAAATAACTATTACATAAATAACCATCATATAAAACCATCTGTGTCACTCCAATTCATTAAATCTATCGATCGTCCTTTATGGAAATGATGCCGCGTATGTGCCGCTGACGTCTAAATATTCTAAATATTCCACAGACCCATATCACGAGATATAAAGTATATATCAAATAACTAGCACAAACAACAATATAATCAAACCATCTGTGTCACTCCAAATCATTAAATCCATTGATCAAATTCCTAGTCCTTTGTCAACAACGCCGCGCGTGTACCCTAACGTCAGCCTCGTCGTTATTCCACAGATCTAGTATATGACTATATCATAGCGTTAACAAAGTACAAGGAAAGACGTGGGTTTGGTAAACGTATTTACGGTTTGGTATTTAACAAAACAAGAGTTCAACGAGCCAACAAGTACTGAACTGTAACGATAAAAACATATACAAGTTGCTATACGAAATAAAATATATCAAATAACGATAATATAAATACTTCACCACCACACGGCCCCAAGCACCGGCGTCGACTTCCAGGTTGTGTGGCGGCGTGGCACTTCCAGCCACGGAGGTGGAAGAGAGCTCCATAGAATAGGACCGGGCGTGCGTAAAAGCCATGTCCGAGCCCCATCCACCATCCCCGGACAGCCACCCGGCCGAGCGCCGGCCTACGACTTCCATCCACGGAGGTGAAAGAGAGCTCCGTAGAGTAGGACCGGGCGTGCGTAAAAGCCATGTCCGAGCCCCATCCACCGTCCCTGGACAGCCACCCGGCCGAGCGCCGGCCCCCAACTTCAATCCACGGAGGTGAAAGAAAGCTCCGTAGAGTAGAACCGGGTGTGCATAAAAGCCATAATAGTTTTTCAAACCTTCTGTGTCGCTCCAAATCATTAAATCCTTCAAACTCTTCACTTCAAACTTACAAACAAAGCCGCTAATGAATAACAGTACGTGGGGCCCTTCGTCATCCCGTGATCAAATCTTTGTCCTTTATGTAAACAACCGCCGCGCCGCGCCACTGACATCACTTGAAATTCAAATTACAGTAACCCCTTGCTACATCGTGGCTCGTTTATCGCAGTTTAACTTTTTTTTGGGGGGGGGAATTTTGAAAATTTGTGAAAAAATTCACATATAAGTCGCTCCTCAGTATAAGTCGCCCCCCCACGGTCGTTTATTATTATTCATTTAAGTAATAAATAATAATAATAATAATAATAATAATAATAATAAAAAAAGTTAAAAAAATAATATAATATAAAATAATAATAAAATAACAGCTCTTCATATGAATCCAGAAGTTAACCATGATTTGTTTCCTCCTCAAGTCCAAAGGTATCTCACCCATCTCCACCTGTAAGTCACCCACTGGAGAAGTTTTAAAAGCTCCACAACATATCCTCAGAGCCTGGGCCTGTATTACACAACCAGTCTTTTTAACGACGACGTTGCTGCTGACCCATAACTCACACGCCCATAAACAGCCCTCATTCAAAGCGCTACACATATTTATACAGGCCTACAGTAAATGCACCAGAGGTGCAAGAGTGTTTCAACTTTGTCAAACAGCCTCAGACGGGTGAAAGAGTGTTATCGAGTGCATACGAATTCTCGAAAAACAGCCCTACTAAAATTGATATACCAGAGGTGAGAGAGTGGCACAAGCCTGCCAAACAAAACTGTCAAAACTCAAAAAGAGATAAAAAACTAATGAAAAAGACTCTCTCTATACATATACGTATATTTTAAAAAAAGTGACAAAAAGGATGGAACATATTTGAGAAGATATCTTGTTATATGATGGGGTGAAGTATATTTCTATGGTGTAAATTCAAGTGAGAGATTTAAATAAAAAAATGCGTGGGTGACAAATTGGAATGATTAGTCTACCTAGTTGAAAGACAAGCGACTGTTCTGTGTTGAAATTACAGTAAAATGCAGCAGTGTAAAGTTGAGTTTGATGGTAAAGGCAAAAAGAGGTGTCACATTTGAGATGATGTCAGCAAATGTGACTGAGTGATAAAAAGAAGGAAAGACAGGAAGGATATGATCAGATTTTGCTAGGATTTGTTGTTGAAAAGGGGTGGTGCTGTTAGAAGGGGAAAGAAGACAACTAGTTGAAACTTCCACTGGAGAGGAGGAAGGGCAAGTAGTTAATAAGATTGGCTGTCAAATTAATGCGGAGCCTGGCCCTGATGGGCAGCGGGCCCAGGTTCACTCGGCCCTCGTGATCGACATTCCTGAAGGAATTTTGACGTAGGACATAGAGGGCCCAATGACTACTGTGTGGAGTCAAGAGAAATAAAAAAGGTGAGCTAGGCTGCCCTTTGTCACCGATTCTGTTCATAATTTTTATGGACAGAATTTCTAGGCGCAGCCGAGGCGTTGAGGGGGTCCGGTTTGGGGACCTCAGCATCGCGTCTCTGCTTTTTGCAGATGACGTGGTGCTGTTGGCTTCTTCAGGCCGTGATCTCCAGCTCTCGCTGGAACGGTTCGCAGCCGAGTGTGAAGCGGTCGGGATGAGGGTCAGCACCTCCAAATCCGAGTCCATGGTCCTCGATCGGAAAAGGGTGGAATGCCCTCTCCGGATTGGGGATGAGATCCTGCCCCAAGTGGAGGAGTTCAAGTATCTTGGAGTCTTGTTCACGAGTGAGGGGAGGATGGAGCGCGAGATCGACAGGCGGATCGGTGCAGCGTCGGCAGTAATGCGGACCCTGTACCGGTCCGTTGTGGTGAAGAGAGAGCTGAGCCAAAAGGCAAAGCTCTCAATTTACCGGTCGATTTACGCTCCTACCCTCACCTATGGTCACGAGCTATGGGTCGTGACCAAAAGAACGAGATCCCGGATACAAGCGGCCGAAATGAGTTTTCTCCGCAGGATGTCCGGGCTCTCCCTTAGCGATGGGGTGAGGAGCTCGGTCATCCGGGAGAGACTCGGAGTAGAGTCGCTACTCCTCCACGTTGAGAGGAGCCAGATGAGGTGGCTCGGGCATCTTATCAGGATGCCTCCTGGACGCCTCCCTGGGGAGGTGTTCCGGGCATGTCCCACCGGTAGGAGACCCCGGGGACGACCCAGGACGCGCTGGAGAGACTATGTCTCTCAGCTGGCCTGGGAATGCCTTGGGATCCCCCGGGATGAGCTGGATGAAGTGGCTGGGGAGAGGGAAGTCTGGGAGTCCCTCCTAAAGCTGCTGCCCCCGCGACCCGACCCCGGATAAGCGGAAGAAGATGGATGGATGGATGGAGCTGGGCGCCTTATATTAAGTGGTCCGTCACCTGGGTGGAAAAAGTGAAGAAAATGGCAAAAGAAACACCCTCCAGTGGTGTGGAATTGGATGGGCCATTTGTGGAGGATTTAGTGACAGTACATACTGACATAGACTATGGTAATGAAAAATGTTCTCCAAAGGGGAGATGTTTACAAAATAGTGGAAAAAGAGGGGATGGAGAGTGTTGGAGTGTTTGTGGTCATCATCATCATAGCTTGTCACGCCAAACAACCAACAATTCTAGGGTGTTCTAATTCACATTCAGCAAGTCAGCATTGTTCAGGCTGCATGATAAGGGGCACGCTCTGAGGATATGCTCGATGATCTGGGCTCCCTCTTCACACTCACACGACTGATCCGTCCCCAGGCTCCAGCTCATCATGTTATCACCTGTCCTACATACTCCTGATCTTGCCCTATTAAGGGCACACCAGCTGCGTCTAGGGCAGGTATGGGCAAACTACGGCCCGCGGGCCACATCCGTTTAATCCGGCCCGCCAACCCTAAATAAATTGTATTAGTAAACTTTTTTTTTCCGGTCATTTTGCCTGCAATGACCGCGTTTCCCCAGTAGATGGGGAACCACTCGCCTGCGCATTTACTACCGGAAGCCGTGTCAGAAAGCTCGGTGCACACTCACAAGTGCGTGTACGTACTCAGTAGTACGGAAATGGCGCACTCGGGCTCTATTTGTAGCAGTGCCGAATTTAGAGTGTGGGCTGTGACGACAGCATTCTTGTAATTTGCGCGCCGAGTTTTCGGATTTTCGGTTTTACGCTAAAGCCACCCACAAACCTTCCCCTGGAATCCTTCCATTAAAATGAGTCGCCCAAGGAAAAGCAAGGTGGACACTGAGTGCCGAGTGTTTAAAAAGAGTGGCCAATTTGGCTCGACGTACGTGACGTGACGTTCAGCCACATGAACATCAACATCAAATGAACACTGAAAATGAAGGGGAGGCTTTCAAGTTTGTTGTAAAAAAATGCATTTTGAATATGATCTGTACAAATAGCAGGGATTGAAACTAGCGACCATTCTCATTTTCAAACAATGCAGGATGCTCAAGGACATTGATGCACCACCTGTTTGTGACTAATCTTAACCTTTAAAGTTCTTAAGGCTTACTTTAAGGAAGTGTTTTCCGTTTCCTCACTTCTGTTACCAGGTGTTTGTGAGTTAAAACTCTGCTCTGATTTTCAGATACCCCTCACCGTGTTGCCGTTTTGATTACTTTATTTGGATGTATGCTTTCACCGATTCTTCAAGATGATATATTTGGTCAAAATGTTTGCCGTTTGATGTGATCTCATAAGATAAACATACATCTTTCATTAATCTGACCTGCAGGCACTGAAGTGATGGAGACTGTTATTCATAATAACAGTGTCATATTTTATGAGAATCACTGATAGCAGTTTTTTAGGGATGTTTTATTTTTTAATGCTGTTAATAAATGCATTTGTTTTCAAAAAACTTTTTTTGAATATCCATGCTTTACTACCTTACCTACTAAAGGCCAAAACCTTTTATGCAATGACCTTTACAGGTCGTTTATATTACTTCACACAAACACTACATCCATCTGCTCCTGGTTCGGCCCCCCGGTCAAAATTTAGAACCCAATTCGGCCCGCAAGTCAAAAAGTTTGCCCACCCCTAGTTTAGGGAGATGTGCCACATCAGCAATTTCTACGGTGGGGTCTTGAACAGCACTGTTGGGGGTACCGTATTTTCACCTTCGAAAGACGCATTGTAATAAACGGCGCAGTCTCAGTTGTGTGCCATGAATGTGTTTAACACACACATAGGGCGCAACGGCTTATAGGGCGCAAGTTTTAGAGATACAATCCACGCCCACATTAGCCCTTTAACGTCCTCATGGCGCTCTCAACTACGTCCGCCTTACAACACTCGCACGCACGCACGCACGCACGCACACGGTGCCAGCAGACATGTTAGATTTACTTGTTTTACATGTTTACTTTGAACGGCCGGTTCACACCGATGTCCAGCAGTTGGAGTTCCTTTGTCGTGCCTCCCGGAATGACAGCAAGCTCGGTTTTCATTGCTTCAATTGTTTTTTCACATCGGCTGTGACGACAGCACACACACACGCGCACACACACACGCACACACACCCACACACACACACACACACACACACACACTGCAGATCCACGCCCACACTTCCCCCGTAAACGTTCTCATGGCAACTACAACAACAACAACAACACACACACACACACACAAGCATACAAGCGTGCGTATTTAAAAATGAAGCGGGAGCAAAACTGAGTTTGGTATTCACATTTTTATTACGGGTAATGGTTATCAATTAAACCCATCGAAGTCCTCATCCTCTGTTTCCGAATTGAACAGCAGCGCTAAATCTCCAACTGATATACCAGGTTCACGTTCTTCACTGTCACTTTCCGTGCCGTGTGGCTCCTCGGCTATGATGCCGGCTTTTACGAAAAACTCGCACAACAGTGCGGTTAGCCCAAGCATCCACAATCCATTCGCAAATTGTGGCGTAACTCGCCCGGCGCTGCCTTCCACTCTTTGTGAAACTATGCTCTCCATCGGTCATCCATCGCTCCCACGTCACTCGCAGCTTTACTTCCAACGGCCGGTTCAGTCCGATGTCCAGCGGTTGGAGTTTGCTTTGTCGTGCCCTCCGGAATGACAACAAGCTCGGCGTTCATTTGCTTCACCTGTTCTTTCACATCGGCTGTGAGATGGGCACGCATAGAGTCACAGATCAACAGCGATGGTGATGCGTGGAAAAAACCCACCTGGTCTCCTTACATACACCTTCCTCAGCCACTCAGTCATAATTTCCTCATCCATGCAGCCCTTTTCATTTGCCTTAATGATGACTCCTGCTGGAAACTTCTTTTTAGGCAAAGTCTTTCTCTTAAAAATCACCATAGGCGGCAGTTTCTGTCCATTACCATGGCAGCCAAGCACAACAGTAAAAGAAGACTTTTCGTATTCCATTGTGCGTATTGCGATCGTCTTGGTCCCTTTCTTCTCCACAGTGTCATTCACCGTGATGTCGAAAATGAGCGGCACCTCGTCCATGTTGGTGATGTGGCTGGGCTGGATGTGTTTGTCGGCGATGCGTTTGCTGCAATAGGAGCGGAAGATGGCCAGCTTTTCATTATAATCTGCTGGAAGTTGCTGCGCCAACGTAGTCCTGGTCCGGATGGAAAAGTGGCACCGTTTCATGAAACGAGAGCACCAAGATGGACCTCCTTGAAAATGTTCAATTTTCATTTGTTCTGCTAGTGTTGCTGCTTTTAGTCGAATGGTGACCGTCGAAACGCTTCTCCCACTCGTTCTTTGCTCAATGATCCACTGTTCGAGACTTCCCTCCAAATCGGGCCACCTCGCCTTACGTCCGCGAAAACTCAGCTGCGTCTTCTTGATCTGTCGGAGCTCGTTTTCCAGCTTCCTCCACTTGCGAACCATCGATTCGTTGATTTCAAATTCTCTCGCGGCTGCTCAATTTCCATGCTCCTCCGCGTAGCTGGTGGCCTTCAGTTTTTTACTGTGCTTGATACGCGTGTCTCTTTGCCATTTTCACTGTTGTCATAGCAACGATGTTTTGCATGACGCATGTACCTGTTCTTTTATATACAATCCACGCCCACACTTCCACCGCCCACACTTCCCCCTTTAACGTTCTCATGGCGTTCTCTACTACGTCCGCCTTACAACAACACATACACAGGGTGGGGCGTACTGTAAATCCACGCCCACAATTCTCCCTTTAACGTTCTCATGGCGCTCTTTAATACGTCCGCCTTACAACAACACATTTAGGGACCACTGCATGATAGGGCGCGCCGCACACTTTGAAGAAAATGTAAGACTTCTATCCGCGCCTAATAAACGTGAAAATACGGTATTCATTTGTTCAGATTCCTTCTGTTGGTCCACTCTATACTTTTGTCCTGATATACGGGGTGGAAGTTCCTCCACAGTAACAAAACTCCTTCTAGATTTCAGTCTCCTTGGAACAGGCTCATGGGGATGCAATGGGTGTCTTGGGTCCAAGGTTTGCTTGTGCTTTTCTATTTTAGCTGCTGTCTGCCGTCTGATGTTTGGAGGGGCAATACCAGCAAGCTTATAGGGTATTAATTGGAGTGGGCCGTAGTGTTCCTGTAATTACTCTACAAGCTTCGTTAAGTAATGGGTCTATTTTCTTTGCGTGTGATGATCTACTCCACACAGGTGCACAGTACTCTGCTGGTGCATAGCACAAGGCTAGGGCAGATGTTTTAAGCGTTTGAGCGTTGGCTCCCCACTTGGTCCCTGCTAGTTTTTTGAGTAAGAGTTGCGGGAGCCAACCTTTCCCCTCAGTTTTTGCATGTGGGTGGCAAATGATAATGTCCTGTCCAGTGTGACCCCTAGATACACTGGGAACTGATGATGTTCTAGTTCCTTACCACACCAAAGGATCTTGAGCTTGCAATTGGCATCTCTATTACTCAGATGAAAGGTACACACTTAAGTTTTAAGTGGATTTGGATTTAGAGACCATTTGACATAATAATTTTTCATCTCCTCTAGGGCTGCTGTTAATTGTGTTTCAACCTCTTGGAAGGTACGAGCTTGTATGGCCAGACATAGGTTGTCCGCATGGATGAATCTGCGCCTATTTGTTGGCGAAGGTTGGTCATTGGTGTATATGTTGAACAGCAAGGGTGCCAGGACTGAACCTTGTGGTAGGCCTTTCTTCTGCATCCGCCATCTGGTTTTAACGCCATTCATCTCTACATAGAATTTGTGCTTTTCTATCGGACTTCTAATTACTTCTACTATAGTCCTATTTTTCAGCATTTTGGACACTTTCAGAAGTAGACCTCTGTGATTGACGGTATCATATGCTTCTGTTAGCTCTACAAACACGGCTCCAGTGACTTGTTGTTCAAACCCATCCTCTATGTCAGGGGTGGGCAAACTTTTTGACTGGCGGGCCGAATTTGGTTCGAAATTTTGATCAGGCGGCCGAACCAGGAGCAGATGGATGTAGTGTTTGTGTGAAGTAATAGAAATGACATGTAAAGGTCACTGCATAAAAGGTTTGTACTTTTAGTAGATAGTAAAGCATGGATATTCAAAAAAAGCTTTTTGAAAACAAATGCATTTATTAACAGCATTAAACAAATATTTCACCAAAAAACTACTATCAGTGATTCTCATTAAATACAACACTGTTATTATGAATAATAGTTTCCATCACTTCCGCGCCTGCAGGTCAGATTTATGAAATATGTTTATCGAATGAGGCGAAATCACATCAAACGGCAAACATTCTGACCAAATACATCATCTTGAAGAATCAGTGAAAGAATACTTCTAAATAAAGTAATGAAGAAATCAATAGTATTGTTGGTCTCCTTTTTTTGCTAGTGTATCATGGTCTGGAGTAAAATTTGTTGTGGTAATTCTTAGGATAGAGCCGAGGTGTCGGTCCGTTAACCTAGAGCTGTGACGGGCTTTGCTGACGTTCATGTGGTGGAACGTCTGCTCACACACGTAGGTTGAGCCAAATTGTCCTCTCTTTTTTTTTTTTTTAAACACTCGGCAATCAGTGTCCACCTTTCTTTTCCTCGGGCCACTAATTTTAGTGGAAGGATTCCAGGAGAAGGTTTGTGGGTGGCATTAACGTAAAACTGTATCTGAAAGCTCAGCGCGCGAATCACGAGAATGCTGACGTCACAGCCCACACTCGAAATTCGGCACTGATGGAAATAGAGTGCGGAGTGCGCCGGGTCCGTACTACTTAGTACGTACACGCACTTGTGAGTGTGCACCGAGGTTTCTGACACGGCTTCCGGGAGTAAATGCGCGGACGGGCGCTTCCCCATCTATTGGGGAAACATACTAATTGCAAGGAAAATGACCCAAAAAAAAGTTCAGCAATACAATTTATTCAGGTTTGGCGGGCCGGATTAAACGGCCCCATGGGCCGTAGTTTGCCCATGTCTTCTCTATGTACTGGGTTAAGTTAAGTACTTGACCGCAGCAAGATCGTCCTGGCCTGAACCCAGCTTAGTCTGGTGTGAGTAAGTTTTCAACTGTGTCGGATATTTTATTTAGTATAAGTCTCTCATAGAGTTTATACAAGGTACATAGTAGTGATATTGGCCTATAGCTCTTTGGGTTGTTTGGATCTTTATTAGGCTTTAGAATAGCAGCTCCCTTGGCTTTTCTCCACTTCTTTGGGACCTTCTTTGTTCTTAGACATGAGTTAAAGAGGGACAGTAGCCATTGTCTTGCCTTGCGTCCCAGGTGTTTGAGGAACTCATTTAGGATCCCGTCTATTCCTGCAGCCTTGTTTGGTTTTGACTCGTTGATTTCTTTGTCCAGTTCTTCTAGAGCAGGTGTCGGCAACCCAAAATGTTCAAAGAGCCATATTGACCCCCCCCCCAAAAAAAACAACTACCTGTCTGGAGTCACAAAAATCCAAAAGCTTTTTATAAGGCAACGTAGACTGTCAATACATGAGCTGTAAGCCTACTATTAAAATAATTAAGTAGGGTACAAATAAAAGTTTAAGATCAGGGGATGTTTGAGAATATTTGTCAATTTTCGCACATGTCCTGAGTGTTGTTAGTCACCTAAAGTTGAACAGAGGCTGTGATGTACCGAAGTCAAATTCCTTGTTTGGCACGCTCAAACATGTCCAATAAAAAATCTTGAATCTTGAAATATAACAAAGCGACGCAAAACGTCACCCTTGGTTAGCCAGTGGACTTTGTTGTGCAGCAGGAGATTAGCCTATTCGCTGTCAACTTCATCTAGCAATTCACGGAACTGGCGGTGGTTTAATGCTTTTGCGATTATTTTGTTCACAGTATGAATGACAAGGTTTATTACCTCCATAAACTCCAGTGGGAATGTTTACGCACACAGCGCCTCTTGGTGCAATATGCAATGGAATGCAAGCAAATTTCGATCCAATGCTTTCTGCCGTAAAGTCACAAACTTTAGCGACCCTCTCATACTCGGTGCGCCATCTGTAGTGACTGAAATCAGGTGGCCAGTGTGTATCTCTGTCATTTAAACACTGCAGCACAGCCTCGCAGATGTCCTCCCCCCGTGTTTGGCCTTTTAGTGGTATCAATTTCTTCTTGCGGCCCATTAGAGTTCACGTACCTGCATAGCAGAGCTGTCTGTTCGATATCGGTCACGTCACATGACTCATCACAGGCAATTGAGAAAGCTGGAGCTGAATTGATGTCCTTGATTTGCTGATCGGTGATATTGTTTGCTATTCAAATTACCATTTCCTTTACTGTTTTACCAGAGAGAGGCATGTCTTTAATTTTCTGAATGATCTCGGTTTTGTTTTTGAAGTCCGAAAATAGTCGCTCTGATATTTTAACGAATGAATCCTTCATGTACTCGCTATCGGTGAATGGTTTTCCGCGCTTTATTAACTCTCGGGCTGCAACAAAACTTGCCGCAGTAGTAGAGTTTGGAGGTGTGAAGGAATGGGGTCGAAATACAAAAAGTCCTGCCTAGCTATAAAAACAGATATGATCAAACCTCAATGAATAAAGTACATAAGCAGACAAGTATATTCACATATTAAATCAATAAAAGAAACATTTTAAGCATATAATTATACCTACACACCAAATCAATAAAGGAGACATAACTAGACATTTTTGATAGGTGGTAATGACAAAGCTTTTTATAACTTTATGATCTGATATGTATTTCTGAGCACTTTGAAATAATAAATGTTTTTGATATATTGCCTGAATAGCTTAATGACCCTTACAGAACTGTTTAATGCATTCCTGATGATTTTCTAAATCATGGACACTGCCAAAGTCGTCTAAAAATGTTCAGTACTTGATTATATCTTATGTTTTGACGAATGCTAGACACCAGTTTTCAATTACTACTAAATGTTCTGGACAGAGGGAAATATTTTGCCTAGAAAAGAAAAAGAAAAGACATGGTTGGAAGCATGATTAACCTAAGAATATGATGACGTAAGCAAGTACATGGAGTATCAAAATAACAAACAAACAAAAACATGGTAACTGGTGAGTACAAACTTTGCATAGTCAGGGAACATTAATAAATTGATGGTGTCACAGCCAAAAGCTCACATAATTCCATACAAAATGACAAAATTGAAAGAATGATGAATGGGCGGTGTGCAACAGTGGGCGAAGTGGATGTATGTGCAAGAATGGTTTACAGCAGGAGTCTCAAAGTCTAGTCCTCGAGGGCCGCATTCCTACATGTTTTCCAAGTTTTCCTCGTTAAACACACCTGATTCAATTATCAGGCTGCTGCAGAACGTGAGGATGAACTGATGATTTGAATCAGGTGTGTTTAACAAGGGAAACCTGGAAAACATGTAGGAATGCGGCCCCGAGGACTGGACTTTGAGACCCCTGGTTTACAGGAAGGACACTTGGAGATAAAACCGATAGAGGTGCCAGAGGAAGAGCGGCAGGAGGAAAACAACCAAGAACCCGGCCAAGGCCGAAAGACGGGATGGAAAACAACAGCCCCCACACACACCGAATCGCCCATAATCAGCACCCACCCCCACGGAACCAGCTCTCACTGAACCAGCACCCACTCCCATGGAATCAAACTCTCCTGCGAACTTGCCACACCCCCTGACTCATCACCCATCAAAGTCGGCCCACACTGGCATGTGCAACTGAATATAAGCTGACCAAAGAACCTTGAACGTTGCCTTTTCTGAATGGAGACTTTCTGCTCTTGAGTATGGTCGCACGAAAGGCCCAGCGCTGTATTGTACTTTCCTGAAAACAGAGCTTTCTTAACAAGAATTGTGATTGAACTCAACCAACCTGTGTAAGTCTAAATTTTGTTTCGGTGTGTTAGCCTTTTCCTAAAACTGAAGAAATAAAATGAGCACGCGGTGAGTAAATTGGATAACAGGTGATTGGCTATGGGTTTTGCCGTGAGGCGCGGATAGCGCGCTTCCCAAATTCTGGACCAAAATCCAACAGATACAATCCACTTCTTGAAACTGTTTTTTCGTTCCTCAAATTGCACCTTTCCTCTTAGTTCCAACTGGGTGATCGGCATCAAATTTAGCATGCTTTAGCTGAAAATGTCGCTTCAAACTGCTCTTCAAAGTCGAGTTGCATTGTTCCACAAGAAAACGGCACTCAACACACTTCGAGATATCTAATCAAGGACGAGTCAGCCAACCAGCTGCCAACCGGCTGAGGAGGAGCAGGATAGACTGCAATCTAACTGCTGGGATCACGGAACAGCCAAGACCATGCGGCCTCGCACCACATAACATTCGTTAGCTAATCAGCATTGCTACAGCTCCAAAATCCCCTCCCTTTAGTGTAACAACGCATTTGTAACCAGGGCAACCAAAACATTAAAAAGAGGAGAACGCAGAGTAAAAACTCAGGAATATCGGAGAATGTAACTGAGCCTTTTCATAATTCTCCTCAACGAGTAAAACAAATACTGGTTGTCTTCTCCTCTTTGTTTCCACGTGTGGATAAATGTCTGATGGTATTTAAACCTGCCATTTAAATTGGTCCTTCGAGCCGGATGCCAATACACCTGAAGATTCTAGCGGGCTTCAGCGGAGATCCAGAAAGACTGCGCGCGGCAGGATCTCCCTAGGAGAGGTCCTAAGATCCTTTCCAAGGGCTGGTTGGCTGTCTGCTCGTCAGCTGGGATTTAAAGGTTGAAGGCAGTCTGAGGTGCAGAGGTGAAGAGAACCAGACGGGTGAGAGAGAAGGACAACGGAAGTCCACAGACCCTGCATAACTGAAATTCCGCAAAGGACAGTGATGTCCAAGTGATTGAAAGGACAGTGAGGTCCAAGTAGAAGGTTAGCGGAACCACAGAAAAGCTGAAAATGTAAATTCCATCTAAAAGTAACAGGACAGTGAGGTCCGTGTTAAGAAGTAAAAGGACAGTGAGGTCCATGTAGAAAAGGAGTCCGTGTAAAACCGAAAATTCCGCAAAACCGTGTAAATGAGTGTGAATGGGAATACGTATCACTAGATATAGTATTCCATATTAAAGCAGTGGGGAACACATAACGTGGTACTGTGGACACAATAGGCAAGGATTCTCCACCAGAACGCTGGTCGAAGTGAGAATCACCACAGGATCTTTTCGTTATCCCACTGGAAACACCTGACTTTAGAAATCCCTACGGTTTTATAGTTGGGACCAAATTGATTAAAATGGGGAACTGGCAGAGCAAAAATAATATCCGGGATACACTAAAATGTAAAGATTGGAAAATAATTGAAAGACAGGATCCTGATCGAATTAAAAATCTAGATAAACGGATCAAAAAACACAAATTTGAACAGTTCTGTACAGGGATGGAAGATTTGAGAAAATCTTATAATCTGAATGGGACTGAAGTACAACAAATTTGGATGACCGCTTTGGGTCCGGATTGGCATTTAGTCAGAGGGGATTGGGCACTTACTAATGCCTGGGATCAGCTCTTCCCCTACAATAGCCAAGAATTAAATTATCAAGTAGAAGCGCTGATTAATCGGGTACGCAACAGATATAGAATGAGAGCAAATTATATAGAGATAGGGAGAACAAAGCAAAATGAAAATGAAACTCTTGAAACCTTTGATGAATATCGAGTGCGCATGACAGAAGTTTTTAAAATAAACAGTGGACTGGTAGAAGATAATGCGCCCCAAGGTACTTATCAGCAACAATTAAATAACGCCATCCACGTAGGGTCTAAGCCAGTAATACACATTTGGGTGACCAAAAGTTAACAGGGCGAACCTCGTACACGAACTCCCCAGATACAGACAGCACATAACGTGTCCTACCAGAGGGGCACAGATACTGCTACACCGTAATTAAGGATGCATACCACTGTGGCTCGTGCAGCTTTAGGACTCTCGGACCACTGTCTAGTTCATCTGATCCCGGCCTACTGGCAGAAACTAAAAACTTTTAATCCTGTGGTGAGGACTGTGAGGAAGTGGACAGTGGAGTCAAGGTAGGATCTCCAAGCCTGCTTTGACTGCAACGATTGGGGAGTTTTTTAAGCTGCAACTTCAGACCTGCATGAACTCACTGACACTGTCACATCATACATCAGTTTTTTTGTGAGGATCTGTGTGTGCAGACTAAGACCTTCTGCACGTGCAACAACGACAAACCTTGGTTTACACCGAACCTTAGGAGGCTGCGCAAAGTCAAGGAGGAGGCCTACGGGAGCGGCGACCAGGACCTGTTCAAGCAGACCAGAAACACACTGAACCGAGAGGTCAGGAAAGCTAGGAGGTGTTACGGGGAGAGCCTGGAGAGACAACTCTCTGCCAATCCTGATCCCTCAACAGTGTGGAAAGGTCTGCGGAGCATCACGGGCTTCAAGAAATGAACCCCCGTCCTGTGGAGAGCCCAAGGCTTGCAAACCAGCTAAACAGGTTCTACTGCAGGTTTGATCGGTCCTCCCACACAACAGGACCTCCTGCAGCACATTCAACATACTCACCTCCCCCCACAACCGCTCTGTCCACTCCTCCATCACCGTTGTCACCTACTCTCTCTCTTGCAGAGGCCGCGCCCGCACTCCAGATCCGCGAGGAGGAAGTGCGCCAGATGTTCCGGAGACAAAAGATCAGGAAGGCACCGGGCCCAGACGGCGTGTCCCCTTCCTGCTTGAAAGTCTGTGCTGAACAGGTGGCACCCACCTTTGCACGAATCTTCAACCGTTCCCTGGAGCTGTGTGAGGTGCCCTCGTGCTTCAAGAGCTCTACCATCGTTCCAGTGGCCAAGAAGCCCGCCATCACAGGTTTGAATGAATATAGTCGCTGTTGCTCTGACATCTGTGGTCATGAAATCTTTCAAGAGGTTAGTGCTGAACCATCTGAAGGATGTCACGGGCCCCCTGCTTGACCCCCTCCAGTTTGCCTACCGGGCAAACAGGCCGGTGGATAATGCGGTCAACATGGGACTGCACTACATCCTGCACCACCTGGACACCCCAGGAACGTACGTCAGGATCCTGTTTGTGGACTTCAGCTTGGCGTTCAACACCATTGCTCCTGACATCCTCCAACAGAAGCTCATCCAGCTTGCGGTGCCTGCCTCCACCTGTCAGTGGATCACAAGCTTCCTGACCAACAGGAGACAGCGCGTGAGGCTGGGGAGCATCACATCTGACACCCGGACCACCAATACTGGTGCCCCTCAGGGGTGCGTCCTCTCCCCACTGCTCTTCTCTCTCTACACCAACGATTTCTGTGAAGCTCCTGAAGTATGCAGATGACACCACTCTCATCGGACTGATCCGGGACGGTGATGAGATTGCGTACAGACAGGAGGTGGAGCGGCTGGTCCACTGGTGCAGCCAAAACCACCTGGAGCTGAACCCGCTCAAGACCGTGGAGATGACAGTGGACTTCAGGCGAGACCCGTCACCACTTTCACCTCTCACTATCTGCAGTAATACTATTCTCTCCACAGACACCTTCAAGTTCCTGGGAACCACAATCTCTCGGGACCTGAAATGGACCGGCCACATAGACTCTGTCCGGAAGAAGGCCCAGCAGAGGCTGTACTTCCTGAGACAGCTCAAGAAGTACTTCCTGAGACAGCTGAAGAAGTTCAACCTGCTGCGAGAGCTGCTGAAGACCTTCTACACTGCCATCATCCAGTCCGTCCTCTGCACCTCCATCACTATCTGGTTTGGATTGGCCTCCAAACAGGACAAGCACAGACTGCAATGAACAATCAGGACTGCAGAAAAGATAATTGGGATCAACCTCCCATCTATCCAAGACTTGTACCTGTCCAGGACCAGGAACCGTGCAAGTAACATCTCTACAGACCCCTCTCACCCAGGTTGCAGTCTGTTTGAACTACTCCCCTCCGGACGGCGTTATAGAGCTCTGTACGCCAAAACCAGCAGACATAGAGACAGCTTCTTTCCCCAGGCTGTTGCTCTGATGAACTCACACCACTCTTCTCAGAGTCACTGCTGTGCAATAACATCCTGCTCCCCACACCCTTTTTGAATTGTCTACACTATTTGTACTATGTAGCTATTGCAGCCTGGTCATCCTGGAAGAGGGATCTTCCCATCTGTGGTCTTTTCTCAAGGTTTCTCATTTCCCCTAGTTGGAGTTTTGAGTTTTTCCTTGCCCTCCTGGGAGTTTAAGATCAGGGGATGCCTGAGGATATTTGTCATTTTTCACACGTCCTGAGTGTTGTTAGTCACCTAAATGTTGAACAGAGGCTGTGATGTACCGAAGTCAAATTCCTTGTTTGTCACGCCCAAACATGGCGAATAAAAATTATTGAATCTTGAATTATATAGGAATGAACACCCGAACTTTGAAGGAATACATAAATCATGCCCTCCATGCAGAAAGAGCAGTAATAGTCAAACAAAAACAAAAACAAGCGAAAGCAACAAAAGACCCTTACTTTTCTAATAGACCAGGGCAGTGACACTTTTGACCAAAATACAGGCAGGGGATGGAAAAGCCAAAGAGGGCGAGGAAAGTCTAATAGAAGAGGCTCCAAGGGCCACGGAAGAGAATTTGTACCGCATAGTCAATTAGAATGCTGGAATTGTGGAGAAAAGTGTCACTTGGCACGTAACTGTGCAACTAAACAAAAACAATTATGACTAGGCCATGATCAAACTGAATCAGATTCTCATATGACAAAGTTAGAACCTGGCTGCCAAAATGAAAGAGAAATTAGCTTGAATATATAGGAGATATTTGTATTAGACAAAAAAGAGCCAGAGATCAAATTATATGTATGTGCACACTAAAGTTAAAATTTGCAAAATAAATAGAAAAGAATCACAAATCGCTTACAAAAGTAAAATAGAGAATAAGACAGACTAGTTAGACGAGCAAAAAAGTGTGTTCTTAGTGCACTCAATGTGGTCCTATGTGTTTGTGCGTCATCCTTCTGTGTTGGTGTGTGTGAGTGCGTGAGCGCGCAAGGGATCCTCATGAGTAAGTGCGGATATGAGTGTGTGAGTGAGATGTGTGTTCTATGTAAGAAATCAGTAATGGAGGAGGAAAAGCTATAGGCGGCTGTTGAGAGATAATAGGGAAGTTGAGAAGTGGACAATGGTGTGTTTAAGTTGGTTAGAGAAAATAAGATGAGCAAGGTGTGGCAGTAGAGAAAATAAGATGTGTGTGGCAGAAAGTGACTAGAACGGTGGCTTGATAGGACGAGAATAAGAGGCAACAAATTTTGTGTAGAAGACGTCGAGAGATGTCGAATGTGAACATGACGTAGGGCGCATATACAAATTTGGCCTGCCGTTTGAGCGGGGGAGACTGGTGAGCGAGCCTGCACTATTGCGGGCGGGGCGCCGGCGTCATGATCGTTGCAGGAAATGGCCAGCCTGTAACCAATCAACATTGATGCCGGGCCCCCCTCGCGGGGGGAGGGGCGCTGTGGCTGCTCGCGGGCAGGTCAGTCTGAGTTCCTCAGAGAATGTTTGAAGCGGAGTGATGCTTAAGGAAGATGTGGCAACATTTGTGTGAAGGATAAAAGGCACTGATGAGATACAATAGTATAACCAAAACGTCAAAATAGAGGATGATGTTTGTGCAGCGTTGTATGTTAGTATTGTTTGTGAGTTGTGTCTCTGCTGTAAGTTTTCGTGTTGTCTGTGTGCTGTCAGTGTTATGTGTTATGTCAAGTGGCATTGTTAGAGATTTGCTCACTCCAACTTATTTTGCAAGAACCAAACAGGAGACAAGCAAGTTCTTTTAGACACCTGCAGGTGGAGAGTCCATTCGTCGCTGTCTGAACAGCGATTATCGAATGAAGTCTGACTCAGGCCTCGTGCAGGAGCATTTTTATTGAGAGAAACAGAGTGGGGGTTGAGAGTGGGGGTCAGAGTAGACAAATGGCCGAAGCCCCTGGCTGATCAAAGCACAGCAGGGGGTCCTTCACGATGTTGTGTGAACAAAACAACTTTGATTGCTTCCTCTGCAGCTAGTCAATCAGTTCAAAAGATCTTAGCACTTTGTTCTACTACTTTTGTTAAGACAGGACAAGCGAGTTTAATTATTACAGGTTACATTCCAACATAATCATAGGATCAAACTAACCTGAAAACCCTAACAGGCATGGTGGTACAAGATGGTGTAAAATTAGGTATTGAATTTGGCCCAGGCACATTGGCTATCCCAAAACATGTAGTAGTTCCAAAATTTCACCAGGAGATGGTGTTAAAGCTTGACATGGCGTGACCTGATGGAAATTAACAAATCTAATAAATTAAATTGTTAGCAATTAGGAGGACACGACCTGTTCAAACACGTAGCAACGCACAATTTTGGAATATGAGTTTGCTATGCCATAATTTTAAGATGTAACAGCTTGAGCAATATCAATATTTCTGTTTAAGTTGGAGGAACCCATTATTATGTTAAGTACTATTATGGGTTGAGATTGATCTTCATTAGACAAGATATATGTGATTAATGTTGCAATGTTTTGTCCAACCTGTATTTAACATTGGCGTTCCATCCATACCTGAATATATTAAGTTGAGAGGAGACATTAAGGGCTAGTAGGGAAAGAACGAGCAAAACAGGAAACACCTGCATCCAGTGGCCGGTGGCTGTCGGGCGCAGTGGTTGCTGCTTGAAGCAGGGTTGCCAAGACAACCAGAGGTGCAGGGATTCTGCCTTTTCATTCAAGATTCAAGATTCAAGAGTTTTTTTATTCGCCATGTTTGAGCGTGCCAAACAAGGAATTTGACTTCGGTAAATCACAGCCTCTGTTCAACATTTAGGTGACTAACAACAACACTCCCCCTCCGCGAGTCGTCACCTTATCGTGGTGGAGGGGTTTGCGTGCCCCTATGATCCTAGGAGCCATGTTGTCGGGGGCTTCATGCCCCTGGTAGGGTCACCCATGGCAAACGGGTCCTAGGTGAGGGGCCAGACAAAGCACGGCTCACAAGCCCCTTATGATGAGTAATATAAATGGACTTAGTTTTCCCTCGCCCGGACGCGGGTCACCGGGGCCTCCCTCTGGAGCCAGGCCTGGAGGCGGGGCTCGAAGGCAAGCGTCTGGTGGCCGGGCCTTCGCCCATGGGGCCCGGCCGGGCATAGCCCGAATTGGAAACGTGGGTCCCCCTTCCCATGGGCTCACCACCTGTGGGAGGGGCCGAAGGGGTCGGGTGCAATGTGAGCTGGGCGGCAGCCAAAGGCGGGGACCTTGGCGGTCTGATCCCCGGCTGCAGAAGCTGGCTCTTGGGACATGGAATGTCACCTCTCTGGCTGGAAAGGAGCCCGAGCTGGTGTGCGAGGCAGAAAGATTCCGACTAGATATAGTCGGACTAGCCTCCACACACAGTTTGGGTTCCGGTACAAGCCCTCTCGAGAGGGGCTGGACTCTCTTCCACTCTGGAGTTGCCCACGGTGAGAGGCGTCGAGCAGGTGTGGGTATACTTATTGCCCCCCGGCTGGGCGCCTGCAGATTGGGGTTCACCCCGGTGAACGAGAGGGTAGCCTCCCTCCGCCTTCGGGTGGGGGGACGGGTCCTGACTGTTGTTTGTGTCTATGCACCAAACAGCAGCTCAGAGTACCCACCCTTCTTGGGGTCCCTGGAGGAAGTGCTGGAGAGCGCTCCTTCTGGGGACTCTATCGTTCTACTGGGTGACTTCAATGCTCACGTGGGCAATGACAGTGAGACCTGGAAGGGCGTGATTGGGAGGAACGGCCCCCCTGATCTGAACCCGAGCGGTGTTCTATTGTTGGACTTCTGTGCTCGACACGGATTTTCAATAATGAACACCATGTTCAAACATAAGGGTGTCCATGTGTGCACTTGGCACCAGGACACCCTAGGCCGCAGTTCGATGATCGACTTTGTAGTCGTGTCATCGGATTTGCGGCCGCATGTTTTGGACACTCGGGTGAAGAGAGGGGCGGAGCTGTCAACTGATCACCACCTGGTGGTGGGTTGGCTCCGATGGTGGGGGGAAATGCCGGTCCGACCTGGCAGACCCAAACGCTCTGTGAGGGTCTGCTGGGAACGTCTGGCAGAATCTCCTGTCAGGAAGAGCTTCAACTCCCACCTCCGGCAGAGCTTTTCCCACGTCCCGGGGGAGGCGGGGGACATTGAGTCCGAGTGGACCATGTTCCGCGCCTCCATTGTTGAGGCGGCCGACCGGAGCTGTGGCCGTAAGGTCGTTGGTGCCTGTCGTGGCGGCAACCCCCGAACCCGCTGGTGGACACCGGCGGTAAGGGATGCCGTCAAGCTGAAGAAGGAGTCCTATCGGGCCGTTTTGGCCTGCGGGACTCCGGAGGCAGCTGACAGGTACCGGATGGCCAAGCGGAACGCGGCTTCGGCGGTTGCTGAGGCAAAAACCCGGGCGTGGGAGGAGTTCGGTGAGGCCATGGAGAATGACTTTCGGACGGCTTCGAGGAAATTCTGGTCCACCATCCGGCGTCTCAGGAGGGGGAAGCAGTGCAACGTCAACAATGTTTACAGTGGGGATGGCGTGCTGCTGACCTCGACTCGGGACGTCGTGAGTCGGTGGGGAGAATACTTCGAAGACCTCCTCAATTCCACCTACACGCCTTCCATTGAGGAAGCAGGGCCTAGAGACTCTGAGGCGGATTCTCCAATCTCTGGGGTCGAAGTCACTGAGGTAGTTAAAAAACTCCTCGGTGGCAAGGCCCCGGGGGTGGATGAGATCCGCCCAGAGTTCTTAAAGGCTCTGGATGTTGTGGGGCTGTCATGGCTGACACGCCTCTACAACGTTGCGTGGACATCGGGGACAGTGCCTCTGGATTGGCAGACTGGGGTGGTGGTTCCCCTCTTTAAGAAGGGGGACCGGAGGGTGTGTTCCAATTACAGGGGAATCACACTCCTCAGCCTCCCTGGTAAGGTCTATTCAGGGGTGCTGGAGAGGAGGGTCCGTCGGGAGGTCGAACCTCGGATTCAGGAGGAGCAGTGTGGCTTTCGTCCTGGCCGTGGAACAGTGGACCAGCTCTACACCCTCGGCAGGATCCTCGAGGGTGCATGGGAGTTTGCCCAACCAGTCCACATGTGTTTTGTGGACTTGGAGAAGGCGTTTGACTGTGTCCCTCGGGAGGTTCTGTGGAGGGTGCTTCGGGAGTACGGGGTGCCGAGCCAACTGATAAGGGCGGTTCGGTCCCTGTATCACCGATGCCAGAGTCTGGTCCGCATTTCCGGCAGTAAGTCGGATTCGTTCCCAGTGAGGGTTGGACTCCGCCAAGGCTGCCCTTTGTCACCGATTCTGTTCATAATTTTTATGGACAGAATTTCTAGGCGCAGCCGAGGCGTTGAGGGGCTCCGGTTTGGGGACCTCAGCATCGCGTCTCTGCTTTTTGCAGATGACGTGGTGCTGTTGGCTTCTTCAGGCCGTGATCTCCAGCTCTCGCTGGAACGGTTCGCAGCCGAGTGTGAAGCGGTCGGGATGAGGGTCAGCACCTCCAAATCCGAGTCCATGGTCCTCGATCGGAAAAGGGTGGAATGCCCTCTCCGGATCGGGGATGAGATCCTGCCCCAAGTGGAGGAGTTCAAGTATCTTGGAGTCTTGTTCACGAGTGAGGGGAGGATGGAGCGTGAGATCGACAGGCGGATCGGTGCAGCGTCGGCAGTAATGCGGACCCTGTACCGGTCCGTTGTGGTGAAGAGAGAGCTGAGCCAAAAGGCAAAGCTCTCAATTTACCGGTCGATTTACGCTCCTACCCTCACCTATGGTCACGAGCTATGGGTCGTGACCGAAAGAACGAGATCTCGGATACAAGCGGCCGAAATGAGTTTTCTCCGCAGGATGTCCGGGCTCTCCCTTAGAGATAGGGTGAGAAGCTCGGTCATCCGGGAGAGACTCGGAGTAGAGTCGCTACTCCTCCACGTTGAGAGGAGCCAGATGAGGTGGCTCGGGCATCTTATCAGGATGCCTCCTGGACGCCTCCCTGGGGAGGTGTTCCGGGCATGTCCCACCGGTAGGAGACCCCAGGGACGACCCAGGACGCGCTGGAGAGACTATGTCTCTCAGCTGGCCTGGGAACGCCTTGGGATCCCCCGGGATGAGCTGGATGAAGTGGCTGGGGAGAGGGAAGTCTGGGAGTCCCTCCTGAAGCTGTTGCCCCCGCGACCCGACCCCGGATAAGCGGAAGAAGATGGATGGATGGATGGACAACAACACTCAGGACATGTGAAGAACGAAAGATATTCTCAAACACCCCCTGATCTTAAACTCCCAAGAGGGCAAGGAAAAACTCAAAACTCCAGCTAGGGGAAATGAGAAACCTTGAGAAGAGACCACAGATGGGAGGGTCCCTCTTCTAGGATGACCAGGCTGCAATGGATGCAGAGAGGACACATAGTACAAACAGTGTAGACAAAAAAGGTGTGGCAAGCGGGATGTTATTGCACAGTAATGACTCTGAGACTCTAAGAGTGGTGTGAGTTCATCAGAGCGACAGCCTGGGGGAAGAAGCTGTCTCTGTGTCTGCTGGTTTTAGTGTACAGAGCTCTATAACGGCGTCCGGAGGGGAGTAGTTCAAACAGGCTGCAACCTGGGTGCGAAGGGTCTGTTGAGATGTTACTTGCACGTTTCCTGGTCCTGGACAGGTACAAGTCTTGGATAGATGGGAGGTTGAGAGGTTTTCATCTACATATTCCAATGAGGTAAAGCCAAAAGCCTAAAAATATGATGCCCGAATGCGGAGCAGGCGCTTCTTCCTAGTCAGGGCGTTAGCCGTGATGCTGCCCGGAGTAAAAGAACGAAGATGGATTTTTCATTCTTTTTGAGATTGAACCAAAATCTACTAAGATGAATTTCCAGAGTCTTCGAATTGGACTTGGTCAAATTTTAAGCTTCGAGGAAGGACAGAGGAGTCAGCCGCTCCGGGCAGAAAGGGGAAGTCGCCAATTTTACTTTTTAGGCTACGCTCCTCACGGCCGGAACCTTTCCTATTTTTTTAAACATAATTCGGATTTTGGAACAAAGGAGAGCTGATCACTCGACTTGTTCAACCAAATAGGTTTTTAGACCTTTAGTCTCCTCTTTTGTTCTGAGTGGGTGAGTCTTGTTTTCTTTGTTTTTTTCGACTTGTAATTCTTTTGCTTGCTTATTCATTAAATCACTTCTTAAGCCTTAATTCGGTAATCGATTATTTAGTAGTAACTATGTTGAGCATGGTTTTATATGCAGTAATTACAACTTTAAAATGTTTTTATTCCCCTATCGTAGTCATTCTTTAAAGCCGTTCAATTCTTTTTAAAGTGAAGACAGCTTTAATCCTTAACATCAGGAATTGTCAGATCTGGTTCAAAGTAGTTATCTTGAGCTCAGCTAGGGCGAGGGCCCTCTAGTAAATTAACGAATCCTTGAGGTCTTAACAAAGACATCTAAAAATATCCGTAACATAACAACAGCTTCAAACAGAAAAAAGGGGAGCCATCAATACGACGCGGTCATTTCGAAGTATTGCCTTGAATTGAGTTACTCGGCTCGAGCTTCGGGTGACTTGAGAGGGATTGGCGTCGTAAAGAAATTAGATTGATTTTGGTAGAGTTAATTTAACTCGGGTGGTTAGATTACGGACGAATCCCCTTAACCCGGCTGGTCCAAACCCGTTAACGGGAAGCCGGTGCCACTTTGATAAAAAGTGCGCGTTTGACAATTAAAAGGATGAAACTGGCTAATATAGTAGGTGCACGGAAGAATTGGCTAGACTGTAGTCTATCTGATTTGCACTGCAAAGCAAAACAAAAAACAATTTTGAAAAAAATAATAAAGAGAGGAAAAAAAGAGCAATTTGTTTTTGGGCAAAAACTGGTCGACACTGCCTCGCCCTGATGAAACAAAAATTGAGAGATGGAAAGAACTTGCTTTCTGGAATTGGATGAAGTAAAATTATGAAATAAAGACATTTCAAAGCTGAATTTAGAAGGAATAGTTGATTGGTTGTGTCAAGACTATACAAGTTTTTACATTTTAGAATAAGAGAGATTGAGTTAGTTAAAGTTAAGAAACAACAAAAATTAACTATTATATTAATTTACTGGCAGTTATTTTGTTGATTTTTATTTTTTTCGATTAGTGGATTGGTTTGTCATCTTGAGAAAGGGAAAATTAGGATGGGGAAAACGAGTTTGACAACCAGTTACTCGTGCAGAACGTGTGAACTGAGGAGCATTTTGGAAGATGAGTCAAATTAAATGATGATGAAATCATATGTAGTAATACAACACTTTACTACATACGTATGGATTCTCTAAGTCATACAATTGAGTAAAATAAAATATACATTTTGATTTTTATTCAAATTTCTAAGATTTCTGCTGTAAACGATCAGAAAATTATTGAAAAGTGACTAAAGAAACTACAAGAAAGTGAAAATGTCTAATTATTTGCTAGATGAGTTGCTCCCCGTCCGGGAAGGCCATCCATTCACTTGCTCAACTAGTTGTGGAAGGAGTCCAATTGCCACGAAAATTATCTATATGCACGTGTGCAGTGCACACACACAAGACTGATAAGGTGTCAAGAGGTAACAAGCTTGCAGACACAACCGCAAAGCTGCAGCGCAAAAGACACTTCAAATTTTATATACACAAGTAAATGAAATCACTGACACATTTTTAAAGATGTGCAGCAACAAAGTCCAAAGACTGAAATTCAATTATGAACAAAATGAGAGGCAAAAGTGGAGAATGACGTCTATAAATGACCAGAAGGCAGACCTATCCTACCGAAGAACCTACACAAATGGGCAGCAATATTGAGCCATGGTGTGTGTCACATGGATCAAAAGGAGGGTTTAACATGTGCTAAACACAATCCACAGGGTTATACTGCCTAGTCATAATAGATGCATTCTCAAAATGGTTTGAATTGGCTTCAACAAAAACACTGAATGCCTTATCAATTTGACCTTTGCAGTGTGATCCGCTGTGACGCATCTGGACTGCAATGGAGAAAGTGTGATGTTTATATGTGTACTTTGTCAACAACCGCTGTAGATGTGAACGAATGGAATGAATATATCTAGAAAGAATGTGGATAATTTGTTTCAGGTAACTTTAAGAGTAACTGGTAAAAGAAACGATTGATTGCTAATGGCAAAACAAGCTGCAAAGACAAAAAAAAGAATAACAATATTGAATATGTTATATGTATGGGTTTGCGACCGATTCTTGATGTTGTAAAATGTTGTGTGAAATCTGTCGTGTTTACTGGATTGTGAAATGTGTGACAGAGCGTTCTATAAAATATCTGTTGAGGAAAACAAAAAGAAAAAAATAAATCATTGCTCTCAGAGAATGTAGTCAAGCGAAATTGTATATGTATCAACATGCTAAGATCTGGGAAAAAGCTGGAAAAAACAAACAATGTCTTTAAATTTGAGAGGAGACAATGATCTGACTGAAATTGATGCAATTGGAGTCCCCAGAGGAGTTCCTGATTAATAAGAATTAATTGACAAAATTGGATGGGATGGGAGTCCTCCATTTGCTGCTGGTATACGATGAACAAGAGCGTGGACGGGATAAAGTACATCCATTACAACATGCAGAAATTGGGCATTTGGACACAAGCGAGACTTGAGGCAGTGCACGAACAGCTAGCCACGCCTTCCCCAATGTCAATCCAGAGTCGCGATGCTCTTATGTTGTTGTCTGAGAAAGGAGGGGTCTGCGCAACGTTCGGAGAACAATACTGCACCTTCATCCAGAACGACACCGCCCCTGATGGGAGCCTGATGAAGGCGATTGCAGGCCTGCAATCGCTCAACACGAGGATGAAAGAGTACTACAAGTGGATTACTGCTTTTGGAAAGTATAAAGCCCTTGTGTCCTCAATTTTAATATCAGTTGCAGTGTTTGCTGCTATGCTCACCTTGTAAAGATATTGTTGTATACCATGTCTTCGTGCTCTGTTTAATAGTCTCATCACTATAGCAATATCGCCCATGGAGGACAAGATTGCTCAGATGTACCTAATGTCTGAGCGGCAACATGATGATGATGATGATGATGATGATGATGATGATGATGATGATGATGGCAAAATTCCTGCATCTGTGTTACCAGACTTTTCCCAGATCCGTGTGATTCTGGATAATGACGTCGCAACATTTATCATTTGAGTGTAAACATGTTTGTCCTCATGAATGTGATCCAACAACTGAAAATCGAGAAAAGGGGTTGTTTCCGGCAATGTGTGAATTTGAGCAAATATGTGATAAACAGGAGGGAAATGTTGGAATAATTGGATGGTGAAGCATTGATAAGCCTGACCTCATAATTTACGAGTTGGGAGTCCCTTGCTTCAACAAAGCTCTCTGTCTAGCTCCAGAAAGTTCCTTTAACTCCCTTCCTTTATCTCACTAGTTCTCTGTTCAATTCATAAGAACTTATTTTCCTTTAAGTCAACTCTGTAGCTTTTATCTAGATTGTTGTTGATCGATACTGTTTGTCTTTAAATGTTATAGAAAAGACATATCTGTTGAAGTAGTTAAGTATAAGTTATCCCATATTTACTCAATATTATTATTGTGTGAAACTTAGCAAGAAAGTCGAGTTGCATTGTTCCACAGGAAAACGGCACTCAACACGCTTCGAGATATCTAATCAAGGACGAGTCAGCCAACCAGCTGCCAACCGGCTGAGGAGGAGAGGGTAGACTACAACCTAACTGCTGGGATCACGGAAGGGCGAAAAAGAGGAGAACGCAGCGTAAGAACTCTGAATTATCGGAGAATGTAACTGAGCCTTCTCGTAATTCTCCTCGCGAGTAAAACGAATACTGGTTGTCTTCTCCTCTTTGTTACAGGGTGTAGATAAATGTCTGATGGTATTTAGACCTGACAGAAAAACATTACAAGGGAAGGCATGCTGCATTTGCAGCCGAGCACCCAGCTGGGAGTGAGAGAAAAAGTAAAATTGCATTACTGCTGGAGAAATTAGAGGGCCGCAACAATAGATTTAAAAAGTGGATTGCACATCTAAATTCCACTATTACTACTAGTTTGTTGCAACCCAGGAGATAATAAAGCATGGAAAACCATTCACAGATGGTGAGTAGATATGTGATCGATATTGAACAGTTAGAGCTATTATGCAGATATGTGAACCCTGATGGGCCGCAAGAAGAATTGATTGAATTAATATCATTGAAAGGCCAAACACGGGGGAAGGACATATTTGAGTGTTTAAATGACAAAGGAATTAACACGGACTACCTAATTTCAGTGGCTACAGATGTCGCACCCAGTATGAGAGGATTACAAAAGGGGTTTGTGACTTTGCAATATCTGCTTGCATTTCATTGCATTTTGCACTAAGAAGCACTGTGTGCACAAACATTCCCACCGGAGTGTATGAAGGTGATAAACCTTGTCATCAAGATGATAAACAAGATAATTGCCAAAGCTATAAACCACCGTCAGTTCCGTGCATTGCTAGATGAAGTTGACAGCAAATATTTCGATCTCCTGCTGCACAACAAAGTCCGATGGCTGTCCAGGGGTGAAGTTTTACCCTGCTTTGATGCTAGTTCAGAACATGTGAAAACATTCCTGAAAAGCAAAGACCTGGGGGGTATTCCAGAAAGCGGGTTATGTGAAAACTCTGAGTAAGTTACCCCAGAAACAGGGAAACTTTGAGTTATCCATTCCAGAAAGAGAGTAACTTTAACTCTGGGTAAATTACTGGAGTAACTTACTTGGTGAACATAACCTGCTCGCTGATAAGAGACCCAGAGTTTCAACGTCTCCTCCCACACAAAGAAAGCAGTTAATCATAGATTGGCCGTTAATTCAAAATCTGATCAACATGGAAGCCGTAATCATTCGAAATGCTTTATGTCGCAAGAGAATCTTACGACCCAGGTTAGCAGTTTCATCATTTCTAGAAGAATATCTTTTCGAGCGCTACTGCTTTCTTTGAACAGTATAATTCATCTCAATAACCTTCGCTGGCCATGGATGCCTGATGGTGTACAGCTGTGTTCCCTCTGATTTTTCAAGTGTCTGTGCAAACACACAAGCTCCCTGTGCACACTGTGGACCACTGTGTGCAACACCAGATTAAATAAATAAATAAATAAATAAATAAATAAATAAATAAATAAATAAATAAATTTTGTGTGACAGCTCGTTCCTTTTCTGTCGGTCTTTTGCGCTCTCTCGCAATAATGTACCGATGCCCTGTCCCATCTTGAGTCTTTGTACAATTCCAACAGCTTTCAAATGACATTTATTTCTGCTGAATGTGACGCTTGAGGTAGTCCAACTTCCATTCCTTCCATATTTTTCCCTCCGTAAACTCACCCCCCACTTTGGCTGCACTGCATGTTTTGCAGAGGAGACCTTACTCATTCGAAAAAGAGAAAATCTCACCCAGTTTCACAGTTTCCTCTTGTACTTGCACACACTCCGACAGCCATTCAATCTTAAAAAAAACTGCCACATGTCTTGTTTACTTTGGCTTGGCGAGTGGATGTGTCGCTGCTCATTCGTTTCACCATGATTAGCTAATTTAGCATTTGCCTCGCTTGACTCCGTCGCAGTGTCGTTAGCGAGCTAACCTGCGCGGCACGGATGGGTAGGACACATGTTCAGGCACTGTCAATCCTATGATTGGCTATGTCATTGTTGGCTCATTGAGCTCGTTTTGTTAAATAAAGAGCCGGTTACTGTTGGGTTCAAAGTGCTAACTGAATATCTGAATAAGAGAAAAGGATCAGCAGACAAAAAACAAGTGAGGCAGAATATTGAGTCTTTTCTCGCGAGGAGTGCATTCAGACTTACAGCAATCCGACTACACTAAAAATCTGTTTTATACTCCTCGCTCTTTTTATTTGGAATGCCCTACCCATAGTGTGAGACGATTAGCCCTTAAGGGGGGGAAAAGAGATTGTGGCTTTGTCTCGTAAGAAAAGAAACAAAAAGTAACGCACAAAGTGTTGCGTGCAGATATGGCTATATCAGCAAAACAGTTTAAGCGATATTCCGAGAGATAAAAAGAGAAAGTGACGTTCTTTAAGGAAGATCAGAAGGTTCATGACGCATTGTTTGACGTGTTGTTTTCACGATCTGTTCTGGTGGACGCTGAGCTGTCAGCAGCATCTTGTTTGACACAACCGTCATCTCGCCCCTGACGCAGCCGTAATCCTTCTGTTCTGTTGTACAAGATAAGAATAAGCAAGGCAAAGCAGCAAGCATACTGAACAGTAATATTGTGAATAAGTACTCATTAGAGAACGCATGATAACATATATATACAATTTTTCTAACAGTTACCAAACCCACATCTTGCCTTGTACTTTGGTAATGCTACAATATAGTTATATACGTAGATCTGTGGAATAATTGGAGCCGCAACTGATGATGAGTCTGACGTCAGCGGTGCATGGAGTTCTGGAGTCAACAGCTGTTTTTTTTTTTAAGTGACACAGAGGACGAAGATTTCAATGGATTTAATTGGAGTGACACGGATGGTTTGATAAAATTGTTGTTTATATTATCGTTTGATATATAGTTTATATATAGTTATATGGGCCTGTGGAATAAGTTGAACTGCAACTGACGTCAGCGGCGCACCGCACACACTTAAATTGTGTCAAATAAATTTCCCCCAAAAGTGCGACTTATACTCCGGTGCGACTTATGTTTTTTTTTCTCTCTTTATTGTGCATTTTATGGCTGGTGCGACTTATAGTCCGAAAAATACGGTAGTTAAGTAGTTTCTCTACAATTCTCCTTATTAGTCTTATCAGACTGCACAGGTTTAGATGTCGGTTTTGTGGCTCCCGGTGTTTTTGTTGGTTTTTGTTTTCCCTGTGGGAGATTTGAGTATAAAAATTGATCCCTATTCATAGGGATTTATTTCGTATTAAGTACATTATGTTTTTCTCAATAACTATTTACCAGCCAACTATTGTTGTTCAGGTGACATGAGGGACAACTGATTGAATGATCACATAATTTGATATTAGTTTGTGGACTTCTCCAGGGCTCAGTTTTTGCAGCCCAAGTTGGTTATCATTTCTTCAAAAGATATCTGTAATGTGTTAGGATTTTTTAGGTGATGATCTTTGCGGATGGTGCAAATATTTTGTTGCAATTAGCACAACGGTATTGAGTTAATCATAACAGTGACTAAATGAGTGGGTTAATGAAATTAACTTTCATTGTATGATGAGTTAGCAGAAAGGAATTGTCTTGGATTTGACCATTTAATTACCTATGTGGAGTTTTGTTTTTAAGGAGTTGAAAGTCATTTTTTTTTTTATTGGATCAGACGTTAGTTTAAATTGTGGACAAATCGAATTTACCGACATGTTAAACTTTCATAATTGAATTAACAGCAGTAGGAATACCATTTTGTGAAAACATTCATCTTTGAATGCAGGTTTTTTTCCACCCTTTATTTCTCTTTGCATTGTGTTTTTGACAATGAGAAGTATAATTTTGCAGTAGTCTATTGTCTGTGGAGCTGTTTTACAATGACAGGTTTGAACAGATACGTGCTCTATCCGTGTTTTAAAATCATCGAGATAGCAAAACACTTGAAGAACTAGTGAGGGGTTTACCAAAATAACAATATAAAAAGCATTTAAGTATTATGGAGAAAATAAATATCTAGCGTATTTTCACATTTTTTAGGCGCGGATAAAAGTCTTAGATTTTCTTCAAAATGTGCGGCATGCCCTATCATGCAGTGCTTACCATGTGTGTTGTTCTTGTTGTAAGGCGGACGTATTAAAGAGTGCCATGAGAACGTTAGAGGGAGAATTGTGGGTGTGGATTTGCAGTATGAATGAATTTAAATTTGGTCTGTACCAGTTTTGTTTCTTATATTTTTTGCGGGAGCTTGAAGCAATGTATAAGGTATCATCTACAAAAGGGGAGATGTTATAGCAAACCTGGGCATTGTACGGCCCTTTGATTGACTCTGACCGGCCCGCGTAACGTTAATTGGAAATTACAAAATAAACATATTTTCTTATTTTACCTGATGCATGGACTGAAGCTGCATTGCTTTTATTTTTAAGTTGTTTTTTATTTACGTACATGATGACGCGAAACGTGATTGGCGTGATTTGATCATTGTCACTAGCAAGTCATAAGACGACTTTAGCCCTCAGAAATGTCTGCTCATGCTAAAAAAAGAAAGGTAGATGCCGAATGCAGGGTTTTCCCCAAAAATTGGACTGCTAAGTATTTATTTACTGAAGTGAGAGGTAAAGCCGTGTTTAGTTTGCGGGGAGCAAATCGCCGCGTTTAAGGACTACAATTTGAGTCGGCATTACGAGACGAAACACGGGGAGAAATACAAGAACGTGACTGATACTGAAAGGGTGCGGACATCGGAAGCTTTGCTAGCTAAACTGCAAAAGCAGCAAGGCTTTTTTACCAAGCTTCACACATCCAGGGATGCAGCAACCAAGACCAGCTTTGCGATAGCTCACAAAATCGCTAAAACCGGTAAGCTATTCTCGGAGGGGGAGTTTATCAAAGAGTGCTTGGTGGACTCTGCAGCTTTAATATCAAAGTAAAAAACTCAAAGTCAGCTTTATTGTCAATTTCTTCACATGCCAAAGACACACAAAGAAACCGAAATTTCGTTCCCCGCTATCCCACGGTGACAAGACATGGCACACAATAGACAATCAAGTAAAACAACAGCGTGCTGAATAAATAACGAATAAATAACACAACAAATAAATAAGAGGAGCAAAAAGGAGCAAGTGAGCGTACAGAAGACATTCCAGAAAATAGCGCAAAAATGCAGCACGCTACGCAGAAGGGGGTAGCGAGTTCAGGGTCCTATGCCCTGAAAAAAAATAATTTGAGAAAGTCCCGCTCTCCAGGCGCACCGTGACGAGAAGGGTCGAGGACATATCGTGCAATCTGGAGCTTCAGCTGCAACGTGAAGTTGCAAATTTTTACTTTTTCTCCTTGGCTTTGGATGAAAGCTGTGATGTCCGTGACGCAGCCCAGTTACTTGTATTTGTCCGCGGGATAACGCCGGACTTCAAGATTACGGAGGAGCTGGCAGCAATGCGGTCGATGAAAGGAACAACTACAGGGAGCGATCTCTTCATGGAGGTGAATGTGTGCATGGACACACTGGGACTGAAATGGGACAGACTGGCAGGTGTCACAACGTACGGTTGTCCAAATCTTACAGGGAAAAATGTGGGACTTTTAAAACGTATGCAAGATAAAGTGGCTGAAATCGACACAGATCAGGAATTAATATTTTTGCATTGTATTATACACCAACATATTGTGCAAGTCAGTGCTAAAAATGAACCATGTTATTAATGTTGTTACTAACCGTTAGAAAAATTTTATATATATGTTATCATGCGTTCTCTAATGAGTACTTATTCATAATGTTACTGCTCAGTCTGCTTGCTGCTTTGCCTTTCTTATTCTTATCTTGTGCAACAGAACAGAAGGATTAAGGCTGGGTCAGGGGCGAGATGACGGTTGTGTCAAACAAGATACTGCTGACATCTCAGCAGAAAAATGACGTCCACCATAACAGATCGTGAAAACAACACGTCAAACGATGACGCCATGAACCTTGTGATCTTCCTTAAAGAACATCACTTTCTCTTTTTATCTCTCGAAATATTGCTTAAACTGTTTTGCTGATATAGGCAAATCTGCACGCAACACTTTGTGCATTACTTTTTGTTTCTTTTCTTACGAGACGAAGCCCGCAATCTTTTTTTCCCCCTCACCCTCAGGGGCTAATCGTCTCACATTGTGGGTAGGGCATTCCAAATAAAAAGAGCGAGGAGTGTAAACAGATTTTTTAGTGTAGTCAGATTGTAGAAAGCAATCTGTATCTCACTCCTCGCGAGAAAACTCAATATTCTGCCTCACTTGTTTTTTGTTTGCTGATCTTTTTCTTTTATTCAGATATTCATTTAGCACGTTGAACCTGACAGAAATTTGGGGGCTCGTCCGGGATTCTCAAAAGACCTATCTCGGGGGTCCGGCTGACTTTTCGACGCAGGACAAGTCCTTGGCCAAGGCACATAAAAAAACCCTTTTCACGGGGCTGACTCGATTAGTCGGTTGGACACCAGAGTGGCTGACGAGAACATCCGAGGAAAAGAACCAGCAGACTGTGAGTATGAATATTGATTCTGTTAAAAGGAATGAATGTGCAGTGACAAGAGGTCACTTAAAACCTTGACAATTCTAGACCCTATCGAGTGCAATTAGAAACAGTTAAATTCCGCTGGGATGATGGAGTCCCCTGACTTATAAGTCAGTTAAATTCCATGGGAGGGCGGACTCCTCTGTTTTCTAAAGAAGTACAGGTAATTTGGAGCAGTAAAATTCCGCTGAGGTGTCGTGGGGCCTCCTAACTTAACCTTCCTAATGTGTTAGCTTTCTGCTGCCATCTGTGGTGTTAGCGGGTCATTTTTGACCCGTGTATTGAATCAGCCAAAAAAAAAAAAAAAAAAACTAAAAACAATCTTTTTCATCCAATGTTTTTCTTAACTCTTGTTTAGCTGGTTTGGCTCCCTTATCCATGAAAAGATAGGTTTTATATCTATTTCAAGAAAAGGGTAAAAATAAGTTTTTTTACACAATAGGAAGGTTAAAGAGTTTGTTAAAATCCACGGGAGGGCGGACTCCCCTGCTTGCCTGTGAGACGATAAGAGTGTGCATTGTGTGTGTGTGTGGTTTGACAGAGTGCTCATTTGAGCTCTCCTTTATATAAAACACACAGGATTGTAAACAGTGGCTTTGTGTGGAAGCAGAGGAAAGGAGACTTACCACTCATTGAATATTTTACCACTGTCCTGTGAATTAAATTGGCTTTAGGACACTGTAGGTGCCATTCGAATTGCCAACTCCGAAATTTAGAAAAATAAACCATGGGAAAATCAAATAGCAAACAAAAGTCGCTACCCCGACATGAATTAAAATGCAAAGATTGGAAATTAATGGAAGGGGTCGACACCGAAAATATAAAATATCTTGATAAATGCATATTTTGGACAGAGGTGGGGGGTTGCATTATGCGACGTGGCGGTGGCGAGGCTCTCCGCACTTCAGTTGCTCCCCCCACCCTTGTTATCAGCTGGGAAGATTGTCATGTCTATGTTGTGGGCCCGTGTGTTTGTTTCTGTGTATGTTTGTCTTTGTGTATCAGTTCGTTATAAAGGTTGGAATTGCGTTAAATTGGTGCACGAAAACGGTGTGCTAGACAATGGTTTATCAGATTTGCATTGTTAAATGTAAAAATTAGAAATTATAGAATAATATGAGGGTTGTGGGCAGAAACTCGTCCGACGAGGAGAGTGCCCAACCCTCATAAAAATGTGAGAGTAAGGGACAACATACATTGTAGAACTGGATAAAATTAGGTTAATGATTAGAAATCAATGGTGTTATTATTATTCTCTTATCCCCTGCATTGCAAATGTCTTCTTGATGCAGATAGGTTAACAGGCTAGGACTTTAGTGAGGAGATAATTTATCAATTGATGGGAGTTAGTAATTGTCCAAATTCTAGTCACATGTTTTGAGGGACCACAGCAACAACATTATATTTAATTTGCAGGCCATTATTTAGTATGACATGACAGTGTCTAGCTAAGTAGACTGTTCTATCAAAAAATGTGAGAGTGAAGGAGGAGGTTTGATTTGTAATCTGACATTTGGGTCCCATTTTGAAGAGCATAGATTGTTTTTGTTTGTTTATTTTTAAAGATATATTTAACAGTTTATCTCGGTGCAGTAAGGATATAGCAATTTTGCAAGACTTAAAATTAAAAATTAAAAAGCAAAATTACATTCTCATTTTCCCAGATGAGAGGAAAATTGAAAGATAAGGAAGACGAAGAAAAGATAAAAAAGAACTTGCTGTTGCACAGACAGGAAGATGATGACACAGTGTCAGCGCGAGCTAGCTTAAGAACCGCGGCTGAGAATGTGATGAATGAAGATGAGAAAAATGATCAAATTACAAAGACAGATGTTGTGGCATGGCAAAGCGAACCATCCTTTCCGTCTTTGTACCCCAAATTAAACAACTCAATGCTTCCTATAATTTGAGAGGTGATGAAGTACAACAGGTTTTCATGGTATCCTTAACCAAACATTGGGCAAGCGTTAAAGGCACCTGGAGTCCTTTTGATCTCCAGGGCCGTCCATTGGTATATAACGGAGTGCCATTACAAATACAAATTGACCAACTATTGGGCAGGATAAAAATAAAATTCCAACGTAGAGCAAATTACATAGACATTGGCCGAACTAAACAGGGGGGGGGGGGTATGGTGAAACAAGTTGAAGCTATTTATACGACGTACGGTTTTGCAGCTTTTTCACAAGGCAATTTAAGACCTCAGAGAGGAAAGTTCCCGACTCCATTGTATCCGTTTCAGACAATACATATGGTTTATATCCAATTGCATAAATGTGAAGGGAAAGAATATTGTTTTTTTCTGCATTTATTTGTTTTCTGCATTTATCTTATTGTAAAAAGGTGATCTCCGCAGACCCAACCTAAGTAAGGAAGGTGAGCAAAGTCTGGTAATAGTGCCTGATCCTGGTGCCAAGATCCAGGGTTGACACAAAAGCTAGCAGAAGCCAATTTCCAAGACACCAACCCGAAGCTCAGGGTGTTGACTCTGAGGAGATCCAAAACGTGAGCATTAGAGAGTCATTCGTAAAGTGCTTTAATCGGGCTGTAGCCTGCGCAAAGTCTACCATGTGCTTTTGGTTGCTTTTGCTGGGTTGTGTTATTTTTTTTTTTTTTTCCGGGGGTTATTTTATTTGTATGGATAGAGTACCATGAGCCTCGAACATTCTTCTCTCAGGCAACTACCAACGCTGATTCTAATCAATATGGCTCATGGGGAAAAAATGCTAGACATAAGCGCAACACAAAATCCCGTTTTGATCATGTTGTTTGTACACCAGAAAACGTCCGCGTTCCAACTTGCGTGCCATGGCTTTTGTCTTGGACTTACAATAACTCATTAATGTTTACTGTGGCTCCTAATACATTTTCTTCTATTATTTTACCTATGAAAAGTTTGAAAGATTTCGAAATGGTCACCCCACTACTGGGGATAAATGGCTCGGATATTGGTGGTATTTAACTAGTCACCCGGTTAGCACCGACTGGGGCACCCTTGTCACCACACAAACGCAAGATTTTTGGCTCTCTGGTTCCAGTGAAGATGCTGTGTTCTTTGCTAAACGAGTAACTTTGAAGAATCAGGGCACAAGCCTCCTTTTGACTCTTACACTCCCTGATGGTCAAATTCGTCCTCCAAATGCCACCTTGTTTAACACTTCCTGTTGGGGTTTTCAACTGTGGGCTTGGTCCTCTGGAATTGATCCTCACTTTCCTATTGCTATTTGCATTAACAAAACAATGTCGATCGCAGACCGTCCCGTTATAAATAATTACACCCTGTCAGCAGGAGCAAAAATCACAAGTCAAAGTCAAAGTCAAAGTCAGCTTTATTGTCAATTTCTCCACATGCCAAAGACACACAAAGAAACCGAAATTTCGTTCCCCCCTATCCCACGGTGACAAGACATGGCTCACAACAGACAAACAAGTAAACAAGTATAAGAAAAGCGTGCTGAATAAATAATGAATAAATAACACAACAATAAATAAATAAATAAATAAATAAATAGGAGGAGCAGAAAAAAAAAGGAGCAAGTGCGCGTACAGCAGACATTCCCGAAAATAGCGCAACAGTGCCGCACGCTACGCAGAAGGGGGTAGCGAGTTCAGGGCCCTAACAGCCTGGAGAAAGAAGCTGTTGGCGAGTCTGGTGGTGCGGGAGCGCAGGCTCCTGTACCTCTTCCCAGAGGGCAGAAGGTCAAACAAAGAGTGAGCCGGGTGACTCACATCTCTGGCAATCGAGGTTGCCTTGCGGGCGACATGGGAGGTGTAAATGTCCTTCAGGGAGGGGAGCGAAGCACCAATAATCTTACCAGCCGTATTCACTATGCGCTGCAGGGCCTTCAAGTTCTGTTCAGTGCAGTTACCACCCCAGACAGCGATGCAACTGGTGAGGACGCTCTCAATGGTGCCACGGTAAAATGTAGACAGGACTGCCTGAGGAGCACATGCACGCCTGAGCTTCCGCAGGAAGTACAAGCGGCGCTGAGCTTTCTTTGCCAGTGACGAGGTGTTTTCGGACCAGGAGAGGTCCTCACTGATGTGTACCCCCAGGAACTTGGTGCAGCTCACCCTCTCCACCACAGCACCGTCGATGATCAGCGGCAGGTGTGTTGTGTGACCCTTCCGGAAGTCAACGATCATTTCCTTGGTCTTATTGACGTTCAGCAGGAGGTTGTTGTCCCTGCACCACGTGGTCAGAAGGTCAACTTCCGACCTGTACCGAGTCTCGTCGCCCTTCGTGATGAGACCCACCAGAGTCGTGTCGTCAGCAAACTTCACTATGCGGTTGTCGCTGTAGGTCGCAGTGCAGTCATGCGTCAGCAGGGTGAAGAGCAATGGACTGAGCACGCAGCCCTGGGGGGCTCCCGTGCTCAGCGTGATGCTGGCGGAGATTTTGTCGCCAACACGCACCACCTGAGGCCTCTGACAGAGGAAGTCCAGTATCCAGTTGCAGAGGGAGGTACTGAGGCCCAGCTCGTCGAGTTTGCAGATGAGTCGCTGCGGCACAATGGTGTTGAAGGCAGAGCTGAAGTCCACAAACAGCAACCTCACATATGAGTCCTTTCTCTCCAGGTGGGTGAGGGCCGAGTGGAGGGCAGAGCAGATGGCATCCTCAGAGGACCGCTTGGCACGGTACACAAACTGGAAAGGGTCAATGGTGGGGGGGAGAACGGACTTGATGTGCTCCATGACCAGCCGCTCAAAGCACTTCATGATGATGGGCGTCAGTGCCACAGGGCGGTAGTCATTGAAGCAGGACGGTGCAGGTTTCTTTGGCACAGGAACGATGGTGGCAGCCTTGAAACACGAGGGGACGATGGCCTGCTGCAGGGAAACGTTAAAGATGTCCGTGAAGACACCCGACAGCTCCCCAGCACAGGCCTTCAGCGCTCGACCCGGGATGTTGTCAGGGTCCGCCGCCTTACGGGTGTCAATAGCGGCAAGCGCCCTCCTCACACCGTCGGCAGAGAGGCGCAGGGGCTGCTCGTGTGGGGGGGGAGTGGACTTCAGTGGGCAAGTGCTGTTCTGGGCGTCGAAGCGAGCAAAGAAGCGGTTCAGATCGTTCAGCAGACGGACGTCGCCCTCACAGCTCCTCGGCGCGGGCTTGTAGTCCGTGATGGTCTGAATGCCCCGCCAAAGGCTACGTGCGTCCTTGCTGTCCTTGAAGTGGGTGGAAACCTTGCACGAGAACGCCTTCTTCGCTTCTTTGATGCCTCGGGACAGGTCGGCCCTCGCTGTCCTCAAGCCAGCCTCATCCCCCGCTCTGAAAGCCTTGTCCCTGGCCCTCAACAGTCTGAGGACAGCCCCCGTCAGCCACGGCTTCCAGTTCGCGCGAGTGACGACGGATTTTGAGCAAGTCACATCATCGATGCACTTTGTGATGTAAGTATGCTCCTCACTGATGTAGACAGCTATTTTGTAGCCTCCACAGGAATAAGTGGTCAAACCAACAACTAGCTTCTTATGGCTGAGCAAGCCGCAAAGATGGCTAACACCAGTTGCATTGCATGTGTGGGTCCAAGACCTCTTTTGAAAATCATACCTGCAAATATAGTTCCTAAGTGTGCTGTTGTTTAAATGTTAAACTCATCCATTTCACCCACTCATGATTGTTTTAAATGGGATAAGGTTTACCCTGTTGCCTCTATGACAAAATATAAACCCCTTTTTTCGTCCGATGTAGCTAAGGGTAATTTTACATGCATTAGATTACCTGGTACCGGTGAGAAGCTCGGCGCCCTACCTACTCCATGGTGTGGGTCCATGACCAATGTGACTGCCCTTTTTTGCCCATTGCTCGCAGTGATATTTGGTTTTGGTGTAATAGTAACAAACTTTATGATAGGCTGCCTTTAAACAGCTCTGGAATTTGCGCTTTGGTAACCCTATTGTTTCCTGTTCATTTGATACCAATGTCCTCTTTTGCTAAGTCCGTAGTGCCCGTGTTCTGGCCGAGAACGAAGCGAAACGCCGAATGGCAGGGCGCAGCTAATCCAACTTACAAAGACGCCGTTGGTGTTCCTAGAGGAGTACCGGATGAATATAAGCTGGTGAATCAGATAGCAGCTGGTTTTGAATCCGCCCTGTGTTGGTGGTGTACTCTTAACCAAAAATTTGACAGGATTAACTACATCCATTACAACGTGCAGAGGCTTGGAAACTGGACCGAGGCGGGTTTCAAGGCGGTCCACTCCCAACTGGCCGCTACTTCCCTCATGGCTTTCCAGAATCGAATGGCCCTTGACATGCTACTCTCTAAAGAGGGCGGTGTCTGCGCCATGTTTGGTGAGCAATGTTGCACATTTATTCCAAATAATACTGCAGCCGACGGAAGATGAAGGAACACAGTGGGGTGAACACGGAGGTTTGGACCGACTGGTTGAACGTGTTCGGAAAGTACCGCACCCTGGTTTCCTCGGTCCTGGTCTCCATTGCCGTTTTCTCTGCCATTTTGACCCTGTGTGGATGTTGTTGCATTCCTTGTCTCCGATCCTTAATTAACAGGCTAATTACAACTGCTATCTCTCCACCAGCTGAGACTTTTCCGTTGCTCCAAAGGGATGACCTTTCGATCGACGGGAGTTCTTTCTCTAGTGACGACTCTGTCAGCGAATCTATTGTGGTAAACCTGTCCGATTTGTTTCCTGACTCTGGCTTTGACGATTAAGACTCAATTTCCTCCCAAGTGTAAGTTAGTTCTTGCGAAATGTGATCCCTTGGCTGAAAATCTTTTGAAGTGGCCATATGGGTGATAAGTTAGTCCCCGAGATCTTATGATAAACAGCGGGGAATTGTTAGAAAAATTGTATATATATGTTATCATGCGTTCTCTAATGAGTACGTATTCATAATGTTACTGCTCAGTCTGGTTGCTGCTTTGCCTTGCTTATTCTTATTTTGTGCAACAGAACAGAAGGATTACGGCTGGGTCAGGGGCGAGATGACGGTTGTGTCAAACAAAATACTGCTGACATCTCAGCGTCCACCAGAACAGATCGTGAAAACAACACGTCAAACGATGCGCCATGAACCTTCTGATCTTCCTTAAAGAACATCACTTTCTCTTTTTATCTCTCGGAATATTGCTTAAACTGTTTTGCTGATATAGTCATATCTGCACGCAACACTTTGTGCATTACTTTTTGTTTCTTTTCTTACGAGACGAAGCCCGCAATCTTTTTTTCCCCCTCACCCTCAGTGGCTAATCGTCTCACACTGTGGGTAGGGCATTCCAAATAAAAAGAGCGAGGAGTGTAAACAGATTTTGAGTGTAGTCAGATTGTAGAAAGCAATCTGTATCTCACTCCTCGCGAGAAAACTCAATATTCTGCCTCACTTGTGTTTGTCTGCTGATCCTTTTCTTTTATACAGATATTCAGTTAGCACTTTGAACCTGACACTAACATAGTAAACTTCATCAGGGCACGGGCATTGAATCACAGACAGTTTGTCGCACTTTTGGAGGACCATGAGTCTGAGCATAGTGACATCAGCTACCACACACCTGTCAGATGGCTCAGCCTGGGCAAAGTGCTAAAAAAAGTTTGGGACCTGAAAACAGAGATTTGAGAGTTTTGTGAGATGCCTAATTTTGATGCACTCGTTAAAGCCCAGCAGAGACTAGATTTCTTTCACTGAACAAGAGAAAATAATTTAAAAATGTAAAAAGTTTTAAATGGTTGAGTTGTGCATGATTTTAATTGTATTGTGGTTATTTTTATTTGCATGTTTAGCGTGTTTTTATGATGCCGTTTTAGTGATTAATTTACTTTCCCATTGTTTTGTGAAATTCGCTTGAATAAATTACATTTTTTGAAAGGCAACCTCATGTTTTCATTGCTTAATTATAACGTATACTCTTACCAGCTTGTCAAAACAATGCTATTTACTGCTTTTTACAAAGAAGTACAGTAAATATTATGCAGAATTGAGATCAGCCTTTTGGCCGGCCCTCCACAATATTTTCTGTTTCTTATGTGGCCCCATGGAAAAAATAATTGCCCACCCCTGTGTTAGAGGGAGTGGAAAACCCCCCGCCCCCACATACAATGGTATACCCTAGCGGCATTGCTGTGTTATGTTACGTCATGTAAAGCTGCGAGCGACGTGGGAGCGATGGATGACCGATGGAGAGCATAGTTTCACTAAGAGTGGAAGGCAGCGCTGGGCGAGTTCCGCCACAATTTGCGAATGGATTGTGGATGCTTGGGCTAACATGTCTGCTGGCACTGTTGTGCGAGCTTTTCGTAAAAGCCGGCATCATAGTCGAGGAGCCACACGGCATGGAAAGTGACAGTGAAGAAAGTGAACCTGGCATGTTAGTTGGAGATTTAGCGCTGTTGTTCAATTCGGAAACAGAGGATGAGGACTTCGATGGGTTTAATTGATGACCATTACCGGTAATAAAAATGTGAATACCAAACTCAGTTTTGCTCCCGCTTCATTTTTAAATACGCACACTTTTATGCTTATGTGTGTGTGTGTGTGTGTGTGTGTGTGTGTGTGTTGTTGTTGTTGTTGCCATGAGAACGTTTACGGGGGAAGTGTGGGCGTGGATTTGCAGTCTGTGTGTGTGTGCTGTCGTCACAGCCGATGTGAAAAAACAATTGAAGCCATGAACCCCGAGCTTGCTGTCATTCCGGGAGGCACGACAAAGGAACTCCAACCGCTGGACATCGGTGTGAACCGGCCGTTCAAAGTAAACATGTAAAACAAGTAAAGCTAACATGTCTGCCGTGTGTGTGTGTGTGTGTGGGGGTGTATGTGGGTGTTGTTGTAAGGCGGACGTAGTTGAGAGCGCCATGACGACGTTAAAGAGCTAAGTGTGAGCGTGGAATGTATATATAAAACTCACACCCTATGAGCCGTTGCGCCCTATGTGTGTGTTAAACACAGTCATGGCACACAACTGAGACAGCGTCTTTTATTACTGTTTTATTACTGTGCGCCTTGAACGTGAAAATACGGTATGTACATAAATTGTAAATATGGGTATTAGCTTTTGATAATTTTAGCCTACAGGAAAGGCCATGATAGGACGCCACTGACCGCTCACACTTAATATCTACCCTAACAATAGATTGGCCAGCCCAATCTGCGGTTGACATATTAAAAAAAATACATTGGCCACTATTTTGAAACTTATCACAAGAGCATCCCAAAAGCAGCGCTATTACTGTGAAATGAACTGTCCTGATCCTGTGTATGTTACTCAAGAACAAAACAGACAAACGGGATGAATTCACTTACGAAACAAGCTTGGGGATTTGGTCGACTGTCTTGTAGCGTCCTGACCACAGCAACATCTTCTTGTCCAACTCTGAGGGTTTGTAGCCCGGGATCTTGAAGCCAAGATGAGGAGCGGCTGTCAAGAGACCGCATGTCATATTTGTTAGTATGAGTGCATGTGTGTGTGCATTACTTTCTGCTGGAGCTGCAGTTGGAGGCTTTGTTTTGACTCGTTGAGATTTATTGCACATCCCTCTGAGGCTCCATGCTTCTGTGACAGGTCTCCACCTTGGACCTGTGCAGAAAAATGGAGTATAGAATAACGTTGTCTTCACATGGTATGGGAAAGATGATCATTTCCACTGGTGAAGCGGAAATTACGAGTGCACTGTGTTCAAGTGCTTTTGTCGTCGTAGTTAAGGGAAACATGGCAGACCCAGAATTTACCCTTACCTGTTATTTAGGTAAAACAGTTTTGGACCTCTTAATTCATCTGCTCCTCCAGGAAGAAGACAAAATTGCATAGGAGCACATACCACACAGTAGTCCTTTCCTACAGAAGGGTACAATATTATCCTCGACTGACTGTGTCATGACTCGTTCCCGGTCATTTCCTTGCGTCTATGTTGTCATGGTTTCTGTCCGCGTCTCTGAGTACTCGCCCCTCCCCTCCTGTGTCTACTCACAATCTATGTACTAATCACAGTCACCTGCCTCTCGTTACCTGTTGCATATTTAAATCCTGTCTGTGTGTCACTCCCTTGTCGGATTATTTCACGTCTCTTGTCTTTCTGTCCTGTGTAGTCTTGTCTCTTTGTCTGTTTCTGTTAGTTTGCCGATTCCTGTTCGTTTGTTCCCCTTATCTTCCCTTCAAACTCCCTTTTCCCTCAATAAACCCTGGTCCAAGCTGCATTTGGTCGCCTTGCTCCATGACAGACTGCTACCATCTGTTTTTTAAAACTGAATAATAACTGTGTTTTTAAACATGGCAACAAGTATAAATTGTGATGCCATTACAAATGTTTATGCCTCAGCACCAAGGAGGCCACAAATGAACTAACTAATAGTAAAATGTTTAACAATTCAATATTTACCATTCACGACACTACTCTCTGCCATGTTGAAAGGTCGAAGTTAATCTCATCTCAGTCAAAGTCAAAGTCAAAGTCAAAGTCAGCTTTATTGTCAATTTCTCCACATGCCAAAGACACACAAAGAAACCGAAATTTCGTTCCCCCCTATCCCACGGTGACAAGACATGGCTCAGCAGCTCGTATCAAATTTTTTTTCCAGTTCTCCAATGAAAATTACGACGTGAGTGGGTGCTCATGTGCATTTTTGACGTCATGTTTTTTGCGGTATTTTTATTTACCGTATTGGCCCGAATATAAGACGACCCCGATTATAAGACGACCCCCTCTTTTTGGAGACTCAAGTTTGAAAAAAGACTTTTTGAACACCAAATTTAATTTTTATACAGAAAATAATTACATCTGAAACAAATGATTATAACAATATATTCGAGAGAAAAAGCATGTTATTTTGCCTTATTCAAATCATGCAAAAACTTTCTATCACATCTTAATATCGGAACATTTAAATATGTAAACTAAAGTGCAATCACATTTGTAAATGAATGGCTTCTGGTTTTTTAAATGTAAATGAACCAATCTACTGTGATAAAACCACAAAATTGCAATAACTGCATTAACCATCTAAGTGAAGTCTAACTGTAGTCTTGAAACAAATCTGAATAAGGAAAAACATTGCAATCAAATAATGCAAACTGCTACCGCTATTGTTGGGGAGCCTGAGGACTCGGATGGTTATGCTCTTTTCGCTCTCTGGTGTCGGTCAGAACACAGGAGGGAAGACGTTGTTCAGTTTTGATTGCTTTACTGAATTATTGGCTAAATAAATAAATAAATAACCATAAATTAAATACTCTCGGCAACACACCAAACATAAGTCATCTATCGAGACAACAAAATACATTTGCTGGTGACCGTTAGTCGCCGTGCTGCTGCGTAACGGCTACTCGTACGATGCGAGGCAAACTTAAAGGAGCGCGCCGGAGCTGTCAATCAAACGGCGTGCACACGAAGCAAACCATGATCGTACAACTGGCACAACAGTTGCACAAATACTAACAATGAAATGTATATGCTCAATTTGTGTCAAAGACGCACACGATCACAGCAACCTACTCAGTCGATACCAGCAACCTTTAATTTACCGCTGCGCACAAGTGAAAATCGGTATAATGTCTAGACCCCAAATATAAGACGACCCCCACTTTTTCAGTTTTATTTCAATGCAAAAAAAACATTGTCTTCTATTTGGGCCCAAACGGTATTATGCATTTTATGGCTGGTGTAACTTGTACTCCGGAGCGACTCATAGTCCGGAAAATACAGTACTCACATACAACTGTGAGTTTAGTCAACATTTTATCCCCAAAAAATATTGCAAGGATGGCTACTTAATATCTTAAAATGTTTCTCTATCATTAACTTCTCTAGCATCAATGATGATGATGATGGAGTCTCCCGTCGATCTGACGGATGAGTAGACTAGCAGTTATTTCCTTTTAGCGTGACTCCTCATGTGGGAGCGTAGCCCTATCCCTGGGACACACAGTGTTCCACAGATACTGCAGGGGATTTTGTCCAGTGTTGACGAGAGAGAACCACGTTTCCTGTGGTCTCTCTTTTCTTGGATGGCTTCTGTCCTTGCCTGTTCAAAGCTCTCGAGTCCTTGGGTGACCTGGTGTCGCCACCTTTCCGGCAGCTGTGTCCTCCCAGTTTGCTGCATCGATGTTGCAGTTCTTGAGGTTGGCCTTCAGGGTGTCCCTCAATCGGAGACAGGGTCTTCCAAGGCCACGCTGTCCCTCCTTCAGCTGACCATACAGCAGCATCTTTGGTATGCGGCTATCAGACATACGGACGACATCACCTACCCACCGGAGCTGAGCCTTGATGGTCAGGCTTTCAATGCTGGGGAGACTGCACTTCAAAGTCAAAGTCTCCTTTATTGTCAATTCCTCCGCATGTCAAGACACACAAAGAGATCAAAATTACGTTTCTCACTATCCCAGGGTAACAAGACAGAGTTCACAACGCACATACAAGTAAACGACACAGGAAAAATAAAACAAGATGAACAATAAGAGTGATAGCACGCTAGCCGCTCCCGATGCACAGCAGGGTCCGGAAAGATGACAGTCAACCAGGCCACTGTGAACACGAGCACACAGCAGGCAAGCACTGTCCGGTTCGTGGATCCTATCAGGCGAACGCAGCCCATCTTGTCGTCCCGCGAAGGAACGCACACCAGGAGAATGGCCGGGCGAGCTGGGTTGGCCGCAAGCCTGGCCCGACGTCTCCGCGCTGGCCCCTCTTCCGTTGCCTCGCAGACCCGCTGCCGACGCATCCCAACAATGCTCCAGGACGGAGCAGTCGGAGCTCACGACTCAGTCCAACGGGGGGAGGAAGAGCAGGCCAGTCCGGCGTCGCTCCATGACGAAGCAGTCCGAGCGCCCTTAATCTCTCCACACCAAATTCCAGAACGCCATAAAACCCACTTCCGCCGATGTTGAGCAGAACATGCCCGCCGCACTAGTAGCACGACGTATCACACGAGACGAACATACACAAAACTGCCGGACAAACACTCAGTAAACACAAAACACTGAACGGGACAGAGAGTGGCCGCTGCGTGTGCACGCGCCACCATCTTGAACTGGAAAACACTTCTGCAGGACCTCCAGGTTTGACACTTTGTCCTGCCACTTGATCTTGCATATTGAACGCGGGCACCTCTGGTGGAGCCGTTCCAACAGCTGGGTGTGGCGACGGTAGATGGTCCAAGTTTCACAGCCGTAGAGCAGAGCACTCAACACTACTGCTCTGTAGACGGCAATTTTTGTGTGAAGCTTTATACCATGGTTTTGCCACAGCCTCTTTCTCAGGCTTCCAAAAGATGAGCTAGCTTTGGAGATGCGCAGTGAGATCTCGCTGTCCAGAGATCTGTTGCTGGAGATTGTGCTGCCTACGTAGCAGAAGTTCTCCACGGTCTTGAGGTCAGGTGCCTTGGGCAGGATACCTGTAAGTCTTACCAGCACAAAGACTGTTTTAGGCATCAAACAGCCGTGCCGTCCCCTTGCCACCCTCTCGCCTTTAGAGGGTCATTGCCCAGCAGGTGCAGGTACTGCCACATGCAGGGCTGCCCAAGAAGGTGCAGCTTTCTTGTTTGGAGCGTGCATCTCCTAGCCTGTTCCTGAAGAGAAATGACCTACCAGGCAGCAGGTGGTTTGTAATCAGAGTTGCCCTCTCCTATCCGATGTGTTGGGTAGACTAGGTACCATTGGACTTACCATACAGGCATGCAGGAGGCCCAGGTCTGACAGTAGGGACATTTTCCTTAGCCAAAGGGCCCTTGCTGAGGTAGGTTTCTACCGCTCTACAGCCTGTGGTTGCAGTTTAATGTCTGGTCCAGGACATCTAGCATCAATAAATCTGGCGAATGTCCACTTCCTGACGAACAAGATGGACGAACTGCTGCTTCTCATTTCAAGGAACATGGACGTCAGCAGATCCACCGCCCTGCGCTTTATCGAAACGTGGCTCAACGGACGCACCCCCCACCACGCCATAGAGCTAACTGGGTTTCGGCCACTACGCGCCGATCGAAACACGGAACTCACGGGAAAATCAAAGGGAAGTGGTCTATGTTTCTATATTAATGAAGGCTGGTGTACTGGTGTCAGAGTGTTGAAAGAGTCTTGCAGCCCTCTCCTAGAAACACTTTCCATAAACTGCCGGCCGTTTTATTGACCACGTGAGTTCTCCTCGATCGTAATGGCAGCTGTTTACATTCCACCACACGCACGTGCGATCGAAGCCACGCAGCTGCTGGCTGACCAGGCAACAGACATGGAGAGAAAACTACCAAATTCACTGATCATTGTTTTGGATGATTTTAACAGAGATAACCTCACACGCAAACTCCCCAAATACAGACAGCACATAACGTGTCCCACCAGAGGGACAAAGACACTGGACCGCTGCTACTCCGTAATAAAGGACACATACCGCTCTGTGCCCTGTGCAGCTTAAGGACTCTCGGACCACTGTCTAGTTCATCTGATCCCGGCCTACAGGCAGAAACTAAAAACTTCTAAACCTGTGGTGAGGACTGTGAGGAAATGGACCATGGAGTCAAAGCAGGACCTCCAAGCCTGCTTTGACTGCACCGATTGGTGTGTTTTAGAAGCTACAACTTCAGATCTGCATGAACTCACCGATAGTGTGACATCATACATCAGCTTTTGTGAGGACTTGTGTATGCAGACTAACACCTTCTGCACATACAACAACAACAAACCGTGGTTTACACCAAACCTCAGAATGCTGCGCAAAGCCAAGGAGGAGGCCCACGCGAGTGGGGACCGCGACCTGTTCAGGCAGACCAGAAACACACTGAACCAAGAGATCAGGATAGCTGTTGGAATAATTTTAAGTGAAGCTTTGGCCTGCCAGACCTGGAGGCCTCGCCTTTACGAGTTTATCTTTTCCTTTTATCTAGGTTCTTCCTTTTATGTGATAGGGATGTCTTTTGATCCCTGTCAGCCATTTGTATCCTTCCTGTCCTTATGTTGTCTGTGTGTTTTGGTTCCCGTAAGAGGCCTTCACTAACAATGAGCAGAGCTTATTTGCATAGGTGACATGTTCTTTGTTTGATTCACAGGAACTTCATTCCTTTTATTTAGCGGTAGGTTTGGTTCATAGCTTGTAGTTTATCAGACCTGTTTTTCTTTGTTAAGGGTTACATACAGTTAGAAGTAGTTGCATAAAAGTTATCCCATATTTACTCAATGTTTGTTTAAGGAACTGCATACCGGTTACCTCACGTTTGCTTAATGTGTGTTGAAATGTTTAGGACAAGTAACTTATTATTATTATGTGTTAATTACCAAGTAGATAAAGTTAGCAAAGGTCTAGTTGCATTTGTTCCACAGCAAAGCGGCAATCAACGTGCTTCAGGGTATTTGACCACAGTCGAGAACGAGTCAGCCAACTGTGAGGGAAGACAGCTGGGGACGGCCTCTGCGGGGGGTCAAGAGCCAACAGCGAAGTGCTAATTCACACCACACTACATTCTTTTTCTAATCAGCGTTGCTACAGACACAATCCCCCTTCCCTTTAGTGTAGCAACGCCTCTGTAACCAGGGCAACCATAACATTAAAAAGAGGGGCACGTGGAGTAAGGACTCAGAACTGATGGAGGTTGTAACTGAGATTGCTTGCTCTATCGTTCTACTCGCGAGTAAACCTGTTCTGGTTGTCTTCTCCTCTTCATTCCAGCGAGTGATTTAATGTCTAATCGTATTTAGACCCAACAATAGCCAAGAGGTGCTATGGGGAGAGCCTGGAGAGACACCTCTCTGCCCATCCTGATCCCTCAACAGAGTGGAAAGGCTTGCAGAGCATCACGGGCTTCAACTGTGGAAAATGCAAGGCTTGCAAACCAGGCAAACATGTTTTACTGCAGGTTTGAACCGTCCACCCACACAACAGGACCTCCTGCATCACAATCAACATCCACACCTCCCCCAACCCCCCTGTCCACACCTCCATCGTCATTATCACTTACTCTCGCTCTTTCAGAAGCCGCGCCTGGACTTCAGATCCGCGAAGAGGAGGTGTGTCAGATGTTCCGGAGACAAAAGGTCAGGAAGGCACCAGGCCCAGACGGCGTGTCCCCCTCCTGCCTGAAAGTCTGTGCTGAACAACTGGCACTCACCTTTGCACGGATCTTCAACCGTTCTCTGAGGTGCCCTCGTGCTCCAAAAGCTCCACCATCGTGGATGGTGAAGCCCGCCACCACAGGTTTGAATGTCACCCTGACATCTGTGGTCATGAAATTCTTTGAGAGGTTAGTGTTGAGCCACCTAAAGGACATCACGAGCCCCCTGCTCGACCCGCTGATGTTTGCCTACCGGGCAAACAGGTCGGTGGACGATGCTGTCAACATGGGACTGCACTACATCCTGCGCCACCTAGACACCCCGAGGGTCATACGCCAGGATCTTGTTTGTGGACTTCAGCTCGGCGTTCAACACCATCGCTTCCGACATCCTCCACCAGAATCTCATCCAGCTCGCGGTGCCTACCTCCACCTGTCAGTGGATCACCAGCTTCCTGACCAACAGGAGACAGCATGTTTGACTGGGGACCATCACATCCGACACCCGGGCCACCAGCGCCCCTCAGGGGTGCATCCTCTCCTCACTGCTCTTCTCTCTCTACACCAACGATTGCTCCTCAGGCGACTCTTCTGTGAAGCTCCTGAAGTATCCGGACGACACCACTCTCATCGGACTGATCCGGTACGGTGACGAGACTGCGTACAGACAGCAGGTGGAGCGGCTGGTCCACTGGTGCAGCCAAAACCACATGGAGCTGAACCGGCTCAAGACCGTGGAGATGACAGTGGACTTCAGGAGAGACCCTCCACCACTTCTACCCCTCACTATCCTCAGTAATGCTATTCCCACCACAGACACCTTGAAGTTCCTGAGATCCACAATCTCTTGGGACCTGAAATGAACCGGCCACATAGACTCTGTCCGGAAGAAGGCCCAGCAGAGGCTGTACTTTCTGAGACAGCTCAGGAAGTTCAACCTGCCACAGGAGCTGCTGAAGACCTTCTACACTGCTATCATCCAGTCTATCCTCTGCACCTCCATCACTGTCTGGTTTGGATCGGCCACCAAACAAGACAAGCACAGACTGCAACGGACAATCAGGACTGCGGGAAAGATAATCGGGACCAACTTCCCATCTATCCAAGAATTGTACCTGTCCAGGACCAGGAAACGTGCACATAACATCTCTACAGACCCTTCTCACCCAGGTCACAGTCTGTTCGAACTACTCCCATCCGGACGGCGTTACAGAGCGCTGTACGCCAAAACCAGCAGACACAGCTTTTTTCCCCAGGCTGTCGCTCTGATGAACTCACACCACTCAAAGAGTCTCACAGACATCACTGGGCAAAAATATCCTGTTCTTGTCACTTAAATGTTTTTAGTCACCTGAATGTTGTACAGAGACCGAGATCAACCGGAGGCACATTCCTTGTTTTGCATGCACAAACTTGGCCAATAAAGCTGATTCTGATTCTATTATATTTTAACAAACACGCATCATTATGAAGGTTTTTCTTTTGTTTGTTCGCAGCTAAGATCATGCAAGCTGTTTCCAAATTCGCAGGCTGCGTCCTCCAAGGCCGGTTCAAAGGCTGGGTCCTTCGTAGCCAGCTCCGTCTCTGTGGACTGCATAAGCTGTGGCAAATTTGGACAGACAGACTATATCTGTACAAATTAATAGGTAGCATCTTTCAACGCACAATATGGCGAAGACGTGGTGTCATTCCCGGCGCGACAAGACAGCACCGCTGGTGTCCAAATTCACACAACCTGCGACAACCAGCCCTCGAATCTGGCCTGGTTTCTATGGAGACGGGTCATGAGTTAAGGCTATGAAAATGTGACCTTCGCAGCCTTCATTTTGCCTTTCTCTTCTTCTACACTTTCCTACCCTCTTCTCGACGTTTAATACGTCATGCCACCTGAAGACGCCCTGATTGGTTTAGCGACGGCACACCACTTGTGTCTGGAACTTCAAAGTAAATGCTCCACCGGAAACACTGATCACTTGCGTACAAGAGTATCTTCATCTTCGTTTCCAACAGCTTCGGCGACTGGGTCTGTTGAATGCATTGCTGTAGTCGCGAGTGGAGCAATGTGGGCGTCATGAAACAATGGCCAGTTTTAAGGCTGCGTTTGTGTCTCACGTGACGTAGTTTTGAAAATCATGTCACTAACCTGAAAACCGGTCGAAAAACCTGCCTTCTGAGGACGCAACCTGCGGATTTGGACACAGCTGCTGTCGCGTTTTGACTGTTCCTACACCGGCGCAAGCACAACAACGATTTTACATGACCTCGCGGAAATGGGAAATAGCACACTTTTAAAAAATCGGATTGGGAGCCTAAAAATCTTGATCGGGGCATTACTTACACTCTGAAACATTTGTTAATTACATCAAAAAAATCGCTCATTGAATATAAACCCTGTTACTTTTGTGTTTTGATCGCACATCCATATACATAATTCCTGTTAAATAAATACATGAAAACTGTCAAATGAATTATTTAGTCAACCCGTATAATATGTCGCTTCATATCACTTCTTAACAAAGTTGTCAATATACTGTTAAACCAAACAAATGGCTAAAATATAATACGCGTTACTCAACCGGAAAAATAAAACATATACGAACCCAAAAAGTTTGAGAATGAGAGTCTGTATCTGACGAAATTCATATTGTTTGTGTCTGTTGTTCCCACTAAATGTCGAGTAACCTCCTTTCCATGAGCTACAAAGGACCATATTTTCATACTTGTTGCCTGTAGTTTTCGCCTGTTTGCAAAATTACACAATGTCCGATTAAATACGTTGACAATTTCACTACTTTTTCTAGCGATGGCAGAATAAAAATACTTTAATTCAAATATTTCCTTCTAGAAACATAAAGTCAGAAAATAAAAAACGAATGCAATAAAGGCTTTGTGTTAAAGTCCTTTGTGAAAGAGGACCGCTCGGTCAACGATGGCGGCGCCCGGCGGAACGTTAAATTGTGAGGATTTTTCCATGTTTCAGGTAATTCTAAAATATGTTTTGTTCGTTCTCGTTCTGCGCCGTGTACATGCCTTCCGATGGTCCTGAATGTTCCACTTGTAGGCAAGTAACTTCAGGACCCCTGGAAAGTGAATACAGATACGCAAATTATATTTTAAAATAATTGCTGAAATCGTGGGAAGATAGCAATTTAGTGATCGATTCAGTGCGCTCAGAATAACTATGTACTGAATTGTAGCGATATAGCGTTGAACTGCTCTTCGCCGTAATTTTCTATGCTGAAGCTTCAATTCACTTTCCGATTTTTTTGGTAAATCCTTAATATTTGGTACGATTGTTAACTCTTAGGTGTGTCAAATTTAAAAGAATATTTTCAAAGTAGTTATTTTGCCGTAGCGGGCGGCTGTTGGTACCAGACCCACTTGTTTGTTTGTTTGTTTGTGTGTGTGTGCGTGTGTGTATCATGTTAACAAGAAGTACTGGGTGTGTTGTTTTTTTCTTTGTGGGTTCTTAATAACCAAACCGTATATTGAGGAAGAAGAACTTTTACTTTCTTTCAACGCGCTTCGCCACATACGGTCTACATTTACGTCTCACTCGTCCTATTCATTTTCTCATTCTTCAAGCGCTCCCTGCTGTCCGGAGGTACATGTTACATTCACATCAGCAATGATAAGCAGATCTCCATTTGCTCATATCATTACATCTTCCTTTTTTTTTAAAACTACCCCTTTAACATTGAACAACGCTCTATATAGACAAAACTGACGTTGTCTGTCTTATCTGATGCATACACTTGAAAACAAATAATTATTCTCTTTTAACTCGTTAAGCTCAACTCAGATACCTTATAGTCAACAGAATTAGCTTACAATAACACCAGTCTGTATCACACACATATACAACTGTACTTAAAGAGATGTGTCATCAACGTAAAACATGTAAACATTTAAATATGTTCAGTGAGTTTCTCAGGTGGCTTAACTCTTCTTGAAGATTTTCTGATTGCTAGTTCTTGTGCATGGTTAGGTAACTCATGTGGAGTTTTTAGCTTGTTCAGCTGCCTCAGATCTCTTTTCTCCAGTTGCAGTTTCTTTTAGAAGATCTCTGCGATTTCGACTCAGAATAGCTCCATCTTCTGTTTGAATGGTATACGACCTTGGTTGAACTTCACTTAGCACATTTGCTTTTTGCGTCCATGTGTTTGTTTTGTCTGTAAACATCACTTGGTCTCCAGCATGCCGTTCAGGTAAGTTCCTTGTTTCTCTATCATAATAAAACTTCTGCTTTGCTTTTTGCTGCTCCTTGAACTTCTTCATGCTGTTTCCCTCCTGAATGGGCAGATACGATCTCAGTCGTCGTCCCATAAGTAGCTGCGCTGGCGACACACCACACTCAAGCGGTGTTGTGCGGTATACTAACATGCTCTGGAAGAAGTCAATTTCACTGTCACGTGCCTTGCTCATCAGTCTCTTCACAATTTGGACTGACTTTTCCACCAGGCCGTTGGACTGTGGATAATGAGGACTTGATGTTGTGTGAACAAAGTCCCAAGCCTCTGCAAATTGTCTGAACTTCATGTTGGCAAATTGTGGTCCATTCTCTGTCACAACTTCAGTCGGCACGCCATGTCTTGCAAATATCCCTTTCATGGTAATCACACCTTCTGCAGTCGTAGTATGCAATCTACAGACCTCTGGGTACAGGGAGTAGTTGTCTGTGACCACCATGTAGTCCTTGCCTCCAAAAACAAAAAGATCAGCACCCACCTTCCGATAAGATCGGTCTGGCACCGGGTGTGGCTTGAGTGGCTCTGCAGGATTGCTTACTTGGTACTTCAAACATGTTGTGCAGTTTGACACCTCATTTGTAACATCCTGGTTAATCCGTGGCCAATACATAACCTCACGTGCTCTCTTTTTGCATTTTTCGATTCCAAGATGTCCTGCGTGTATCTTCTTGAGCATCACTCATCGAAGACTCTTTGGAATAACTATCTTGTTTCCCTTGTAGATGGAGCCTTCCACCACGAACAGTTCTGCTCTGATATTCCAGTACTCCTGAATAACAGTTGGACTGTATTATTTACAGTTGGGCTATCCATCTGTGATAGTTTTGTATAGTGTTCTTAGTGTGTCATTTTTGCATGTTTCCTTTTTATGAGTTTAATTTTTCCATCCGAAACAGGCACTGCATTTGTGATCATGTTAACGTAGACTTGTACATCAATGTCCATTTTGGAGTTAGCTGGCTCTTTTGGGTCGACAGCTCTGGAAATGTGTCAGCTGTGTACATCATCTTACCAGGAATGTACATCACATTTAGTGCGTAGCGTTGCAGTCAGATCATCATTCTTTGTATTCTCAGTGGACAGGCATTCAGCGGCTTCTGCAACAACGCAATCAATGGTTTATGGTCAGTTTCAACACTGATTGCTTGCCCTGAAACAAACTGGTGAAATCTTTCGCAGGCATATGTTATGCTGAGCAGTTCTTTTTTAATCTGTGCATATCTTGTCTCCGCGTCTGTCATGGATCGTGAAGCATATGCAACAGGCGGCCAATCACCATATTTCTGCATGAGTACTGCTCCAAGTCCACTTTGTGATGCATCTGACGAGATTTTAATTGGTCTCACAGGGTCATAGAACTTCAGAATGGGCTCTTCTGTGAGCAACTTCTTCAGTTCGCACCACGATTTCTCATGTTCATGGTTCCACTCCCATTCTATTTTGTTTTCAGTCAGCTGTCTCAGTGGCGCCATCTTTTCAGAAAGGTTGGGTATGAATTTTCCCATGTAGTTGATCATGCCATTAAACCTCTGTACATCCTTCTTGCATTGTGGCCTTGGCATGTTTTCAATTGCTGACACTTTTCTGGGATCCGGTCTTACGCCTTCATTGCTCAGGATGTCCCCTACAAATGTCAGTTCCTTCACTCCGAGCAGGCATTTCTCTTTATTCAGCTTCAGATTTGCTTTTCTGGTTGCTTCAAGCACATTTCTCAATCTGTTGTCGTGTTCTGTTTTTGAAGTTCCCCACACAATGATATCATCCATTGATGTGTCCACTCCTTCGAGGTGCTCATAGATCACGTGTATTGTTTTGTGATACACCTCGGGCGCTGAAGCAATGCCGAAGGGCAGTCGCCGGAATCTATATCTATCAAATGGACTGTTGAATGTGCATAGTTTTGAACTAGCATTGTCTAGTAGTGATGGGTCCGGCAACACCGATGCGTCGGCGCATGTGTCAAGCTCATAGAGCTAAGCCCCGTGTCAGTGCGCGTATCGCTTTCAAAAAGTCACGTGACCGAACGAGCAGCAGTGTTGTCTGTCAAGAAAGCGCGCTTTAGCTCTGTTAAAGGAAGCGCATTGTTAACAGGATGGATCTGCTAAAACAATATCTGATCTTTTGCGGTTCATCCTCGAAGTTATCAAGAATTATGGAGCAGCCCCAAGTCAGATACTGGGAGAATCAAAAGACCCACTACACTGCACTCCAGCCTCATCTGCGCCGTGTGAGTGGGTGTTTTCAACAGCGGGAGAAATTGTGTCCAAAAAGCTCAACAGGCTCAATTTCAAAACATTGGAAAATCTTATTGTTTTAAATAAAATTAGTAAAAAACAAATCCCAGTGCACAAGCATCCTCTTTCACATGTTCACTTAGATTTTCATGTTACGGTACATGTTCACATTATTGATTGACTGTAACTAAAAAATAAAATATATTTTCAATTTAAATTAATATGTGAAACAATAGAATATAAAATATAATTACTTAAATTAATTCATGTATATACTAGGTCATCAAATCAGTGTCAGTCGAGTCTGTCAACTAGGTTGCCTGTAGTATTTTTAAGGTCCAGCTGGTGTCAGCAGTCAGCGACACAGTATCGGCACAGTGTCAATACAGTTCGGCAATGTGTCGAAACGATACACGACGCCTCATGGATCCATCACTATTGTCTAGCTTGAATGGCCAAAATCCTGATGATGCATCCAGTTTGCTAAAGTATTTTGCATTTGCAAACTGACATGATTTCTTCTCCCGTGGGGAGTTTGAAACAGTTAGCTCTGTTTAGATCTCTTGGATCCATGCATACTCTTGGCTGTCCATTACTTTTCTCAACAATAACAAGAGAACTCACCCACTCGTAGGTTCATCAATTTGCCCAATCACCTCCAGTCTCTCCATCCGATCCAGCTCATCCTTCAGTGGCTTTTGAAGAGCAAATGGTACTTTGCGGTATGGATGAATCACTGGTGGCATTTTGGGTCTGATTCTCTTGAATTCTCTCTCTGATACGACGTTCGCCTGGGCACTTGTATCCAGTTTAACCTCCATGTGCGTGTCATTCACTTCAAGTGTCATCATCCAATCTTGTTTTTCCACCTTGTTTTCTGTCACAGTGTCCACATAAAATTCATCAGAGTCATCTTCATCCACTGCATGGACTTTGTTTTGGGGTCTGATTTCTGCAGCACCGAGCATAGTGGTTATTTTTAGTACAATTGTTGCACGTTTTACCATAAGCCGGACATTTTTTAGGGAGTTTTTAGAAGTTTTTTCTTTACTATCTGTGTTACCTGGTGACTTTGATTTCAGTTTAGTCTCGAAGGTCGCATTCTTTTTATTGTCTCTGTCCTGTATGTGCTCCCATTCACAGCATCTATGTTGCAGCTGTCACTGAATACAATAGAATAGTTGAGAGAATGCGGCAGAGTCAGAAAGCCCCCAAAAAGGTATGGCTATGATGAATATGCAGACATAGTAACTGTCGAACATTATGCAAATGTCTGTAGTGTAAATGAGCCAAGTACACTGAAGGAAGCAATGATGAGCTCTGATGCTAAGGAATGGAATGAAGCAGCTGATTTGGAGTATGAGTCCCTGCTCAAAAATTATACTTGGGACTTAGTGGAATTACCAAAAGACAGAAAGCCAATAGGTTCGAGATGGGTGTTCAAAGTCAAGCACCATAGTGATGGAGAAGTGGAGAGATACAAGTGCAGACTTGTTGCCAAGGGTTACTCACAGAAGTATGGTGCTGACTACGATGGAACTTTCTCACCTGTTGTACGATTCAGATCAATGCGTACATTGCTGTCCTTTGCAGTTCAGAATAACATGCATGTACACCAGATGGATGTCGTTACTCCATTTCTAAATGGACATCTAGAGGAGGAAATATACATGGAGCAACCAGACACGTACGTCAAACCAGGCCAAGAGCACTTGGTGTGCAAGCTGAAAAAGTCAATTTACGGCCTTAAGCAGTCACCTCGCTGCTGGAGTAAGACTTTCACAGAGTTCATGAAAGATCTTGGTTTCAATCAGAGCACATCAGACCCCTGTGTGTTCGTGAGAGCTCGACAGGGGCTAGAGATATTAGCTGTTTATGTCGATGATCTGATTCTGATCACAGAGTCACTGCAGAGCATGAGTGAGTTGAAAGTTGCTCTGAAAAAGAGATACAAGATGAAAGACATGGGTGAGTTGTCTTACATACTGGGCATCTCAGTGATTCAAGACAAGACAAACAACTGTGTGTATCTTCATCAAAAGCATTACATTGAAGCTATTCTTCAGAAATACGGGATGGATAAAGCCAATCCCGTCACAACCCCAGCTGATGCAAATGTGAAGTTGCAGAAAAATGATGATGTTAGTAAGCCAGTGAATCCAGGTACCTACCAGTCAATTGTAGGAAGCCTGTTGTACGCAGCAATGGCCACCAGGCCAGACATCGCACAAGCAGTGAGTGTGTGTCAACGTTCAACGCATAACCAAACACTGCACACATGACTGCTGTGAAGAGGATTCTTCGCTATCTGAAAGGTACCACAAACCTCGCTCTCAAGTACCAGAGGTCAGAGTCTGGAACTTTAGTCGGCTTCTCAGACGCTGACTGGGCAGGAGATCAGGATGATCGTCGTTCTACAACCGGGAATGTCTTCCTACTGAGTGGAGGAGCAGTAAGCTGGCTCAGCAAGAAACAGAACACAGTCGCACTGTCAACAGCTGAAGCAGAATACGTCGCTCTCAGCCAGGCAGCACAACAATGTACCTGGCTTACACGACTACTCAGTGATCTCGGAATGGACGTTACATCAACAGTGATTCTGGAAGACAACCAAGGAGCTAATGCCATAGCTAAGAATCCAGTTGACCATTCAAGAACAAAGCACATAGACATTTGCTACCACTACATCTGTGAATGTGTGCAGAATGGACAAATTCAACTGCAATACTGTCCTACAGATAATATGAAGGCAGATATCTTGACCAAGCCTTTAGCAAAGCAGAAGTTTGAGTAACTTAGGAGAGACATTGGACTCCGTGCTGTGTAACTCTGATAAGTATGTCATAGGCCAATGTTTAGTATTGTTAAAGCCTAAGTTAAGACTACTGGTAAATAAGGTAAAAAGAAAAATGCGGAATTAAAATGGCTTGCAAAATTAAGTGGGAGTGTTGTAATACAGTAATTTAACAATTCAGGTTAATGCCGGTCAGGATGTGAAATACTGCCACTTTGTGGTGCTATGTATGCTCCGTGTTTCAGTTCAATAAATGCTCGTGAAATTCAATAGTTGTCATGTTATCAGATTTGCAGGCGCGTGTTTTGGAGACTCGGGTGAAGAGAGGGGTGGAGCTGTCAACTGATCACCACTTGGTTGTGGGTTGGCTCCGATGGTAGGGGAAGATGCCAGTCCGACCTGGCAGACCCAAACGTACTGTGAGGGTCTGCTGGGAACATCTGCAGAGTCCCCTGTCAGAAAGAGCTTCAACTCCCACCTCTGGAAGAGCTTTTCCCACATCCCAAGGGAAACGAGGGGACCTCCATTGTTGAGGCGGCCGACCAGAGCTGTGGCCGTAAGGGGTCGGTGCCTGTCATGGTCGGTGCCTGTCATGGTCGGTGCCTGTCATGGCAGCCCTCACAGTACATTTGGGTCTGCTGGGAACGTCTGGCAGAATTCCCTGTCAGAAAGCGCTTCAACTCTCACTTCTAGCAGACCTTTTCTCGCATCCTGGGGGAGGCGGGGGACATTGAGTCTGAGTGGCGGCTGACTGGAGCTGTGGCCATAAGGTGGTCGTGGTGGAAACCCTCGAACCCGCTAGTGGACACCAACGGTAAGGGAAGCCGTCAAGTTGAAGGAGTCCTATCAGGCCGTTTTGGCTTGTGAGGCAGCCGACAGGTACCGGTTGGCCAAGCGGAATGCGGCTTCGGCGGTTGCTGAGGCATGGGAAGAGTTCAGCAAGGCCATGGAGAATAACTAATATTCTGGTCCAGCATCTGGTATTTCAGAAGAGGGAAGCAATACTGTGTACAGTGGAGACGGTGTGGTGCTGACCTAGACATGAGACGTCTTGAGTCGGAGGGGAGAATAGTTAGAAGACCTCCTCAATTCCTTTGTAGAAGCAGGGCCTCAAGACTCTGAGGTGGACTCTTCAATCTCTGGTGTCGAAGTCGGCGAGGTAGTTAAAAAGTTCCTCGAAGGCGAGGATGAGCTGATGAGATCTGCCCGGAGTTCTTAAAGGCTCTGGATGTTATGGGGCTGACTTGGCTGACACGCCTCTACAACATTGCGTGGACAGTGCCTCTGGATTGGCAGACTGGGGTGGTGGTTCCAGTTTATAAGAATGGAGACCGGAGGGTGTGTTCCAACTACAGAAGAATCACACTCCACAGCCTCCGTGGTAAGGTCTATTCCAGGGGTCACCAACACGGAGGACCGCACGAGTTGCCCACAGGACTGTTCTAAAATTAGCTCAAATAGCGGCACTTGTCAGTGAGCTGCATCTATTCAAACCTCGGTTTTCCAACGTCATGGTTCTCGAACAAATTGGAATTCAAACAAAAAATTCGAGATTTTTTTTGCTTCGGTTGTCAAATAAAATTCAGAGGTCAAACCTCGCAAGATGAGCAGGGAGGACCCGAGAAAACCCGACCGCGCGGCCCGGATGCAGACTGACTCCGTTGTTATTGTATTTTCGTTACTTGGAGGATTGTATTAACCCCTAATCATGCCTCCAAAGAAAGCAAGTGGAAGCAGTAAAGCAAACACAAAGACGCTCTTAAAGCAATGCGACAGTGAGCGCCCGGCGTGCTGCGGTTGCGCAATCGGACCAAATTAAGGTCCCTGCGCACTGATGTCCACTTAAATTTGGGAAAGTACATCAGGACTTTAAAAATATTTTCTAAATTTCAGCGACGGCTCTGTCACAATAATGTGACCAGCGCGGTGCAGTTGCGCGGTCGGCGATGCGCTACGGTTTGGCGTTCGGCGGTGGGCTACAGTTGCGCGATCGGACAAAAATGCGCAAATGAAAACATGCTTAAAAAAGGCTGGGGTTTTTTTGTCTTGGAACGGATTATTTCTTTTTCCATTATTTGTAATGGGAAAAGTAGATTCGGAATTTGACAGCTTCGCTTCTCAAACCGCCTTCTGGAACGGATTGTGGTCGAAAACCGAGGTTTGACTGTACGTATAAACGACATAAAAATAAAACTCCCAATTACGTTGAATTAGTGGGAGCACTGAGCTTGTTTCTCAGAAATGAGCCGGTCCCATCTAGGCGTAATCAGAGACTATGACACCCGAAGTGGTTAAGGTTTGTCTTTTAATGCAGGATGCTTGGTCTCCATGTGCCGAAGCAGTTTTGAAGGCTTCATTGCCTCGTTAGCTAGCCTATCGCCACATATTATGCAGAGTGGGCTTGGCGCGTCAGGGTCACCTCTGGCGATAAATCCATATTTTAAGTAGGACTTCAAAAATTTTCTTTTAAATGCAGCTTTCCTTTTCTTAGAAGTCGTAGCCTCTTTTTCTTCCGTCTCCTCATTGGGCTTTTTTCCCTTTCCGAAGAAGCTTTTCAAACATCTGTTTCTTGCTCATTTTTGCTTGGTTCGCGGGCTCAACTGAGGTGACATGTCACGTGACAGAGACGAGCTTCTTGACCTGAATCGACGGATGTAATTGGGAGAGAATCGCCAATCTTGTTATAGTTTTCAAAATAATTCTTACTCATTTTTGCTAGCTTTCCGGGTTCGACTGGGGAAACATGTCACATGACCGGGACGAGCGTCTTGACCTGAATTAATTGATCATCAATAAAATGTTTTTTTTTCTGTGCGGCTTGGCGGCCCGGTACCAAGTGACCCACGGACCGGTACTGGTCCACGGCCCGGTGGTTGGGGACCACTGCAGTAGAGTACATGGTTAAACAGTAGAATAAAGTACAACCAAACTCACTTTCTTGATCCCATGACGTTTTTTTTTGTTTTTGTTTACCGTAAATCAGCCCTACGATGCAGTGCACCTTATATGTGTGTGTTAAATACAGTGATGGCAGACATAACTGAGACTGCGCCTTTTAGTACAGTGCGCCCTTTGGTCGTGAAATTACGGTAATTCATAATATATAATTTTACCAGTGTCTTTGATTAATTCCTCTGCTATGTGCAGGCCAAGGGCTGGAAATCCCTTTTGGTCCACACTGAATTCCTTTGGAACTTTGGCAAGGAGGAGCTCTGCAAACAAGGATTTTAGGGACTAAAGTTACTGACACAAGGTTTGGTTTGAATGTTTTAAATGCGTGTACAAGTAAAACTTACTTTGCAATTAAGGAGACCACATGAGGTTCTGTCTTGTTGCACCGGATGGCTTATGGTGGTGCATGCCCATCTTGACATGTTATGGCCCTTTGGCCGCATAAAGCCCCTGAAAAATTACATTTGAAATAGTGTGGAGTTTGCATGTTCTGACGGTGCCTGCGTAGGTTTCCTCTGGGTACTCTGGCTTTCTCCCACATTCCAAAGAAATGCATGGTAGGCCGATTGTGCACTCCAAATTGCCCGTAGATGTGATTGTGAGCGTGAATGGCTGTTTGTGTGTGCACTGCGAGTGGCTGTCAACCAGTTCAGATTGTTCCCCGCCTACTGCCCGAAAGACTGCTGGAATGGGCTCCAGCATGCCGCAGTGATCTGCTGAATTCTGGTTTGTCACGTAGAGCGCGCCACAGCGACGCCGGAGAGATGACCTACATTTTTAAATTTGTCTAGTTTCCCTCACTCGCATTTTACGTTTTTACTCAACTTTTGGGAGATTACTATTGTTTGTAAGTCGTGGACGGTCAATCCTTGCCATTCCGACCACGTCACTGCTTGGCGTTCAGCGGAGGCTTCGTGACTCTCTGTCTACCGTCGTTTGTTGGACACGCAAGTATGGCTTCTGAACAAAAGGTTTGTATGGCTCCCTGCACCACCTGCACCCTTCTTTTAGAGTGCTAAAGGTACGTAATCGTAGATGTGGCGGACACAAATGTGAGCTGTAGTCAGCAGGCTAGCCCAGTTAGCATTAGCCCCAAGCGGCCTGCTAACTGCGATGAGCCTGTTAAGACGCATAGCCGTCCCAAACCATCTTGGTCTACTGGCTCTTGCACTTTGGTCGTAGGTGATTTCTTGTCGATCAATTGGGATGACGGATCTGAGGCGGATTACCACCCTCGAAGATACTGCCAGGACAATTGAGAGCACTTTCCTGCAGCTCTTCACTTGTAATATGGACATCTACTTTTTCTTTGGATTGTTTTATATTGTGTATTCTATGTGCCGTCTCTGCATCCATTGCAGCCTGGTCAACCTGGAAGAGGGATCCTTCCATCTGTAGTCCCTTCTCAAGTTTTTTTTTTAGTTTTTCCTTGCCCTCCTGGGAGTTTAAGATCAGGGGATGTTTGAGAATAATTGTCAAATTTTTGTATATGTGAAGCCCTTTGAGACTTGCCTGTTATTTAGGGCTATATAAATAAACTTGACTTGACTTGTGACCCCATTACCCAAAACTAGAGACTAATGAAACTAAAATTGAGTTATTTGGACCTAACAAGGGGCGGTATGCATGGTGGAAGAAGACATTTCAGGACAAACACTTGCTACCTGCAGTCAAATTTGATGGTGGTTCCATCATGCTGTGGGGATGTGTGGCCAGTGCAGGTACTGGCAATCTTGATAAACTTGAAGGTCGCAAGGATTCCAGTCAGTATCAGCAGATTCTTGCGAACAGTGTTCAAGCATCAGTGACAAAGTTGAGGTTGAGCAGGGGCTGGATAGTTCAACAAGACAACAACCCCAAACACTGCTCAAATTCTACTAGGGCATTCATGCAAAGGAACAAGTACAACATTCTGGAATGGCCATCTCAGTCCCCTGACCTGAATATTATTGAAAATAAGTGGCGGGCTGTCCATGCTCGGAAACCATCAAACCTGACTGAAATGGAGGTGCTTTGTCATGAAGAATGGTCAAAAATACCTTAAACCAGAATCCAGACTCTCATTGGAAGCTATAGAAAGTGTTTGGAGGCTGTTATTTCTGCAAAAGGAGGATCTGCAAAATATTAATGTCATTTTTCTGTTGGGGTGCCCAAATTTATGCACCTGCCTACTTTTGTTTAAGTAATGATTGCACACTTTCTGCAAATCCTATAAACTTCATTTCACTTCTCAAATATCTCTGTGTTTGTCTGCTATATGATATAGGTATTTAACTGAAATTGCTGATCAGAATAACCAATGATTTATAAAGCGAAATCTTGAAAATGATCAGGAGTGCCCAAACCTTTGCATACGACTGTATACGACTTGGGGACATTATACGTAAATATAACATTAGTCTTCAATGTTATGCGGAAGACACCCAATCATATATGCCGTTATCGATGACAAATCCGCGGAATTTTTGTAATCTCCTTGCTGAGATTAAGCAATGGATGTCTCTCAATTTCTTACGTCTTAACCCAGATAAAACCGAGATGTTGATAATTGGTCCTGCTCGTTATCACCACCTATTTAAAGAAACCACTGTAAATATGGATAAATGTAAATCAGCCAAAGTGATACTGTAACCAATCTCGGTGTTATATTTGACGAGAACGCTCTCCTTTCAAAAACACATTAAGAACATAATTATAACTCCGTTTTTTTCACCTCCGTAATATTACTGAGACTCGTACGATTCTTTCAACTCGTGATGCGGAAATTATTATACATGCGTTTATTATAATAATTGATTACTGTGACGTAATGTTCTCTAGTCTTCCTAAATCCAGTATTAAAAGTCTACAGTTGGTACAAAATGCTGCGGCGAGACGAGAAAGTTTGGTCATACTACCCCAATATTAGCCAACTTACATTAGCTCCCAGTCCATTTAAGATGCGACTTCATGGTTCTTTCATTAACCTATAAAACACTGCATGACTTAGCGCCTTCGTATCTCGTCGACCTAGCTGTACCTTACGCTCCGACCCGTAACCTTCGGTCGCAAAACGCTTATCTTTTCGTGGCCCCAAGAGCCAAAAAGAAGTCAGCATGGAAAAGAGCATTTTCTATTCGGGCTCCAGAGCTTTGAAATGCCCTACCGATAGATATCAGAACTGCTACCTCAGTAAAAACATTTAAGACACGATTAAAAACACATTTTGATGCTGTGGCCTTTAATTAACCTGTGTTGGCCGATTCGGCTAGAGCAGGGATAGGCAAACTTTTTGACTTGCGGGCCAAATTGGGTTCTGAATTTTGATCGGGGGGCCGAACCAGGAGCAGATGGATGTAGTATTTGTGTGAATATTTGTGTAATATAAACGACCTGTAAAGGTCATTGCATAAAAAGTTTTGGCCTTTAGTAGGTAGTAAAGCATGGAGATTCAAAAAAAGTTTTAGGAAAACAAATGCATTTATTAATAGCATTAAAAAAAAAATCCCTAAAAAACTGCTATCAGTGATTCTCATAAAATACGACACTGCCTGCAGGTCAGATTAATGAAAGATGTTTATCTTATGAGATCACATCAAACGGCAAACATTCTGACCAAATATATCATCTTGAAGAATCGGTGAAAGCATACATCCAAATAAAGTAATCAAAACGGCAACACGGTGAGGGGTATCTGAAAATCAGAGCAGAGTTTTAACTCACAAACACCTGGTAACAGAGGTGAGGAAACGGGAAACACTTCCTTAAAGTAAGTGTTGGGTTGACAACATTTATCTGAAATCAATCTCAGAGACGGTAGGTCTTTTTGGCTTAGCGTTTTCTTCCGCGCAGAAGGACGCACCCCAGACACACACAGCAAGTGTGGCTGAGATCCGCGCTCTTCTCGAGTTTAGCCGTGTCTTTTATTGAGAAAGAAACAATTGGGCAAGTGTACATGATCGGGTAGGTTTCCAGACAGGAAGGACATCTCATTACCACAGAACAAAGGGGATACTCTTATGGACGGGGGGCAGTATGGACGTCTCATGACCATTAGCTTAACAAAGACGTAGTCTTAGTGCCCTTGGGAATACATCGCTGTGCCGTACTCATGACTTCAACTTAAATAAGACCTTTGTCTGCTTCAGACATCCCATGACAATCTCATGATCTGTACATGTCTAGCTAACTGTGGGGCTTAGTGTATAGCGTGGCTCATGACTCCAGTCATTAGCCGGCCATATGCCCCCAAGTCATTATCACGAGGCCAGACTGTCACATACTGCGGAGAATCTTGCACACAAAAGTAGATACATAGATTCCAATGATAAAAAGTACATTATTCCCAACAGTAAGCCTTAAGAACTTTACAGGTTAACATTAGTCACAAACAGGTGGTGCATCAATGTCCTTGAGCACATATGTCAGAGTCAAGGCCCGCGGGCCACATCCGGCCCGCGAGAAGGTTTTTTACGGCCCCTGGGATGATCTTTATTTATTATTAGAACCGGCCCGCAGACCGCAGCAAGCCGGCAGCCCGCAGATCTTTTACACGCACCAATACTACATTTCCCACAATGCAACGGTGACGCACCGAGCAGTACGCTGCTTCATTTCAGTGTTTATTATTAGCAGTCAGCATAACTGTAAAATTAACTTTCAAAAATGGCAAAAAGAAAGGTGGACACTGAGAACTGGGGGTTTCAAACAAGTGGGAGTCGGAGTATATCTTCACGGAGGTAGCTGGAAAACCTGTGTCTTCTGTGTGGAGAAAGTGTGGCGGTACTGAAAGAGTATAATCTGAGACGACATTATGAAACGAAAGACGCGGATTATTTTTTTCTTTGAAGTAAATTTAGCCCACTTTTGCTAAAATAGAAAGTTTAAAAGTTAAAGTTTAATATTTGTTTTCACTGCATGTTACTTCTCCTTGAGGAAAGTGTTTTTGATTAATAGATTTTTGCATTTTATTCTATTGTATTTCAATCCAATTATATTTTAAAAATATTTCAGTTGAGTGGATGAAAGAAAATTGCTATTATTTTTTTCTTTGAAGTAAATTTAGACCACTTTTGCTAAAATATAAAATATAGGTTACTGATGGTGCCTTAAACAATACAGGTTTCTTTCATTTAATGTTCATGTTGTTAGGCTACGGATTTTAGTTATTGATCTGACTCCAAATTGCGATCAACACTTAACACATGAGTTGCTATGTCCCAATCCACACACTGGCGCACCTAACAATTTTGCAAGTTTGTTCTGTCAAAGAGAAGACCAGTAGATCAATCAGACCAAATTTACCAATTGTTTATTCCTAACAAAGCGCACTAATACAGGCCTGGGTCCCGGGTCCCTCACACTAAAACTCGTGCGTTTTTGTGACCACCAAAAGACGACACATTCTTCCGGGTTGCCCAGTTTTGAAGAAACACAATATGAATATTAAAGCATGCAAAACATTGTGTGATGATTGGTTGATGGCCATCTCCTCCCCGTCTAGGTGTTATTACTGAGGTCAGGCGGTTGGGTTTTCCCCGCGAAGGCCGACCACCTGGACGTGATGTTGTTCTCGTTTCTCACCGACCTTGAGGTGTTCTCGTCCGGTACTCCCTGTCTGGGCCTATTCCACAACACTTCGAAGAAAACAAGTTCATGCAGTTTACCTGCACATTCTTCGCCACCCACCAATCCACACGAGCACTCCGATACTAGATATTATATTAATATGATTATAAGTTTAACACAACCTTAAAAAATATGTTTGCAAACTGCCGAAAGCACATTTCCCTTTAATGTTATGGGGATTTTTATATAAAGGAAATTTGTCTTTTGTGTCTGTTGAAAATTAAAGATTACTGACAGAGCCATAAGAAAATATTGCTTTATTTATCTGATCATATTGGAATATATTTGTTAGGTTTTCAGTAGGTTCAATTAGGTTCACTAGACTATATGCGTCATTTAAAAACATTTCAATGAACATTCGATCAGTCCGGCCCTTGGCTTGTAGCAAAATTTTTTATTTGGCCCTCCGTCCATTTGACTTTGACACCCCTGTCCTTGAGCATCCTGCATTGTTTGAAAATGAGAATGGTCGCTAGTTTCAATCCCTGCTATTTGTACAGATCATATTCAAAATGCATTTTTTTACAACAAACTTGAAAGCCTCCCCTTCACTTTCAGTGGGAACAGTGTTGTTGGTCTCCCTTTTTTTGCTAGTGTGTCATAGTCTGGAGTAAAATTTGTTGTGGCAATTCTTAGGAGAGATCCGAGGTGTTGGTCCGTTTACCTAGATCTGTGACGGGTTGATGTTGATGTTCATGTGCCTGAACGTCACGTCGCGTACGTCGAGCCAAATTGGCCACTCTTTTTAAACACTCGGCGGTCAGTGTCCACCTTGCTTTTCCTTGGGCGACTCATTTTAATGGAAGGATTCCAGGGGAAGGTTTGTGGGTGGCTTTAACGTAAAACTGTATCCGAAAGCTCGGCGCGCAAATTACAAGAATGCACTGATACAAATAGAGCGCGAGTGCGCCATTTCCGTACTACTGAGTACGTACACGCACTTGTGAGTGTGCACCGAGCTTTCTGACACGGCTTCCGGTAGTAAATGTGCAGGCGAGTGGTTCCCCATCTACTGTCAAATTTTGCACAATTTTGAGGCTTGTCTGTGATCTGGGGCTATATAAATAAACATGACCTGACTTGACCCCCGTGAGGATGAAGTGTGGACTTCCTCTGCCAGATGGCTGTCATTTCGTATGAGTCAATCAAATGGCTTTTTATCCTATATTCGTTATCTTCCCACTGTACACATTGGACTTTAGTTACAACTCTGAGCTGTGGATGACCAACTATTGTGGGAGGTATACCAAGGATGACAATGAGGAGTACAGCTGTCTGGTGGGGACCTTTGCCGTCTGGAGCCGCTCCAACCATCTGGAACTTAACGTCTCCAAGACAAAGGAGCTGGTCATAGAATTTGGGAAACTTGGGCTAGGAGATAGAGGGTGTGGACAGATATCTTGGGTTGTGGTGGATGGTTAACTGGACTGGTCAGCACACATGAGCGACCTGCACAGAAAGATGCAGCATAAGTTGTACTTCCTGAGGAGGCAGCTGTTGTTCAACATCTGGAACAAAGTGTTAGATATTTTCTACCAGTTTGCGGTTTCTAGTGTATCATTCTACACTGTGGTGTGCTGGTGGAGCAGCACATCCAAGGAGGATGCTTCCAGACTGGACAGGCAAGGAGTGATAATCAAGGAGCTGGGCTCTCTGGTGGAATAGACAAGATTCAAGAATTTTTATTCGCCATGTTTGAGCATGCCAAACAAGGAATTTGACTTTGGTACATCATAGCCTCTGTTCAACATTTAGGTGACTAACAACACTCAGGACGTGTGCGAAAATTGACAAATATTCTCATAGTACACATAATACAGACAATTCAAAAAAGGCGTGGAGAGTAGGATGTTATTGCACAGCAATGACTCTGAGACTCTAAGAGTGGTGTGAGTTCATCAAAGCGACAGACAGCCTGGGGGAAGAAGCTGTCTCTGTGTCTGCTGGTTTTGGCGTTCAGGGCTCTACAGGACTGTCTCAGAAAATTTGAATATTGTGATAAAGTTCTTTATTTTCTTAAATGCAATTAAAAAAACAAAAATGTAATACATTCTGGATTCATTACAAGTCAACTAAAATATTGCAAGCCTTTTTTTATTTTAATATTGCTGATTATGGCTTACCCCTCCGCGAGTCGTCACCTTATCGTGGTGGAGGGGTTTGCGTGCCCCTATGATCCCAGGAGCCATGTTGTCGGGGGCTTCATGCCCCTGGTAGGGTCACCCATGGCAAACGGGTCCTAGGTGAGGGGTCAGACAAAGCACGGCTCACCCAAGCCCCTTATGATGAAAAACATAAATGGACTTTGTTTTCCCTCGCCCGGACGCGGGTCACCGGGGCCTCCCTCTGGAGCCAGGCCTGGAGGCGGGGCTCGAAGGCGAGCGTCTGGTGGCCGAGCCTTCGCCCATGGGGCCCGGCCGGGCATAGCCCGAAATGGAAACGTGGGTCCCCCTTCCCATGGGCTCACCACCTGTGGGAGGGGCCGAAGGGGTCGGGTGCAATGTGAGCTGGGCGGCAGCCACAGGCAGGGACCTTGGCGGTCTGATCCCCGGCTGCAGAAGCTGGCTCTTGGAACATGGAATGTCACCTCTCTGGCTGGAAAGGAGCCCGAGCTGGTGTGCGAGGCAGAAAGATTCCGACTAGATATAGTCGGACTAGCCTCCACGCACAGTTTGGGTTCCAGTACAAGCCCTCTCGAGAGGGGCTGGACTCTCTTCCATTCTGGAGTTGCCCACGGTGAGAGGCGTCGAGCAGGTGTGGGTATACTTATTGCCCCCCGGCTGGGCGCCTGCACATTGGGGTTCACCCCGGTGAACGAGAGGGTAGCCTCCCTCCGCCTTCGGGTGGGGGGACGGGTCCTGACTGTTGTTTGTGTCTATGCACCAAACGGCAGCTCAGAGTACCCACCCTTCTTGGGGTCCCTGGAGGAAGTGCTGGAGAGCGCTCCTTCTGGGGACTCTATCGTTCTACTGGGTGACTTCAATGCTCACGTGGGCAATGACAGTGAGACCTGGAAGGGCGTGATTGGGAGGAACGGCCCCCCCTGATCTGAACCCGAGCGGTGTTCTATTGTTGGACTTCTGTGCTCGACACGGATTTTCAATAATGAACACCATGTTCAAACATAAGGGTGTCCATGTGTGCACTTGGCACCAGGACACCCTAGGCCGCAGTTCGATGATCGACTTTGTAGTCGTGTCATCGGATTTGCGGCCGCATGTTTTGGACACTCGGGTGAAGAGAGGGGCGGAGCTGTCAACTGATCACCACCTGGTGGTGGGTTGGCTCCGATGGTGGGGGAAGATGCCGGTCCGACCTGGCAGACCCAAACGCTCTGTGAGGGTCTGCTGGGAACGTCTGGCAGAATCTCCTGTCAGGAAGAGCTTCAACTCCCACCTCCGGCAGAGCTTTTCCCACGTCCCGGGGGAGGCGGGGGACATTGAGTCTGAGTGGACCATGTTCCGCGCCTCCATTGTTGAGGCGGCCGACCGGAGCTGTGGCCGTAAGGTCGTTGGTGCCTGTCGTGGCGGCAATCCCCGAACCCGCTGGTGGACACCGGCGGTAAGGGATGCCGTCAAGCTGAAGAAGGAGTCCTATTGGGCCGTTTTGGCCTGCAGGACTCCGGAGGTAGCTGACAGGTACCGAATGGCCAAGCGGAACGCGGCTTCGGCGGTTGCTGAGGCAAAAACCCGGGCGTGGGAGGAGTTCGGTGAGGCCATGGAGAATGACTTTCGGACGGCTTCGAGGAAATTCTGGTCCACCATCCGGCGTCTCAGGAGGGGAAAGCAGTGCAACGTCAACACTGTTTACAGTGGGGATGGCGTGCTGCTGACCTCGACTCGGGACGTCGTGAGTCGGTGGGAAGAATACTTCGAAGACCTCCTCAATTCCACCTACACGCCTTCCATTGAGGAAGCAGGGCCTGGAGACTCTGAGGCGGATTCTCCAATCTCTGGGGTCGAAGTCACTGACGTAGTTAAAAAACTCCTCGGTGGAAAGGCCCCGGGGGTGGATGAGATCCGCCCGGAGTTCTTAAAGGCTCTGGATGTTGTGGGGCTGTCATGGCTGACACGCCTCTACAACGTTGCGTGGACATCGGGGACAGTGCCTCTGGATTGGCAGACTGGGGTGGTGGTTCCCCTCTTTAAGAAGGGGGACCGGAGGGTGTGTTCCAATTACAGGGGAATCACACTCCTCAGCCTCCCTGGTAAGGTCTATTCAGGGGTGCTGGAGAGGAGGGTCCGTCGGGAGGTCGAACCTCGGATTCAGGAGGAGCAGTGTGGCTTTCGTCCTGGCCGTGGAACAGTGGACCAGCTCTACACCCTCGGCAGGATCCTCGAGGGTGCATGGGAGGTCGCCCAACCAGTCCACATGTGTTTTGTGGACATGGAGAAGGCGTTCGACCGTGTCCCTCGGGAGGTTCTGTGGAGGGTGCTTCGGGAGTACGGGGTGCCGAGCCAACTGATAAGGGCGGTTCGGTCCCTGTATCACCGATGCCAGAGTCTGGTCCGCATTTCCGGCAGTAAGTCGGATTCGTTCCCAGTGAGGGTTGGACTCCGCCAAGGCTGCCCTTTGTCACCGATTCTGTTCATAATTTTTATGGACAGAATTTCTAGGCGCAGCCGAGGCGTTGAGGGGGTCCGGTTTGGGGACCTCAGCATCGCGTCTCTGCTTTTTGCAGATGACGTGGTGCTGTTGGCTTCTTCAGGCCGTGATCTACATCTCTCGCTGGAACGGTTCGCAGCCGAGTGTGAAGCCGTCGGGATGAGGGTCAGCACCTCCAAATCCGAGTCCATGGTCCTCGATCGGAAAAGGGTGGAATGCCCTCTCCGGATCGGGGATGAGATCCTGCCCCAAGTGGAGGAGTTCACGTATCTTGGAGTCTTGTTCACGAGTGAGGGGAGGATGGAGCGTGAGATCGACAGGCGGATCGGTGCAGCGTCAGCAGTAATGCGGACCCTGTACCGGTCCGTTGTGGTGAAGAGAGAGCTGAGCCAAAAGGCAAAGCTCTCAATTTACCGGTCGATTTACGCTCCTACCCTCACCTATGGTCACGAGCTATGGGTCGTGACCGAAAGAACGAGATCTCGGATACAAGCGGCCGAAATGAGTTTTCTCCGCAGGATGTCCGGGCTCTCCCTTAGAGATAGGGTGAGAAGCTCGGTCATCCGGGAGAGACTCGGAGTAGAGTCGCTACTCCTCCACGTTGAGAGGAGCCAGATGAGGTGGCTCGGGCATCTTATCAGGATGCCTCCTGGACGCCTCCCTGGGGAGGTGTTCCGGGCATGTCCCACCGGTAGGAGACCCCGGGGACGACCCAGGACGCGCTGGAGAGACTATGTCTCTCAGCTGGCCTGGGAACGCCTTGGGATCCCCCGGGATGAGCTGGATGAAGTGGCTGGGGAGAGGGAAGTCTGGGAGTCCCTCCTAAAGCTGCTGCCCCCGCGACCCGACGGAAGAAGATGGATGGATGGATGGATGGATGGATGGATGGATGGATGATTATGGCTTACAGCTTAAGAAAACTCCAAAATCCTATATCAAAATATTAGAATATTTCCTCAGACCAAGTAAAAAAAAAAAGATTTATAGCAGCAAAACAAAATCAAACATTTGAAAATGTTCATTAATGCAGTGGTCCCCAACCTCTTTTGCGCCACGGACCGGTTAACGTGTCAGAAATATTTCCGCGTACCGGCCTTTATAGACTGCTCAAAAAAATTAAAGGAACACTTTGAAAACACATCAGATTTCAATGGTGAATTTTTTGGGGGGACATATCTACACTGATATGGACAGTTTAATGTCTCAGGAACAAAAGGATGTCACATCTTTTAATGGAAATAAAAGTTTTCAGCCTACAGAGGGCTCAGTATACAGACACCCCAAAAATCAAAGTGAAAAAATGATATGGCAGGCTCGTCCTTTTTGCCTAAATTCAATTTCTGCAACTCAAAATTATTTTCAATATCTTGTGTGGCCCCCATGAGCTTGTATGCATGCTTGACAACGTCGCGGCATGCTCCTAATGAGACGACGGATGGTGTCTTGTGAGATGTCCTCCCAGATCTGTCTTAAGGGCATCAGTGAGCTCCTGTAAAGTCTGAGGAGCAACCTGGTGGCATATGATGGACCAGAACATTACGTTCCAGAGGTGTTCTATCGGGTTTAGATCAGGTGATCGTGAGGGCCATTCAATTGTGTCAATTCCTTCATCCTCCAGATATTGTCTGCATACTCTTGCCAATAGGCCGGACATTGATGTGGATCAGGAGGAACCCAGGAACTACTGCACCAGCGTAGGGTCTGACCATGGGTGCAAGGATTTCATCCCGACACCTAATGGCAGTCAGACTGCCGTTCTCTAGCCTGTAGAGGTCTGTTCGACCCTCCATGAAAATGCCTCCCCAGACCATCACTGACCCACCACCAAACCGGTCATGCTGAATGATGTTGCAGGCAGCATAGCGTTCTCCTTTGCTTCTCCAGACCCTTTCATGTCTATCACAGGTGCTCAGGGTAAACCTGCTCTCATCTGTGAAAAGCACAGGGTACCAGTGGCGGACTTGCTAATTCTGGTGTTCTACGGCAAATGCCAATCGAGCTCCACGGTGCTGAGCAATGAGCACAGGAAACACGACAGGACGTCGAGCCCTGAGGCCACCCTCGTGACGTCTGTTTCTGACTGTTTGGGCAGAACATTCACACCAGTAACCTGCTGGAGGTCATTTTGTAGGGCTCGGGCAGTGCTCAACCTGTTCCTCCTTGCACAAAGCAGCAGATATCGGTCCTGCTGATGGAATGAGGACCCTCTACGGCCCTGTCCAGCTCTCCTAGAGTAACTGCCTGTCTCCTGGAATTTCCTCCATGCTCTGGAGATTGTACTGGGAGACACATCAAATCTTCTTGCAACAGCACGCATGGATGTGCCATCCTGGAGGAGTTAGACAATCTGCGCAACTTCAGGAGGGTTAAGAAATCACCTCATGCTCCCAGTCGTGATAATGACTCTAGCTAAAGCCAACACTAGTGGAAAAACAGTTAAAAAAGATCAAGAGGGAGGAACTTGAAATGGCCTCCACCTGCAAAATCAGTCCTGTTTTGGGGACCATCTCGTTGTTGCCCCTCTAGTGCACCTGTTGTTAATTCCATCAACACCAATGCAGCTGAAACTGATTAACAACCCCCTCTACCTGACCAAAACCTTATCAGAAAAGTCTAATTGAATTCATGACATACCCTGATAAAAAACTGTTCCTTTAATTTTTTTGAGCAGTGTATAAATAAATAATACATTTATATAAATAAATAATACATTCATAATAAATATATAAATACGATGAAATAAAATGATACGACTGGCATAAAAACAAGTACAAACGACATAAAAATAAAACTCACTATTACATTGAATTAGTGGGTGCACTGAGCTTGTTTCTCTCATCTAGGCGTAAGCGGAGACAATGACACCCAAAGTGGTTAAGGTTTGTCTTTTAATGCAGGATGCTTGGTCTCCATGTGCCGAAGCAGTTTTGCTAACGAGGCACTTTCATTGCTTCGTTAGCTAGCCTGTCGTTAGCTAGCCTGAGTGGGCTTGGCTTCCATATTTTAAGTAGGACTCCAGAAATGTTCTTTTAAATGCAGCTTTCCTTATCTTAGAAGTCGTAGCCTCTTCTTCCGTCTCCTCATTGGGGTTTTTTCCCTTTCCGAAGAAGCCTTCCAAACATCTCTGTTTCTTGCTAATTTTTGCTTTCTTCGTGGGCTCGACTGACGTGTCATGTCATGTGACCGAGACAATTATATTTTTCAAAATATATTCTTACTCAGTTTTGCTAGCTTTGCAGTCTCGACTGGGGAAACTTGTCACGTGACCGGGACGAGCGTCTTGAACTGAATTGATTGTCGATTAAAAAAAAAATAAAAATAAAATCCTGTGCGGCTAGGCAGCCCGGTACCAAGTGACCCACGGACCGGTACCGGTCCGCAGCCCCGTGGTTGGGGACCCCTGCATTAATGCACTCAGTACTTGGTTGGGAATCCTTTTGCACGGATTACTGCATCATTGCAGCGTGGCATGGAGGCAATCAGCCTGTGGCATTACTGAGGTGTTATGGATGCCCAGGATGCTTCAATAGCGGCCTTTAGCTCATTTGCATTGATGGGTCTGGTGTCTTTCAGCTTCTTCTTCACAATACCCCACAAATTCTCTATGGGGTTCAGGTCAGGAGAATTGGCAGGCCAATAGAGGACAGTAATGCCATGATCAGTACACCATTTACTGGTGGTTTTGGCACTGTGGGCAGGTGCCAGATCATGCTGGAAAATGTAAATCATCTCCATAGAGCTCTTCAGCAGACGGAAGCATGTAGTGCTCTAAAATCTCCATTTACTCTGGACTTGATGAAACACAGTGGACCAACACCAGCAGCTGACATGGCTCCCCAAACCATCGCTGACTGTGGGAACTTCACATTGGATTTCAAGCAACTTGGAATTTGCTCCTCTCCAGCCTTTCTCCAGACTCTGGCACCTTGGCTTCCAAATGAAATACAAAATTTACTTTCGTCTGAAAAGAGGACTTTGGACCACTCTGCAACTGTCCAGTGCTTCTTTTCCATAGCCCAAGTAAGACACTTCTTCCGTTGTCTTGAGTTCAGAAGTGGCTTGACCATGGGAAAACGGCTATTGCAGCCCATTTCCCGGACACGTCTGTGAACAGTGGCTTTTGATACCTGGACTCCAGCTTCAGTCCACTGTCTTTGAAGCTTCCCCAAATTCTGGAAGCGACTCTTCTTCACAATGCTGCAGTCATGTCTCTTGGTTGTGCAGGGTTTTCTGCCACATTTCCCCCTTCCAACAGACTTTTTGTGGATGTGCTTTGAAACTGCACTCTGTGAACAGCTTGCTCTTTGAAAAATGTCTTTGTGTCTTACCCTCCTGATGGAGGGTGTCAATGATGGTCCTCTGGACAGCAGTCAGATCAGCAGTCTTCCCCATGCTTGTGATTTAGTTTACTGAACCAAGCTGAGTGTTTTTCAAGGCTCAGGAAACCCTTTCAGGTGTTTCGAGTTAATTAGACGATTCAAGTGATTAGTTGAATACCCTACTAGTATACTTTTTCATGATATTCTAATATTTCGAGATATGATATTTGACTTTTATAAAGCTGTATGCCATAATCAGCAATATTAAAATAATAAAAGGCTTGCGATATTTCAGTTGATGTTTAATGAATCCACAATGTATGACATTTTTGTTTTTTTAATTACATTACAGAAAATAAAGAACTTTATCACAATATTCTAATTTTCTGAGACAGTCCTGTATAACGCCGTCCGGAGGGGAGTGGTTTGAACAGACTGCAACCTCGGTGAGAAGGGTCTGTAGAGATGTTACTTGCACGTTTACTGGTCCTTAACAGGTACAAGTCCTGGATAGATGGGAGGTTGATTCCAAGTATCTTTTCTGCAGTCCTGATTGTCCGTTGCAGTCTTGTGCTTGTCTTGTTTGGAGGCCGATCCAAACCAGGTGCAGATGATAGACTGGATGATGGCAGTATAGAAGAAGGTCTTAAGGAGCTCCCGCTGCAGGTTGAAATTCCTGAGCTGTCTCAGAAAGTACAGCCGCTGCGGGGCCTTCTTCCGGACAGAGTCTATGTGGCTGGTCCATTTCAGGTCCCGAGAGATTGTGGTTCCCAGGAACTTGAAGGTGTCTGTGGAGAGAATAGTATTACTGCAGATAGTGAGGGGTGAAATTGGTGAAGGGTCTCGCCTAAAGTCCACTGTCAACTCCACGGTCTTGAGCGGGTTCTGCTCCAGGTGGTTTTGGCTGCACCAGTGGACCAGCCGCTCCACCTCCTGTCTGTACACAGTCTCGTCACTGTTCCGAATCAGTCCAATGAGAGTGGTGTCGTCTGCATACTTCAGGAGCTTCACAGGAGAGTCACCTGAGGCGTAATCGTTAGTTGTTGGGTCTAAATACGATTAGACATTAAATCACTCGCTGGAATGAAGAGGAGAAGACAACCAGAACAGGTTTACTCGCGAGGAGAACGATAGAGCAAGCAATCTCAGTTACAACCTCCATCAGTTCTGAGTCCTTACTCCACGTGCCCCTCTTTTTAATGTTATGGTTGCCCTGGTTACAGAGGCGTTGCTACACTAAAGGGAAGGGGGATTGTGTCTGTAGCAACGCTGATTAGAAAAAGAATGTAGTGTGGTGTGAATTAGCACTTCGCTGTTGGCTCTTGACCCCCCGCAGAGGCCGTCCGCAGCTGTCTTCCTTCACAGTTGGCTGATTTGTCCTCGAGGTCAACAAATGTCCTGACGCACGTTGATTGCCGCTTTGCTGTGGAACAAATGCAACTAGACCTTTGCTAACTTTATCTACTTGGTAATTAACACACAATAGTAATAAGTAACTTGTCCTAAACATTTCAACACACATTAAGCAAACGTGAGGTAACCGGTATGCAGTTCCTTAAACAAACATTGAGTAAATATGGGATAACTTTTATGCAACTACTTCTAACTGTATGTATCCCTTAACAAAGAAAAACAGGTCTGATAAACTACAATCTATGAACCAAACCTATATCTAAATAGAAGGAATGAAGTTCCTGTGAATCAAACAAAGAACATTTCACCTATGCAAATAAGCCCTGCTCGTTGTTAGTGAAGGACTCTTACGGGAACCAAAACACACAGACAACATAAGGACAGGAAGGATACAAATGGCTGACAGGGATCAAAAGACATCCCTATCACATAAAAGGAAGAACCTAGATAAAAGGAAAGATAAACTCGTAAAGGCGAGGCCTCCAGGTCTGGCAGGCCAAAGCTTCACTTAAAATTATTCCAACATTTCCCCCTGTTTATCACATATTTGCTCAATTTTTACATCACCAAAAACACCCACTTCACTCGATTTTCAGTTGTCGGATTACAGGTATGAGCACAAATATGTTTACACCCAAAAGGTTAGTTGTTGCATCATCATCATTCGGAAACACCCAGATCTGGGAAAAAGTCTGTAAACTCAAGTGCAAAAATTTCATCTTCATCGTTATCAACATGTTGGCGTTCAGACATTAGGCATACCCGGACCATCTTGTCTTCCATGGGCGATATTGCTGTAGTGATGAGACGATTAAACAGAGCACGCAGACATGGAATACAACAACATCCACATAAGGTGAGTATAGCAGTAAATACTGCAACTGATATTATAATTGAGGACACAAGCGCTTTATACTTCCCAAAGGCATGCATCCAGTTGTCCCACATTGATGTGTCCACGCCAGAGTGCTCTTTCATCCTCGTGTTGAGGGATCGCAGGCCTTCAATGGCCTTTGTCAGGCTCCCATCAGGGGCGGTGTTGTTGGGGATAAAGGTACAGCACTGTTCTCCGAACATTGCACAGACCCCTCCTTTCTCAGACAACAACATATCAAGAGCAATGCGATTCTGGAAGGCCATTAGGGAAGTCGTGGCTAGCTGTTCATGCACTGCCTCAAGCCCCGCTTGTGTCCAATTGCCCAATTTTTTCACGTTGTAATGGATGTAATTTATCCTGTCTACGTTTTTGTTTATCGTACACCACCAACAAATGGAAGACTCCCATCTTGCTACAATTTGGTCAATTAATTCTTATTAATCAGGAACTCCTCTGGGGACTCTAATTGCATCAATTAAAGTCAGATCATCGTCGCCTCTCAAATTTAAAGACATTTTGGTTTTTACCAGCTTTTCCCCAGATCTTGGCGTGTCGATACATATACAATTTTGCTTTACTACATTCTCTAGAAGCAGTGGTTTCTTTTCTTTTCCTCAACGGATATTATATAGAACGCTCTGTTGTACATTTCACAATCAGTAGACGTGACAGATTTCACACAATCTTTGGTCAATGGTAATGGTACAACATAAAGAATCGGTCGCAAACCCATACACATGACATATTCATTTTTTTCTTCTTTTTTTTTTTTTCTCTCTGGTTTGCAGCTTGTTTTTCCATTAGCAATCAATCGTTTCTTTTACCAGTTACTCTTATAGGTAGTTACCTGAAACGAATTATCAAACATTCATTTTAGAGATATTAATTTCATTCTTTAACTTCTACAGCTGTTGTTGCCAAAGTATTATTTCGTTACATAACATTTTTGCCACTGTTAAGGCATTCAGTGTTTACTTTGAAGCCAATTCAATCCATTTTGAGAATGCATCTATTATGACCAGACATTATAACCCTATGGATTGAGTTTAGCACATGGTAAACAAGCTCTACAATTTTTTTTTTTTAATAAATGTTTTGTATATGAATCAAATCCATATGTTGTATAAAGCCGACTGAACTGCCCTTTCATCCCCCCTGTTGAGCCATGTGTCAAGTCAACATCACGTGACAACTTCATGGCTCAATATTGCTGCCCATATGTATCGGTTCATTTGTACGAGCACATAATATTGCTGCCCATTTGCATCGGAAGTTTTTCTTTCTTAAAGTGACAAACCAATCCACCAATCGGAAAAAAATCAACAAAATAACTGCCAGTGAATTAATATAATAGTTAATTGTTGTTGTTTCTTAACTTTAACTAGCTCAATCGCTCTCTTATTCTCAAATTTTAAATTTAGCTTTAAAATGTCGTTATTACATAATTTTTCTTCATCCAATTCCAGAAAGCAAGTTCTTTCCATCTCTCAAATTTTGTTTCATCAAGGCTAGGCATTAATGCAGTGTGGACCAGTTTCTGCCCATAAACAAATTGCTTGCTTTTCCTTACTTCCTATTTTTTCAAAATTGATTTTGTTTTGCGGTGCAAATCAGATAGACTACAGTCTAATAAATTATTTTGTGCACCTACGTATATTAGCCAATTTCATCCTTTTAACACATAACGCTGACAGCACACAGACAACACAAAAAACAGCAGAGACACAGATCACCAACAATACCAACAAACAACGCTGCGCAAACGTCATCCTCTATTTTGACGTTTTGGTTATATATATATTATATATATATTTTTTTTCATCAGTGCCTTTTATCCTTCATGCTAATGTCACATCTTCCTTAAGCATCACCCTGCTTCAAACATTCTCTGAGAAACTCACACTTTCCCTGCCTCGCCCAGAGCCATAGCACCCCCCGTGCGAGGGGGGGACGCGGCATCAATGTTGATTGGTCACAGGCTGGCCATTTCCTGCAACAATCATGATGCCGGCCCACCGCCCACACGAGCATAGCACAGGCCTACGCGCACAGCCCCGACCCGCGACTACGCGCGAGCGCAGGCACGCTTCCTATCAAGCCACCGTTCTCGTCACCTTCTGCCACACACGTCTTATTTTCTCTACTGCCACACACTGCTCATCTTAGGTTCTCCAACCAACTTAAGCACACCATCACCCACTTCTCAATTACCCTATTATTGCTCAACAGCCTCCTGAACATTCCTATTTTTTATTTCTTTCATAGGACACACATCTCACTCACACGCTCACACATATACACAACATTCATGAGGATCCTCTGCGCGCACGCACACACAAACAACAGCACAAGAGGTTGACGCACAACATATAAGACCACATAGAGCGTACTAAGAACACCCTTTTTGCTCATCTTACATGTCAGATTTATTCTCCATTTTAGTTTCAGGAGCTATTTGTAATTCAGTTCCATTTATTTTGCAAATTTTAACTTCAGTGTTTCTTTATCTTATTTTATCCTTTTAACACAAATATCTCCTGTATATTTAAGCTAATTTCTCTTTAATTTTGGCTGCCAGGTCCCCACTTTATTACATGAGAATCTGATTTATTTTGATCTTGTACTAGTCATTATTGTTTTGTTTATATGGACAATTGTGTGCCATGTGGCCCTTTTCTCCACAATTCCAACATTCACGTTCACTATAAGGTACAAATCCTCTCCCGTGGCCCTTGGAGCCTCCTCTATTAGTGGCTCCTCGCCCCCTCTGACCTTTCCACCTTCTGCCTGTATCTTGGTAGAAAGTGTCACTGTCCTCATCTACCAAAAAAATGTCTTTTGTCGCTTTCACTTGTTTCTGTTTTTCTTTGACTACTTTTTCTGCATGGAGGGCGTGATTTATGTATTCCTCCAAAGTTCCGGTGTTCATGCCTATATAATGTTTGATCACCCAGCCTTGTATTGCTGGCCTGGACCCTGCGTGGATGGCATTTTTTAATTGCTGTTGATAAGCACCTTGAGGCGCAATATCTTCCACCAGCCCACTGTGTGTTTTAAACACTTTTGTCATGTGCACTCGATACTCGTCAAAGGCTTCATTATCATTTTGTTTTGTTCTCCCTATCTCTGTATAATTTGCTCTCATTCTATATCTGTTGCGTACCCGGTTAATCAGCCCTTCCATTTGATTAATTAATTCTGGGCTATTATAGGGTAAGGGTTGACCCCGAGCATTTATGGGTGCCCACTCTCCTCTGACCAAATGCCACTCTGGGCCCAAAGCAGTCATCCAGACTTGTTGGACTTCAGTCCCATTCAAACTATAAGATCTCCTCAAGTCTTCCATTCCTGTACAGAACTGTTCCACATCCTCCCTATAAGAAACTACCCCTTCTAATGCTTTCCTTACATCATCCATTGTCCATGTTCTGTAAACCATTACCACCCTGGGGTGTACTTGTTCATTTCTTGGGTCATAATTTGGGTTGGCCACTTGTATCATTGGATACAGTGGCATATCTGGAGTTAATTCTGAATTTTCAACAGTTGCCTCTTCAGCAACTGGGGCTGAAGGCCCAGGTTTGGTTCTAGGGATTAATGTATAGTTTGCTCCCATTTCCTTTGACCAATCCATTTCTATTGGGTTTTTCTGTCTGGTGGCTCTGTCTGTTAACCCATAAGGGGGGTTGACCCCTCTTGTGCACCAGTGTCGGGTATTTGTGGATACAACTTCTCTATGACCTTGTTTTGAAGTTGTAGCATGTGCTTTCCCTACGCGCTTCTCTACTTCCTCTACACCTCCCCCTTCTTCTCTAGCTTGCTGTAAATTTTGATTATCTCTTGCCTGCCTACTATTAGGCCCAGTCTCATCATCTTCCTTCCTACAATACAGTGCCTTTTCCACTTTCTCTTTTTCTCCCCTCTCTCTCTCTCCTGCTACTTTGAGCCAAAACACCACATCCTCATCTCCTTCTTTTTTCATCTTTCTAGGGTCTCTCTTTGTTCTCTCTTTCATGGCGCCTCTAAGTTCTATCAATTTGGTTGTTTTTAGTTGTCCCTCAAATTTATATTTCTTAACCCATTTATCGAGGTTTTTAAATCGGTCGGGATCCTGCCTTTCAATTATTTTCCAATCTTTACATTTAAGATTATCTCGGATATTATTTTTACTCTTCCCGTTCCCCATTTTAATCAATTTGGTCCCAACTGTAAAACCATAGGGGTTTCTAAAGTCGGGTGTTTCCAGTGGGATAACGAAAAGATCCTGTGGTGATTCTCACTTCTACCAGCGTTCTGGTGGAGAATCCTTGCCTATTGCGTCCACAGAACCACGTTATGTGTTCCCCACTGCTTTAATATGGAATACTGTATCTAGTGATACGTATTCCCATTCACACTCCCAATCACTCAGTATTACGGAATTTTCGGCATCACGTGGACTTCCGCTGACCTTTTTTTTTTTGACGGGCCTCTCCGTCAGACACCTCTGTCCTTTAACCGGTTTGTTACACTGGCGTTGTGTAACTTTTATTTAAACGGACCTTTCCGTTTTGGTACCTTTAGAACGAACCTTTCCGTTCTGTCCTAGGACTTTTATAGGGCACCGAGCCCTCGGCCGCTCATTCCTTTTATATAAAAAAAACAAACTCACCCTCTGGTTCTCTTCACTTCTGCACCTCGGACTGCCTTCAACCCTTAGATCCCAGCTGACGAGCAGACAGCCAGCCTTTGAAAAGGATTCTAGGACCCCACCTAGGAAGGTCCTGCCGCGCGCGGTCTTTCTGGATCTCTGCTGCCGTCCGCTGGAATCCTCAGGTGTGTTGGCATCCGGCTCGAAGGACCAATTAAATGTTGGGTCTAAATACGATTAGACATTAAATCACTCGCTGGAATGAAGAGGAGAAGACAACCAGAACAGGTTTACTCGCGAGGAGAACGATAGAGCAAGCAATCTCAGTTACAACCTCCATCAGTTCTGAGTCCTTACTCCACGTGCCCCTCTTTTTAATGTTATGGTTGCCCTGGTTACAGAGGCGTTGCTACACTAAAGGGAAGGGGGATTGTGTCTGTAGCAACGCTGATTAGAAAAAGAATGTAGTGTGGTGTGAATTAGCACTTCGCTGTTGGCTCTTGACCCCCCCCAGAGGCCGTCCGCAGCTGTCTTCCTTCACAGTTGGCTGATTTGTCCTCGAGGTCAACAAATGTCCTGACGCACGTTGATTGCCGCTTTGCTGTCCTGCTGTGGAACAAATGCAACTAGACCTTTGCTAACTTTATCTACTTGGTAATTAACACACAATAGTAATAAGTAACTTGTCCTAAACATTTCAACACACATTAAGCAAACGTGAGGTAACCGGTATGCAGTTCCTTAAACAAACATTGAGTAAATATGGGATAACTTTTATGCAACTACTTCTAACTGTATGTATCCCTTAACAAAGAAAAACAGGTCTGATAAACTACAATCTATGAACCAAACCTATATCTAAATAGAAGGAATGAAGTTCCTGTGAATCAAACAAAGAACATTTCACCTATGCAAATAAGCACTGCTCATTGTTAGTGAAGGACTCTTACGGGAACCAAAACACACAGACAACATAAGGACAGGAAGGATACAAATGGCTGACAGGGATCAAAAGACATCCCTATCACATAAAAGGAAGAACCTAGATAAAAGGAAAGATAAACTCGTAAAGGCGAGGCCTCCAGGTCTGGCAGGCCAAAGCTTCACTTAAAATTATTCCAACATTAGTGTAAAGAGAGAAGAAGCCCGTGATGCTCTGCAGACCTTTCCAAACTGTTGAGGGATCAGGATCGGCAGAGAGGTGTCTCTCCAGGCTCTTCCCGTAACACCACTTGGCTTTCCTGACCTCTCGGTTCAGTGTGTTTCTGGTCTGCTTGAACAGGTCCCAGTCGCCACTCCTGTAGCCCTCCTCCTTGACTTTGCGCAGCCTCCTGAGGTTCGGTCTAAACCAGGGGTGGGCAAACTTTTTGACTTGCGGGCCGAATTGGGTTCTAAATTTTGACCGGGGGGCCGAACCAGGAGCAGATGGATGTAGTGTTTGTGTGAAGTAATATTAACGACCTGTAAAGGTCATTGCATAAAAGGTTTTGGCCTTTAGTAGGTAGTAAAGCGTGGATATTCCAAAAAAGTTTTTTGAGAACAAATGCATTTATTAACAGCATTAAAAAAAAAAATCCCTAAAAAACTGCTATCAGTGATTCTCATAAAATACGACACTGTTATTATGAATAACAGTCTCCATCACTTCAGTGCCTGCAGGTCAGATTAATGAAAGATGTTTATCTTATGAGATCACATCAAACGGCAAACATTCTGACCAAGTATATCATCTTGAAGAATCGGTGAAAGCATACATCCAAATAAAGTAATCAAAACGGCAACAGGGTGAGGGGTATCTGAAAATCAGAGCAGAGTTTTAACTCACAAACCCCTGGTAACAGAGGTGAGGAAACGGGAAACACTTCCTTAAAGTAAGCCTTAAGAACTTTACAGGTTAAGATTAGTCACAAACAGGTGGTGCATCAATGTCCTTGAGGGTCCTGCATTGTTTGAAAATGAGAATGGTCGCTAGTTTCAATCCCTGCTATTTGTACAGATCATATTCAAAATGCATTTTTTTACAACAAACTTGAAAGCCTCCCCTTCATTTTCAGTGGGAACAGTGTTGTTGGTCTCCCTTTTTTTGCTAGTGTGTCATAGTCTGGAGTAAAATTTGTTGTGGCAATTCTTAGGAGAGATCCGAGGTGTCGCCAACAGCTTCTTTCTCCAGGCTGTTAGGGCCCTGAACTCGCTACCCCCTTCTGCGTAGCGTGCGGCACTGTTGCGCTATTTTCGGGAATGTCTGCTGTACGCGCACTTGCTCCTTTTTTTTTCTGCTCTGCTTAATAAGCATTAATAATTTATTTATTGTTTTGTTATTTATTCATTATTTATTCAGCACGCTTTTGTTATACTTGTTTACTTGTTTGTCTGTTGTGAGCCATGTCTTGTCACCGTGGGATAGGGGGGAACGAAATTTCGGTTTCTTTGTGTGTCTTTGGCATGTGGAGAAATTGACAATAAAGCTGACTTTGACTTTGACTTTGGTCCGTTTACCTAGATCTGTGACGGGTTGATGTTGATGTTCATGTGGCTGAACGTCACGTCGCGTACATTGAGCCAAATTGGCCACTTTTTAAACACTCGGCACTCAGTGTCCACCTTGCTTTTCCTTGGGCGACTCATTTTAATGGAAGGATTCCAGGGGAAGGTTTGTGGGTGGCTTTAGCGTAAAACTGTATCCGAAAGCTCGGCGCGCAAATTACAAGAATGCTGTCGTCACAGCCCACGCTCTAAATTCGGCACTGATACAAATAGAGCGCGAGTGCGGCATTTCCGTACTACTGAGTACGTACACGCACTTGTGAGTGTGCACCGAGCTTTCTGACACGGCTTCCGGTAGTAAATGCGCAGGCGAGTGGTTCCCCATCTACTGGGGAAACGCAGTCATTGCAGGCAAAATTACCGGAAAAAAAAAAAGTTTAATAATACAATTTATTTAGGGTTGACGGGCCGGATTAAACGGTCCCGTGGGCCTGATGTGGCCCGCGGGCCGTAGTTTGCCCATACCTGGTCTAAACCAATGTTTGTCATTGTTGTACGTGCAGAAGGTCTTAGTCTGCACACACAGATCCTCACAAAAACTGATGTATGATGTGACCGTGTCAGTGAGTTCATGCAGGTCAGAAGTTGCAGCTTCAAAAACTCCCCAATCGGTGCAGTCAAAGCAGGCTTGGAGGTCCTGCTTTGACTCCACTGTCCACTTGCTCACAGTCGTCACCACAGGCTTAGAAGTTTTTAATTTCTGCCTGTAGGCCGGGATCAGATGAACTAGACAGTGGTCCGAGAGTCCTAAACCTGCACGAGCCACAGAGTGGTATGCATCCTTTATTACGGTGTAGCAGTGGTGCAGTGTCTGTGCCCCTCTGGTGGGACACGTTATGTGCTGTCTGTATTTGGGGAGTTCGTGTGCAAGGTTCGCCCTGTTAAAATCACCCAGAACAATGATTAGTGAATTTGGTAGAAGTTTTTCCATGTCTGTCACCTAGTCAGCCAGCATCTGCGTGGCTTCACTCGCACGTGCGTGTGGTGGAATGTAAACAACCGCCATGACGATCGAGGAGAACTCCCGTGGTGAATAGAACGGCCGGCAGTTTATGAAAAGTGTTTCTAGGAGAGGGCTGCAAGACTCTTTCAACACCGTGACATCAGTACACCAACGATCATTAATATAGAAACATAGACCACCTCCCTTTGATTTTCCGGTGAGCTCCACGCTGTGGTCTGCACGAATTAGCCGAAACCCAGCTAGCTCCACGGCGTGGTGGGAGGTGCGTCCATCAAGCCACGTTTCAACAAAGCACAGCGCGGCGGATCTGCTGAAGTCCGTGTTCCTTGAAGTGAGAAGCAGCAGTTCGCCCATCTTGTTTGCCAGGGAGTGGACATTCGCTGGATGAATTGATGGTAGGGCAGAACGGAACCCTCTCTGCCTCAGCTTTACGAGGGCTCCGGCGCATTTGCCACGTCGTCTTCGGTGTGCTAGCTTGTATAGCACCGCCGCTCCGGCTAAAATCTCCGTCAAACAGTATGGATCAGCGAGAACTGGAGAGAAAATACCAGGAGAAGACTGTCCGATGTTTAACATCCCGGATTCTCTGGTAGCAGTGATCCGGGATGGACAGCAGAGGACACAGAAAACACAGAAAATGAGACAAAGTAGCAGAGGGCGATTCACCGTGGCAGCCATCCGCGGCGCCATTATGACGTCATACAAATGGTATATACAAAGACACTGACCAAACTGCGGGACATTATGGACAATACCAGCTACCCTCTGCACACAGTCATCATCGCTCAGATGGCTTGGGTTCCACGCATGAGTCTGACCCGGAGGTCACCTCATCCGGTTGAGGCCCAGGCAAGATGTGACGTTAATAGTGATACTATTTGGTGAAGGACTGCAGGTGACTCATGAGCCTGACCCAGAGGTCACCGCTGCGCCTAGGTTGGAGATGCAGCAGCGGTCTATTATACCGTATTGGCCCGAATATAAGACGGTGTTTTTTACATTGAAATAAGACTGGAAAAGTGGGGGTTGTCTTACATTCGGGGTCTAGACAATATACCCATTCACAACGCTAGATGACGCCGGATATCTTCAAAGCAAATGCTAAAATTAACTCCCCAGGCCAAAGTGAACCCCTGTCACGAAGAAAATTCAAAGTCAAATTCTGCTTTATTGTCAATTTCTTCACATGTCAAGACACACAAAGAGATCGGAATTACGTTTCCCACTATCCCACGGTGACAAGACATAGTACACAATATACATACAAGTAAACAGCACAAAAAGTAAAAACAAGAAGGCACAAACAATTAATAAATAAGAGCGATGAATAAATAAATAATCAAATAACATAGTAAATAAGAGGTGCAAAAATGGAGCAAGTGTGCATACAGCAGATAGTCAGAATATAGCGCAAAAATACAGGACGTTATGCAGCCGAGGGTGGAGGGGGGAGAGAGTTCAGGATCCTAACAGCCTGGAGTATGAAGCTGTTGGTGAGTCTGGTGGTGCAGGAGCGCAGGCTCATGTCCCTCTTCCCAGAGGGCAGAAGATCAAACAAAGAGTGAGCAGGGTGACTCACATCACACACAATCATGGTCGCCTTGTGGGTGAGATGGGAGGTGTAAATGTCCTTCAGGGAGGGGAGTGAAGCACCAATAATCTTACCAGCTGTTTTCACTATGCGCTACAGGGCCTTCATTTTGTATTCAGTGCAGCTACCACCCAACACAGCGATACAACTGGAGAGGACGCTCTCAATGGTGCCACGGTAGAATGTGGTCATGATGGCCGGAGGAGCACTTGCTCGCCTGAGTTTCCGCAGGAAGTACAAGCGGCGCTGAGCTTTCTTCACCAGCGATGCAGTGAAGAAAGACAGAGATCTCAGCTACTCTCAAATTTAAACCAGTTTGCATTATTTTATTGGAATGTTTTTCCTTATTCAGATTTGTTTCAAGACGACAGTTAGTTAGACTTCACTTCGATGGTTAATGCAGTTATTGCAATTTTGTTGTTTTATCGCAGTAGATTGGTTTATTTACATTTCAAAAACCAGAAGCCATTTATTTACAAATTGCACTTTAGTTTAAATGTTCAGATATTAAGATGTGATAGACAGTTTTTGCATGATTTCAATGACGCAAAATAACATGCTTTTTCTCTCGAATATATTGTTATAATCATTTGTTTCAGATGTACTGTAATTATTTTCTGTATAAAAATCAAATTTGGTGTTCAAAAAGTCTTTTTTTCAATATTGAGTCTTGAAAAAGAGGGGGTCGTCTTATAATCAGGGTTGTCTTATATTCGCGCCAATACCATAAATCAAATACAGGATACTGCATGGAAATCAAAACTGTGATGACGCATGCACATCTGACCTCATCCGGTTCAGGCCGGACAGGATGCACCTGCAGTCCATTTTAGAAGCTTATGAGTTATATGATGGCAACATATGACCTAATGGAACAATACTGTCATACGACGTACATACAGCCTATAAAAGGTTCGTTCCAAACGAGGGGGGCACTCTTTCGCGTCAGGCTGCCCAGAACAAAGAACACCTTCAGACGAAGATACCTTTTTCATTCTTTTTGAGATTAGACCAAAATCCGCTAAAATGAATTTCTAGAGTCTTCGAATTGGACTTTGTCAAATTTTAGGCTTGCAGATAGGCTAGGAGATGGAACCTTCAATGCAGCAGGAAGAAACCATTTTTACGGCCTGGTCCTCTCCCTCCTTTAGGCCAGCCTATATTCTCAAACAGAATTCGGATTTTTGGAACAAAAGTGAATTGATCACTTGACTTATTCCACCAAATAGCATTTTATACTTTTTGTCTATTTTTCCTCTTTTTGCTATTTTTTGAGTTTTACAATTGAGAGAACTTCGAGACTGAATAATTTTTGCTCTATTGAGTGGAATTATTGTTGTTTGTTCGAACAATTGAGACTTACAATTCTTTTTCTCACTTATTCATTAAATTTCTACTTCATAATCATTTAATTTTGAATAATGATTATTTGGATCTTTTATGCTCTAAATCTATTTTGTTTCTCTTTCATAGTCATACTTTGAAACCGTTCAGTTCTTTTTAAAGTGAAGACAGCTTTAATCCTAAACACCGGGAATTGTCAGATCTGGTTCGAAATAGTTATCTTAAGCTCAGCTAGCACGAGTCTGCGCTAGTGTAAATTAACAAATCACCGCGGTTTTAACAAGGACAGCTAAATTTATCAGAGATTTAACAAAAGCCCCAAATCAAAGGAGAATAGCCGTGAGTAGAAAGGGTGCGGTCATTCTGACGCCATGTCTCAACAGTTACTTTTACATGCATGTCACTTGACTTTAGAGCAGGGGTGCCAAACTCATTTTTTTCGCGGGCTGCACTGTAGTCATAGCTCCTTTCGGAGGGCCATTATGACTGTCAACCCACCTCATATACAATAAAAGCTACAAAACAAACTGACAAATAACTTGTTTTCAAATCAGACGAGTAAAAACTGGTCAAATATTTAAAAAAAAAAGACATGATTAAGAGTGAAGACAATTTGCAATTCTAGTAATGACACGAATTTGATGCACAATTTGTCTTCGCGGGCTACATAAAATGATGTGGCGGGCCATATCTGGCCCCCGGGCCTTGAGTTTGACACCTGTGCTTTAGAGGGATTGGCGTCCTGAAAAGATTAAATTGATGCCTTCAGAATTAATTTCTTAGAGGTGGTCAGCACTCGGACGAATATTTTCCGAACTCCTGCTTATTTAACGCTCGTCTCCCCATGAGAGCCGCGTTAGAGCAGCGGGGACAAAGGAGAGTTTTAACCTTTTAAACGGAGAGCCGGTTGCTTATGTTGACATATTATCATAATTTTGCAGCGTCGTTATTGAAAAAAGGTCAGTCAATCTGTCAGCAATGTCGCTCTCGTCACGACATGTTCAACGGAGACTCTGATTCATTTATTATTTATTCCTTGGACACCCGTTCAAGATGGACTCTGATTTATTCATATTTATTCCGAGGAACTTTAATGTCTCTCGCATTTATTTCTTACACATACGGGGCTTGCAGATAGAGTGAGAGAGAGAGCTGTCTGTATCAGACAAACAGGTGCGGGGCATAATCTGCCCCGGATTTTGTCTACTGCCTGGGCCATGTGGATTATGTTGACATCTCAAGCCAAACAAGGAAACAGATGCGGTCCTGGGCGAGCCTCCTGGCTGAGCCGTTGGCAGGCTGACACTTTTGTCTTTGTAAATGTCCATTTTAAGAATCTAGGATTCTTTTCTTTTTTTAAATTCTAACTCGTGTTCTGCAGTAGACCCGTGATGCGTTCAATGACTGCTCACACAGTCGGAAAACATACTAAACCCACGTGACAAGGCACTTGAGCTGCAGAGAGGCTGCTCATTTCTTGCTCTTAAATCAGCCACAGAGAGGCTCATTTTTTTTTATCAATTTTGATCCAATAATCATTGGTCCAATAACTACAGTGCTTCACCTAGATATGTTGCTATCAGTTGTTTCGTTCAGCTCTTTTGTGAACTTTTTCAGGAGGTCCTGAGGCTAATGCGCAACATTGACGATCGCATCGTCCACGCCCTAAATACCACCGTGCCCACAGTCTCCTTCTCGGCCAAAGTTGACGCTACACAAACTTGCAAGCAACTGTATGATTCGGTGAGTGCCCTTGTGGTGTAAAGATGTATTAAACCTTTTGTTATTACGAACTAACAATTCCTCCTAATAGGAATGGGTGAACACTAACACCAAGTATAAGTATTGGGCCAATACCAGCCTTATTTTCGTTACTCCATACTCGTGACAGAAAGCATTGCTGGTCAATGCCAATGGCTGACAGGGTGTTTTTGTGAATCGTATCCATATCAATCCTTCCATATGCCTATTAAGATGCAATTTCTGTATATGTTCGTTTACAAGGTTTATATTCATGCTTAGAATGTGTTGTTCATCCCATCCATATCACAACTGGCTGTGAACCGCTCCAGAGAGAGTTGATGACAAAAGACAGCCTTGGCAGAGTCCAACCCTCAGCAGAAACAAATCCAACTTACTGCCGGCAATGCTGACCAAGCTCTAACATTGGTGATACAGGAACCGAACAACCCTTAAGGGTTCAAAACCTCGTACTGCCTGGCGCCAAAGGTGGACCCGCGTCCAGGGAAGGGAAAACGTAGTCCAATATTATCACTCACCATGAGGGATTCCGTGAGCTGTGCTTTGTCTGGTCCTTCACCCAGGACTTGTTTGCTATGGGGGTCATAAAGCCCCAGAGAACTTGGCTCCTAGAATCACTGGGGCATTCAAACCCCTCCATCACGAAACGGTAATGGAGTGGTCAATACAATAAAATACAACTTTATTTATATAGCACATTTTACAGTGGTACGGTGGAGCACTGATGTGCTCGTCCGCCTCACAGTCCAGAATTGCAGGATTGGATTCCGACTCCAGCCTTCCTGTGTAAAGTTTGCATGTTCTGCCTATGCCTGTGTGGGTTTCCACTGGATAGTCCAGTTTCCCCCCACTTTCCAAGAACATGTAGCGTGGACCAATTGAACATTACAAATTGTCTGTAGGCAGGGTATCGGCGAGGTTGTATATGAAATGAAATTAGCGAAAAATAAGGCCAATAAAAAGTAGAATACCATTTGATGACGAATTAAATTTCTTAGCCACTATCCACTTTTTCCCGATTTGTATTAAGTGCTGGCTGAGAGAGAGAGAGAGAGAGAGAGGGAGAGAGAGAGCACGCGCACGAGAGGGAGAGAGAGAGAAGGCGAGATGGATTATAAAGTGCACCTTCATTGATTTTTTTATTTTAGAAATTATTTCATATATAGGGCGCACCGGATTAAAAGGCACATAGAAAGAAGCTACTGCATCAAACTGAGATTGACGAGGGTTAGGGTTGTGATATGCATCCACTAGATGGTGCTGTGCTAAAGCCAGTCAATGACGTAAAGTCCAACTCCCATTCCATATGAAAGTGATACGGTTTGGCTTCTAACTTGGTCCAACTACCCCACTCATTTATGAAGGAGTAATTCAATTACTTTTTGGAAAGGTAACTACCGTATTTCCTGGACTATAAGTCGCACTTACAAACTTAAAATTCACTCAAAAAAACACAGTGCGCCTTATAATGCAGAGCGCCTTATAAATGGATCAATTGATGAATTTGTTGATCCATACTGGTTGTGCACAGCGCTCTACCAAAATGTTTCAGTACGTTTCAGTACAACTAATAAATTACAAGGTCACGTCGCTTTCAGCATTACAGCAACCGTGGTCAAGGGTGTCACTGAAGTAAGCTACTACTGGTCGATTGCATGACATTTAAAAAAAAAAAAAATCTATCGGCTTGAATCCATCCCATCGCTTGATTGACATACAGGAAAGCCTGTCGGGAGGCAATAACAGTGAACTGCACATGCACAATAGACAGTAACCACACCCCCACATTTGGCTGCGCATACACAAACCCGGCGCCAAAGCTAACAAGCTAATCAATGCATTATGCATCAACGCACGCACGTTTATTTTAATGATTTAGTCTATTCTTGATAATCTGTTACAGTTGCTATAATATTTTCAAATGTATTAAATTAAAAAAAAATTGTACATAAGGAAAATGTAATACCATAGTTGCAGGCTATGGTTTTCTGAATCCTTAATAAGATAGAATGATTGTGAAAGAGTGTAACGTGCCAGTGTCTCTCCTGTGCCGGTCCCAAGCCCGGGTAAATGCAGAGGGTTGCGTCATGAAGGGCATCCGGCGTAAAAACTGTGCCAAACACTTCTCATGCAAATCATCTAGACCAGGTATGGGCAAACTACGGCCCGCGGGCCACATCCGGCCCGCGGGACAGTTTAATCCGGCCCGCCAACCCTAAATAAATTGTATTATTAAACTTTTTTTTTTTCGGTAATTTTGCCTGCAATGACTGCGTTTCCCCAGTAGATGGGGAACCACTCGCCTGCGCATTTACTACCGGAAGCCGTGTCAGAAAGCTCGGTGCACACTCACAAGTGCGTGTACGTACTCAGTAGTACGGAAATGGCGCACTCGCGCTCTATTTGTAGCAGTGCCGAATTTAGAGCGTGGGCTGTGACGACAGCATTCTTGTAATTTGCGCGCCGAGTTTTCGGATACAGTTTTACGCTAAAGCCACCCACAAACCTTCCCCTGGAATCCTTCCATTAAAATGAGTCGCCCAAGGAAAAGCAAGGTGGACACTGAGTGCCGAGTGTTTAAAAAGAGTGGCCAATTTGGCTCGACGTACGCGACGTGACGTTCAGCCACATGAACATCAACATCAAATGAACACTGAAAATGAAGGGGAGGCTTTCAAGTTTGTTGTAAAAAAATGCATTTTGAATATGATCTGTACAAATAGCAGGGATTGAAACTAGCGACCATTCTCATTTTCAAACAATGCAGGATGCTCAAGGACATTGATGCACCACCTGTTTGTGACTAATCTTAACCTTTAAAGTTCTTAAGGCTTACTTTAAGGAAGTGTTTTCCGTTTCCTCACTTCTGTTACCAGGTGTTTGTGAGTTAAAACTCTGCTCTGATTTTCAGATACCCCTCACCGTGTTGCCGTTTTGATTACTTTATTTGGATGTATGCTTTCACCGATTCTTCAAGATGATATATTTGGTCAAAATGTTTGCCGTTTGATGTGATCTCATAAGATAAACATACATCTTTCATTAATCTGACCTGCAGGGACTGAAGTGATGGAGACTGTTATTCATAATAACAGTGTCATATTTTATGAGAATCACTGATAGCAGTTTTTTAGGGATGTTTTTTTTTTTTTTTAATGCTGTTAATAAATGCATTTGTTTTCAAAAAACTTTTTTTGAATATCCATGCTTTACTACATACTAAAGGCCAAAACCTTTTATGCAATGACCTTTACAGGTCGTTTATATTACTTCACACAAACACTACATCCATCTGCTCCTGGTTCGGCCCCCCGGTCAAAATTTAGAACCCAATTCGGCCCGCAAGTCAAAAACTTTGCCCACCCCTGATCTAGACAAAAACGGGTGTTTCGCTGTGGCGACCCCTTCGGGGAAAAGCCGAAAGGAGCCACCATTTTGAAAGAGTGTAGAGCTTCAAAAGTGGTGTGTGCTCTTTCTACACATAATGAAAAAATATTTTGTCCTTTCATTGCACTTAACCACTCAGAAGGTTGTGTGAGAAAATGACTGTAATCAGTAACTTCATTAATAACCCCTCACAAGGGATGGGAATTGAGAACCGGTTCTTGTTGAGAACCAGTTCCCACGTTACCAATTCCTTGGAATTGTTTGCTATTTTGCTAACAATTCCCTTAGCGATCCCAGTCAGGACGAATTACGTCACTATGTGCGTTGCGCACGCTACGCAACATGCATAGCAACGTAAACAATGATGGCACCTGTGAGGCAGAAGCGCTCCAAAGATTGGTTACATTTTGCTAAGAAGGACGAGAATAAAGTGGTGTGCAATACTTGTATCGTTGAAATTTCATCAAAGGGAAGGCTATTGCATTCGACCTGGTAGGAGGGGGTTACAAATCTCACAATACCCTATGGAAAGTTTATATGGCTAATTCGCATGGAGGCCCAGCTGCATTGCCAAATAAGGAGTTATATTGTCTTATCACAGTGAGACCATCTGAGTGTGGAGTTTCGGTTCTGCGGTCGCATCCTCCTCCTGTTTTGGGCACTTCCCACTACCTGCAGTCACGCTGTTGTTTTCCAGACATTCACACAATCCCAGTAACCTTTATTAGTAAATTAGATTGAAAATGATTACCATAAAACACACTACAATTAACTTGTCTTCTAAATGGTAACTGTGTGTTAAACAAAAATGTAAATCCCTTAAATGTAAATTTCTACAAAGTGAAAAAGGTAGGAATGTGCATATGAATTTTGACATCTAAAAATCAACATTTTGAGCATGAGGTGACAACAGAACATGACAAACCAAGCTAAGTATCAATGCGCATTACAATGCTTGTCTCTTTGATTACTGTGAAGTGGGTGGACAGAGATGGGGGGGCGAAAAAAAACAGGAAGTGAGTGCCAAATGCAGATGGGCCAGTTTCCCGTAAATATGATCCCAAAAAGCCTTTAAATCACAACATATTCTTTTAGTGTCATGTCTTACTACTGATATAATTTTTGCATATAGACCAATTATATAAGTGCCGATGTTCAGCCCAGTGAACTGTCCCTTAAAATGACATTAAGCCTTTTGTGTATTGAGCATTTTAAACTGTCAATGTTGTTATAGTGGTGCTCACTCTAACTTATTTTGCAAGAACCACACGGGAGACAGTATGCCTTTTGAACACTTGCAAGTGGAGAGCTCGTTCGTCACCGTGCATACAGCGATGATCGAATGAAGTCTGACTCAGGCCTCCTTCAAGAGCATTTTTATTGAGAGCAACAGGGTGTGGGGTGAGAGTGGGGGTGAGAGTGGACAGGATGGGGTTGAAGCCCCTTTTACCCCAGTAAAACGAGTGTTTTACAACGTTGTGTAAACAGAACAACTTTGATTGCTTCCTCTGCAGCTGGTCAATCAGTTCAAAAGATCGTAGTATTTTGTTCTACTACTTTTGTTAAGACAGGACACGTTTGGTTAATTATTACAGGTTACATTCCAACATAAGCATAGGATCAAACTAATCTATAAACCTTAACATATCCCTCCTGTTTATCATATGATTATGTCACCCCGATTAACAAACTTAAGCAAGAAAATATAATGAAGATAGAATAATAAAAATAAAAACACAGAAACATCATTGTATTCATCACTTGTGAGGCATCTTCGACGGTCAAATCATCAAGTTTCTCTGAAAAACGATCAGCCAATCAGCATTATCGCAATCTTCTGTCCGCAGCGCATTAAAATCATCACATTCACATGCCTGAGATGCTGTATTCGCACTTCAGCGACGGTATAAGACACAGATCTTGATACAGCTGACTTGTAACATGAGATAACACAGGTCGTAAACAAGCACAATAATACCAGCACAACAAGCATAGGAGTCACAAGTTTCAGCAGCAGTTGCCACCAAGCGCCAGAGACTAGCCATGAAAAGAAATCCCATTGATGTGGGATTTTATCCTCCGACATGGCCTGCTGTAAATTTTTCAGTGAGTTCACGGCGTCGTTGATGTGAGCGTCATTAACTCCTGGAATGTATGTGCAACAGGAAGTCCCAATGATGTGGCACATGCCACCTTGCTCTGCAGTCATCAAGTCCAGAATCAACCTGTTTTGCAAGACCATCAGTCTAATAGCCTGAATCTCTCTGTTTTGTCCAGCATTGACCTGCAGCGACAGAGATTCTGAAAAGATTGGAAACGATAGTTCAGTGTCTCGATGAAGAGTGAGTGTTTTCCAACTCCGATCCAAGGAAAACGCGCATGAACGAATTTGTCTCCAACGGACAATACTTTGTGGCTGTCAGGGACATTCGCACCCCAGACGGGGTAATGCGGTTCAAAGGCTGCAACAGCCCTGCGTCGACGTCCAGAAGAGTTGTATGCTGTCGTCAGCTGATGATGTTGTATCCTGTAGGTGTGGTCGGTCACTAACACTGGTGCACACACTCCTGTCCAGTTGGCGGGCAGCATTGGACAACTCTTATGAGCACAAAGCCACGAGCCATTCTGAATGAAGTAGGTCCCGTCCGATGGTGCAGCCATGTTGGTAGGAGAGCCCTGACCACTTGAAATGGCTCTCCTATCCTGACACTCAGCGGTGATGTCCAAAGCTCCCGTCCAGTTTCCTCCGGGAGATCAGTTGTTAATGCATTTGTGGGTTTCATTTTCTTGGATGAAACACGTGTAGTCCATTCCAGGTAGCATTTTTGTTTAGGCCCCTTGTGGCATCTATCGTCCTTCAACCGTCACATTGGGACTAATCCAAAAGAGTTCGATCACAGGTTCTTTTCTGTGAGTCCAGGATGGTAGGGGTAGCATCACTGACTGTGACAGCACGGTGTTGAAATCCAACCCCTCCCACATAGGTCATGCGTTTTGTCATTGTTCTGACCACCAGGTGAATTTGCGTGGAGGAAGGTGGGGTTTGGAACACACATAGCATCCCTCCTGTGTGTGGGATCTCACAGTGAACGTCACACACAGGTACCAAGTGTTGGTTCTGCGTGGGTTTCTGGGGTCCCAGGACCAGTCCTCAAAGTTCTCATCATGTGACCATTTTTTCCTCGGTCGACATTGTCAATTGGTCTATTCAGACGAGCCCATAGACCAGGTATGGGCAAACTATGGCCCACGGGCCACATTCGGCCCACGGGACCATTTAATCCGGCCCGCCAACCCTAAATAAATTGTATTATTAAACGTTTTTTTTTTTTCGGTAATTTTGCCTGCAATGACTGCGTTTCCCCAGTAGATGGGGAACCACTCGCCTGCGCATTTACTACCGGAAGCCGTGTCAGAAAGCTCGGTGCACACTCACAAGTGTGTGTACGTACTCAGTAGTACGGAAATGGCGCACTTGCGCTCTATTTGTATCAGTGCCGAATTTAGAGCGTGGGCTGTGACGACAGCATTCTTGTAATTTGCGCGCCGAGCTTTCGGATACAGTTTTACGCTAAAGCCACCCACAAACCTTCCCCTGGAATCCTTCCATTAAAATGAGTCGCCCAAGGAAAAGCAAGGTGGACACTGAGTGCCGAGTGTTTAAAAAGAGTAGCCAATTTGGCTCGACGTACGCGACGTGACGTTCAGCCACATGAACATCAACATCAACCCTTCACAGATCTAGGTAAATGGACCAACACCTCGGATCTCTCCTAAGAATTGCCACAACAAATTTCACTCCAGACTATGACACACTAGCAAAAAAAGGGAGACAAACAACACTGTTCCCACTGAAAATGAAGGGGAGGCTTTCAAGTTTGTTGTAAAAAAATGCATTTTGAATATGATCTGTACAAATAGCAGGGATTGAAACTAGCGACCATTCTCATTTTCAAACAATGCAGGATGCTCAAGGACATTGATGTACCACCTGTTTGTGACTAATCTTAACCTGTAAAGTTCTTAAGGCTTACTTTAAGGAAGTGTTTCCCGTTTCCTCACCTCTGTTACCAGGTATTTGTGAGTTAAAACTCTGCTCTGATTTTCAGATACCCCTCACCGTGTTGCCGTTTTGATTACTTTATTTAGATGTATGCTTTCACCGATTCTTCAAGATGATATATTTGGTCAGAATGTTTGCCGTTTGATGTGATCTCATAAGATAAACATCTTTCATTAATCTGACCTGCAGGCACTGAAGTGATGGAGACTGTTATTCATAATAACAGTGTCGTATTTTATGAGAATCACTGATAGCAGTTTTTTAGGGATTTTTTTTTTAATGCTGTTAATAAATGCATTTGTTTTCAAAAAACTTTTTTTGAATATCCATGCTTTACTACCTACTAAAGGCCAAAACCTTTTATGCAATGACCTTTACAGGTCGTTTATATTACTTCACACAAACACTACATCCATCTGCTCCTGGTTCGGCCCCCCTGTCAAAATTTAGAACCCAATTCGGCCTGCAAGTCAAAAGGTTTGCCCACCCCTGCCATAGACCATAGCACGCTCCAACCACAATGCAGCAGAGGATCCACCTGGCATGTGGAGCCCCGTTGCTACGAGGATGACAGAGACACCGATATTTCCCATTGCCTAGTCAGAGTGGGGATCTTATGGATTCCATTCTTCACCAACATTGAGACGCCCCACCCTAAACGACAAGGCCCCTTTGTAGTCAGACTCACCCCCACTCCGAAAATGGGGTACAGCACTCTCTGTAACGTCCAGTGGCTAGCGGTGAAACCAGCTGGGTCTTCCAGCAATGCTCAGTGCAGCGGGGGTAGTCAGCAAGACTTGGAATGGTCCCTCCCACCATGGGTGGCCCAGTTTGTCCTTTTTGACTACCTTTATGTCGTCTCAGTCTCCTAGCTTGGAACGGTTGTTGACCTGTGGGGAAGAAAGATCAGGCGGCAGTAAATTTGCATTTGACACATCTTTCAGTTTGAGTGCTCTGATCATGCTATCTGCCAAAGACTGTTCTTCATCTGTTTTTTGCAACTCTTGTAGTCAATTTTATTGCCCTTTTGAACTGGGCAGCTAGGAGTGTTTGCGGGAAGAGTTTGAGCACTTCCTAATGGTTCCTCGTAACCAAAGACCATTTATGACAGGGGCTATCCCATTTATTGCCTCCTGTTTTAAAGGAGATTCTCTGATCTTGGTTGGATTTGTACTGGGGTAATGGACGTTACAAGTCCTACATCAGATGGGCCCTTTGTCCACAGTTTTTCAGGAAGCCCAGCCAATTCCCCCTCCTCCTTTTCATTCAAACAAGTGTTGATTAGCCAGGGAAGCGCATAAGTGCATGCCCTTAACAGCTACACCACTTCCTCATAGCTTATTTAGTCACTTGTCAATCATCTTCCGATTGCTTCAAGCAAAAGTTTGAAAAGCTTGAGAAAATTTTAACTTAATGGTATGACACCAAATGTATTAGAGAATCCATGTCGTAAAGTGTTGTATTATTACTTCTTGTATTCTTATCTGTCCTACTCCCTCCCCCCTTCTCAGGCTTGGCAACGCCCATGCCTCACACCTTGACAAATATTTTGGGAGAATGTGTTCTTTACGACATATGATTCTATCATCATTTAATTTGACTTTTTTTTCCAAAACGCTTCTCAATTTCCCAGTTCACACATCTTCTGCATGTGTCACTGGTTCTCCAGTTTCTATCTCTAGTTAATTATCAATCCAAAAGCAACTTTTTTTTTCTTAGCATTTAACTTACTCAAAATCACATTTTCTCCAAAGTCGCTCTACTAATTTTCCATAATAGTCTCCAACAACAACCATTCAACCTGTATTTCCGTTTCATTCAAGAGTCTTTCCATCACATTGGTCTCAATGTATCCAAATTCTCCATACAACATTCATATATCATAGTCAACTCATGACCCTTATCCTAATTTTACCTAAGGTTCCTGATAGAACAATCCACCAATCAAAAAGAAAAAAAACTCAACACAAAAAACTGCTGGCAAATTAATCTGAATTTTTTCTTTGTTCTTAAATTTAAAGAACTCACTCTCTCGCATTTAACTCATATATAGAAGTTTGTATAATGTTATAACACAACCAATCAATTATTCCTATTAAATGTAGCATTCCAATGTCTTAAATTCACAATTTTGCTTCTTCCAATTCCTGAAAGCATGTCGTGGCTTTTTTTTTATTTTAATTTTTATTTTTTAATTTTCTTTTCTTTTTCGAATTTCTCATGAGGGCTCGACACTAATATGCACTAGTGTGGATCAGTTTCTGCCCGCAAACAGATTTCTCTCTTTTCCTCTCATTCTTATTTTTCTAAATTGTTTCTGTTTTGCGATGCAAATTAGATAGACCAAAGTCTAGCAAATTTCTTTGCACTAAAAGTTTAGCCAATTTCATCATTTTAACACATACGCACACACATGCACAGCTCTCGCGCATGAAAGGTGGAGGCCCGGCACCAATGATTCATCACAGGCTGGCCATTTGCTGCAGTCGATCATGCACGCGAGGACAGCACATTCTAATTCTTTATTTATCTTTTAGAAGCAATTTGCATTTCTTTACCACTTGATTTAAAAATTTTGACTTTAGTGTGCACACATAATTTGATCTCTGGTCATTTGTCATTGGGCATACAATCAGCATTGTCATGTCTTGTATGTACAGGAGTTCTAATAATCTAGTAAATGTTCTAATAATCTGACGATGACATGTTTTGCTGTCATATGGGGGAGGCTTCAGGTCTTCTAAATTTGGATACATGAATTGCATAGGAGCGGAAGCTCCTCTTGCCCCTTTGCTTGAGCCGCGCCTTGAGCTGCGGCCTTGCGCCTGCGCACTGGGGCCTTATTGTGTTCTGGTCTGACAAACACTTGTGACCTCATCATTTTTCATCTTTCTATGATTTTTCTCTTGAATTTGTTCTCTTCTCTCTTGTGAAGCTTTCAACCACACTCCAGCATATTTCAATTATCTCTCTGTTCTTTCCTTTCTCAATCCCTTTGGCTTCCTAGCCACACTCTCCTCCAAAGGTTCTACCACTACGTTCCACATTTCAACTTTCCTTGTCCTCCATACTTTTTCTTCCACTTTGGCATGTATTGCATACAATTAGAAAATCTACTCGTCATGTACTTCTCATCTCCTTCAAGAGCTAGAGATTTACCGTTTTTATTTCCCATCTTAATTTGGTATTTTAGTTTTTCCAATTTTTTTTCAATTTTTTTTTCTTTGAGGATCCTCAATGCAGGTTTAAATTGACCTTTCAACAAATTTCTTGCCTGTGTTATTTGCTAGTACTGCTCTTTAGTCAATTTATCCTACCTGTCACTCTCTCAACCACACAAGTTTTTTTATCCCTGCCTACGCGAAGTCCATCCATCCATCCATTTTCTGAACCGCTTAGTCCCCACGGGGGTCGCGGGCGTGCTGGAGCCTATCCCAGCCGTCATCGGGCAGTAGGCAGGGGACACCCTGAACTGGTTGCCAGCCAATCGCAGGGCACACAGAGACAGACAACCAATCGCACTCACACTCACACCTAGGGACAATTTGGAGTCTTCAATCGGCCTACCAAGCATGTTTTTGGAATGTGGGAGGAAACCGGAGTGCCCGGAGAAAACCCACGCGGGCCCGGGGAGAACATGCAAACTCCACACAGGGAGGGCCGGAGGTGGAATCGAACCCGCACCCTCCTAACTGTGAGGCGGACGTGCTACCCAGTGCGCCACCGAGCCGCCCGCCTACGCGAAGTCCTCTATAAAAAAAGAGCTGCTTCATCCGGAGGGGGACTCTACAACACCCCCTCCTTTCCTGGGAACTAAAGACAACAGTCCTGTTACCCAGCCCTGCCAACGCAAAGTAGTACTTTTTAGAACAGTGGTTGTCAAATGGGGGTACACGGACACGGGAGATTTTACAAAAATATATAAAACATTTTGATAACCACTGCTCCAAAAGAGCCACTTCATCCGGAGGGGAACTCTCCAACACCCCCACCTTCCACAAGACTTAAGATCTTCTGTCCTGCCTATTTACTTGTATATTTTTCTATGCACTTTTACGCGTTTCGCCACAACTTTACTTTAGGCTTTTACTTACTTGTCCCCTGGTTCGTTGCACTTCCGGATCCCGTCAATCCACTGTTGTCAGACAAAGGCAGACCTAAGATGCTGGCCCAGCGAAGAATTTTCTTCCCAGGTCTTTCTTTTCCAGGTCCTCCTAATGGACGCTGGCTTGTCAACAATGCAGTACGTCATCCTCCATTCACCAGCAGTGGGTATGTGAGGGATCCGGGTCACGGCACCAAAATGTTAAAGTGGTGCGCACTTTAACTTATTTTGCAAGAACCACACGGGAGACAGTATGCCTTTTGAACACTTGCAAGTGGAGAGCTCGTTCGTCACTGTGCATACAGCGATGATCAAACGAAGTCTGACTCAGGCCTCTTCCAAGAGCATTTTTATTGAGAGAAACAGGGTGGGGGTGAGAGTGGGCGTGAGAGTGGACAGGATGGGGTTGAAGCCCCTGGCCTCTGGTCAAAGCATAGCAGGGATGTTTTACGACATTGTGTAAACAGAACAACTTTGATTGCTTCCTCTGCAGTTGGTTAATCAGTTCAAAAGATCTTAGTACTTTGTTCTACTACTTTTGTTAAGACAGGACACATTTGGTTAATTATTACAGGTTACATTCCAACATAAGCATAGGATCAAACTAATCTATCAACCCTAACAAATGTTCTTGAAACACAGATGATAGAGGCCCATCTCAGCCGGGACAAAGCCATCAAGGCATGCATCACGCACACATCCGAGGTGGTAGGGCAACTGCGGGAGGCAAGACTGAAGAACAATGCCGACATAGCTCTCATCAAACGGCTCAGGAAGGAGCAGACCAAAGTACTTGTTTTAATCTTCCACTCTATCTAATCTAACACATATCCACGGTTTCTGATTAAGATATGCTAATTCATCTTTATTCTTCCAGCTAAAGCTCATGCAGTCCGAGCTGAATGTCGAGGAAGTCGTCAAAGATAGAAGTCTGAAGGTATGAAACTTAATCAAAGACTACCACATACTTGCCAACGTTCTCGAATTAGGCAGGAGACTTCCGATTTTCAACACTGTATCCCGCCTGCCCACCGTTCTGTAATTTCTCCCGCTAATCTCTCGATTTTACAGTCAAGTAAACGGTTTACCTTGTGGGCAGTGTGACACAACACGGCTCCTCCTTGCTGCGCACTGCACAGCCACCCGAAGTGTTTCCCTTCGTGGCCCTGCGACCTGCTCGCCACAATGGCTCCCTTCCCCTGCTCGTTGTCCAGCGGCGCAAGCAGCAGGGCTCCACCCAAACGGCTGATATTGGTCTACATCACATATGTCAGAGTTACGGCCCGCGGGCCAGATCCGGCCCGCGAATTGATTATCTATGGCCCCCTGGATGATATTGAATTACTATTAGAACCGGCCCGTAGGCCACAGCCGCCCGCTGGTGTTTTGCACGCACCAACACTACATTTCCCACAATGCAACGGTAGCCCGCGATGTCCCTGCAGCTCGCACAAGCGGCTTCATTATTCATCAGTAGTCAGAGCAGAGTTCAACTTTCTGATACCCCCCTCCTCAAAAATGGCTAAACGTAAGGTGGACGCTGAGAACAGGGGGTTTCAGGCCAGGTGGGAGGCAGAGTACATGTTTACGGAGGTAAGAGGCAAACCTGTGTGTCTTCTGTGTGGAGAAAATGCGGCTGTAATGAAAGAATTAAATTTAAGAAGGCACTATCAAACGTCTAAGAAACACACAGACCAAGACAAGAATATGGAATATGAACAAAAGCTACAGAAGGTGGAAGAATTAAAACGAGGCCTTAAGTCCAGACAGGCTATGTTCACGTATGCTAAATCACAAAGCGAGGCTGCTGCCAAGGCTAGCTTTATTGTGGCAAAAGAGATCGCCAAATCAGCCCGGCCCTTTGCAGAAGGAGAGTTGATCAAAAACGGGTTTTGAGCCTCAGAGCCTAACCCCGAACATTGATGAACTTGTACAAACAATGAGACACCTCTAAGTATCAGGCTCAGCCTCAGACAAGTGAGCATCACAGAACAGTAACGTATTTTCCGTTTTTTAATTCGGTTACATTTTTACATTTGTTTCTACAAGACGTGATTTTTCTTTGAAGAAAGTATTGTTTTGTCTGTGTGCCGTAAATTTTTGAATTTTATTTATTTATATTTATTTTTCAGTTGAATGGACCAAGGGAAAATTGCAGATAAGAGCCATGAGAAAGAATACAACTGATTTGATTATTTTTTTATTTTACGATTTGAAAGCAATGATCGGTAGATCATAGAGCAGCACAATAATACATTTTCAGTTTATAATGCATGCACTTTTACTTATGCATTTATGTTGATATTAAGAAACACATTTTGTTTTTAAAACAATTGAATTTATTGCTGTTTGGCTGTTGAAAATGTTTTCCCTTGAAGTTACTGACAGAGCCATAACAAAATATTGCCATATTCATTTAATCATTAAATAATGTACACTGTGTTAGGTCTTAGTTCAAAAGGCTATGTGCAATCATTCCGATATATTTTAATAAACATTGAACCAGTCCGGCCCTCGGCTTGTAGCAAATTAGTTTTTTTGGCCCTCGGTGTGTTTGACTTCGACATCCCTGGTCTACATAAACAACAGTAGTCTAAAACACTCTAAAAAAATACATCGGCGTGTCGAAAAATACATAAACCGAAACAGGACTATATTGAAACAAACTTAATCATTTAAACATTTAAAACCAAATAACAGAAGGAAGAAAAGGACCAGGAAATTGATGTGTTTAATGTTACATACAAGACATACAATGTTACAAGTTCCACTCTCTGTTTTCTACACATTAATAGCTATTACCGTATTTTTCGCACCATAAGGCGCACTGGATTACAAGGCGCATAAAATAGAAGCTATACTGCAACAAACTGAGGTTGACTAGGGTTGCGGTATGCACCCACTAGCCAATAACCAATGAGCCCTCTGTAAACAATCGCGTTTCTCAAACTATCTCCTATAAAAGTGATCAGAACTGATTAAAGTTCGATCTAACACATTGGTACTGCTTACTTATGTTTCCCTTCCAAATCGATCCGTAAATTTACTCGAAACATTAACAGAGCAGCCTATTTTGAAATGAAATAGCCTCATGCGTATAGCAGCTATCATTACAGCATTAGCCACCCGCAAACTCCCATGGGTCTCAGCTTGCAGACTCCCATAAGCCTCAGCAAAGTGTCATGGCAGCCTCTGTAAACAATGATGTTTCTCAAACTTTCTCCCATAAAAGTGATCGGAACTGACTAAAGACTGATTTAACACATTGGTGCTGCTTATTTATGATTACGTTGGATATTGATCCGTAAACGTACTCGAAAACATTAACGGAACAGCCTATTTGAAATGAAATAGCCTCGCGGGTACAACAGCTATTCAGTGATGTAATTTACTAGTCGTACTAAAACGTACTGAAACATTTTGGCAGAGCGCTGTGTACAACCAGTATGGCTCAACAAATTCATCAATTGATCCATATATAAGGCGCACTGTGTTTTTTTGAGTACATTTTAAGTTTTTAAGTGCGCCTAATAGTGTGGAAAAAATGGTAATTAAATTAAACCGCACATGAGCAGAGACAAACATCTGTTTGTCTACACAGCTCCTAGTGGTAGAGTGTCCGCCCTGAGACTGGAAGGTTGTGGGTTCAAACCCCGGCCGGGTCATACCAAAGACTATAAAAATGGTGAGTTATACTATGTGGGACGAGTGCGGATATGACTGGCTAAGTATTTACAATAAGGTGCAGTAGAACAAATTATTTGCAGGCGGTACTAGAATGCTAATTATAAATATAGGGTTATAAATATGTCAGTATAACCAGATATGAAAAGATATGTATAAGCGGAGTAAGAGTGATGAATAAATATATAGATTATATAGAATTATATGAAGATATGGACAGTATATGCAGGTAATACAGGTGTGTTTGTGGTGGGGTTATTGTGCTGCAAGGTTCAGAATGATAAGAGTTCAGGGGGATGACAGGGGTGTTGTGCTGCAGAGTTCAGGGCGATGACGGCAGAGGGGAAAAGCTAGTCTACTCGTCTTGACCCGGAGAGTCCGATATCGCTTCCTAGAAGGAAGGCGAGTAAACAGTCTGTGGTTGGGATGACTGGAGTCTTTGATGATGCTGCATGCCTTCTTCAGGCACCGTTTTTGGTAAATCGACTCGATGGTAGGAAGTGATGTGCCGATGATGCGTTGGGCCATCTTCACCACGCTCTGTAGTGACTTCTGGTCCGCGGCTGTGCGGTTGCCGTGCCAGACCGTGATGCCGTTGGTGAGGATACTCTCGATGCTACACTGGTAGAAGTTCACCAGGATTCGAGAAGATAGATGGGCTTTCCTCAGTCTCCTCAAGAAGAGACGCTTGTGGGCCTTACTGACCAGTGACGAGGTGTTGAGGGACCAGGAGAGGTCATCGGAGATCTGGACACCCAGGAATTTGAAGCTGGCGACCCGCTCGACCTCCTCCCCGTTGATGACAGAGGGGTTGATGTTGAGGTCCTTGTTCTCCACAAGGTTGCCAAGTTTGGTTATGAGTTTGGAGGGGATGATGGTGTTGAATGCAGAGCTGAAGTCGATGAACGGCATCCGCACATGGGTGTTGCTCTCGTCCAGGTGGGAGAGGGCTGCATGTAGTGCAGAGGAGATGGTGTCATCCGTGCTCCTGTTTGCTCGGTAGGAAAATTGGTGTTTGTCCAGAGAAGGTGAGAGCCCAGATTTGACGTGACCCAGGAGCAGCCTCTCGAGGCACTTTTTGAGGTGGGAGACGAGTGCAACTGGGTGGTAGTCGTTGAGGCCCTTCGCAGAGGAATGTTTGGGCGACGGCACAATGGAGGTGGTCTTGAAGCACAACGGGACAGTTGCCTGGGCCAGAGACAGGTTGAAGATGTCAGTGACCCCCGTCAGCTGCTCAGCACAGTTCCTGAGCACCCTGCCGGGGATGCCATCAGGGCCAGCTGCCTTGCGTGCATTTGTCTTTTTCAGTGCCGCACACACTTCAGTGGTTTAGAGAGTAAGTGGTTGGTGATCAGCGGGGAGGGCAATCCTGGTGGCCGTCTCCTGATTGTCTCTGTCGAAGCGGGCATAGTGATGGTTGGGTTCGTCGGGGGAGGGGTTGGTTGCAGTGGGGTTGATGGAGGGTTTGTAGTCCGAGATAGCCCGGATGCCCTGCCACATGCGCCGGGTATTGTTGTTGAAATGATCCTCCACCTTTAGCTTGTGGCTGTGCTTGGCCTGTTTTATTGCTTTATTCAGGGCAGCAGGCCTACTTGTCCCAAATCTGAAGGCAGTGTCATGTGCCTTCAGGTGTAGACGGACCTCGCTGTTCATCCAGGGCTTCTGATTTGGAAATGTGGTAATCCGTCTTCCTCCAGCACACGCTTCTCCTCTTTGAAATGGCTGAATGGAGGCAGGTTGACGGTCTCTCGCATGGCGACTCGGGCTATGCAACCTGCAGGTTTGTCTCCAATGTTGACTCTTGTTATGGCGAAATCTTCTATTTCAGATTCCTCAATATCACGCCACAGGAACCTGTGCAGGTGGACCTCTCTTTCTTCCAGCCGGACAGTTGTGCATTCTGCGGATGTCACCAAGCGCAGCAAATACTCCAGTTTGGAACCTGATCCGGACAGCTCTGACTGGATTCAGGACGTCCGGACCTTTGATCAGCATATCGTTTAAACTCAGACCTCTGTACTTCTGCCTGCTGTTCGATACTAGCCTCACTGGAGTGGAGACTGAATGGGGATTTAGTGCAATCAAGTGACTTATGTACCACACCGGCCCTCATGGACGTGAGCCATAGGCCCTCTTCCACTCTGGTTCCTTTGCCAGCTGCCTTTCCGTTCTACCGAATGTGGCTTCAACTGCCCTTTTAATGTTCGGTAGAGATGCTGGGTCTCCTGTCCATGGGCTACTTGGCATGCCAGTGCGGTTCAGGGCTGTGATGGTCCCCTTTCACATACGTCACGCCATCTCTTACCATCTCCGTCTCTCTTTCTTCAGCCAGTGTCATCTCTTTCCCCCCGGGCAACGGCATCCTCCGCATCTCGGCTCACAAGCCGCTTCAATGCTTTCCCATTTCCACCACTTCAGAAAGTCTCTGCTGCTAATGGCTGTATTGGACTGGGTGCTGGGATGATTGGGAGGCTGGCAGGAGACTGGATCCTTCCAGGTGAGCTCAGTGTATTTAACTGCTGCAGTTCTCATGGATCTTGTGAAGTGTGTTTTTCATGTATGAGCCATTAAGGTGACTTCTTCGAAGAGGTCCGGGTGCGTGCCTCTGATGGTCTTGCCGAGCGGGCCATCCCAAAGCACCAGGTCACAGACACAGCGGACCTTCTGGGGTACCAACTGCCCTTCTTTGTGGCTGATCAGAAGCTGCACTTCCTTTGGTCTTGCAAGGTCTTGGAGGGAAACATCCAGGAAAATCCTCTGTAACTTGACTGCTGGCACATGTCTGTGAACTTCTGCAATTTTATCAAGCCCATAGCAGATCAGTTGGTGAGACTTAAGAGTTCCTCTTGGAGTGCTGACACGTATCCTGAGGAGGTAGCGCTTGGTTGCTACAGACACCTTCATCCCTCCAACGCCGTAAACCACCAGTGTCGCATCCTCACTTCTCAGGTTCAACTTGCTTACAGCTTTGTGCGTTATGTAGTTTGTGTCTGATGCCAGGTCGATCAGGGTCCCAATTCTTTGTCCATCGTTGGCAGTGACGTTAAAGAGCATTAGGATTACTGGGTACTCGTTTAAGCAGTTTTCCTCCAGGAGGCCTCTCTCAGCTGCAGTGGAGTTGTATGCCCTGGATGCTACGTTGTAAAAGGCGTCTTGACACTTCTGCGCCAACTCTGGTGTAAGTTTGGAGAGGAACTCTCCTTGAGTTTCTGTGTATCTTTTGCCCTCAGCTCTCACTGGACTGGATTTGGCTGTTCCCTGGGACTGGGGTCTGGCAACTGGGCAGAGAAGATAGTGGTGTTGGTCTTTGCACTCTGGGTTCCTGCATAGGTAAGTGTTCTTGCAGTAGTCGCCGTTGTGGACTTTGAGGCATTTTTTGCAGGCACCAAGCTGATGTGCTGCATCCCTCTTCTCTGATGGCTTTAGGTTTATCCTAAACCTGCAGAAATATAGTTTTTTTCTGTGCTTTGGGTCACCACAAATAATGCAGCCTACTGTTTCACTGCAGTATTTGGTTGTCTTTGTCCTGGCATACTTTTGATACTTGGTTTTCTCCTTAGCAGGTTCGACGATGTCTCTCAGCTGATCCAGTTGTTCATATATGGATTCTTGTGATTTCAGGTATGTGATTATCTTGTCGAAACGGTTGTGGCGGTTCACAGCATTTCTCTCATCAGCAGCATAGGTCAGCCAGTCTTTCTTAAGGGTTTCCGGTCGCTTGCCCTCGATGGATTTCGTCACCATCGGGTTCTTAATAGCGTCTGCATTTTCCAGGTTCACTCAAATCATAAAGGGCCTTTTCCACCGTTTGGATGAGCTCTATGACTTTTCTTGGCTGACCGCTCCGGACTGGTGGAGTCCCTTGTCGCTCTTCGATGATCTCGAGAGCGATGGTGGTTTGGTTCCCAAACCGGTTCTCCAGGACTCGAAAGATGTCATCTGATGAGTTGTATGTCGACAGACATAGATCTCTGACCACCTTCTCATCAAGGCTATCAAGCAGTTGAAATGTCTTCACCTCTTTGGAGCCGGTCGGTTCCCCTTGTTTCTGCAGAGCCTCCCATTCTTGCCTCCATCTGTAGTGGCCTCTCTGGTTACCAGCAAACTTTGGTAGGGCTGTGGCTTTTAGTTTTATTGCTGCCACTGTACGGCGACCTGGGAGAATTTCATCTTCGCTGCTTTGATGAAGGCGGCCTTTCTTGACACCAACTGGGGAAGGTGCACCTCCAGCTGTCTTAGGCGGTCATCAAAGTCTCTTTGTTCCGTAGGCAGAGCCCAGCGGTTCCAGTTCTGGTGCGCTTCTTTTGCCTTAAGCACCAACTTCTCCGAGTGAGTCAGCATGAACTCATTGGACTCCAGAGTTCTGTCGGGCTGGTCAGATGAGACATTTCTGCACTCAACCTCTGCAACATGGATGGCTAGGGACAGCTGTCTTCCTCCATATACGCCCCAGAGCGTTTCTTGTATTAGGCGTTTAACTTCTCTAGTCTTTTGCTCACAATCCTTTCCTGTCTTCTCTAAGTAGGTTCTCAATTGGACATCTAGATCCTCCACAGTCGTTACATAGACCTCTGCCATGTAAGCGGCTTCCATTTCTTGGTTTGCATCCATGACTCTGGAGCTCTCTAGTGTAAGTTTCTTGAAGTTCTCCTTTAAGTCCTCTTTAGACATCTCTGTGTGGGTCCTCATAATGGTATTGGCAAGGCGGGAGAAAAGTCTCTTAGCTGTGGCCCTCTCCACTTTCAAATCATCCAGTGACTTTGCCGTCCTCCCTCTCGGTTGTGGCCACAAGTGGAGTCTTCACCGGTCACAGGCGTTTTTTCACTGGCAAGTGTATTTTAACGTCATGGGTTTCCACACTTGAAAAGGAAGGACTTGACCAGACTGGGATTTCACTCTTTGTTCGGGGTTTTATTGAGCCAAACAATCAAGGTGAAAAACCTTTAAAACACATACAAAAAATGGATGAGTTTAAACAGACAGTACAATTTTCTTCTAAATAAAACAATGCAGCTTAGTGTTCTTTAACACAAACCAATAAACAATGTAGCTACAGTTCAGTTCTTTTTACTGAAAGAAAGAAGGAAAAGGTCTTGAACATAAAGTTATCCTTTCAAACAAAAGCCAATATACAACTTAATGCTTGTCATAAAGACAACACATTCTCCAGACCAACTGAAATGCAGTCAGTGCTCAAAACGGTTAACTAAATGAGTCCAGTTGAGAATTGTGAGCTCACCGGTAGTCCCTTTGGTCTCCTCTTCCCATGAGTTTTTTTCCTTTCTCCGTGGAGCTCAGTGCGGTTCGCTGCTACTGCTGTGTTGCTCGCTGATCGAAAGGATTGTGTTGTTTGCTGCTGCTGCTCACTGGACAAGAGGATTGTGCTGTTTGCTGCTTATGAACCCTGGTGTGTGCGTGCTCCCAATCAGGATAGATTGTGCTCAGCTGTTGAAGCGCTCTGAGGAGCTCCAGTGCGTGCTGCGCGTTCACGTCGTACACCTACAGTGACCCCTTGTGGTCACATGCACCCACAGACAGGTGCGCACCTCCCAGGTCGCTGCAATAAATGCTGTTAATAAATGCATTTGTTTTCAAAAAGCTTTTTTTGAATATCCATGCTTTACTACCTACTAAAAGTACAAACCTTTTATGCAATGACCTTTACATGTCATTTCTATTACTTTGCACAAACACTACATCCATTTGCTCCTGGTTCGGCCCCCGGTCTAAATTTAGAACCAAATTCGGCCCGCCAGGCAAAAGGTTTGCCCACCCCTGTTCTTAACCAATCACCAGCTTTTGCCCAGTCCAAAGGCGGTTTTACACTCTGAATTTCAGAACGGCAAATTTGAGCAACACACAGATTTTTCTAAAGGGTCCTAGTGTGCCAGTGCATGCCCCGAGCGTATCTCCAAAGCTTTCCAAGTGTATCTCTTAGTCTCTTGTTAAGGATACGTTCATATCGCATGGTTTAGCATGAACAGTAAAAAAAAGAAGCTTGTGCAAGAAACTAACATAGCATCTAACGTCTCCACTTGCTCAAAGTCAAAGTCAGCTTTATTGTCAATTTCTCCACATGCCAAAGACACACAAAGAAACCGAAATTCCGTTCCCCCCTATCCCACGGTGACAAGACATGGCTCACAACAGACAAACAAGTATAACAAAAGCGTGCTGAATAAATAATGAATAAATAACACAACAATAAATAAATAAATAAATAAGAGGAGCAGAAAAAAAAGGAGCAAGTGCGCGTACAGCAGACATTTCCGAAAATAGCGCAACAGTGCCGCACGCTACGCAGAAGGGGGTAGCGAGTTCAGGGCCCTAACAGCCTGGAGAAAGAAGCTGTTGGCGAGTCTGGTGGTGCGGGAGCGCAGGCTCCTGTGCCTCTTCCCAGAGGGCAGAAGGTCAAACAAAGAGTGAGCCGGGTGACTCACATCTCTGGCAATCGAGGTTGCCTTGCGGGCGACATGGGAGGTGTAAATGTCCTTCAGGGAGGGTAGCGAAGCACCAATAATCTTACCAGCCATATTCACTATGCGCTGCAGGGCCTTCAAGTTCTGTTCAGTGCAGTTACCACCCCAGACAGCGATGCAATTGTCATTAGCACAATGACAGAGTGGGCCAACCGCACAACACTAATCGCAGAAGGCCCCTTTTGTTCTTATCTAGCAATGGTACAGAAAAAGAGGAAGTAGAAATGGCAAGTGTGAGAAATTGTCTTCACTCTCTGTTTCAGGTTTTTAACGAAAGGTGCCGAGTACACTACACGCCTCCCAAGGTGAAATGATGGTTTGTTCCATCCAAATGACTGAGACCGATCCAGAAACTGTGACCATGCCACTGGCATCTTGGCTTCGGAATGCCTGCTCACATCTACCATGCTTCGTTCTGTGTGTGTTGAGTTGATGACAAATATTGTACTTTTTTTTTTTTTTTCAAAACAATAAACTGAAATGTTTATTAACAGACAATCGTGTGACTGTGTGTGTGTGTGTGTGTGCGTGTGTGTGAGTGTCGTCTGTGGCTATGTGTATTGGAAGGTTACACAGTTCTGTGTGCTGTATCTGTGCTCTTAATTGAGCGGTCATGTTTATATAAAACAATAAGAGGATTTACACATATCTGAACATGAAAAAGTATATGAGTTCGTCTAACCTAACAGAATATGTACACATTGCTGGTTTTCCCACTTCAATACCATCACACATTAATTCACACACTGAAACAAAGAGAAGACAACCAGTATCCGTTTTACTAGCGAGGAGAACCAACAGAGAGCGTTTTGGTTACAATCTCCATCAGTTCTGAGCTCTTAGTTTGCTGTCTCCTCTTTTTATTTTAGGTTGGCCTGGTTACAAAGGCGTTGTTACACTAAAGGAAGGGGAATTTGTGTCTGTAGCAACGCTGCCTAGCAAACGAATGTAGTGTAGTGCGAACCGACATGGCCTTGGCCGTTCCGTGACCCCGGCTGGCTTCTCCACTTGTTGGCTGACTCGTCCTTGACTGTGATTAGATATCTTGAAGCGTGTTGAGTGCCGTTTTCCTGTGGAACAATGCAACTAGACCTTCTTTTGCCAAGTTTATTTTCTTGTCAAACTAACACAACACACAATAATAATGAGTAAATATTGGATACCTTTTATGCAAACACTTCAACAGATATTAAGTAAATGTGAGATAACTTGCATGCTGTTACTTAAACATTGAGTAAATATGGGATAACTTATATGCAACTACTTCAACATATGTCTTTTCTATAACACTTAAAAACAGTCCCGATCAACAACAATCTATGAATAAAAGCTACAGAGTTGACTTAAAGAGAAAGAAGTTATTTTGGACTAAACAAAGAACAAACACGTAGTCATCTGGAAATACAGATGCCAAAGCGATGTGAGGCATGTAGTCAGTACACCTACTACTACAATAGTGGGATGTATTGTTTTATCTGCTATTTTGTATGTGCAACACATTCATTATCTAGACTCAGCACACTATTTAAACAATAATAACAAAAACAATAATAATAAATCACACTGTACTACAAATTAAAGTGTAGTTGTTCAATTTAGGACATCCCAATTCCAAGTAACAAAGCTACCAAAGAAAACCTACATTTCCAGTGAACAAGGCCACCAATAGGATATCAGCATTTATCTAAAGGTAACATCAAACAATAATACAAATGAGAAGTTTTATCGTTTGATTAGGGTTCAACTATTTGACTCTTACCAGTGTAGTATCTGAAATACAAAGGGAAAAACCTGTCAGAGCAGAACAAAAAAAAAACAAGAAAAATAACAATTAAGGCTCACGCAATGAACAATCTGAACTTTATTCCAAGCAACTTTTACAATCTTGTGGAATAAGGGGTGAATGGGACCCATTTTTTGCAGGGCCCCCCAAATCCACCGAAACATGCAAGGTCTGATGTTGCCAGGTTGTAAGAGTCAAATTACAGTTTGATAATAATTAAAGAATGCAGTGCAAGACTGATGAGCTGGTTGTGCTGGTGAAGACTGAAGTCCTACAGAGAGTGCAGTTTGCTGTGCTTCTGTGAGACGTGGCTAACGGCGAGCATACCGGATGTTAGCATTGTGCTCACTCCAACTTATTTTGCAAGAACCAAACGGGAGACAAGTAAGTCCTTTTAAGCACCTGCAGGTGGAGAGTCCATTCGTCACTGCGTGGACACCGACGATCGAATGAAGTCTGACTCAGACCTCCTACAGGAGCATTTTTATTGAAAGAAACAGAGTGGGGGTGAGAGTGGGGGTGAGAGTAGACAGGATGGGGTTGAAGCCCCTGGCCTGCTGATCAAAGCATAGCAGGGGGTCTTTTACGATGTTGTGTAAACGAAACAACTTTGATTGCTTCCGCTGCAGCTAGTCAATCAGTTCAAAAGATCTTAGCACTTTGTTCTACTACTTTTGTTAAGACAGGACAAGCTAGTAATTATTAATTAATTATTACAGGTTACATTCCAACATAATCATAGGATCAAACCAATCTATCAACCCTAACACCGGATGCTAGCATTGAGCTACCGGGCTGTTTGCGTGCAAACACGGGAGTAGCGTGTGATGTCATCCACTCCGCGGTTACTGACCTGCAAATGCCGCACCGTGAGGTGTTGCTGCTGCTGATCTCTGGAAACTAATAATGTGATTTTGGACAATACCCTACCTGCCTTCACCCAGTATGTTGATTGTTACAAGACAAGATTATTGACCTGCTGTATCCTAACGTTGAGGATGCATACAGTGCCACCCCTCTGCTTGCACTTGGGAAGGGAGATCAGAACTTGGTCCTGCTTCTGCAGTGTTACATTGAGGAGATGTCCAAAGACGTGGTCGCCTGAGGCTGAGCAGTCTCTGGGACTACAGCTTTGGGACTACCGACTGGGATGTTCTGCTGGTGCCACGCATTGAGGACGTTAAGGGGGCTGTTGACCGTACCACTGAGTACATTAACTTCTGCCAGTAAGGACAGTCCACGACTATACCAACAACAAGCATTGGATTACGAGTGGAATCAAGTGCCTCCTCAATCGCAAGAAGCGGGCCTTAGCGGGTGTAAAGCAGGCACGAAAGCAAGTGCAGCGGTAGCACAGGGCCCAGCTCAAGGTGGCGAAATTACTTTATAAAAAGAAGTTGGAGCAGAAGCTGCAGAGGAACAGCATGAAGGAGGAGTGGGACAAGATGAGCTTGATCATCGGCCCAAAGCAGGATGAGAGGGCGAGCCGGCAGATTCAACAACACCTGCTCGTCATCGCCCTCAATCCCACCAGCCCCTTCTGCTGCCCATCTGCCCCTACTCCTTCACTCAGCTGCAGGCCGGTGGATGGATACCCTTCCACCCAGGGTGACGGCAGTTAAAGTGAGTGGACAGCTCAAGTGATTCCGCCCCAGAAAGGCTACTGGTCCATACAGGGTCTCGCCTTATTTGCTGAAGGCCTGCGTTTGGAGCTGGGTGACCCACTACACGTATCTTCAACATCAGCCTGGAAAAAGGTGTGGTGCCTCAGCTGTGGAAGACGTCGCGCATCGTCCCTGTCCCAAAGAAACCGCGACCTGCAGAGCTGAATGACTTCAGACTTTCCGCAAGAAAAGCGCTGATAAACCATTCCAATGTTCTCAAATATCTTTATTTTTAACAGAGAGTGAGCAGCACCAGATTCCTGGGGGTGCACATCAGTGAGGACCTCTCCTGGTCCGCCAAGACCGCGTCACTGGCGAAGAAAGCTCAGCGCCGCCTGTACTTCCTGCGGAAACTCGGGCGAGCAAGTGCTCCTCCGGCCGTCATGACTACATTCTACCGTGGCACAATTGAGAGTGTCCTCTCCAGTTGTATCGCTGTCTGGGGTGGTAGCTGCACTGAATACAACATGAAGGCCCTGCAGCGCAATAGTGAACACGGCTGGTAAGATTATTGGTGCTTCACTCCCCTCCCTGAAGGGCATTTACGCCTCCCATCTCGCCCGCAAGGCGGCCACGGTTGTGAGTGATGTGAGTCACCCCGCTCACTCTTTGTTTGATCTTCTGTCCTCTGGGAAGAGGTACAGGAGCCTGCGCTCCCGCACCGCCAGACTCACCAACAGCTTCATTCTCCAGGCTTCTCCCTTCTGCGTAGCGTCCTGTACTTATTTATTGTGTTATTTGTTTATTTATTATTTATTCATCACTCATCACTGTTTTATTTTTCTTGTGTTGTTTACTTATATGTACATTGTGAACTGTCTTGTCACCATGGGATAGTGGGAACGTAATTTTGATCTCTTTGTGTGTCTTGGCATGTGAAGAAATTGACAATAAAGCAGACTTTGACTTTGTTTTTCATAGAGGGGAACCACCACCCCAGTCTGCCAATCCAGAGGCACCGTCCCCGATGTCCACGCATTGTTGTCAGCCATGACAGCCCCACAACATCCAGAGCCTTTAAGAACTCCGGGCGGATCTGATCCACCTCTGGGGCCTTGCCACCGAGGAGTTTTTTAACTACCTCAGTGACTTCGACCCCAGAGATTGGAGAGTCCGCCTCAGAGTGTCAAGGCCCTGCTTCCACAATGGAAGCCGTGTAGGTGGAATTGAGGAGGTCTTCGAAGTATTCTCCCCACCGACTCACGACGTCCCGAATTGAGGTCAGCAGCACGCCATCCCCACTGTAAACAGTATTGACGGTGCACTGCTTCCCCCTTCTGAGACGCTGGATGGTGGGCCAGAATTTCCTCGAAGCCGTCCGGAAGTCATTCCCCATGGCCTTGCCAAACCCCTCCCACGCCTGGGTTTTTGCCTCAGCAACCGCCGAAGCCGCGTCACGCTTGGCCATTCGGTATCTGTCAGCTGCCTCCGGAGTCCCGCAGGCCAAAACGGCCCAATAGGACTCCTTCTTCAGATTGACGGCATCCCTTACCGCCGGTGTCCACCAGCGGGTTCGGGGATTGCCGCCACGACAGGCACCAACGACAATACATCATCTTGAAGAATGAGTGAATGAATACATCTAAATAAAGTAATAAAGAAATCAAAATGGCAACACGGTGACGGATATCTGAAAATCAAAGCAGAACTTTAACTCACAAACACCTGGTGACAGAGGTGAGGAAACGGGAAAACTTCCTTAAAGTTGGCCTTAAAACCTTTAAAAGTCAACATTCGTCGCAAAAAGGTGGTGCGTCAATGTCCTTGAGCATCCTGCATTGTTTGAAAATGAGAATAGTTGCTCGTTTCAATCCCTACTATTTGTACAAATTATTTTCAAAATGCATTTTTTTTACAACAAACTCCCCTTCATTTTCAGTGGGAACAGTGTTGTTGGTCTCCCTTTGTTTGCTAGTGCATCATTATCTGGAGTAAAATGTGTTGAGGCAATTTTTAGGATAGAGCCAAGGTTTTGGTCCATTAACCTGGATCTGTGACGGGCTTTGTTGATGTTCACGTGGCTGAACGTCTGCTCACACACGTCGGTCGAGCCAAATTGTTCACTCTTTTTTAAACACACACTTTTAAACACACCTTTCTTTTCCTTGGGCCACTTCTTTTAATGGAAGGATTCCAGGGGAAGGTTTGTGGGTGGCTTTAGCGTAAAACTGTATCTGAAAGCTCAGCGCGCGAACTACGAGAATGCTGACATCACAGTCAATCGTGCACTTATCTGATGTAAGTGTCTCCGTTTAAAGGGTAAAATTCTGTACTTTAGCCCCTCTGCTGTAACGCAGTCTGTAGGGGAGACGAGAATTTATTTAAGCCGGTACGGAAAAAAGATTCGTTCCGAGTCTAACCGCTGTTCAGGTAACTAATCTATTGTTAGATTAATTCCGTCATTTCCGGACGCCAGTCCCGCTGAAATCAAAGAAACCCGAGGGTTGAGTAACTACTTTGTCGAGACCCAGGATCTCCTTGATCGCGGCTGTTTCAGCAGCTCTCCTTTCCTATTAAGATTGTTGCTTTTGTTATCCACTTGGAATAGTTTAGCTGTCTTTGTTAAGACCGCGGGAACTCGTCTATTTTCACACTCACACTAGCTGAGCTTAAGTTAACGGTTTCGAACCAGATTCTGACACTCCCTGATGTCAAGGATTAAAGAGAGAGAGAGTTTTTTTTTTTTTATTATTCGCCATGTTTGAGCGTGCCAAACAAGGAATTTGACTTCGGTAAATCACAGCCTCTGTTCAACATTTAGGTGACTAACAACAACACTCAGGACATGTGAAGAACGAAAGATATTCTCAAACACCCCCTGATCTTAAACTCCCAAGAGGGCAAGGAAAAACTCAAAACTCCAGCTAGGGGAAATGAGAAACCTTGAGAAGAGACCACAGATGGGAGGGTCCCTCTTCTAGGATGACCAGGCTGCAATGGGTGCAGAGAGGACACATAGTACAAACAGTGTAGACAAAAAAGGTGTGGCAAGCGGGATGTTATTGCACAGTAATGACTCTGAGACTCTAAGAGTGGTGTGAGTTCATCAGAGCGACAGCCTGGGGGAAGAAGCTGTCTCTGTGTCTGCTGGTTTTAGTGTACAGAGCTCTATAACGGCGTCCGGAGGGGAGTAGTTCAAACAGGCTGCAACCTGGGTGCGAAGGGTCTGTTGAGATGTTACTTGCACGTTTCCTGGTCCTGGACAGGTACAAGTCTTGGATAGATGGGAGGTTGATTCCAATTATCTTTTCTGCAGTCCTTATTGTCCGTTGCAGTCTGTGCTTGTCTTGTTTGGAGGCCGATCCAAACCAGACAGTGATGGAGGTGCAGAGGACAGACTGGATGATGGCAGTGTAGAAGGTCTTCAGCAGCTCCCGTGGCAGGTTGAACTTCTTGAGCTGTCTCAGGAAGTACAGCCTCTGCTGGGCCTTCTTCCGGACAGAGTCTATGTGTCCGGTCCATTTCAGCTCCCGAGAGATTGTGGTTTCCAGGAACTTGAAGGTGTCTGATGAGAGAATAGTATTACTGCGGATAGTGAGGGGTGAAAGTGGTGAAGGGCCTCGCCTGAAGTCCACTGTCATCTCCACGGTCTTGAGCGGGTTCAGGTCCAGGTGGTTTTGGCTGCACCAGTGGACCAGCCGCTCCACCTCCTGTCTGTACGCAGTCTCATCACCGTTCTGGATCAGTCCGATGAGAGTGGTGTCGTCTGCATACTTCAGGAGCTTCACGGAAGAGTCACTTGCGGAGAAATCGTTGGTGTAGAGGGAGAAGAGCAGTGGGGAGAGGACGCATCCCTGAGGGGCTCCAGTGTTGGTGGTCAGGGTGTCAGATGTGATGCTCCCCAGCCTCACACGCTGTCTCCTGTTGGTCAGGAAGCTGGTGATCCACTGACAGGGGGAGGCAGGCACCGCGAGCTGGATGAGCTTCTGTTGGAGGATGTCAGGAGCGATGGTGTTGAACGCCGAGCTGAAGTCCACAAACAGGATCCTGGCGTACTTTCCTGGGGTGTCCAGGTGTTGCAGGATGTAGTGCAGTCCCATGTTGACCGCATCATCCACCGACCTGTTTGCCCGGTAGGCAAACTGGAGGGGGTCCAGCAGGGGGCCCGTGACATCCTTCAGGTGGTTCAGTACTAACCTCTCGAAAGATTTCATGACCACAGATGTCAGTGCAACAGGTCTATAGTCATTCATACCTGTGATGGCGGGCTTCTTGGCCACTGGAACGATGGTGGAGCTCTTGAAGCACGAGGGCACCTCACACAGCTCCAGGGAACGGTTGAAGATCCGTGCAAAGGTGGGCGCCAGCTGTTCAGCGCAGACTTTCAAGCAGGAAGGTGACACGCCGTCTGGGCCCGGTGCCTTCCTGATCTTTTGTCTCCGGAACATCTGGCGCACTTCCTCCTCGCGAATCTGGAGTGCGGGCGCGGCCTCTGCAAGAGAGAGAGTCGGTGACCACGGTGATGGAGGTGTGGACAGAGCAGTTGTGGGGGGAGGTGAGTATGTGGATTGTGTGGATTGTGCTGCAGGAGGTCCCGTTGTGTGGGAGGACCGATCAAACCTGCAGTAGAACCTGTTTAGCTGGTCAGCGAGCCTTGGCCTCTCCACAGGACGGGGGGTTCGTTTCTTGAAGCCCGTGATGCTCTGCAGGCCTTTCCACACTGTTGAGGGATCAGGATTGGCAGAGAGGTGTCTCTCCAGGCTCTCCCCGTAACACCTCCTGGCTTTCCTGACCTCTCGGTTCAGTGTGTTTCTGGTCTGCTTGAACAGGTCCCGGTCGCCGCTCCTGTAGGCCTCCTCCTTGACTTTGCGCAGCCTCCTAAGGTTCGGTGTAAACCAAGGTTTGTCGTTGTTGTACGTGCAGAAGGTCTTAGTCTGCACACACAGATCCTCACAAAAACTGATGTATGATGTGACAGTGTCAGTGAGTTCATGCAAGTCTGAATTTGCAGCTTCAAAAACACTCCAATCGGTGCAGTCAAAGCAGGCTTGGAGGTCCTGCCTTGACTCCACTGTCCACTTCCTGACAGTCCTCACCACAGGCTTAAAAGTTTTTAGTTTCTGTCTGTAGGCAGGGATCAGATGAACTAGACAGTGGTCCGAGAGTCCTAAAGCTGCACGAGCCACAGAGTGGTATGCATCCTTAATTACGGTGTAGCAGTGGTCCAGTGTCTGTGCCCCTCTGGTGGGACAAGTTATGTGCTGTCTGTATCTGGGGATTTCGTGTGCGAGGTTCGCCCTGTTAAGATCACCCAGAACAATGATTAGTGAATTTGGTAGAAGTTTCTTCATGTCTGTCACCTGGTCAGCCAGCATCTGCGTGGCTTCACTCGCACGTGCGTGTGGTGGGATGTAAACAGCCGCCATGACGATCGAGGAGAACTCCCGTGGTGAATAGAACGGCCGGCAGTTTATGAAAAGTGTTTCTAGGAGAGGGCTGCAAAACTCTTTCAACACCATGACATCGGTACACCAACGTTCATTAATGTAGAAACAGAGACCACCTCCCTTTGATTTTCCGGAGAGCTCCGCGCTGCGATCTGCACGCGTTAGCCGAAACCCAGCTAACTCCATGGTGGTGGGGGGTTCGTTCGCTAAGCCACGTCTCAACAAAACACAGCGCGGCGGATCTGCTGAAGTCCGTGTTCCTTGAAGTGAGGAGCAGCAGTTCGTCCATCTTGTTCGCCAGGGAGCGGACATTCGCCAGATGAATTGACGGTAGGGCAGAACGGACCCCTCTCTGCCTCAGCTTTACGAGGGCTCCCGCTCGTTTTCCGCGTCGCCGCCGTCGCGCTAGCTTGTATAGCACCGCCGCTCCGGCTAAAATCTCCGACAAACAGTCTGAATCAGAGAGAACAGGAGAGAAAATACCAGAAGAAGACTGACCGATGTTTAACAGTGCTTCTCTAGTAAAAGTGATCCGGGATGGGCAGCAGAAGACACAGAAAACACACAAAATAAGACAAAGAAACAGAGAGCGACTCACCGTGGCAGCCATCCGCGGCGCCATCAGATGACGCTGTCTTCATTTAAAAACAGAACTGAACGGTTTAAAGTATGACTATGATATAGAAACAAAAGAGATTTAAAGCATAAAAGATCAAAATAATCATTAATCTAAACTAAATGATTATAAAGTAGAAATTTAATGAATAATCAAGAAAGAGAATTACAAGTTTCAATTGTTCGAACAACTAACAATAATTTCCACTCACCATTCTCAATAGAGAAAAAATTATTCAGTCTTTGTTTGTAAGTGACACGGAGGACGAAGAGTTTGAAGGATTTAATGATTTGGAGTGACACAGAAGGTTTGAAAAACTATTATGGCTTCTACGCACACTCGGTCCTACTCTACGGAGCTCTCTTTCACCTCCGTGGATGGAAGTCGGGGGCCGGCGCTTGGCTGGGTGGCTGTCCGGGGACGGTGGATGGGGCTCGGACATGGCTTTTACGCACACCCGGTCCTACTCTACGGCACTCTCGTTCACCTCCGTGGATGGAAGTCGGGTGCCGGTGCTCGGCCGGGTGGCTGTCCGGGGACGGTGGATGGGGCTCGGACATGGCTTTTACGCACGCCCGGTCCTATTCTATGGAGCTCTCTTCCATTTCCGTGGCTGGAAGTGCCACCTCCGGGGATGGAAGTCCACGCCGCCACACACCTGGAAGTCGACGCCGGTGCTTGGGGCCGTGTGGCGGTGAACTATTTATGTTAGTTATTTGATATATTTTATTTCGTGTAGCAACTTGTATATGTTTTATCGTTACAGTTCAGTAGTTGTTGGCTCGCTGAACTCTTGTTTTGTTAAATAAAGAGCCGTTTACCAAACCGATGTCTTTCCTTGTACTTTGTTAACTCTACAATATAGTCATATACTAGATCTGTGGAATAACAACGAGGCTGACGTCAGGGCGCACGCGCGGCGTTGTTGACAAAGGACGAGGAAATTGATCGATGGATTTAATGATTTGGAGTGACACAGATGGTTTGTTCATATTATTGCTCATATAATAGTTATTTGATATATAATTCATACATCGTTATAAGGGCCTGTGGAATATTTTGAAGTGCAAGTGCCGTCAGCGGCGCGCACCCATTGTTGACATAAAGGACGATCGATGGATTTAATGAATTGGAGTGACACAGATGGTTTTATAAACGTGTTATTTGTGTAATAGTTATTTAAATAACTGAATGTTACGTCAGGCCCGTTCTCAGCTCTTCGTTTGTGTTTATGTCACGTTAGCATACCTATCGTTTAGCCTGTTGTTGCTCGTTCATGTCTGTTCTTGGTGTTGGATTTTGTCGAATGAATTTCCCCCAAAATGCGACTTATACTCCGGAGCGACTTATATATGTTTTTTTCATGTTATTGTGCATTTTATGGCTAAGACCTATATTCTGAACGACTTTTAGTCCGAAAAATATGGTACCTAAATATTTTGTTATAAATGATACTGAAAATTATAATATGGAAGAAGTGGCAAACAGTTTTAATCAGTTCTTCTTAAATGTTGGGCCTCAAATAGCAAAAATCATACCGAATCCAGCGCCAGATGTAGGCAACAGAGATAAATTACTAAAAAGGAATCCTCACTCAATGTCTTTGAAGGCAGTTGAGGAAAATGAAATCATTAACATTGTAAAAAAATGCAAAAATAAAACATCTACCGACTGCAATGGGATTGATATGATGTTAGTTAAGCAAATCCTTGAGGGAATTTCAAAGCCACTTGTGTACATCTGTAACTTGTCATTTTTAACTTGTACATTCCCAAAGGAGATGAAAATTGCTAAGGTCATTCTTCTTTATAAAACTGGGAGCAAACACAACTTTGCAAACCACAAACCTATCTCAATATTGCCACAACTCTCAAAAATATTGGAAAAGCTTTTTAACAGTAGAATGGATGGATTTTTGGAAAAACATAAATTATTTGGAGAGAACCAATATGGTTTTAGAATTAACAGATCAACAGCACAGGCATTAATGGAATCAATCGAGGAAATCACAGATGCAATAGACAACAAACGACATGCAGTAGGAGTTTTCATTGACCTCAAAAAAGCTTTTGACACAATTAATCATAATATACTATTCAATAAATTAGAAAAATTTGGGATAAGGGGATTAGTATTAGACTGGATAAAGGATTATCCGCGAGAACGGCAACAGTATGTAAAGTTGGGTAATCACTGCTCTGGATATTTGGGCATAGCTTGTGGTGTTCTACAAGGCCCTAAATTGTTTATTTTGTATATAAATGACATGTGCAAAGTCTCTAAAGAACTGAAACTCGTCAATTTTGCAGATGACACAAATATCTTTTGTTCAGGTGATATGTGGAATCAGTGTTGAATGAGGAAATGAAAAAAATAAAAATGTGGTTTGACTGGAACAAATTATCATTAAATGTAAGTATGACCAAGTTAATGTTATTTGGCCCAGGCAAAGCAAACATAAAGATACGAATAGAAATAGATGTGACTGAAATTGAAAGAGTGCAGGAAAACACATTTCTTGGGGTTATAATAGGTGACAGATTGAGTTGGAAGCCACACATCAAACACGTACGGTCTAAAATTTCAAGAAGCATGGCAGTCATATACAAAGCAAAATAATTACTGGATTATCATTCACTTCCAACACTATTGTTCTCTTGTCTTGCCCTGTTTACATTACTGTGCTGAGGTTTGGGGGAATACTTATAAAACTTCACTACAGCCACTTATCATTCTGCAGGAAAGAGCAATAAGGACTGTTTATAAAGTCAACTACTTGGAGCATACAAATCCACTTTTCATACAATCAAAACTAATGACATTCACTGACATAGTATCTTATCAAACAGCAATCATCATGTATAGGGCAAAAGCACAACAACTACCAGAACATATCCTAAACTTATTTAGGAATCGGGAGGGAGGTTATAAGTTAAGGGGGAATCACAACTTTAAAATCTTAAACATAAGAACAACCTTAAAAAGTTTCTGTATAACTACAACCGGGGTCAAACTATGGAACAGTCTAAGTGAGGAACTCAAGAAAAGTCCAAATATCTACCAGTTTAAAAAAAGGTACAAAAATATGTTGATTAGCCGGTACAAGGACTAAAAATGCCAAATGGCTACACAAAAGCAAAAATGAAACACAAAAATAAGTTCTGTTGTAGATTTATATGTTGCATCATTAGTTTAATGGATAAAGTGAGAAAGGGCTAGGAATTTAAAAAGCTATGCTTCCTCCTACTCCTTTTCGAGCATTCTTTATTGATTTATTGATTTATGTACATATATTTTTTTTCAGTTTGTTGGTTTATTGTTTGTTTGTTGTACAGATTTATATATGGCACTTTAAAGTGTTATTTGTTCTGTTTTTTTGTTTTTTTATCTCTTTTTTGTTTTGGATGTGTTCGAAATAAAGATATCAATCAATCAATCAAACAAACAATCAATCAATCCGGAGTGGTGAGGATGCAGATTCTCACAGCTGTCTGACACTTGACACTGACACTGTAGCTCCAAACCACAGGTCCAAGATACCCAAGAAGCAACACAATGTAGTTCATTGTGAAATACATTTCCTGCAAAAACAAACTAAAGTGATGCAGGTAACTCAGGTGTGTTTTGAAACGATGGAGGGAGGTTTATAAATGAGTGGGAGGGATTCTAACAATGCTGAAGGGAGCCCGCATAATGACACACCCTCGGGCAGTTGACACCATTTCATGTTGTATGATCAGTTACAACCTTATGTGTAAATAATGTAGGCAGTGTGTCAGGAAATTCTAGTTTGCAATTTTTTAATTCAACAATTCCTCTTATTACAAGAAAATGATCATATAGGGTTTTTTTTCTGCTCAACACAGTGACTGCTGTGGCAACATTGTCAAATTGGCATTTTAAAAAAGCCTAAACGTCAATTATATACAAATTAATTGTAGTAGTATTCATTTTAATGTCGCTAAATGACTGTCTAATTTAGTAGAAAGGGCAATTAGATTATATTCTGACAAAATTATTATACTTGTTTTAAAGATTAAACCATGCATGTATTATTAGTACACATGCCCGTAACCTAAATTTGTAATCAGCAGTATTTGTACAATTGCAAGCACACACCTGTGTAGTGAAAGGGAAACTCAAGGAGAACATTTTAGAGATCTATGTACAGTCGATCCGGCCGCCAAATTTGCTCTCCCGTCGCCATACTTGGGAAAGAAAACATGACGTGCATGAACGATCAGTTATGTCCAATATCTTGTCCAGCTAGTGCATGTACAATATCTTATTGTGGCCTTGTCATCAAAGTGAGACGTGAATCGACTTGGACACAATGTTGACGGATAAATGTTGCATTGCTGCTTTTTGCTAATCACGCAATCTCGTTAGGAGGCAGGGTAAATTCAGTAGGAAGAGAGAGAGTCGAGAAATGACAAGTGTAAGGAGGAGTAAGGTAACTATGGAAACCAGGAAAGGGAACAGACCCAGAGATGAACACAGAATCTCTCTAAATAAAGATCAAAACATAAGCACTGAAACACAATTATGTATGTTAACCAGGGTTGGTTTATCATCGAGTGAAAGGGAGATGAAAAGGTGCTTCTTTTGGAACATGGGAAAGAACAGGAGTGTTTCACATACAATTTACTCAATTTTTCATGATGTCATTGCGCAATGGCGAGTATTGCTGATTTAAGGCTCGAGCCTGCAGACGTAACCTGCAAAATATGTGCCTTATGAAGTATAAGGCACATTTTCATATACCCATATAGTTAGACATTGCAAACAGGTAGTGAACTTACAACTTAAACTTACTGCCTGATGATAAACTATAATGGTGCCTTGCAAGGAAGACAAAGAGTTGCATACCCCCACCCAGTTTATGGTTGCTTGAAGATAATATCGGTTCCTGGCTGGAGACAAAGGTAATGGCACCTTATTGTGAACATTCACCTCAAGGGGACAGAGCCCACAGAGGCATTTGCGATTAGCTAATTTGCATAGTCAGGCCGCACCCTAAAGGAGAGAGTCACGGGAGCAGAAGGAGAGAGACACGAGGAAGGAGACTCGTGCGGGGATAGAGGCGTTGATGCAATGTAGTATGGGGAGACATCAGCACGTGTATGAAAAAGTTATCGTATTTATTCTAATTATCGCCCATATTCTAATAATCGCCCAGTGTGTGTTAGCGATGACATAAATAAAAAACATTGATACCTCTAATTATCGCCCATGCTGCTAAAAATTCCCCCCAAAATTTACGTTTTCCTCCGCGACCGCATGCCGACGTCATTGCGCAAGTTTAAATGACTGATTTGACAGCACGTCGAATGTCCCTTTTAAATTGTTTTTCTCTATAAACTATGATACAATTACACTCGTCACTCCGCTACAATATCCTCACACAATTACGTTATCGGGGCGTGCGCTCGAACAAGACGATCGCGATAACATGACGTGCGCAACATGTGATGTGCAACGGTAACGTGTCGCATCGATGGAGCGTCAATTGACGCACCCCGCTGTTAGAGGTAGATCGAAACAGCTGCTGTTCTAGTGTTAAGATCACTAGTGAGATGCAGGTATTGCATACTACATAAGGAAAATATACATATCGCCCATTTCAGTGCCCCTTGGCAATCGGACAAAAAGTGTTCTCTATTAATTAAACTATAAACTATTAAACTCATTTCGGCCGCTTGTATCGTGGATCTCGTTCTTTTGGTCACGACCCATAGCTCGTGACCATAGGTGAGGGTAGGAGCATAGATCGACCGGTAAATCGAGAGCTTTGCCATATTGGCTCAGCTCTTTCTTCACCACGACAGACCGGTGCAGAGGCCGCATTACTGCCGACGCTACACACAATAGAAGAATGCTCCAAGCCTTGATGTTTATTCATAGGCAAATGAGTTAGGGGTCATAAAATCTTATGACCTTTTTATGACTTGTTATGGTATCATAAATCACCCCCTTTTGGATTGGGGAGGGGTTGGGGGCATCAAGATGGCGCCAGTCGTGACGGCGCCATCTTTGACTGTCGCCATTTTGGTTTGCTGGCGCCATTTTTTAGATGTGGATATGTATGGGCATGTATTTTTATGAATCAAAACAGGTGCAGCATCTGAGCTAGCTTTGCTACCAGCCAGTACGTGTGGGTTGAAGAGGGGCCGTTTTGTTGAGAAAGAGAAGGTTTGTGTCACTGTGGGGGGGTCGTGAGAGTCGTCATTATAGGTGCCAAAGTTATCTGAAAGTGAGTCGCATGTAATTTGACAAACAATAGTTTAGCCAAAGTTATCTGAAAGAGAGTCGCATGTAATTTGACAAACAATAGTTTAGAGGATCAAGGGGGGTTTTGTTGAGAAAATCATTGAAGTGTCGTCAGCATGGTGCCAAAGTTATCTGAAAGAGAGTCGCATGTATTTTGACAAACAATAGTGGAGTCGGCATTATTGGTGCCAAAGATATCTGAAAGAGAGACTGCTGGAATCGTTTAATTTTGGAGGGAGACAGATGAAGGCCTCTGTTTTTATGAAGGCTGTCTAAGTTTAAAACATATCCTGATAAAAAAAAACACACGTGATACACAGAGGTGTGGTTTGAGAGAGGGGCTGGACCTGTTGTTGGTATATTACGCCAGAGTATTGTGCTGCTAATTCACAGAAAAGAGCTAAGCTAAAGCTGTGGTGTTAAACTGCAAACCTGAAGCTCAAATCATGATAGCAGAAACGCCGGTCAGTATCCATCGTTGCCGTAAAGGCCCTGATGGCTTGTTAGATGCCCCTAGGAAGAAACAGATGTATCTAAAGCGTATGCAACAGAGGCCTACAGAAAAACTTGAACGGAGCTGGCATCTAACACCGGAGACTCTATGGAGATTTCATTTTTTTTACGAGACTGGTGAGTTGTCTTTCTTTATGAGAAATCAAGAGAGCTCTGGATCAAACAACAACAACAACAACAACAACAGCAACTATGAGCAGGCCGGTGCGTATGGTACGTTGAACTCAAATGACTGGGGTGTTTTAAATCAACTCCTGCCCGAGGTTTTGACTGAATTTCTCAATGAATACGGGTTAGAAGGTGAGCTGAATGTAACTTGGATTTCAAGAATTACAGCCAGCGGAAGATGTTTTTACCGGCTTAAAGTTTCTCCTCAAACTGTTGATGGGACAGAAGATGGAGAGCTAGTCGATCTAATGTATCTAACGCTAGAAGTGTTTAATAGCGAATGTGGAATTTTCCAGACAATACTGAATATACCATTGACAGCGTGGTATGAAAGGATGCAAGCATGAGTGAGAGTGAGAGTATTACGGGACTTTTTCTATCAAGCCGTGTCTGGACAAACGTCGTCGGAGTGAAACGTAAACTGACTTTAGATTAACCCTTACTAAAAAAAAAATAACTTTAAGTGACCCCCCCCCCCTGGCCCTCCTCAACACACTAGCCTGTGCTCCTCCTTGTCCCTCCCTCTTTTTCTCACCTGCAGTCACAGAAAGGTGTAGTTGTAGTCATTAGCATAACTATCTAAAATGTATATATTGTGGACTTGCAGACGCCTCTTTCACACACACACACACACACACACACACACACACACACACACACACACACACACACACACACACACACACACACACACACACACACACGCACAAGAGCTCTGTCTAAACATCAGAGAAAGAAGATGGCTCAAAAAATCCTTGCCAGACGACTTTTACCAAGTTTTGTACCTATGGAACATGGGCCTGGCATCACATTCTGGTCCAGCCCTGACAACTCTGGTGCAGAGACAGATGCTGATGATGATGCGGACACGACCTTCATAGCGACACCACGGCCAAGCACGGCGGCTGAACAACCGGGACCAACGCCAGCGACAGGGGTGGAAAGGTTTGAGATTCTTCCATTGCCTACTCCCGACCCGAGCAAACGCATGTCACCGATCTGCCTCGACGATCTGCAGCCCGATTCTCTCTATGGAGCTTTGTCATCAACCTTTGACGTGTTTGAAACCCCTGAAACCTCGGGGTACAACCTAGCAAGCACGATGGAGCAGCAACAGCAGCAGCAGCAGCAGCAGCAGCAACAGCACCAGCAGCAACAGCAACAGCAGCAACAGCATGAACCATGGTCCTCGTCACGAGCCATCGAGCTGTTTGACGACGCATGCGCACGCTATCCTGAAAATGGCATGGATTTGCCCTGCTTGTTTGCTGCTGACATAAGAGTCATGCTCAGAGAGCCAGAGACAGAGGTGCCCGATGATTTTGAGGAGGCGGACGACACGATCGTTGACAACTACCCCCCTCTGGACCTTGAGTTTGGCATCGTTCCTACGGTGACGTCAACACCTGTGAGAATCAACACACAAAAGGACGCAGAATATAATATGACGGTTAAATGGCTGGTGATTGAAGATTACATACGCCCGAAACTGATGGTCGCTCATCTTTTGTATGATGCCTTAATGAAGCATGCGAAAATAATGTGTGACGGATGTGCTCTTGACGACCTTAGCCAGATGCATCATACGTGCTTGTTTATTGAGGATCGAAGCTTTTATTTCTACGCGAATTATGAAGCAGTGACGGCTGAGTTGTGCAATGCTGACTTCCTCCATACGTTATCGACAATGCTTTTCTATTTTAAAACCTCAGCATCTCTTATAAACATTTGCAATACTGTTTCTGCCATTCTACACGACCTAGCTCACGAGTGCAAGATCTTTGCGCGGCTCCGTATGATAAAAGAAGCTCGTGACACTGTGTTGAGTAACAACGAAGTAGCGCTATTATTTAGAACGTTTGGAAAGACACAATGGGTAATATTGTGAAAAAAATGTGGGCCCAACTGGTGACTATCCTAACAGTGTTTCTAGATATAACCGGGGAGCAGCTAAAGAAGTTTAAAACTCTAATAGGGTCCAAAGTAACACCATCTGTGTTATCTTCAATTCATGTGTTATGTTAAACCTTAGGAGTTGTAGAAAAACATTTTTTTACCATGTTTTTATTTTTACCATGTTTTTATTTTTACCATGTTTTATACCTGTTTCTGCTTATTTGTAATGTTTTTAAGAACTAGTTGATTTTTTTCTGTAATAAACTATTGTGACCAGAAAAGCGATTGTTTCTCTGTGTTTATTCAATTAAAAATCACAAGATGTCATACCTGTTTGTTTTATTAACAGCGTCACACTCTGATATCCAGCAGAACTTACCTAACAATGGGTGGCGAGAGATGTCTTAAAAAACTATTATTGTGCTAAGAGTCCAGCTAGTTTTGGGGGAGATATACGCCTACACAGAACAGTGGCTGTTAGCTGCAAAAAAACTAACATTAAAAAAGTGAAAGCTTTTTTATCCCATCAAGATGCTTACACCCCCTCCGCGAGTCGTCACCTTATCGTGGTGGAGGGGTTTGCGTGCCCCTATGATCCTAGGAGCCATGTTGTCGGGGGCTTCATGCCCCTGGTAGGGTCACCCATGGCAAACGGGTCCTAGGTGAGGGGTCAGACAAAGCACGGCTCACCCAAGCCCCTTATGATGAAAAACATAAATGGACTTTGTTTTCCCTCGCCCGGACGCGGGTCACCGGGGCCTCCCTCTGGAGCCAGGCCTGGAGGTGGGGCTCGAAGGCGAGCGTCTGGTGGCCGGGCCTTCGCCCATGGGGCCCGGCCGGGCATAGCCCGAAATGGAAACGTGGGTCCCCCTTCCCATGGGCTCACCACCTGTGGGGGGGGGGGCCGAAGGGGTCGGGTGCAATGTGAGCTGGGCGGCAGCCAAAGGCAGGGACCTTGGCGGTCTGATCCCCGGCTGCAGAAGCTGGCTCTTGGGACATGGAATGTCACCTCTCTGGCTGGAAAGGAGCCCGAGCTGGTGTGCGAGGCAGAAAGATTCCGACTAGATATAGTCGGACTAGCCTCCACGCACAGTTTGGGTTCCGGTACAAGCCCTCTCGAGAGGGGCTGGACTCTCTTCCACTCTGGAGTTGCCCACGGTGAGAGGCGTCGAGCAGGTGTGGGTATACTTATTGCCCCCCGGCTGGGCGCCTGCACATTGGGGTTCACCCCGGTGAACGAGAGGGTAGCCTCTCTCCGCCTTCGGGTGGGGGGACGGGTCCTGACTGTTGTTTGTGTCTATGCACCAAACGGCAGCTCAGAGTACCCACCCTTCTTGGGGTCCCTGGAGGAAGTGCTGGAGAGCGCTCCTTCTGGGGACTCCATCGTTCTACTGGGTGACTTCAATGCTCACGTGGGCAATGACAGTGAAGGGCGTGATTGGGAGGAACGGCCCCCCTGATCTGAACCCGAGCGGTGTTCTATTGTTGGACTTCTGTGCTCGACACGGATTTTCAATAATGAACACCATGTTCAAACATAAGGGTGTCCATGTGTGCACTTGGCACCAGGACACCCTAGGCCGCAGTTCGATGATCGACTTTGTAGTCGTGTCATCGGATTTGCGGCCGCATGTTTTGGACACTCGGGTGAAGAGAGGGGCGGAGCTGTCAACTGATCACCACCTGGTGGTGGGTTGGCTCCGATGGTGGGGGAAGATGCCGGTCCGACCTGGCAGACCCAAACGCTCTGTGAGGGTCTGCTGGGAACGTCTGGCAGAATCTCCTGTCAGGAAGAGCTTCAACTCCCACCTCCGGCAGAGCTTTTCCCACGTCCCGGGGGAGGCGGGGGACATTGAGTCTGAGTGGACCATGTTCCGCGCCTCCATTGTTGAGGCGGCCGACCGGAGCTGTGGCCGTAAGGTCGTTGGTGCCTGTCGTGGCGGCAATCCCCGAACCCGCTGGTGGACACCGGCGGTAAGGGATGCCGTCAAGCTGAAGAAGGAGTCCTATCGGGCCGTTTTGGCCTGCGGGACTCTGGAGGCAGCTGACAGGTACCGGATGGCCAAGCGGAACGCGGCTTCGGCGGTTGCTGAAGCAAAAACCCGGGCGTGGGAGGAGTTCGGTGAGGCCATGGAGAATGACTTTCGGACGGCTTCGAGGAAATTCTGGTCCACCATCCGGCGTCTCAGGAGGGGGAAGCAGTGCAACGTCAACACTGTTTACAGTGGGGATGGCGTGCTGCTGACCTCGACTCGGGACGTCGTGAGTCGGTGGGGAGAATACTTCGAAGACCTCCTCAATTCCACCTACACGCCTTCCATTGAGGAAGCAGGGCCTGGAGACTCTGAGGCGGATTCTCCAATCTCTGGGGTCGAAGTCACTGAGGTAGTTAAAAAACTCCTCGGTGGCAAGGCCCCGGGGGTGGATGAGATCCGCCCGGAGTTCTTAAAGGCTCTGGATGTTGTGGGGCTGTCATGGCTGACACGCCTCTACAACGTTGCGTGGACATCGGGGACAGTGCCTCTGGATTGGCAGACTGGGGTGGTGGTTCCCCTCTTTAAGAAGGGGGACCGGAGGGTGTGTTCCAATTACAGGGGAATCACACTCCTCAGCCTCCCTGGTAAGGTCTATTCAGGGGTGCTGGAGAGGAGGGTCCGTCGGGAGGTCGAACCTCGGATTCAGGAGGAGCAGTGTGGCTTTCGTCCTGGCCGTGGAACAGTGGACCAGCTCTACACCCTCGGCAGGATCCTCGAGGGTGCATGGGAGTTCGCCCAACCAGTCCACGTGTTTTGTGGACTTGGAGAAGGCGTTCGACCGTGTCCCTCGGGAGGTTCTGTGGAGGGTGCTTCGGGAATACGGGGTGCCGAGCCAACTGATAAGGGCGGTTCGGTCCCTGTATCACCGATGCCAGAGTCTGGTCCGCATTTCCGGCAGTAAGTCGGATTCGTTCCCAGTGAGGGTTGGACTCCGCCAAGGCTGCCCTTTGTCACCGATTCGATTCATAATTTGTATGGACAGAATTTCTAGGCGCAGCCGAGGCGTTGAGGGGGTCCGGTTTGGGGACCTCAGCATCGCGTCTCTGCTTTTTGCAGATGACGTGGTGCTGTTGGCTTCTTCAGGCCGTGATCTCCAGCTCTCGCTGGAACGGTTCGCAGCCGAGTGTGAAGCGGTCGGGATGAGGGTCAGCACCTCCAAATCCGAGTCCATGGTCCTCGATCGGAAAAGGGTGGAATGCCCTCTCCGGATCGGGGATGAGATCCTGCCCCAAGTGGAGGAGTTCAAGTATCTCGGAGTCTTGTTCACGAGTGAGGGGAGGATGGAGCGTGAGATCGATAGGCGGATCGGTGCAGCGTCGGCCGTAATGCGGACCCTGTACCGGTCCGTTGTGGTGAAGAGAGAGCTGAGCCAAAAGGCAAAGCTCTCAATTTACCGGTCGATTTACGCTCCTACCCTCACCTATGGTCCCGAGCTATGGGTCGTGACCGAAAGAACGAGATCTCGGATACAAGCGGCCGAAATGAGTTTTCTCCGCAGGATGTCCGGGCTCTCCCTTAGAGATAGGGTGAGAAGCTCGGTCATCCGGGAGAGACTCGGAGTAGAGTCGCTACTCCTCCACGTTGAGAGGAGCCAGATGAGGTGGCTCGGGCATCTTATCAGGATGCCTCCTGGACGCCTCCCTGGGGAGGTGTTCCGGGCATGTCCCACCGGTAGGAGACCCCGGGGACGACCCAGGACGCGCTGGAGAGACTATGTCTCTCAGCTGGCCTGGGAACGCCTTGGGATCCCCCGGGATGAGCTGGATGAAGTGGCTGGGGAGAGGGAAGTCTGGGAGTCCCTCCTAAAGCTGCTGACCCCGCGACCCGACCCCGGATAAGCGGAAGAAGATGGATGGATGGATGGAAGATGCTTACACTTTACACAAACCAGCCAGAATAACTTTTCCTAGAAATAAAGTTTTTGTTCGAGGTCCGATGAGACAATTCCAAGCAGATTTATGCGATATGCAATCACTAGCACGCTACAACGATGGATATAAATATTTACTAACGGTAATCGATATTTTCTCGAAACGTGCATATGTACGCGTTTTGAAAGCTAAAACAGGTACGCAGGTCACCAAAGCATTTGAAGATGTCTTATCAGTTAGCGGTTCGCCATTACGCGTTCAAACAGATAAAGGGGCGGAGTTTTTTAACAAACATTTCCAGAAATTAATGAGACAGTATAATATTACACATTTTGCAACATCTTCCGATACAAAAGCGCAAACTGTTGAACGATTCAACAAAACGTTGAAGACGCGCATGTGGAGGTATTTCACAGCTAAGAACACGCAACGCTACATTGATGTAATTCATTTTACTGTCAGTTATAATGACAGTTTTCATAGTAGTATAAAAATGACACCAAATGCCGTAAATGAGGATAATAAAGATATTGTTTATACCAACCTATATACAAACAACCCTTTTCAACGCGGGGACAAGTTCCGGTTCGCTCCAGGTGAAACTGTGCGGCTTTCCAAACTAAGAGGGGCTTTTGAGAAGGGTTATTTACAGAGTTACACAGACGAAATATTCAGAATAACAAAACGTCTCCATCGCGTTCCTCCCGTTTATAAAATATCGGACTTGGATGGTATGCCTATAGAAGGCAGCTTTTATGAAGCGGAATTACAAAAAGTAAAAATAAAAAAAATAAAAAAATTCGCATACAGAAAATTCTTAAATCACGCACCGTGTCAGGCAAACGTGAGTCCCTCGTCCACTGGGTTGGGTGGCCAGCCAAATTCGACAGTTGGGTACCCGCAAAGAGTATTAAAAACATTTGACGTTCGATAAAACGGCCATTCTGTGAAAATTACAAGATGGGTGAAGGCCAGAGAGAATTCTACGTAACATTAGCGTCAAATGCTAGTATGCATCTTTTTAGCGAGAACAGCCTTACCGAATTTAAAACCGAACTGGCGCAACATATCGATTTAAAAGGTTCGTGGGAGGTCGGTTTATGTGAGATTTCATACATCAACTCAATCCCTAACGTTCCTGAGAAAAAACGGAATTTCTATCTGAAACAGCCTAAGCCTCCGGTTCATAGAGAGGACGTGTTCCAAGATGAATCAGAAGTGCAGCACATGCTTAAAACGCGAGGCGGGGTCTGTAAAGATCATGAGTCGTTAGCTTTGAACATTCAAACTCTATTAACTAAAGCGAGTAACAAAAAGATTGATGTCCAATTTGATCAACATAAACAGAGGTTCTTGTTTTCGGGTGAAGAAGGGTTGAGAATTATGTTCAAGAACCCTCTAGCGTACATTGTTGGAATGAACCCTGAACATTGGCTCTCACTCAAGCCGGAAGGCATAAACGCACAACATCCTGCCGACAGACGAGCCGGATCATATTTCATGTTCATCTACACTGACGTCATACATCATCAGACAGTTGGTGACGCCTACGCTCCAATGCTTAGTACCCTACCTATTGAGGGTAGTTACGGCGACATTGTAAACAAAACTTTTAATCCTGTTTACTATTTAGATGTGTGCAGAAGCCATATTGAAACCATTTCGGTTTACCTGTGAACAGACCAGAACAATCCGATAGATTTCGAATACGGGAAAGTCATTCTCATTCTGCATTTTAGATCGAAATAATAAAAAAATAATGACATCAACAACGCATCCCGACCTATATCGTTTTGTCGATTATTATGAAACACAAGTCGGGGGATCATTTCAAGGATTTTCTGGTGCCCCGATTGACGTGGTCTGGGGTCTATTTTTGCAAAACTATTCCGCTTCGTGATGCCGATGTTCAAAAACGCGTTTAACTTGGCGAAGCCGCATCTTCAAGCCGCTGCTAAAAACATAGCAACGGATGTAGCAGGGCGCATCATTCAAAGAATACACCGGAAACAAGACGATCAACAAGGTTCCGGTCTAGCTGTATTGTCACGTAGGGGACTCCATCCTGGTGGGCGGAGAAAAAGGAGCGTTAAAAGAAAAAGGCGCTCGACCGGTCTCAGAACAGTTGTCAAGAAAAAGCGGAGCAGACGCAAGACAGATATTTTCTCTTAAAAAATGGCCCTTCTACATTTTAAATCACTCGAGGCGACGTTATCAAGTTTAGATTTGTTTGGCACGCCCTTGACGCAACTCTCCATAGAAGATAGTTCAAATGTCAAATTTCAACCTTTGTCCGCAATTGTGGACCAGGGCCCCATAGAATTTTTTATACCCGGGGACGGCTCAAAATATTTAGATTTATCCGACACTTTACTACATCTCCGTTTAAAGGTGACGCGTAGGGATGGGACAAATATTCCACCGCAAGAACAAGTTGGCATCGTGAATTTCCCTATAAACACAATTGTTAGTCAATTAGATATTTCGCTGGGCGGGCGGCTAACCTCACAATCTAGCGCTACACACGCTACCGGTCCATCATCGAGTTACTGTTAAACTTTTCAAATGATTCTCTGGAGTCACAATTGACAGCAGGAATGTTCACAAAAGACACTAGGGGGCGCATGGACTCCATCACGGTCGAGGGAGCTGAAATTAATCTCGGGTTTTTGCGTCGCGTGCAGCATATTGCAGGTTCACGTGAATTTCACCTAACGGGACCGCTTCATAGAGATATTTTCTTTTCCGAACGTCATCTATTGAATAATGTGGATCTGCGCCTAAAGTTAACTAGAGCTTCTGATGATTTCTGTCTCATGAGCGCTCCAGACAGCGACTCGTGTCTCAAAATACTAGGAGCATCCCTATTTGTGAAAAAAGTAACAGTCTCACCGGCCGTAGCAATAGGCCATGCCGCCGCTTTACAGAAAGGTAATGCGTTGTATCCATTAACCAGAATCAATATGAAAACTTTCTCCATTCCTCAAAACTCAAGAATCTGCCATCAGGATAATCTCTTCCTCGGACATATCCCTAAACAAATTGTAATAGCCCTAGTAAACCACAACAGTTTCATGGGACGGAGAGATTTAAACCCGTTTAATTTTTTGCATTATAACATAGAGTACTTGGCTCTTAGTCACGAAGGTCGACAAATACCTGCCAAAGCTTTTCAGCCCAATTTCGAAGCTTGAATATGTACACGTGAATTTCATAAATTATACACAGCAACAGGGCGTTTTTTGAAAGATCTACCTCTTTGTATCGATCAACAGGATTCTAGTCAAGACTACTCACTTTTTGTTTTCAATTTAAGTCAGGCAGATGGGGCTTTGACACCGATAAAAAACGGGGTTTTACGTCTCGATCTACGTTTTGGAACGCCAATACACAGCAACTCTTATTGTATACGCGGCATACGATTCCCTTATTGAGATTAACGCTAAGAGGGAACTATTGATGGACTATTATTAACGCCTTGAACGGTCGTGAATTGGACTTGATTATGACTCGGATGCAGAGAACCTTATTTGGAGGTGTTTTCGCATCGGATGAGTTGGCTGACATCAGAGATCAGAGAATATTACATTGTCAACACCCATCCAAGACATTTACCCGGAGAGCACTGGCTTGCTTTAACTTTAGAATCGGACGGTTCGGCCAAATTCTTTGATCCTTTTGGTCTGCCACCGGATAGTCCATATTACCCGTCAAGTATATACAGATTTTTGAAGAAGCATTCTAAACAGGTCGAATATCAGAACGGCCAGCTGCAACACGAGCTGACAGACACCTGCGGTCAACACTGCGTGTATTATTTAAGCCAACATGGGTGGGGGCTCACCTATCATGAAGTGATGACTCATTACAATTCCGATCCTCTCCATAACGACGCCATGGTTAGTGAGTTTGTCAAAAAATGTCGAAGGCCAGACCGGATGTGCGGCGGGCAAACATCATGTTCATTGCATAAATTTAAAAAATGTCATTGTCTGAAACCGTGTTAATGTTTTATAAAAATCTATTTTATTCAATAAACATTGTATCATCTAATAACTAACCCATTTTACTACCGGCGATGCCCTCTTTCTTTTTCTTTTATTCATCACGCTTACATCTTCTACATAAGAAACATCCTCATCTTCACCCGAGTGTATTTTAAACGTTTAAAATCTGCGCGAGCCAAGGGGTTGGAGATGCTTGTTTCCGTGTGGTATATGGTTTTTGTTGCTTCGCTGGTCTCCAAAAAACACTCGGTGGTCAGTGGCTGGTTCCAGACAAATTAACACTTCAGGGACACACGGCTGATTGGGAAAATAGTTTATTCAACCGATGTCAGAGTGAAGTCTTTCCAAAAAAGTTGAGTGGCCCCAAGGCATGGATGTTAAAAAGCCCGAGAGAGAGAGAGCGAGCGAGAGCGAGCGAGCCCGAGCTAAAGGGAGCCCCCCCGCTCCTCCTTCTTTTGTCAGGCCCGTAGATTTATACCTGACAAGAAGCTGATGTCACGGCTTTGGGTAACAGCTGGAGTTTGAGTCCCAGTCTGCTTGTTTCCCCTAAAAGGTCATCCCTTCAGCTCTCCCTGGTCACGGACAACTGGCCCTTCTATCTTCTACTAAGTACCTATACATTACTGAAACTAAAGCGTCTCTGTACAGCAAAAATAATTTGATAGTCTTACTGCTACTAGTGGATCATCTAATGCAACATACAGATACGCATAAAGTTCAAAATTCACTTCATTCCCCCCTTCGGGACGTTACAAACGTCCCGAATACAGTTTAACAAAAGATGACATCAGTAAACAACCAAAAAATCTTCTCCCACCCAAATTTTCTATGGTCACGTCTACAATTTGGCCTATACCTGCACAGCCTAAATCATGCTCGAGGCATGCTACTTAAGGTTATTTTAACTAGGAAAACTCAAACTATTTAGTTATCCAATTGCTCCCTGACAACAATCTGAGGCCCCTCAAGAACCACAAGTAAAGAAAGTTGAAGCCCACATTATTCAAATGACGATACCACCCCCCTTAGGTAAATACCCTTACAACGGTGACAAATTGCAAAGTAATAAATTTGGCGTGGCCCGTTAGAAGCCCCAAAAAGCTGCCGGCCCTTCCTCAAGAAAAAAACAGTGGTTCCCCTCACCTGGTGTCACCCAGGTGTAAGGAGCCCTGGCACATTACAAACCACAAAACAGTATGAGCTCACCAAACAGTATGGAAATGAAATGACATGTCCACCGACCGCTAAACAGTCAAACTGCATTAACATGATGTTAATATGTGATGAATTAAAGTAATGCAGCATGTGGTCATTTGATAAAGTAATGAAGGACATAATATCGACGCAATATCACAGCATACTGCAAAGTTGAAACGCTCTTAGTTTTGCCCCCTTGCATATGTATGTTTCTGACGATGCAAAGTCCAGTCCACTGAATGCTCAGTAGTGAATCGGGCTGGGATCACTGCCCAGGGCCTGCTGTCCATCCAAGATCTTTATGTCCACTTCACCGTCCTCAGAGTCTCTTCCCAGGCCCCGGTCAGCGTCCAGTAGTTCTGCAATACTTGGTAGCTACTGCCAGTATTGAACAATGACAACAGCACAAAACCTTGAGTTGCAATGAAAAAAGCAGCAATGCCCAGCGTAGGCCGGAAGTCCTCCTGCCCCCCTTTGGTCACCCCTAGTGTCAAGTGGCCCACACTTTTGTGGGGTTACACTGCAGCTCCCCACTTGAAAGGCGCTTGGACAAAAGGATTTGAACTGGACTTCACTCAGTGATCATGACTGTTTTTTTTTCCTTGTCTTTGGTTTATTTGCATCTTCAGCCAAACACAGCCAAACACGGCCAAACACGGCCAACACAGCCAACACAGCCGACACAGCTGACACAGCTGACACAGGTGAAAAACCTTAAAATAAACACAAATAGATGGTCAAACTCTAAACCATAATTAAGCAATACAATCCAAAATCGAATACTTAGGTTTATATACTAAGTCAGGATGACTTAGCCAAACAGCTTTCAACCCTGGTAAGTACATACAAACATTTTTCCCGATTTCTTTTTTAGCTTTTACTTTTTAGAATATACCACATAATTTACCACAATTTCACTATAATGTTGAGCATACCCATGACCCATATCAATTTTACATATTAATTTCCTAAGCCACCCAGATGTGAGCTGTAGCCCCATATTCAAATGTCCAAAGGCTCACCGGCTCCTTCTTCTGTTTCGTTTTCCAAGCTTTCCGCTGCAGTCCTGCCCTTTGGAAATGCTGCCTTGTCTAAATCATGGCAGGTTACCGTGAGCTCCAACACTCTCCCTCTTAATTAACCCCACCTGATGCTCTCAACAGCCTGCCTCCTTGGGTGTGGCTGAGACACACCCAGGCAGAGAGGGGGCGGCTTGCAACTCGTCTCAACACCTAGTAAACGACATTTCCATAAGCAGTCATCAGCAAACAAATTCTTCTCCTCTGGGGTTGTTTGGGGCACGGGGACGATTGGTGGTCATCGTCTCATCGAAGTACTCAATAGAACCTCAGAGCGTTCCCGGCATCTACTCCTATGATGCAGAGGCCCACGTGATCCTTAAAACAAACAAACAAACAAACAAACAAACAAACAAACAAACAAACAAACAAACAAACAAACAAACAAACAAACAAACACTCCCCCCAGGAGTTATGAATTATTCCCCTTATTCCTCGACTTGCTGTCAGTCTCGCAAGATCTCTCCTGTAGCAGAGTAACTGCTAGCCGTTCAAGTTAGCCTTTCCTGCTGAAGCTGTCACTGTCTGAAGTCCTGTCAATCACGTCTCGGCAATCACTCTTTCCCAGTCCAAATACTAATTTTCTCTCCAAATTTCCTCTTTGATTTAGATTTTTTTCTCAATATCGTCAAATTGGTACCAGTCTCGTCAGTTTTGTCCAACCAATTTGTGTATGTACATTATCTTCGTCGAAATGTGTTCTTAAATACTTTCCCTTTAATAGCAGCTTTAATGCATTCATCTTCCCATGGGCTCACCACCTGTGGGAGGGGCCGAAGGGGTCGGGTGCAATGTGTGCTGGGCGGCAGCCAAAGGCAGGGACCTTGGCGGTCTGATCCCCGGCTGCAGAAGCTGGCTCTTGGGACATGGAATGTCACCTCTCTGGCTGAAAAGGAGCCCGAGCTGGTGTGCGAGGCAGAAAAATTCCGACTAGATATAGTCGGACTAGCCTCCACGCACAGTTTGGGTTCCGGTACAAGCCCTCTCGAGAGGGGCTGGACTCTCTTCCACTCTGGAGTTGCCCACGGTGAGAGGCGTCGAGCAGGTGTGGGTATACTTATTGCCCCCCGGCTGGGCGCCTGCACATTGGGGTTCACCCCGGTGAACGAGAGGGTAGCCTCCCTCCGCCTTCGGGTGGGGGGACGGGTCCTGACTGACTGTCTATGCACCAAACGGCAGCTCAGAGTACCCACCCTTCTTGGGGTCCCTGGAGGAAGTGCTGGAGAGCGCTCCTTCTGGGGACTCCATCGTTCTACTGGGTGACTTCAATGCTCACGTGGGCAATGACAGTGAGACCTGGAAGGGCGTGATTGGGAGGAACGGCCCCCCCGATCTGAACCCGAGCGGTGTTCTATTGTTGGACTTCTGTGCTCGACATGGATTTTCAATAATGAACACCATGTTCAAGCATAAGGGTGTCCATGTGTGCACTTGGCACCAGGACACCCTAGGCCGCAGTTCGATGATCGACTTTGTTGTCGTGTCATCGGATTTGCGGCCGCATGTTTTGGACGCACGGGTGAAGAGCGGGCCGGAGCTGTCAATTGATCACCACCTGGTGGTGGGTTGGCTCCGATGGTGGGGGAAGATGCCGGTCCGACCTGGCAGACCCAAACGCTCTGTGAGGGTCTGCTGGGAACGTCTGGCAGAATCTCCTGTCAGGAAGAGCTTCAACTCCCACCTCCGGCAGAGCTTTTCCCACGTCCCGCGGGAGGCGGGGGACATTGAGTCTGAGTGGACCATGTTCCGCGCCTCTATTGTTGAGGCGGCCGACCGGAGCTGTGGCCGTAAGGTCGTTGGTGCCTGTCGTGGCGGCAATCCCCGAACCTGCTGGTGGACACCGGCGGTAAGGGATGCCGTCAAGCTGAAGAAGGAGTCCTATTGGGCCGTTTTGGCCTGCGGGACTCCGGAGGCAGCTGACAGGTACCGGATGGCCAAGCGGATCGTGGCTTCGGCGGTTGCTGAGGCAAAAACCCGGGCGTGGGAGGAGTTTGGTGAGGCCATGGAGAATGACTTTCGGACGGCTTCGAGGAAATTCTAGTCCACCATCCGGCGTCTCAGGAGGGGGAAGCAGTGCAACGTCAACACTGTTTACAGTGGGGATGGCGTGCTGCTGACCTCGACTCAGGACGTCGTGAGTCGGTGGGGAGAATACTTCGAAGACCTCCTCAATTCCACCTACACGCCTTCCATTGAGGAAGCAGGGCCTGGAGACTCTGAGGCGGATTCTCCAATCTCTGGGGTCGAAGTCACTGAGGTAGTTAAAAAACTCCTCGGTGGCAAGGCCCCGGGGGTGGATGAGATCCGCCCGGAGTTCAAAGTCAAAGTCAAAGTCAAAGTCAGCTTTATTGTCAATTTCTCCACATGCCAAAGACACACAAAGAAACCGAAATTTCGTTCCCCCCTATCCCACGGTGACAAGACATGGCTCACAACAGACAAACAAGTAAACAAGTATAACAAAAGTGTGCTGAATAAATAATGAATAAATAACACAACAATAAATAAATAAATAAGAGGAGCAGAAAAAAAAGGAGCAAGTGCGCGTACAGCAGACATTCCCGAAAATAGCGCAACAGCGCCGCACGCTACGCAGAAGGGGGTAGCGAGTTCAGGGCCCTAACAGCCTGGAGAAAGAAGCTGTTGGCGAGTCTGGTGGTGCGGGAGCGCAGGCTCCTGTACCTCTTCCCAGAGGGCAGAAGGTCAAACAAAGAGTGAGCCGGGTGACTCACATCTCTGGCAATCGAGGTTGCCTTGCGGGCGAGATGGGAGGTGTAAATGTCTTTCAGGGAGGGGAGCGAAGCACCAATAATCTTACCAGCCGTATTCACTATGCGCTGCAGGGCCTTCGAGTTCGGTTCAGTGCAGTTACCACCCCAGACAGCGATGCAACTGGTGAGGACGGTCTCAACGGTGCCACGGTAGAATGTAGACAGGACTGCCTGAGGAGCACATGCACGCCTGAGCTTCCGCAGGAAGTACAGGCGGCGCTGAGCTTTCTTTGCCAGTGACGAGGTGTTTGCGGACCAGGAGCGGTCTTCACTGATGTGCACCCCCAGGAACTTGGTGCAGCTCACCATCTCCACCACAGCACCGTCGATGATCAGCGGCAGGTGTGTTGTGTGACCCTTCCGGAAGTCAACAATGATTTCCTTGGTCTTATTGACGTTCAGCAGGAGGTTGTTGTCCCTGCACCACATGGTCAGAAGGTCAACTTCCGACCTGTTCTTAAAGGCTCTGGATGTTGTGGGGCTGTCATGGCTGACACGCCTCTACAACGTTGCGTGGACATCGGGGACAGTGCCTCTGGATTGGCAGACTGGGGTGGCTGTTCCCCTCTTTAAGAAGGGGGACCGGAGGGTGTGTTCCAATTACAGGGGAATCACACTCCTCAGCCTCCCTGGTAAGGTCTATTCAGGGGTGCTGGAGAGGAGGGTCCGTCGGGAGGTCGAACCTCGGATTCAGGAGGAGCAGTGTGGCTTTTGTCCTGGTCGTGGAACAGTGGACCAGCTCTACACCCTCGGCAGGATCCTCGAGGGTGCATGGGAGTTCGCCCAACCAGTCCACATGTGTTTTGTGGACTTGGAGAATGTGTTCGACCGTGTCCCTCGGGAGGTTCTGTGGAGGGTGCTTCGGGAGTACGGGGTGCCGAGCCAACTGATAAGGGCGGGTCGGTCCCTGTATCACCGATGCCAGAGTCTGGTCCGCATTTCCGGCAGTAAGTCGGATTCGTTCCCAGTGAGGGTTGGACTCCGCCAAGGCTGCCCTTTGTCACCGATTGTGTTCATAATTTTTATGGACAGAATTTCTAGGCGCAGCTGAGGCGTTGAGGGGGTCCGGTTTGGGGACCTCAGCATCGCGTCTCTGCTTTTTGCAGATGACGTGGTGCTGTTGGCTTCTTCAGGCCGTGATCTACATCTCTCGCTGGAACGGTTCGCAGCCGAGTGTGAAGCCGTCGGGATGAGGGTCAGCACCTCCAAATCCGAGTCCATGGTCCTCGATCGGAAAAGGGTGGAATGCCTTCTCCGGATCGGGGATGAGATCCTGCCCCAAGTGGAGGAGTTCAAGTATCTTGGAGTCTTGTTCACGAGTGAGGGGAGGATGGAGCGCGAGATCGACAGGTGGATCGGTGCAGCGGCGGCAGTAATGCGGACCCTGTACTGGTCGGTTGTGGTGAAGAGAGAGCTGAGCCAAAAGGCAAAGCTCTCAATTTACCGGTCGATTTATGCTCCTACCCTCACCTATGGTCACGAGCTATGGGTCGTGACCGAAAGAACGAGATCCCGGATACAAGCGGCCGAAATGAGTTTTCTCCGCAGGATGTCCGGGCTCTCCCTTAGAGATAGGGTGAGGAGCTCGGTCATCCGGGAGAGACTCGGAGTAGAGTCGCTACTCCTCCACGTTGAGAGGAGCCAGATGAGGTGGCTCGGGCATCTTATCAGGATGCCTCCTGGACGCCTCCCTGGGGAGGTGTTCCGGGCATGTCCCACCGGTAGGAGACCCCGGGGACGACCCAGGACGCGCTGGAGAGACTATGTCTCTCAGCTGGCCTGGGAACGCCTTGGGATCCCCCGGGCTGAGCTGGATGAAGTGGCTGGGGAGAGGGAAGTCTGGGAGTCCCTCCTAAAGCTGCTGCCCCCGCGACCCGACCCCGGATAAGCGGAAGAAGATGGATGGATGGATGGATGGATGGATGGATGGATGGATGGATGGATGGATGGATGGATGGATGGATGGATGGATGGATAATGCATTCATATGTTAAGAAATTTTCCCTATTCCTTGTTTCTGATCCAGTTTCCTATTTTATTTAATTAGCATCCAAACATTTGTTGTCTATTGTGCTGCAGTCTAATCCCTATTAGCTGTATGATTTGTCGTCATTCATGCTTTTCCGTTGATAGACCTTACTGCCCTTACTGTCGCTAGATTGTTACCACGCTTTGCTTCCATTCCAGATTGTTGTCTCCCATAAACTTTGCTTTCGAGATGCTTCTTCTGCTCCTTCCATCACTGCCTGTTGAATTCTGGCACGTCCTGTTAAAGCCTCAAAAACAAGTGAATCCGAAAAAAACATTGAATGTCACAATTAAATTTTATATCTACTTACTCATTCAAACGTAACCCCACCCCCCTTTGACACATTCACCCAATGTGTCATTAGGCATCCAAAAAGGAACCGGCAAATGCCCTACCACATCATCATATGTCTTGCAGCCAGTCCTGTCGAACCTTGCACTCATCCAGGACCGTCATCCCCAAGTTCCTGAAAATTGACTGTGCACCTCACACTCGGCAATACCAACAACGGACACTTGTACTCACAAAACTACACAGGCATCGAGTATCTACTAAATGAAAATAGACACACAATGAATCATGGCGCACGGGGATTCCGTCCTGAAAATCATCAATCATCATAAAAATCAAAAGGGTTAGGGTTAACATTTTCACGTGAATTCAACATAAACTTTCCAAGACTGCAATTGACAGCCTGCAAAAGTAATACAAGTTATAAAACAACCAGCAATCTGCTGCTTGGCTGGCGGTTGATGCTGCAATAAGTCAAGTGACACACAGAAACAAAGCAAAGCTCGCACTTGCCACAAGCAAGCTTAAGTTTCAAATGTATGCTTGTCATCTACATAGTCTGTCACCCTGTCGGGTGAGTCCAGGTTTGTCATGTCATATCGTCCATCGTCCTAATGTTTGATATTAGTCCTGTCTTGTCCATCCGTGTTGCTGAATTCGGCCTTCTCCATGAACTATTTTGCTGTTCATGGTGCCTTTGATTAACCATCAGCTGTTAGTCATCACTCTTGGGTGTTCCCGTCTCAGGTGAGAGGAATCTTACCCTCAACTGTGACCCTTTCATACCAACTCCAAAATACTTTGGCCTTTCCCACTGCTCCCGACACACACACTCATTCCTAACCACACAAATGCCACTCCATTTGTTTCTATCACCCATACCACAACAAACAAATTTAGTATGTGTAAGTGAGCAGGCAATCAGTGAATACTAACAGTAACCCTTCATTTCCGGATGTTCTTCCCAATTAAATATTTCCTACCTTCGTACCTCACCTTTACCGTAAAATTGCCAAATAAATGCCTAAAAAATTCAGTCATTTCCACTGTTGAGCATGTTCATAGGTGAGCATGGGGAAAGAAGCAGTCTCAGATGGTTCCTAAATAATTTTGTCCTAATCCATCGTTCTGATCGAGCAGCCGGGTAAAGATACTCCAAGTCTACTCCACCACGTTATTTTCACTTTGCCATATTAAGGCATTTGTTATTCGAGTCCTATCACATTTGTCATCGCGTTCACTATCACTTGGTGTGACTCTTGTATTAGTAGTAGCAGTATTATTCTTAACTGTCAAACGTTTTCATGGCTGTTATTCCTTGAGTTTATCGGAGTTGTTTGACACCAGAATTTCCCCGTGAGGTGTGATTAACTTCTAATTTATTAATTAGCTCCATTGAACAATCTAATCACCTCTTGACTGCATCCCAGTGGGTCCTAATGCCCTATTTTCCCTTCTCCAAAGTGTCAATGACTAAATGTCTAATCGTTAAGCTGGATGGGCTAAATGTGATTCTACTCTTATTTCTTACAGTGTTAGCCTATCTGTTTTATCCAAATTTAATCTCTGACTATGATGCTTTTCCTTTTTCTGTAACACTACACATTTTGCTCCTTATTTCTTTATACGTCTTTATTTATCAAGACTCCTCAGTGGTGTCAAACTCAGTGCCCGAGCAAGCTTCCCTCCACTCTGACCCAAGCTCCACCAGTTTTGATAACGTCTCAGCAGCTTGATGCATCTTTCAGGTCTCATGTGTCTTTCGCCGCACCTCATTGTCAAGTTGTTGTCTTTGGTTGTAGTCTCAGAGTCAACTCATCTCTCACTCTTGGATGAGTCCATTTTCAACTGAGTCCATTCTCATCTTTTAAGTTCCTTCACTCTTTGTACTTCGCCTCCGAGGATGTCGTTCTCCTCCAGAGCGTTGTGCTCCCCCCAAGCACAAATACAGTCCTCCTTTGCTCTTCCAAAGGTCAAAGGTGCCTCAGAGCCATGCACCGTTTTCTTGTTGTTCTCAGCTGTTGGTGGAGTCTCGGGGTCGAGTTTCAGAGTACTGATGGATACTGAAAAAGACAGACTGGGATACCAAACTTAAATATCGTCTTCCAATATGCCATTAATTTCATAGTGCCTTTTGTTAATCAAACTTCAAATTCTACTGTTATCGACAATGTAATACACTTGAGAAAGACGGCGCCTTTCCTTCATGAGCTCTCGGATGTATTGTGATGGACCTCATTTGAACCATTTTAAATTGGCAGATTACCCCAAACTTAAATTGCCAGTCTTAACTGTGATTTCTCTCAATTATACTGCAATTTCCAGAAGCTCATTCTATTTTCAAGCTACATTCTATCGTTTGTTTTTCCTGTCTTTGATTTTATGCCATCCTCTCTATTACCTTCCCACCTTTCCTGATTTGAGCCTTCATTTTCTGATAAAGTTTACAAATTTTGCATAGCATCATCTCCATTTTGACCTAAGTATTAATGGTGTTGTGCTCACTTTATAGATATTACTGAACGATCTTGAATCTTTCATTCACTGCCACTACATTGAAGGCCATTTCTCAGCTGTTCACTTTTCCCATGCTCCTGTTAGGGTCCACTATTCGAATCTAGGATGTGATTTTCATTTGAATTTCTCACTTTTGGACGTCTAAATCGCTCCTATCGCTAATTTATTTGTACCGAGTAGACTTTTACAAGGGTACTAAGAGAACCAACAGATTACTTCCAAATCTAATATCTCCTCGTTGGCATCTCCTCCTTTATTTTGGACTTACTGCTTTTGACCTGTGAGTCTTGTTACATAGGCGCTGGTCGCCCTTGTCGAGACAAAATTTATGAGCAGGCTCTCCGTGAATACAATTCAGTCCTATGTCTAAATCCAGAGAATTCCTTTAATTCTAGCTGGCGCTGTGGCCCTCACTTGGTACCTCTCTTGCGCTCATAAATTAGTCTTCACCTGTTACACGGCTGTTAAACATTAATTCTAAGTTCAGTCTGTGTCTCTTTGTCCTGGAGACAACGGATGTATCCGCTGTGTCGGGTTTTTTATGTAAACAGAAAATCTGAAGTGTTAAGGAGAGTCCCAAAGAAACAGAGCCGTAGCAATAATTTGTTTTCAGTTTTCTCATCCTTTCAACAATTTAAATCAACAAGCTGTGGTTGTCGTTAAACAATTTCCCATTTCCCTCAGAATGCTAACAGAAGCATCAGCTGGCTCTAGTAGGCTCCCTCATTATTTACGAGGGGACCGTACTCCTCTCGACATACCTACATACTCATCTATATTGGTGTCGTATTGATTAACATACGCATGCTTCTTGTTTCTCCTGTTAGACAGCTATGGGACATTAATTCTCCTGGGTTGCAGTTACCTCAGGACCTCCACTGTTGGTCATGCATTCTTTTGCCCCTTCAGCAGTAGTCTTCCATCATTCTGTCACATTCTCTCGCTACCAGCAAGGTAGGCCCCTAAAATGGGCACAACTCCGCCCCTGCACGCCCAGCCCTGAAACATGGTGAGCAGATACAGGTTGGCCACCCTGCCGCCCCCGGCGCTGGATCCCCCTCCCGCGCGCGCAGCGCAGGTGGGCACGCGCCCCAGAGCACCGAGAAGCACACTATCCTATCCATTCCTTTTGCTGCTACTACAAGCACGCTCACTCACACGCACTCAAGAGCACACACACACACTTACTCACGGTCACGCACACGCGCACACACACACGCTCACATACACACACACATGGGTACACTCACACACACATGGGATCCCACACGTCTATGCACGTGCAGACAATCTCAAACAGACGACATTGAGCGGTAAGCGCTCACGCACAAACATAGAAGACAGAGCAGGATTCGAATCCATTCCACGTTTTGCTGCTTGCCAACTGCTGCTATGCAGTTTGGTGTTATCAGTGCACATATGCACTGCCAAATACGCACGTCTTACTTAACTTTTGTTTCGTTTGGTTTCGTTTCTAATAGCGCTTTATATTTTCCCCTTTATTTTCTGCAGAATTTAACTTAAGTGTGCACACAAATTACTTTTCCCCCATGGTATACCAATCCTTGCACTCCAAGAGGCCTCATTGCCACGTTTTCCCCTTCACACAGAGGGATTTCTCTTCACACAGTAGCCGTCCAGCACCTATTTCCCAAACGCTGTCTGTACAGGCTCAAATTTATCAAACTTTGACAGACGTGCATGCTATTATAATACGTCCCCATAGAGGAATCGAACCGCAAGCAGATCGTATTAGCTTAATCAATATTCAAAAACCGCCAGTCCTTTAAAGTTTTACCTGGGGGCCTCTTGCACCAGCATTTAAATTGACAAGCCTTACAACTCACATACACCTCTAATTTGATCAGTGCCCAAACGACGTGGCTTCGCGCGCATCCTTCTCTTCGGCCCACAGGTCCCTGACCTGGCCGGATATCTTCTCCCATTTACTCTCACAGTACGGATGTCAAGGTTGCGCTCGTTCCTATTGGCCAAACGCGGTCAACGCAACCTCCCTTTTGCGCTGGACTTTGGCAGAGACTAGGCTCCCACCGGACATCTCGACTATTGCCCCTGGCCCGTGTGGATTCACCCGTATCTTGTCGCAGCATAGTTCAATCGTATCTGTGTCTCCGCCACAATCACATAGCTAAAATTTCGATCGTCCGCCGGACCATTGACACGACTAATTTCCACGTCCACATTTTCTGGGACTTCCTACTATTTTCTTCTCGTGACAGCCGACCAGTGTTGTTCTCGACAACCTGTCCTGTTTCGCATTCGCCCTCCCTGGGGCGTTTATTTCTTCTCGATTAACATTCTCACCCGGCATGCCATTCACTCGTGCAATCCCCAAAACGTTTTGTTACTGTTCCCTTTTTATTTATTGTTTTTTATTTATTTTTGCGATTTTTATTTTACTTTTCTTTCGCTGTCTCTATTTGGGGCCACTCCCCCTTCAAAAGTCGCATTATGACGGCTTTTGATTAGGAGAGACAACTTTCCCTGGAGCCCGCCGTGGCCCCATCAGATCCGTTTAACTGTCCTCCGTGTGGAGAACAACGCTCCCTCCCCCCTTTTCCAAGAGCGAGCATGCTGCGGCGACTTTGAATGCAAGCAACTCACCTCAATACAGGTCGTCGGCCGGCCGCTGGATGCTCGCGGAGAGAGCGGATGGGAAGGTCCCCTGGAGCACACAAATCCTGTTCGTGACGCCAAAAATGTGGTATATGGTTTTTGTTGCTTCGCTGGTCTCCAAAAAACACTCGGTGGTCAGTGGCTGGTTCCAGACAAATTAACACTTCAGGGACACACGGCTGATTGGGAAAAGAGTTTATTCAACCGATGTCAGAGTGAAGTCTTTCCAAAAAGTTGAGTGGCCCCAAGGCATGGATGTAAAAAAGCCTGAGAGAGAGAGAGCGACCGAGAGCGAGCGAGCGAGCCCGAGCTAGAGCGAGCCCCCCCGCTCCTCCTTCTTTTGTCAGGCCCGTAGCTTTTATACCTGACAAGAAGCTGATGTCACGGCTTTGGGTAACAGCTGCAGTTTGAGTCTCAGTCTGCTTGTTTCCCCTAAAAGGTCATCCCTTCAGCTCTCCCTGGTCACGGACAACTGGCCCTTCTATCTTCTACTAAGTACCTATACATTACTGAAACTAAAGCGTCTCTGTACAGCAAAAATAGTTTGATAGTCTTACTGCTACTAGTGGATCATCTAATGCAACATACAGATACGCATAAAGTTCAAAATTCACTTCACCCGGTAAGTTTAATCGGGCTAGCGTTCGGAGAAATTCACTCCATCCTACCGGTTGCTCGTTGATTTTTTTCCCACTCACACACAAATGTCTCAACAAATCGCTCATATGGGAGCCTTTGACAGTTTTTCCTCTAAAAATAAATTCACTTAACGGCGTCCAGCTTACATCTTCTGCCGACAGTCTTTTCAGCACATAGCTGGCGTTGCGTCGGAAATGTGTACCTATGGCGTCCAAAATATCCTCATAACGTTCACCTGTCATCTCAACTGTCGTCTCAACTGTTGTCTTTCTTTCAACCCCCTCATTGGCTTCGTTGCGAATCGTAATAGGAATTTGCTCGGAGTCTTTTTGTTTGACCAACCCCATGTTACGCTGCATTAAGGTTTGATAAATTTTGATCTTTTCATATTGATTTAAATTTTTATTATCCAAAACCTGTTTTGCGCGTGCACACGCAGCGGCCACTCTCTGTCCCGTTCGTTGTTTTGTGAGTGTTTACTGAGTGTTTGTCCGGCAGTTTTGTGTGTGTTCGTCTCGTGTGATACGTCGTGCTACTAGTGCGGCGGGCATGTTCTGCTCAACATCGGCAGAAGTGGGTTTTATGGCGTTCTAGACTTTGGTGCGGAGAGATTAAGGGCGCTCGGACTGCTTCGTCATGGAGCGACGCCGGACTAGCCTGCTCTTCCTCCCCCGGTTGGACTGCGTCGTGAGGTCGGACTGCTCCGTCCTGGAGCATTGTTGGGATGCGTCGGCAGCGGGTCTGCGAGGCAACGGAAGAGGGGCCAGCGCGGAGACGTCGGGCCAGGCTTGCGGCCAACCCAGCTCGCAGAGCCGTGCCTTCCATTCTCCTGGCGTACGTTCGTTCGCGGGACGACAAGATGGGTTGCGTTCGCCTGATAGGATCCACGAACCGGACAGTGCGTGCCTGCTGTGTGCTCGTGTTCACAGTGGCCTGGTTGACTGTCATCTTTCCGGACTCTGCTGTGCATCGGGAGCGGCTAGCGTGCTATCACTCTTATTGTTCATTTTCTTGTTTTATTTTTCCTGTGTTGTTTACTTGTATGTGCGTTCTGAACTCTGTCTTGTCACCCTGGGATAGTGAGAAACGTAATTTCGATCTGTTTGTGTGTCTTGACATGCGGAGGGATTGACAATAAAGGAGACTTTGACTTTGACTGTTTCATCTCTTCATCCAAAGAATACTCGGCTGTATCACGGATGGTCGGAGCGGGTCGATTCAGCCTCTCGAGCTGATAAGGTGAAATCAGGAACATTTTCTGAGCCGTTTTCAAACTCATTTTATGATTTGTTCATAAAGCCACTAATGACACTTCCGAGAACAGGTGCGAAAGCGGCCAGTAACGGCAATATTAAACAACCTTTCTGAACTAACTCTTTTCTTCTTCAAAGTATTTTTCTTATCAGCCAAAAAGCGGATATTTTTCTTTTGCTTTTTAAGTCTCTTGTAAAGTTTTGATTTTAAGGGTACATGTCCTTTAAGAAGATTTAGAGCAATCTCACATAATGCTTTCACTAAACTACTAGGACCTCTGAGTAGCAAATGCTTACGTTTGGCCGGTTTTGGATGTAAACAAAGATTTCAGTAACGGAGCATTTGTTTTTAAAGGCTTCGTCATCGTTTTATTGTTTGGGGATATAAACGACAGGCCACTGGTTATGTAGTACACCTGTACGTAGTCTATATTGTTCTGGGCATGAAGGTGTCAAATCTACCAGTAAATACCCATGCGACTCTCTTGTAGCATCTTCAAAGCATTCCAGGAAAAACATCCGGTTGTTGGGAGAAATTTGATTCGCCAGGACATTCACCTGCAGTTTATCGCGGGGGTTTTTGAACAAAATCAAATAATTACTGTTTAAACTAATAGTACGGCTGAATTTGCCCTGATGGAATGCATTCTGCGTTAGCATTATAACGCTTACATTTTTATGATGTCTATATTGGGTGAATATTCGGACCACTTCCGGATTATTATGGAAGATGATGTCATCCAAAATCAGTAGATGCTGGTGCTGTGGTGGGAACAGCTTCTCGTCATCAAAAGATTCAGGCAGCCCCTTGATAAAAAGAATGTCTTTATGCAGGTTTTTGAGCTCATCGTACATTGGTTGATATAAAGTATAAACCCAGACAATATTATCTGTTTTTTTTCTCATAACATGTTCAGGATTTTCCAATACATTTTTTACAAAGAAAGTCTTGCCACAACCTGAAGGCCCTGCTACTAGAGATGAAAAAGGAAGTTCTAATCTAGGGTCAAATTCAATCTGGTTAAAAGCCATTTCCACACACAGACACACGTATGGATAGATAGATAGAAATATCAGTAGCCAAACGGTTCAGTGGTGCCTCGCTTTAGCAGCCTTCTTTTATCGTACACCACACGAAGCCGCTTGGAAAATGACATGTTTCTGAGATGAAACCCTCTCTTATCGCGAACGATATTATGTTGAGGAGCGTATAGCACATCTGAGGTTGCACCTGCTGTATCGATGTACCCTTGAACCAAACTGAGCACGCTATCGAGATTGATGTTCTGACTGCTTTCGTGAGTCTGCGTGACCCCCTTCACTTTCATGACCGTCTGAGATGATCCTCGTGTTTTGTAAGCGTATGTTTTTGGCCCCGCTGAGACAAATTCTAAAATGCTGTCATTCGAAAGCTCATCTGTCAAATCACCCAGATAATCCCCTAGAGGGAGAACACTTTCGCCCGGTTTCACCGTGTACACGAGGCTGTCTGTATCGGTGTAAAGGACACGCCTCTGTAAAATTTCTAAATAGCTGTACATTTCTAGGCGTGCATAGGCTGTTGTGAAACACGCTGCAGCCACGTTTGATGTTTTTGAGGCAGGGATCTCATTGTTTATGTTGAAACAATACTGCACAATTGAAAGCTTTTCACTGATAAAATGGAAGAATTTCACATTGTACAGACCTGAAAACAGAAGTTCAAAAAAATCCTCAGATTTTGTCACAATTTTTGTGTTTGTCATGTTCTCATGCTGCGCAAGTTTTCCCCATAGATTGTTAAGACAGCGTTTTGACACTTGCCTTTTGGCAGGGTTTACAGCAATTTTGGAAGGGTCTAGTTGATTACCCTGATGAATGGCATACCCTTCTATGTATCTTTCTCTATCCGCCTGGTTGACCACGTGAGCCGGATAACCTGAAGATTCCTGTTTACCTTTTAGAAATGTTTTCATATAATCACGGAAAATTGTGTCGCTCGTTCTTGTGTAATGCCATACTTCGGTAATATCTGCAACCGTGTACCCGAGATCAAGTGCCTTAACAAATTCAGGGGTTGTCCAAACACCTGTTAACGATCTTTGCTCATCATTATGTATACACGCCGTCTGCTGGTCGTTACACTCGGCGCATGTACGGCACAGTGTGAAGACGCGTTTACCTTTAGCTATTTTGAAGGGTAGAACAGGAAAATACAAACCACGGGGTGGGTTGACTGTGGCGCTGATGAAACCGAAATACGACCTGGGGTCTTTAAAATCACCGTGGATAATCGTTGGATGACCGATAGGGTAGGTGCCTGTACTGTTGATGAAAGGGTATAATGACGTCACATCAACATACAACACACGCTCGTTAGGCTCTGCCGTGTATCTTAAAACTAATGTGTTTGTTCTGCCCCCAAAAAGAGCCTGCCTCGGTTTGAGCGGTGTAGGAAATGTTAGAGATTTGCTCACTCCAACTTATTTTGCAAGAACCACACGGGAGACAAGTAAGTCCTTTTAGAGAGTCCATTCGTCGCTGTGTGTATAGCGATGATCGAATGGAGGTCTGAAAGTCTCCTTCGTGCAAGGGCATATTTATTAGGAGGAACAGAGTGGGGGTGAGAGTGGACTGGTTTGGTGAACCCCCGGCCTCTGGTAAGATCAGAGCAGGGGGTGCTTTACGATGTTGTGGGAAACAGAACAACTTTGATTGCTTCCTCTGCAGCTGGTCACTCAAGCAGAGGAAGCAACCACTTTATTTTACTGCGTTGTGAGAGCAAGACAAGATTGGTTAATCATTATAGTCTACATTCCAACATAATTCTATGATAAAGATAACCTGGAAAACCCTAACAGAAAATTTGGTGTTTTTCTGGATTTCCTTCACCTATATGTTCATCTTTTTCATTCGCAACCATTCGTGCTCCCACATAATTACAAGGTACACATCCTGTCTAAGCTGTAGGTCCTGAATTTTCTTTTGTGTTTTATCAAACCTCTCCTGAAAAGGGCGTTTTGTTGTCGGGCATATTTTAGAGAGGTCGAAGCATTCTGCGCAGCCGTGGTGATAACAACCAAAATACTCAAACACTATTTTTACGCCCCCAATTTCAGAATAGGCGTCTACCGTGTAGTTATCTATCCTAACTTCACCCCCGTTCAATGCATGTCTAATTTGGATATTTTGGCTGCGTATGATCCATTGCATGTACTGAATAGAGTCATGCGAAAAAGCTTTGTGCTGACGCATATAGTTGTCTGAAGGTGTAATGGCTAGTGTTTGAGGGGTTAGAAAAATAGTACGAAAAACTTTCATGCAAGCGGAAGCAATTGTCACCGCATTGAACGGGTCTGTTCCGGTGGCCTCAAAAAACTCGCTCCTGAATTTCTCACACCCCTGCATTAACAGGTCAACGTCATTCTCGCAGTAGGCTATCGCCTGTTTAGCAAAATCAAACACATTGTTAGCTTCTTTGTCTTGGTGACCCCGACGTGATGTCAAGAGAAGGGTAATTGACAACTTGTGGTCTTTAGCCAAGACACCGGACAGTGTCAGGGACACTGTCTCCCGGTCGGCGAACCGTTTGGAATAAGCGCACAACGTTGAGCTGGTACGACGTCTCCTAAACCCTGAGCTCATCACCGATAAGGTAAGCAGAATACCTGTTACTATAAGTCGAAATGCTGCAAATTGAAAGAGGAAATTTAAGAGGAGACTGTCGTTCAGATCAAATAAGGTGTGCATGAAGTTAAGATACATACGGTGAATAAGTTTGGAACTTACGTGTGTAACGTGTACGGTAAAGTCAGGGACTTACGCGTACTAAGGATAGGTCAGGGACCTAGTGCTTCGTCGTGGCGGACAAGGGTGCGGTGACGATCGTATTCAAATAGCTGGGGTTAATAAAGAGATCCCCGAGGGTAAGTGAGGCCTCCTCAAAAAATATCCGGTGGTAACAGTTCCTCCTGTGAGAGATCAGACCGCTAAAACATCCAAAATGAACCAAATTGGGGGGAGAGTGTGTGTGCGCGCAGAGGATCCTCATGAGTGGGTGTGTATATGAGTGTGTGTGTGAGTGATGTGTGTTCTATGGAAGAATGGTGTGTTTAAGTTAAGTTGGTTAGAGAAACTAAGATGAGCAAGGTGTGGCAGTAGAGAAAATAAGGTGTGTGACAGAAAGTTAAGAGACAACAAATGTTGTGTAGAAGACATTGAAAGATGTCGAATGTGAACATGATGAAGGGCGCAACAGCAAAGTTGGCCTGCCCTTTGAGAGGTTGCGACTGATGAGCGTGCCTGCACTCGCGCGTAGTCGCGGGTCTGGGCTGTGCGCGTGGGCCTGTGCTATGCTCGTGCGGGCGGTGTGAGTTTCTCAGTGAATGTTTGAAGCAGTGAGATTGAGCGGTTGTGTGCGCGCTCGGTGTGTGCGTTTATGTGCACACCCTGTGTGGGTGCAGGCGTGTGAGGAGGAAGACGGCATGGATCAGAGAATGTTCAAGAAAGGGGAGCTAACTCGTAAATAATGAGGAGCTATTGGGAGTAATCTGTTTGTCCTTTCTTTAAGGTTAGGTTAGGTTAGCAACACGAGCGATTTAGAGGTTCAAAAGAAAGACAGTTAAAAGAAAATAACATTTTTGATTTGGACAATTGCAGGCTAACAAGAGCATGAGAAAGAAGGGTAGAGAAAGCGGTGAAAATAGACAAGGAAAGAAATGAATACAAGGGCATTTATCCATCTTTGCATGATGTGACACACCCGAGTGCCCCGACACTCGGAGTGAGCTATGTTGGACCGCCGCCGTACGGTGACCCCGGAGTAATGGCTCCGGTGGTGACGTTGGGTGGCAGGATGGTAGTGGATGTCGAGGGCGAAGGCGAAAGGGCGGATCAGAGTATTGTACAGTTGATTGAACAAGCAGTAAATAAAGAGAGGCGACGGGCCCGGGAGGGGGACACATCCCGCGTGGACACATCCCGCGTGGACACCTCCACCCCCGGTCTGAGCCCTCAACCGTCCAATGTGACGAAAGGAGAAAGCTGGCATAGACTTACTGCCGAGAATGAGGAGCTAAAAAAAGAAAATTGATCAAGCCGATGAGCAGCGTAGACAGGAAGCGCAGATGTTAAAATGGGCAACACAGAGAGAGAGAGAGAGAGAGAGAGAGACACGGAGAAAATATAATTTGCGGAGTGGTCAGGGACAGATGACACAGGCCGAGGTGCAGAAAAATGAATTGATGTGTCCGCTGGTGACCACATCGGGCGGTCAGCACTACGAGCCCATGGTGCTCCGTGATGTGACCGCGATGATGGAAAATATGCCCCCACTTCACAGAGGAGGCAAGGTGTGGCTGAACAAATTTTTGGCTCTGATGAGTGGGCAGAGCTGTACACTCGGTGACATGCGCCAGATGTTGGCAGGAGCATGCTCCCTGGTGCAACTGCAGGCAATTGAGGAAGCAGCAGGCACAGCGAGACTGGGGAGGGAGGTGCCCTTGCCACAAGTAGCGGCGCCCCTGTTTGAAAACATTAAATTGACTTTCCCACAACCCACCGATCTGGCCCCCACTATGTTTCCTTATGATGTGAAAATGTCACCTGCACAACATTATGTAACATGTGTGGACAGTTGGATTGAAACCACAGGTCGCCATCCGGCTCTCACGCACGAGGCAGAGGTGCTCTTCCGAACGGCGCTGCTGGATGGACTTCCGCCAGATGTGAAGAAGCAGCTAATGTCAGATCCTGACATTCTGGTTTGTGCCGAAGAACGATTTAAACGTCATCTTTTGCATCACTGCAGAATGTTCACTGAGTCACAAGCTAAAGTTGAAAACGAGACAGACGCATTATCTAACCAGTTGTTGAAATTACAGTTGGCAAAATGCATGGTGAAGCTAAACAGTCTAAATCACAGAAAAAGGAAATGCAAATGTCACAGGCTCTTCAGGTGGTGGGGCGCGGAAGGAGCCAGTTCCGGGGCGGATACAGAGGCCGGGGAGGGAGTGCACCTGCTTACCCGGGGAGGGCAGCATACAAGCCCCATTCGACAAACGCATGTTTCATCTGCGGCGAAACCGACCACTGGGCAAAAGAATGCCCACAGTATCGACCGCGCGGAGCCACCCGCCCACAAACGCACGGAGGTCAGTACTACCAACATGATGATCTCTGGTGTGGACAATTTGAATAGGGCTGCCCGGGGAGCCAGGAAAGCAGTGGCCCGGCGGAGCCAATGCTTCATGTGACAGTGGAAGGAAAACCTGTGAAGATGCTGGTGGACACGGGAGCAACTTATTCATCAATAAACACTGCCCTTCCTGTATCCTCAATGTCAAAGAAAACAACAACTTTAGTCGGCTTCTCGGGACAACCACGTACTCTGCCTTTTACCAAACCACTTGAAACTGTGATCACCCGGACAGGGTGTAGACTGTGGTACAAATACATCCATTCCACAGACACTCCGATCAATTTGATGGGAAGGGACTTGCTGTCAGCCGTTCAAGCCAGAATTCTGTGTGGGCCAGAGGGAGTGATTATTCAATTTCCAGATGGCGTCAGCATCCAGTGCTCACAGCAGCTACAACAACATGGTCAGTGGCTGATGGCGTCCCTACCGGCAGAAGCAGAAACTGCAACCATCTACTGGGCCAGGCTGGAGCCAGAGACCCCTGCTGGTGGCGGTGTGTTCTCGACCTACCTACTGTGGAAGCCCTGGATCTGCTCACTGTCGCCATACCACCCACCTGTTGATCCTTTGCATTGCACTCTATATTATGACCGAAAAAGTGATGATGTATATCGGGATTTGTTTGAAGAAATTGAAGGGCACATGTGGGATTTAACTTCATCGTGCATTTTGATTGGTAAAGAGGGAGTCGCAGCGGCAACTGAATTGACATATGAACAAATGCAGTGGTTCAAAATGACAGAGAAAGGGGTGCCACACATTTCGCTGGCTCTTGCCCCAGGACACGAGGCCAGAAAATTGGGCTCAATGGTCAAGCAGTTGTTGCAACAGACCGATTGGCGGAAAACTCACATTCCTAATTTGTACTGGTCTGAGTCTCAGAATGCATACCAAATTAAACAACCCATGGCAGACACAGGATTGCTGGAGATGATGTTGGTGTCCCGCACACACGGTAGGGAGTTAACTGATCATGAGGACGCTGAAGTAATGCTGGCGGCCTTGCCCGACACACTGTGGTCCCAGGGTCCATTTGATGTCGGGTTTTGTCATTCGGTGGCCCCTATTGATCTCCAAATGGATGAGACGCAGCCTATCAAACGGCCTCAATATCGTTGGCCGAAAGAGGTGGACCAAGGCATGGAAAGCACTCTGTGTGGCCTCTGGGACGCAGGGGTGTTGGAAGTGTCCGACGGCCAAATCGCACTCCTTGCTGTGGCGTTACCAAACTGGGTGGAGCTTGGGTCAAGGTGGACAGGAGCTGAGTTGTGCACTGAGTTTGACAGAACTGAGGAGATTTGATAAAAAATTTAATAATGCGTAGAGCTACAGAGAAAAGCATCATAGTCAGAGATTGAACAGATTTGGATAAAACAAATAGGCTAAAACGGTAAGAAACAAGAGCGAGATTTGATATTTTGGCTCGTCAGGCTTAAGAAGTAGAAGTCGAGTTAGATACATTTTAGAATGAGACATTTGGACTAAAGTGGATTCAGTCAAGAGGAACAGGGGCATTTTGGCATTTTAACATGGATTGACAGCGAGGGAGATTGAGGATAGAAGATCTGGACAGCAATGACGTAAATTACATTAAAAACTGCCCATTCTAGGGAGAGGTGCTGGATGGTGTGACAGGCAGGATTTTTAGGAAGAGAAAAAGGGGGAAGTGAGACTCGCTAAGAGGGGCAATAAAGAGAAGCAGACTGAGAAACATATTTGAGCTAGACAACAGGAAAAAGGGGGATAGCCAAATGATGACGTAAAAATCCAGAGGGAATAGTCGGACCCATCTTTATTGAATTTAATTAGGATAATTAATAGAGATCGAGTTTGTAGGACCAATCTGAGGTTATGGAGGCTCCCCTGACACGCGGGTCCCACAGTCGTCCCCCCAGATAGACATATATGACAATTTGCGATGAATCTGATGGGCGAGTTTATGGAGAATTGAATTGGAGATTTTACAATAGGTCATGTTGACAAGTATGTCCAAATGTGAAGAGTTACTATTAGGAGTCAATGTTTGCCTGCATACTAACATACTAACTTTGCTTAGTGTGGGAGGAGAGCTGAGTGATAGAGACGGATGTGTGTGTCTGCGAGTGTGTGGATGGGTGCGTGCGCATGTGATCATCTATGACTGTGTGTGCGCAGTATGATTGGCCAGAGAGGTCTGAAGTTGGGGTGATGTGTTTGCAATTGAGGATAAAATTCCTCTCACCTGAAGGGGTGGTACAGACTGGAGGGTCTGGAACTGGTAAGTGATGAGTTCTGATCGGAACCATGGCTCAATGATCAATCAGGGGCACCATCGACAACAAAACGGTGTGATGGAGAAGGCCCATTTCAGTGATATGGTCAGACAAGACAGAACTAGTATCGAACAGCAAGACTTTGGACGATTTGACGTGTGACGACTTTGAGCTCACCCGACGGGGTGACGGACTAGGTGGACAGTGACCAATTGTTTGACGCTTGAACATGTTTGCGACAATAGCACGCTCTGCTTTGTTTTTCTGTGTGACTTGATTTTTTTTTGCAGCATCAGCCACCAGCCAAGGAGCGGATTGCGCGTTGCTTGCGTAACTTGTTTTCATTCTTGCAGGTTGTCGATTGCATTCGTGGAAAGTTTGTGTTGGATTTACAAGAATATGTTAACCCTTGCCCTTTTGGTTTTTATGATGAACTTGTTGATGACGTGGTTTTCAGGACATGATCCGCGGGCGCCAGGATTCATTTTATGACTGTTTTTATTTTGATACTTGATGTCTGTTTTTGTGTGTACAAATGTCCGCTGTCAGCTGGGCTATAAGCTCACTGACAGCAGTGCAATGATTTTTGTTTGTGTTGCTGAGTGTGTGTGGTGGACAGTCAAGTTTCAAGGACTTGGGGTGATGGTCCCGGGGCCCAGATGGTAACTAGAGGTTCCGCAGGCCTGGCTACAATGAGTGTGGTGATGAGAGGGGACGCTTTGCAGGTTCCTTTTGATACGTAATGACACATTGGGTGAATGTGTCAAAGGGGGAGAGTGGTAAAATAGAAATGGGTGAGTAGGTTTCAATTTGTAATTGTAATATACAAATTTTTTTTCCAAATTCACTTGCTTTCAAGCTTTAACAGGACATGCCAGGATTCACCCAGCAATGATGGAAGGAGCAGAGGAAGACCAGTGACATCTGGTTGTGGTGTGGAGATGACAAATTATAGGATCGCTTGCCGAAGAATGCATCAGGTATCTGTGCCCTCGTGTCGTTGATAATGCCTGTGGTGGTTGTCCCCATTGAAATACAGAATCTCAATTGGAACCTGGAGTCCCCACTGGCGGAGCTCCTGAAGCGAGCCAAAAGAGACATTTTGCCCCGTGGTTGAGCGACGACGATCCAACATATATTGACACTATAGGAGTGCCCCGGGGTGTGCCAGATAAGTATAAACTCGTTAATCAAGTGTCCTTGGGATTCGAAAGTATCTTCCTATGGATCACCCCCAATAAAAATGTAGACCGTATTAATTACGTTCATTACAATGTCCAACGACTGGGTAATTATACAGCTGAATCATTCGCCGCAGTTCATGAACAATTGGCTGCAACGTCGTTAATGGCGTTCCAAAATAGAATTGCGTTGGACATGCTATTGGCTAAGGAACATGGTGTATGTGGAATGTTTGGTGATGCATGTTGTACTTTTATCCCAAACAACACGGCACCAGGAGGCCGACTGACCAGGGCGTTGGAAGGACTGAGGACACTGAACAAAAAGATGAAAGATCATTCAGGTGTACACACCGATATTTGGTCTGATTGGATGAAAACGTTTGGAAACTGGAAAGGGCTCATCATGTCTGTGCTTGTTGCTGTGGCTATTTTTACTACAATTATGATGTTATGCGGTTGTTGTTGTATTCCATGTATTAGGTCACTCACTGTCCGGTTGATCGAGAAAACCGTTGGCCCGTTGCCACCGATGGGCCAATATGCCCTGGTGACTCAACATGAGCAGCGGGGGGAAGGAAGGATCGACAACGCGCTGGTAGCTGTTTGCTAAAGTAACGGGTGATGACCTCATAAATGAGGTCATGAGAGGGAATAAAGGGAAATGTGCTTTTGGGAGTTTGCAAACATATTTTTTAAGGTTGTGTTAAACTTGTAATCATATTAATATCTAGTATTAGAGTGCACGTGTGGATTGGTGGGGGGGCGAAGAATGTGCAGGCAAACTGCATGAACTTGTTTTCTTGGAAGTGTTGTGTATAGGCCCAGACAGGGAGTACCGGACGAGAGAACACCTCAAGGTCGGGAATGAGAACAACAGCACGTCTATGTGTCTTGGACTTCGCGGGAAATTCCAACCACCTGACCTCCGCAATAGCACCGACACGGGGAGGAGATGGCCATCCACCAATCATCTGTTGTGTTTCTTTAAAACTGGGCAACCCGGAAGAATGTGTCGTCTTTTGGTGGTCACAAAAACGCACGAGTTTTAGTGTGAGGGACCCGGGACCCAGGCCTGTATTAGTGCGCTTTGTCAGGAATAAATAATTGGTAAATTTGGTCTAATTGATCTACTGGTCTTCTCTTTGACAGAACGAACTCGCAAAATTGTTAGGTGCGCTAGTGTGTGGATTAGGACATAGCAATTTATGTGTTAAGTGTTGATCGCAATTTGGAGTTAGATCAATAACTAGAATCCGTAACCTAACATTTGGCATACCATTCGTCAAACTTTGATCGTTGAGAGGGTGCAATTCGCTCGATATCGTAGTACGTGGGGTCAGGGTGAGACCCTACGTAGTTTAGATGATCTAAAGAGCTGAATTTGTGTGGGAAGTAACCCTTTGATTTGTCTTCAAACCCCAGGGCCTTAGGCATCGCACTTAGAGGCATCGTCAAGAATGAGAGAGAGTCTATGAATCGAGATTTTGTGTCTAAATCGACAAATGATAGAACTTTACTCCCCTGCATCAGAATGTCAAGTTTGAGACCTAATTCAAGCATTCTCATCAGTATGTATGAATCAAAACCTCTCGCATTATGTGCAACAAATGTAGTTTGTTTAAACCGTGGCCTTCGAAAAAATCTGAGAAATTCGTCAACACAATCTGTGCCAAACCATTGTTTCGTCAGTCTATTTGATTTGCAACAGATGAGAAAAGGTTTGTGTAAACCATCTGTATCTACATAGGTTTCGAAATCGTAGTAGACTACATTTTTGCACGGTGGTTGAGGCTTGATGGGCTGAATGTAGCACATGTGGGGGTTCAGCAAGGCATCATCTTGATTTAAGATCTCATCACATACTGTGCACTTTTTAACGGGGCAACGATGTTTAGCACCGGTACCATCAGCTTTCACATAATACCGAAGACCACACTGCAAGCATTTTTTGTATGAAGTGCAGTTGCTCACACGATTCATCGATCGAAACTCTTTATGTTTGGTAAAGCATTCCTCATTACGACAAGTTTTGTTACAGTCGGGGCAGATGACAGGTTTAATCCGTCGTTGTTTACTACACGGATCGAGACAAACGCTACAGTGTCCTTCACACTGGTGCTGTTGCCAGTTCTCGTGCCCTTTGTAACCCTGTCTGCAAAAGAATGCATGACCAACGAATGCCTCTATCGGTTTCACGCCGTAGTAATGACCCTCGAGGTGTAAGTTAAAGTTAAAAGTTAAAGTCCCAATGATCATCGTCACACACACATCTGGGTGTGGTGAAATTTGTCCTCTGCATTTAACCCATCCCCATATGATTTTGATCCATCCCCTGGGGGAGAGGGGAGCAGTGAGCAGCAGCGGTGCCGCGCTCGGGAATCATTTGGTGATCTAACCCCCCAATTCCAACCCTTAATGCTGAGTGCCAAGCAGGGAGGTAATGGGTCCCATTTTTATAGTCTTTGGTATGACCCGGCCGGGGTTTGAACCCACAACCTTCCAGTCTCAGGGCGGACACTATACTACTAGGCCACTGAGCTGGTGTAAGACAAATAAAGTGTCGTTATCCGTTTTGGGATAATGCGTGTCGAAAAAAGTCATAGGGCGGCAGTCCTCTTTTCGATACATTACAGTTATTTTCCGTTTGAGGACTTTCTCAAATTTATGAACATCGCCCAGACTCACACGTGCTTGACAATCCAATCCTACACTCTCGTGTAAGAGCCATGCCTGTCTTGTGGCCTGTTTTGTTGTGAGTGTGTCATTTAGCAGATAGGTTAGTGAGAGAGCAAAACACAAACTGTTATCTTTATTACGAGGTATGTGTAAGTGTCGTTTTTTCAACCTCAAAATCTCTCTGTTGGTAGTGTTCAACAACCTGTGACGCATTCCACCGCGCAATGGAGTGACTATTTGTACAATGAGCTCTAAACCCTCATCAGCCAGAAGTTCTGTATTTGATTGGGCTAAACGCTCAAGCATGTCTGATACACTATCCCTGATAGAGTTTATGTCACACGTTTGCTGGTAGATGTGAGCTCTATCGTCACTACCCACTAACTCGGCCTGAATTACATCACCTGGTTGTGCCCTGCTAACCACCTCTCGCATAACATCATCTATTTTATCTTCAATCTGGAGGTAGAAGGTTGCAAAATCATTAATGTTCTGTTGCGATGGTATATTTAACTGTCGCCTTACCTCTACATTATTGAAATGCGGGCTATTGACTACAACAGAACCGCCGCGCTGATCAGCTAATACAGAACCGCTGTTAGATTGCTGGGGCATGTGTTGAAATGCTGGTGTGTTGTCATCAATAATATCTATTTCGTGATCACTTATGACAGAGCAGTTGTTAGGCTGAAATGTCGGTGGAACGTCGTCCATAGCAGCCGGCGATGAATCGACAGGGTTAGCGGTCAACGGGTCAACCAGAGGCTGAGTATTTAGATTTTGGATAATGTTTAGCAACTGGACAGGAATATCAGGACTGATACGCCCGTTGCTGTCATTAGCTTGGTTGTTTAATTCTGCTATCATGTTTGGCAATTGTGACGGGATTTGTGTAGGACTCTGTCTACCTTCATTCAGACTTTGATTGTTCAATTCATCTATGACAGCTTGTAAATGGGTAAGAATAGCAGGACTGTCTAGTCTTTCCCCCTCTAACAAAGCCGTGCTCACATTGTTGAGCAAATCTGTTATTTGACTCGTAGACGTATTGTTAACGCTTGACAAATCTAGCTCTGGTGTGTCACTTCTTTGGCTTGTTTCGCTAAATGGTAGCAAATCTATTTCATCAATGTTTGCTAAGAAATCTGACTCCGTTGACGTAAGATTTGAATGATCCATTATATTTCCTTTTACAAAACACAACAGAAACAACACAGACCTATTTTGATTCGGCTAAATCTGTCAGAATACGTATTATCTTAAAACATTCTTGTAACCGTCTTTTATAGATACAGTTACCACGGCACTTTACAGGCCCCCTGCTGGTTGAGTGGCGCGTGTTGGGCTGCCTCCTCCTCCTCCTTCCTCTCTGTGCCTCCGTGTCATGACGCTCACCTGGAAGTAGATATAAAAAAAGTTAATCCTTTATAATACCGAAAATAGCAAGTCGGATGATAGCATACAAAGAGAGAAAAAATAGAAGGAATACCTCCAACTTTGTCGACTCTTGATGATGGTTCAACCCTTCGTATGTAGATAGAGCTTCAGCTAACTCTGTGTCCGTCGATGTTTACTGTCGGTCGGCGTGGGATGCAATTGGATTGGTTCCAACGGTAGCACGTGACTCTGATGCGCTTGGTCTCGATGGCTCTGTCGATGGCTCTGTCTCCTCCACTGCTTCAATATGGCGTTCGAAGGCAGCTTGTGTCGGCTGATTGTTTTTCCTAGTAGCCGCCGCCACAAGATCTGTTACATACATAAAATAAAATCATCAACTACTAGCATTTATATGAACTATCTTAGATGCACGATTGACTCACCGTAGTCTGTTTGTGTTAGGTAAAAGTCGCTAAAGTCGTCGTCAAAAGATGCGTGGACATCGGCAAGAGCGATGATGTCTGCAAACATTATATAAACATTACATCTTGTTTTATAAAATAACCGCAGTGTATTATTATTATTTGTTATTATTATTATTTGTTATTATTATTATCATTATTATTACGGCGACAAAGTAGTAAAATGACTTACCTTTAACCATTCTCGAAACAGCGCTTCGACTCCGTTGCTCAGAGCGATGGCTTGTCTTCTCAAAAATGAGCGTTGGTCATTCGCACTAAACCAACTTCAAATTCGGCGGGGATAAGACCACGCCTATGGGATCACGTGTCGCGAGAAATCAGATAACTTTGGCCGCATGCTGATGACGCATCAAAGGCTCTACCTCATCGGATATCTTTGACACCAATAATGCCGACTCCACTATTGTTTGTCAAATTACATGCGACAACACCTTGATTTTTTCTCTTTCAGATAACTTTGGCACCATGCTGACGACACTTCAATGATTTTCTCAACAAAACCCCCCTTGATCCTCTAAACTACTGTTTGTCAAATTACATGCGGCTCTCTTTCAGATAACTTTGGCTAAACTATTGTTTGTCAAATTACATGCGACTCTCTTTCAGATAACTTTGGCACCAATAATGACGACTCTCACGACCCCCCACACTGACACAAACACCCCTCCCCTTCTCTTTCTCAACAAAACGGCCCCTCTTCAACCCACACGTACTGGCTGGTAGCAAAGCTAGCTCAGATGCTGCACCTGTTTTGATTCATAAAAATACATGCCCATACATATCCACATCTAAAAAATGGCACCAGCAAACCAAAATGGCGACAGTCAAAGATGGCGCCGTCACGACTGGCGCCATCTTGATGCCCCCAACCCACCCCTCCCCAATCCAAAAGGGGGTGATTTATGATACCATAACAAGTCATAAAAAGGTCATAAAATTTTATGACCCCTAACTCATTTGCATATGAATAGACATCAAGGCTTGGAGCATTCTTCTATTGTGTGACGCTGCACTAAACCGCCTGTCGATCTCGCGCTCCAACCTGCCGTCACTCGTGAACAAGACCCCAAGATACTTGAACTCTTCCACTTGGGGCAGGGTCTCATCCCCGATCCGGAGAGGGCATTCCACCCGAGGACCAGGGACTCGGATTTGGAGGTGCTGACCCTCATCCTGACCGCTTCACACTCGGCTGCGAACCGCTCCAGTGAGAGCTGGAGATCACGGCTTGAAGAAGCCAACAGCACCACGTTGTCTGCAAAAAGCAGAGACACGATACTGAGGTCCCCAAACAGGACACCCTCAACGCCTTGGCTGCACCTAGAAATTCTGTCCATAAAAATGATGAACAGAATTGGTGACAAAGGGTAGCCTTGGCGGAGTCCAACCCTCACTGGGAACGAATCCGACTTACTGCCGGAAATGCGGAGCAAACTCTGGCATCGGTGATACAGGGACCGAACCGCCCTTATCAGTTGGCTTGACACCCCGTACTCCCGAAGCACCCTCCACAGAACCTCCCGAGGCACACGGTCGAACACATATGAACTTTTTGGGCGAACTCCCATTTCCCCTCGAGGATCCTGCTGAGGGTGTAGAGCTGGTCCACTGTTCCACGGCCAGGACGAAAGCTCATCCTGAATCCGAGGTTTGACCTCCCGACGGACCCTCCTCTCCAGCACCCCTGAATAGACCTTACCAGGGAGGCTGAGGAGTGTGATTCCCCTGTAATTGGAACACACCCTCCGGTCCCCTTTCTTAAAGTGGGAAACCACCACCCCAGTCTGCCAATCCAGAGGCACCGTCCCCGATGTCCACGCAATGTTGTAGAGGCGTGTCAGCCATGACAGCCCCACAACATCCAGAGCCTTTAAGAACTCCGGGCGGATCTCATCCACCCCCGGGGCCTTGCGACCGAGGAGTTTTTTAACTACCTCAATGACTTCGACCCCAGAGATTGGAGAGTCCGCCTCAGAGTCTCCAGGCCCTGCTTCCACAATGAAAGGAGTGTAGGTGGAATTGAGGATGTCTTCGAAGTATTCTCCACACCGAATCACGACGTCCCGAGTCGAGGTCAGCAGCACGCCATCTCCACTGTAAACAGTGTTGACGGTGCACTGCTTCCAGCTCCTGAGACGCCGGATGGTGGACCAGGATTTCCTCGAAGCCGTCCGGAAGTCATTCTCCATGGCCTCACCAAACTTCTCCCATGCCCGGGTTTTTCCTCAGCAACCGCCGAAGCCGCGTTCAGCTTGGCCATCTGGTACCTGTCAGCTGCCCCCGGAGTCCCGTAGGCCAAAACGGCCAGATAGGACTCCTTCTTCAGCTTGACGGCATCTCTTACCGCCGGTGTCCACCAGCGTGTTCGGGGATTGCCGCCACGACAGGCACCAACGACCTTACGGCCACAGCTCCGGTCGGCTGCCTCAACAATGGAGGCGCGGAACATGATCTACTCGGACTCAATGTGGGAAAAGCTCTGCCGGAGGTGGGAGTTGAAGCTCTTCCTGACAGGGGATTCTGCCAGACGTTCCCAGCAGACCCTCACAGAGCGTTTGGGTCTGCCAGGTCGGACCGGCATCTTCCAAGTCAAGTCGAGTCAAGTCGAGTTTATTTGTATAGCCCTAAATCACAAACAGTCTCAAATTGACAATTATTCTCAAAGCATCCCCTGATCTTAAGCTCCCAAAAGGGCAAGGAACATCTCAAACCCCTACCAGGGGAAAATGAGAAAGCTTGAGAAGGGACCACAGATGGAAGGATCCCCCTTTCAGGATCACCAGGTTGTAATGGATGCAGAGAGGGCACAAGTAATACATAATATGAAAATCAATGAAAAAATGGATGTCGGAGGTGCCCTTGATTGTCCTGGCAGTGTCTTCAAGGAGGTTGAGCTGCAGTTTCCTCATCTTGAATTGGTCCCCGAGAATCCAGCTAGCCGCTATCAGCTTTTGCACCACCTAACCCCCTCCCCAGCCAGGGAGGGGGGTGGGCAGAGAGAACAAAAACAAACTCCGGCCGAATCGGCCACTACGTTAGTTAAAGGCCATCTCATAGAAATGTGCCTTTAAACGTGTCTTAAATGTTTCTACTGAGGTAGCAGTTCTAATATCCGTTGATAGGGCATTCCAAAGCTCTGGAGCCCGAATAGAGAATGCTCTAGAACCTGCAGACATTTTCTTGGCCCTCGGTGTAACTAAAAGACTAGCGTTTTGCGAACGAAGGTTACGAGACGGAACATAAGGAACGACTAGGTCGACGAGATATGAAGGCGCTAAGCCATGCAGTGATTTATAGGTTAGTAGAAGAACCTTGAAGTCACATCTTAAATGGACCGGGAGCCAATGTAAGTTGGCTAATATTGGGGCAATGTGATCAAATTTTCTTGTCCGTGAGAGCAGCCTCGCAGCAGCATTTTGTACTAATTGTAGACTTTTGATGAGGGACTTAGGAAGACCAGAGAATAATACATTACAGTAGTCCAAGCGTGGCGTGACAAACGCATGTATAATAGTTTCCGCATCCCCGGTCGAGAGGATCGGACGAATCTTAGCAATATTACGAAGGTGAAAAAACGCAATTCTGGTTATATGCTTAATGGGATTTTGAAAGGAGAGCGTTTGGTCAAATATTACCCCGAGATTAGTTACAGTATCACTCTGAGTGATAGTACGGTTATCTATAGTTATAGTGGTTTCCTTAAATAAGTGTTGATAACGAGTAGGACCAATTATCAACATCTCAGTTTTATCTGGGTTAAGACGAAGGAAGTTGAGAGACATCCATTGCTTGATCTCCGCAAGGCACGCCTCGAGATTACAACAGTCCCGTGGATCTGTCATCGATAACGGCATATATAACTGGGTGTCATCCGCGTAGCATTGAAAACTAATATTATATTTACGTATTATGTCCCCAAGCGGAATCATATAAATATTAAATAAAATTGGTCTGAGTACCGATCCTTGTGGGAAACCACACGTAACATTATAGAGCTCAGAGGACATATTGCCATGGACCACTCGATGCGTCCTGTCTGATAGATAGGAATAGAACCAGCTTAGTGCTGACCCTGAGATACCAACACAACTTTTAAGACACCCTAATAAAATATCAAAGTCTACAGTGTCAAAGGCAGCACGAAGATCGAGTAGTAACAATACAGACGACGTATTTGAATCCATAGCTATGAGGAGATCATTAGTCACTTTAGCAAGTGCTGTCTCTGTGGAATGATTAGCTCTAAAACCAGACTGAAAAGAGTCATATCGAGTATTAGCAACCATGTAATCAATAAGCTGCTGCACTACTACTTTTTCAAGAAGTTTTGCTATGAATGGGAAGGTTGAAACTGGCCTATAATTACTGAGACAGTCCGGGTCAAGATTTGCTCGCTTAAGTAACGGTTTAATAATAGCGGTTTTAAAGGCTGTTGGCACTCTCCCAGAGGAGACAGACAGATTGATTATATTTAAGATGGACAGTCCTAAAATTGGCAATAATTCTTTAAGTAGTTTGGCTGGAAGCGGGTCGAGCAAACATGTTGTTTGTTTAGCCGCACTAACCAATTGTGTAAGCATTTCAAGGGACACGCTTTTAAAATTTGAGAGGGTTATTGCATGATCCCCGGCGCTAGTAACCGGCGGAGCGATTGGAATGGTATTCTTGATCTCGTTCCTAATGGACTCAATCTTTTGAGCAAAACATTTCATAAACTCGTCAGCTGAGTGGAAGGAGCTATTGGGGGTCGGCTGGCGTAGAGTTAGCTTTGCCACTGTATCAAATAGGTATTTAGGATTGTTTTTATTGAGATTAATGACTTGCGAAAAATAACGAGTTTTTGCTAAGATAAGCACATCTTTATAGTTCAGAAGGATGTCCTTCAATGCCTGATGGAAAACCTCAAGTTTGGTTAAACGCCATCTGCGCTCATTCTTTCTACATAATTGCTTAAGCGTACGTGTTTCATCTGTGAACCACGGAGTTGGCCATCTACGGAGAGTTTTCAGACATAGCGGCGCCACAGAGTCGATGGCTTTTAATAATGTCGCATTGAATTCATTTGTAAGATTATCAATAGAGCCGCTGTATGCGGGAAACATGGCCGTTGCCGGTGACAGTAACTCAGATAGCGCAGTTGCAGTCATGGAGTTAAAATTACGGCTGCTCTAAATCTGATTGCTCTCTTGTCTTTGACAAGGAACTAAAATTTCAAATTTTATTAAGAAATGATCAGACAAAACAGTAGTGTATGGCAGTACTGCTATATTTGAGGTTGGTAGTCCCCGGGATAATACCAGATTTAAGGTATTTCCATTCTTATGCGTTGCTGCCTGTACGGCTTGCGTAAAACCAAACGTATTGATTAAAGTCTGAAATGCCGAAGTCAGTGGTTCTGACGGCTTGTACCAGAGCCCAAACTATGTGTGGAGGCAAGTCCGACTATTTCTAGTCGGAACTTTTCTGCCACACACACCAGCTCGGGCTCCTTTCCAGCCAGAGAGGTGACATTCCATGTCCCAAGAGCAAGCTTCTGCAGCCGGGGATGGGACCGCCAAGGTCCCCGCCTTTGGCCGTCGTCACCCAGCTCACTTTGCACCCTACCCTTTTGGCCCCTCCTACAGGTGGGGAGCCCATAGGAAGGGGGACCCACGTTTTCTTTTCGGGCTGTGCCCGGCCAGGCCCCATGGGCGAAGGGCCGGCCACCAGGCGCTCACCTTCGAGCCCCACCTCCAGGCCTGGCCACCAGACACTCGCCTTCGAGCCCAACCTCCAGGCCTGGCTCCAGAGGGGGGTCCCGGTAACCCGCGTCTGGGCAAGGGAAAACTAGGTCCATATATTTTACTCGTCATAAGGGGTCTTCTGACCCGTGCTTTGTCTGGCCCCTCACCTAGGACCCTTTTGCCATGGGTGACCCTACCAGGGGCATAAATCCCCAGACAACATGGCTCCTAGGATCATAGGGGCACGCAAACCCCTCCACCACGATAAGGTGACGGAGGGGCCCTCCTGTTTATCATATGATTATGTCACCCCAATCAACAAACACAAGCAAAAAAAAATATAGGGGGGAGTGGGGTAAGTAATGCCAATTTTTACTTAAAGTGCCCTTAAAGCAAGGGGATAACAGTAATGCCTCCAACTAAGATATCTACATATAGTTTAGGATGTTGTGCATCCCTGAGAACAATTACTTTGGATCTTAAACAAACTGTTTGAGAAATACAGCTTTAGAAAAAAAAATATTTTGTGGTACAACTTGCTCCAGGTATGGGGTAAGTTGTGCCATTAGAGAAAATACACTGGGGTAAATTGTGCCATTGATAATTAAAGTAAATGTTGGGTCTAAATACGATTAGACATTAAATCACTCGCTGGAATGAAGAGGAGAAGACAACCAGAACAGGTTTACTCGCGAGGAGAACGATAGAGAAAGCAATCTCAGTTACAACCTCCATCAGTTCTGAGTCCTTACTCCACGTGCCCCTCTTTTTAATGTTATGGTTGCCCTGGTTACAGAGGCGTTGCTACACTAAAGGGAGGGGGGGATTGTGTCTGTAGCAACGCTGATTAGCAAAAGAATGTAGTGTGGTGTGAATTAGCACTTCGTTGTTGGCTCGTGACCCCCCCAGCTGTCCTCCCTCAGTTGGCTGACTCTTCCTCGACCGGGGTCAAATACCCTGAAGCACGTTGATTGCCGCTTTGCTGTGGAACAAATGCAACTAGACCTTTGCTAACTTTATCTACTTGGTAATTAACACATAATAATAATAAGTAACTTGTCCTAAACATTTCAACACACATTAAACAAATGTGAGGTAACCGGTATGCAGTTCCTTAAACAAACATTGAGTAAATATGGGATAACTTTTATGCAACTACTTCTAACTGTATGTAACCCTTAACAAAGAAGAATAGGTCTGGGAAGACTGGGGGCTGGTAGCCATACGCACACTTGAATGGGGACATACCTGTAGCCGTGGTGGGCAGGGAGTTGTGGGCATACTCCACCCAGGTGAGGTTCTTGCTCCACGAGGAGGGGTTCTGGGAGACCAGGCAGCGGAGACTTGTCTCCAACTGCTGGTTGATGCGTTCCGTCTGCCCGTTTGCCTCCGGATGATAGCCTGACGTGAGACTCACGGTTGCCCCTATGAGCCTGCAAAACTCCCTCCAAAACCTGGATATGAATTGGGGCCCCCTATCGGAAACAATGTCTTTCGGGAACCCATGAACCCGGAATATGTGGTCCATCATCACTGTGGCCGTTCGTTTAGCGGACGGGAGCTTGGGCAAGGCGATAAAGTGAGCCATCTTTGAGAATCTGTCTACCACCGTGAGTATGGTGGTTCGCCCATGCGAGGCCGGAAGCCCGGTGACGAAGTCCATGGATATCTCTGCCCACGGACGCGAAGGAATGGGTAGGGGATGCAGCAACCCCATACGGGCGCCGTGGGAGTTCTTATTCCGGGCGCAGACGGGACAGGCTGCAACGTATTCTTTGACGTCTGCCCTCATGGAGGGCCACCAGAATCGCTGCTGGATGACAAACAGGGTTCTGCGCATGCCCGGATGACAGGAGAGTCTGGAGGTGTGAGCCCAATGGACGACTTGGGATCGTAATTGATCGGGGACAAAAAGTCTGTTCTCCGGGCAACCACTAGGGGGTGGCTTGTTACCATTGGCCCGCTGTACCCGGCCTTCGATTGGCCAGGTCACTGCTCTCACCAGGCAATGAGGAGGCAGAATGGATTCGGGCTTCTTAATTTCTGGATCTGAGTTGTAGACACGGGGGAGGGCGTCAGGCTTGGTGTTTTTGGTTCCCGGTCTGTAAGACAGAGAAAAGTTAAAACGATTGAAAAAAAGTGACCAGCGGGCTTGGCGGGAATTCAATCTCTTAGCTGACTTTATGTATTCTAAATTCTTATGGTCTGTCCAGACCAAAAAAGGCTGCTGTGCTCCCTCCAACCAATGTCTCCATTCTTCCAATGCCAGTTTTACTGCCAACAGTTCGCGATCTCCCACATCGTAGTTCTGTTCGGCGGGCGTCAGCCATCGAGACAGGAACGCGCACGGATGGAGCTTGTTGTCGCTCTTGGCTCTCTGTGATAGAATGGCCCCTACTCCTCGATTGGAGGCGTTCACCTCCACCACAAACTGTCCTGACGGGTCGGGAAGCGTGAGGATGGGAGCGGTGCTGAAGCGGTTCTTCAGCTCCTGGAAGGCCGCCTCCGCCTCCGCCGACCAGCGGAAGGGAACCTTAGGAGACGTGAGCGCGTGCAAGGGAGCCGCCGTGGCACTCAAGCCCTTGATGAACCGCCGATAAAAATTGGCAAAGCCCAGGAATTGCTGCACCTTTCTGCGTGAGTAAGGGGTAGGCCATTCCGTTACCGCGCTAACTTTCGCCGGGTCCATCTCAACTTTGCCCGGGGCTACGATGAAACCGAGAAAAGATACGGTGCTCTTGTGGAATTCACTTTTCTCGGCCTTTACGTACAGTTGGTGTGCAAGGAGTCGTCGCAGGACCGTCTCGACGTGAAACCTATGAGTCTTCAGATCCGGGGAATAAATCAAAATATCATCCAAATATACGTACACAAAACGGTCCAAACAGTCTCTCAAAACATCATTTATCATGGCCTGAAACACAGCGGGAGCATTGGTGAGGCCAAATGGCATGACTAGGTATTCAAAGTGTCCTCGATGGGTGTTGAACCCTGTCTTTCATTCGTCCCCTTCCCGGATGCGCACTAGATGGTATGCGTTGCGCAGATCTAACTTTGTGAACACCCGGGCTTGCTGTAATTGGTCGAACACGGTCGACATCAGTGGGAGCGGATACCGGTTCTTGATTGTGATCTGATTGAGGGGACTATAGTCAATACAGGGACGTAGGGTGCCGTCCTTCTTGCCCACGAAAAAGAACCCCGCCCCCGCAGGCGACGATGATGGTCGAATCAGTCCTGCTTGCAGGGAGGAGTCTATATATTCGTTCAAGGCTTGCTTTTCAGGTCCCGAAAGAGAATAAAGCCTCCCCTTGGGTATAGTTGAACCCGGCAGGAGTTCAATGGCGCAATCATACGGACGGTGGGGAGGTAGGGAGGTAGCCTTGGCCTTGCTGAATACCTCGGCCCATTGGTGGTAACACGCAGGGACCCCGGTTAAGTCTGGGGTTTGCGCGTCTAGAGCAGGAGGCACAGCGCGCGGGTTAGACTTGATACAGGAATCATGACAGTCGGGCCCCCATCCCGTTATTTCCCCTGATCCCCAGTCTATAGCGGGGTTGTGGCGTTGAAGCCATGGATACCCGAGAATGAGAGGGTTCATTGGAGAGGTCACGACATGTAGCCGTATATTCTCCTGGTGGGGCCCAATCGACAGCGAAACAGGTTCTGTTATGTGAGTTACCTCAAAAAGTGCCTGTCCATTGAGTGCCTTAGCTTTCACGGGAGTGTTCAGCAGGTCAGTCTTTACCCCCCATCGGCGATCAAATGCCCAGTCTATCAAGCTTTCATCCGCTCCTGAGTCTATTAGCACTTCAAGTTCTATTTCTTTTCCCAGCTGTGTAATCCTGCCCTTGGGGAGCACTCGCCCCGGGAACAGAGCCGCAGAGAAGGCGCTTACCTTCAGGGTCCTCCTCACCGGACAAGAGAGAAGGAGGTGTCCGAGCTCACCGCAGTAGTAGCATCTTCCTTCCCGGCGTCGCCGTAACTTCTCCTCCTCTGTTAACTTAGCTCTGTCCAACTGCATCGGTTCTGGCTCCTGGCGCTGCCGATCCCCGTCCGGCCTGGAGTGGTTAGCGTCTAGGACGGAAGGACCGGCTACTGGGACGAAGGCGGGGGCGTTCCTGCTTCGGTGCTTCCTCCACTCTTGCAGCCGGTTGTCTGTGCGGATAGCCAGAGCGATGAGGGCGTCGAGGTCGGTGGGAAGATCTAGGGGGATTAGCTGATCCTGTATGGATCCAGAGAGGCCCCGGAGGAAGATGTCATACAGTGCCGTCGCGTTCCAACCGCACTCCGCGGCCAGCGTGCGGAAACGGATGGCGTAGTCTCCGACGGTCTCTTGTCCCTGGACTATCTGACAGAGTTGGCGAGCCTTTTCTCGGTCCGCGGAGATTGGGTCGAACACCGTTTGCAGAGCCTCGATAAAAGCGGGGAGAGAGCGACAGGAGATGGAATCCCTGGCCCATTCCGCGGTGGCCCACGTGCGGGCCCTTCCCGTCAGGTATGATACCATGTAGGCCACCTTGGAGCGCTCGGTGGGGAAATCTGCTGGGGACCTCTCAAAGTGCATCTCGCATTCAGTAATAAAGGCCCGGCTAAGGCCGGGTTCACCGGAGTAGCGCTCTGGAGGAGCCAGTCTGGCACCGCCGGTCATGGGAGCTATTGCAAGGGGAGTAACTGGGGAAGCAGCGGGTGTACTGGAGGTCGCTGCTGGTCCCGCGTTTAAGAGCGAGAGCACGTCCTGCATTTGCTGACCCAGCTTTGCTACTTGGGTGGCGACCGCTCCTCTGAAGTCTTCTTGACTCTTAGCAAGTCCTCGGATTTCTTCACCCAAGTCGCCCACTTGCCTCTGGTGCTGGGCGAGCTGTGAGGCATGGGAGCGCACTGCGGCGCACAGGTGCTCCGACTCTGCCGAGTCCATGTCTGGCCAGTGTGTACTGTCAGGCTGGGAACAAGGCGGAGGACTCGGATGCAGAGTCGTTTCTTTCTCTGATTTATTCCAGCACACACACTGATCAAAAGTACAACTCAAAACGCCTCTTGCGAGGGAAAACACGTGGCAAAAAGTACAAACAAAAGCGTCGCACTGGGGCGAGACAAAAAGGCTATGGGGATCACGGCACTCACAAAAAGCGTCGCTCGGTGGCGAGACAAAAAGGCTATGGGGATCAAGGCACTAACAAAAAGCGTCGCTCTGTGGCGAGACAAAAAGGCTATGGGGATCAAGGCACTAACAAAAAGCGTCGCTCTGTGGCGAGACAAAAAGGAGGAGTCTTACTGAGAGCTCGGACGTCAAAGAATCGCTGGTGGTCGGGACGAGGCAAGACACACTGGCACAAGACAAGGGGAAGGCACGGACTATATACACACAAAAGGGCGGGGACACAGGTGATGACAATTAGTGTCAACTACACAGGTGCACACAATCGGGATCAGGGAAGACAAGACAACCAAACACCGAGGAAGGAAACACGAACTGAAACGGAAGGGATGACAAAATAAAACAGGAAGTAAAGTTACGACACCGACGAGACAGAAAACCGGAAAAATAAACGCGACCGCATGACAGTTACCTCTCAAGCCATGTGTCTCCCTTCTCTGCAGGATGAGTGAAATGGATGCCCCTTCAAAAATAGGTGGTAACATGACCAACTTCTATGGTTTTCTGGAAAACAGGGGTGGCACTACTTGCCCTTTCGCAGAAATTACCCCACTCTCCCCTAATGAAGAAAGAAGAATAGTAAAAATAAAAAAATAAATAAAAACACAGAAACACCACATCATTGTACCCATCACTTGCGAGGCATTTTCGATGGTCAAATCATCAAGTTTCTGTAAAATATGCTCAGCTAAACAGCATTATCGCAATCTTCTTTCCGCAGCGCATTCAAATCATCACAGTCGACATGCCTGAGATGTATTTGCACCTGAGCTATGGTAGAAGACACACCCCTTGCCACAGCAGACTTCAAACATGAGATAACACAGGTCGTAAACAAGCACAACAATACCAGCACAACAAGCACAGGAATCACAAGTTTCAACAGCAGTTGCCACCAGGCGCCAGAGAATAGCGATGAAAAGAAATCCCATTGATGTGGGACCTTGTCCTCCAGCATGGGCTGCTGTAAATCCTTCAGTAAATTCATGGCGTCCTTGATGTGCATGTCATTATCTCCTGGAATGTACCATATTTTTCGGACTATAAGTCGCGTTTTTTTTCATAGTTTGGGTTGGGGGGCGACTTATACTGAGGAGCGACTTATATGTGAATTTTTTCACAAATTTCCAAAATTCAAAAAAACAAAACAAAAAAAAAGGTGAAACTGCGCTAAACGAACCGCAATGTAGCAAGGGGTTATTGTAATTTGAATTTCAAGTGACATCAGCAGCGCAGCGCAGCGCAGCGCAGCGCGGCGGTTGTTTACATAAAGGACAAAGATTAGATCACGGGATGGCGATGTACAACAACATCATTAGCGGCTTTTGTAAGTGACACGGAGGACGAAGAGTTTGAAGGATTTAATGATTTGGAGTGACACAGAAGGTTTGAAAAACTATTATGACTTTTACGCACGCTCGGTCCTACTCTACGGAGCTCTCTTTCACCTCCGTGGACGGAAGCCGGGGGCCGGCGCGCGGCCAGGTGGCTGTCCGGGGACGGTGGATGGGGCTCGGACATGGCTTTTACGCACGCCCGGTCCTATTCTATGGAGCTCTCTTCCACCTCCTTGGCTGGAAGTGCCACCTCCGGGGACGGAAGTCCACACCGCCACAGGCCTGGAAGTTTGTTTTGTTAAATAAAGAGCCGTTTTCCAAACCCACGTCTTTCCTTGTACTTTGTTAATGCTACAATATAGTTATATACTAGAGCTGTCGAATAACGACGATGCTGACGTCAGGGCACACGCGCGGCGTTGTTGACAAAGGACGAGGAATTCGATCGATGGATTTAATGATTTGGAGTGACACAGATGGTTTGATAATATTATTGCTTATATAAGTTAATATAAGTAATAATAAGTTATTTGATATCTAATTTATATATCGTTATATGGGCCTGTGGAATATTTTGAAGTGCAAGCGCCGTCAGCTGTGCGCACCCGGCCGGTATTGTTGACATAAAGGACGATCGTTGGATTTAATGATTTGGAGTGACACAGATGGTTTGATAACATTATTGCTTATATAATAGTTATTTTATATCTAATTTATATATCCTTATATGGGCCTGTGGAATATTTTGAAGTGCAACCGGCGTCAGCGGCGCACATTTATATTGACATAAAGGACAATCGATGGATTTAACTAATTGGAGTGACACAGATGGTTTTACAAACATGTTATTTATGCAAAACTTATTTGAATAACTCTGAATGCTACATCAGGCCCGTTCTCAGCTCTTCGTTTGTGTTTATGTCACGTTAGCATACCTGTCGTTTAGCCTGTTGTTGCTCATTCATGTCTGTTATTGGTGTTGGATTTTGTCAAATAAATTTCCCCCAAAATGCGACTTATATGTTTTTTTCACGTTATTGTGCATTTTATGGCTAATACGACCTATATTCCGGAGCGACCTTTAGTCCGAAAAATACGGTATGTGCAACAGGAAGTCCCAATAATGTGGCACACGCCACCTTGTGCTGCAGTCATTGGCAAGTGTATTTTAACGTCATGGGTTTCCACACTTGAAAAGGAAGGACTTGACCAGACTGGGATTTCCCTCTTTTTTCGGGGTTTTATTGAGTGTCAAACGCACCTCTCGGATTAAGGTGCCCCCGGCTTCCCAGTAACGGGTTTGTTTTAGCCGGGTTCGGAGATTCGTCCGTAATCTAACCACCCGAGTTAAATTAACTCCTCCGGAATCAATCTAATTTCTGTACGACGCCAATCCCTCTCAAGTCACCCGAAGCGCGTGCCGAGTAACTCAATTCGAGGCAGGACTTCGAAGTGACCGCATCGTATTGATGGCTCCCCGCTAATGTTTGAAGTTCTTATTCGTTACGGATATTTTTTAGATGTCTTTGTTAAGACCTCAGGGATTCGTTTGTATAGCGCACCCAAGCACTAGTTTTGCCGAAGTAAATGTTAATATGGGTCCGTTCCACTTGGTCGCTCATGCAGCGAGCCGACCAACTTTTTTATTCGAAAGAGAATCGAATTAATAAAAGTGTGACAATAATAGCATTTAAGAAGAAAATTAATGCACCCTATATGATTAATTCTAACTTCGTATACGTAGATCTAGCACTTGACCGTCGGAGTTCTTCACCCCACTTAATTGCTTCGAAGAGAATAGCGACTTTCTTAAACCGAATAAAAATGTCGTGCTGTCTTTAGATTTGCCCAATAATTAATTTGGAAGGCAAGTCTATTTTTTGATCGTGTCCTATTTAACTTTTGACGCGGCCCGACAAAAAGGGGAAGTGGGCCGCGCCCGACGGACAATCGAAATACTTTTATCCTCCACCAACTTCACTGATTTATTTTAATCGTCGTCGTTATGTTATTTAAAGGAAGTAAATTCTCAACCGAATTCACTTTCAACGAACTCAACTCTTCCGTTAAATATTTACGAAAGTTATTTAATTCTCTAACTTGCTCAGAGTTACTTTTTACGCGGCCCGTCAAAAAGGGGAAGCGGGCCTGAGCCTTTCAAATAGTTAAATAACTTTCCGTTCTACTCAAAATAATAATCCGATTTAAACACTTCCGTTAATTTATTTTATTTAAATCGGCCCCAAACCATCGGTTGCATATTTAGCACAAATCCGCGCACAACGAAGTAAGTAATATACAAAACACATTTATTGAAGAAACATGGAATAGAATTACAAATCTCAATTACCCCAGAAACTGAACAATTTCACTCACTGATACCCGTGTTAATAAAATCATTCAATCCCAGAACAATTCGATTGCAAAACACAGTTCATAAAAAAGGGAAGAGGTAATTACCAGCTGCGTGCTATTTTTGGTGAAAGCAAAGTCGAGTGATCAGTTCGATCTTGCTTCTAAAATCCAAATTAAAGAAACAGGCTGGCCACGAGGAATCCGGCGGCCCGATGACTATTCCCCCCTCTCGCTAAAATACATAAAAAATACAAATCCCTCTCACCTATTCCTCCTATAAAGTTGTCCAGTCCAATTTTTGGGAGTAAATCCAAGTTAATTTCAGTCCAGCGATCCTGCGTCTCACACAAAGATCTTCGGGACTTTGGAAAAAATCTTGAAACTCCTCCGGGCCTCTTCACGTATAAGCGCTCTTTTGGGGGAAAAAAGCCCTGAAGCTACTCCTGCAGGACCTTTTATAGACCTCTCCGTCCCCCCCCTCCCCTTTCTTTTCTCCTGTACTTTCCCTATAGGGTAAGACTGCCCAGTTTTCCCACGCCTATAGAAGGGACTGGCCAGCTTTCTCACGCCTATAGAGGGAACTGGCCAGTTTTCCCACGCCCATAGAGGGAACTGGCCAGCCTCCCCACGCTTTGTTATCTGTGGCCTTCAGCAGCTGTTTCCGCCCTGACCACGCAGTACTTTCCACCAAATGCACAGCTAGTGGTAAAACCTTTCACTTCCCCTTTTCACCCTTGACCTACTTTCTTAAACAATTTATGTCACGCCACTATTCTCAGTGACGGGTCTCTTGATCGAATTGACAAGTAATATTGCTTAAAGCGGTTACAGAATACATTTTTAGCCAGGCAAAGAAATAAAAATAAAAATCACATTTGTGCTTCCATGCGTGACTCACACTCTGACACCGTGTTCCTTTTTTATATCCATTTTAACCGGTTTAGCTTATTCCGGCCCCTCTATTGGTCTCCCGTTTTGGTCTGGCGCCATCTTTTGGACAAATTTGGAATTTCAGCTCTGCCAATTTATTCCTGTGAACAATCCATATTCTACCATTTGGACCATCTCTACCCCCATGTTACATGACATGAGCCAAACAATCAAGATAAAAAACCTTTAAAACACATACAAAAATGGATGAGTTTAAACAAAAAGTACAATTTTCTTCCAAATAAAACAATGCAACTTAGTGTTCTTTAACACACAAACCAATAAACAATGTAGATAAAGTTCAGTTCTTTTTACTGAAAGAAAGAAAGAAAAGGTCTTGAACATAAAGTTATCCTTTCAAACAAAAGTCAAACAACTTAATGCTTGTCATAAAGACAACACATTCTCCAGACCAACCGTAATTTAGTGCTCTAAATGGTTGACTAAATGAGTCCAGATGAGAACTGTGAGCTCACCGGTAGTCCCTTTGGTCTCCTCTTCCCATGAGTTTTATCCTTTCTCCATGCAGCTCAGTGCGGTTCGCTGCTACTGCTGTGTTGCTAGCTGATCGAAAGGACTGTGTTATTTGCTGCTGCTGCTGCTGCTCACTGGACAAGAGGATTGTGTTGTTTGCAGCTTATGAACCCTGGTGTGTGCGTGCTCCCAATCAGGATAAATTGCGCTCAGCTGTTGAGGTGCTCTGAGGAGCTCCACTGCGTGCTGCAGCAAATACTTCAGTTCGGAACCTGATCAGGATAGCTCTGATTGGATTTAGGATGTCCGGACCTTTGATCAGCATATCGTTTAAACTCAGACCTCTGTACTTCTGGCTGCTGTTCCATACTAGCCTCACTGAGACTGAATGGGGATTTGGTGCAATCAGGTGACTTATGTACCACACCGGCCCAGTCCAGTTCTGCAGAACTTCTTTGGACAGCTTCACTGCAGCTTTGAGATTAACCATCTCATGGACTTTGCCAGCTGCCTTTCCGTTCTGCGGAATGTGGGTTCAACCGCTCTTTTATTGTTGGGTAGAGATGCTAGATCTCCTGTCCATGGGTACTTGGCGTGCCAGTGCGGTTCAGGGCTGTGATGGTCCCCTTTCACATACGTCAAGCCATCTCTTACCATCTCCATCTCTCTTTCTTCAGCCAGTGTCATCTCTTTCCCCCCCCCCCCCCCCCCCGGGTAGGCAGTTCCCGCAACGGCATCCTCCGCATCTCAGCTCACAAGCCGCTCTGATGCTTTCCCATTTCCACCACTTCAGAAAGTCTCTGCTGCAAATGGCTGTATTGGACTGGGTGCTGGGCTGGTTGGGAGGCTGGCAGGAGACTGGATCCTTCCAGGTGAGCTCAGTGTATTTAACTGCTGCAGTTCTCATGGATCTTGTGAAGTGTGTTTTTGACGTATGAGCCATTAAGGTGACTTCTTGGAAGAGGTCCGGGTGCGTGCCTCCGATGGTCTTGCCAAGCGGGCCATCCCAAAGCACCAGGTGACAGACAGAACGGACCTTCTGGGGTAACAACTGCCCTTCTTTGTGGCTGATCAGAAGCTGCACTTTCTTTGGTCTTGCAAGGTCTGGAGGGAAACATCCGGGAAGGTCCTCTGTAACTTGACTGCTGGCACATGTCTGTGAACTTCTGCAACTTTATCAAGCCCATAGCAGATCAGTTGGTGAGACTTAAGAGTTCCTCTTGGAGTGCTGACACGTATCCTGAGGAGGTAGAGCTTGGTTGCTACAGACACCTTCATCCCTCCAACGCCATTAACAACTAGTGTCACATCTTCACTTCTCAGGTTCAACTTGCTTGCAGCTTTGTGTGTTATGTAGTTTGTGTCTGATGCCAAGTCGATCAGGGTCCCAATTCTTTGTCCATCGTTGGCAGTGACGTTAAAGAGCATTAGGGTTACTGGGTACTCGTTTAAGCAGTTTTCCTCCAGAAGGCCTCTCTCAGCTGCAGTGGAGTTGTATGCCCTGGATGCTATGTTGCAAAAGGCGTCTTGACACTGCTGCGCCAACTCTGGTGTAAGTTTGGAGAGGAACGCTCCTTGAGTTTCTGTGTATTTTTTTTTTCTCTCACTGGACTGGATTTGGCTGTTCCCTAGGACTGGGGTCTGGCAACTGGACAGAGAAGATAGTGGTGTTGGTCTTTGCACTCTGGGTTCCTGCACAAGTAAGTCTTCTTGCAGTAGTCACCGTTGTGGACTTCGAGGCATTTTTTGCAGGCACCAAGCGGATGTGCTGCATCCCTCTTCTCCGATGGCTTTAGGTTTATCCTAAACCTTCTGCTGAAATATAGTTTCTTTCTGTGCTTTGGGTCACCGCAAATGATACAGCCTACTGTTTAACTGCAGGACTTGGTTGTCTTTGTCCTGGCATACTTTTGATACTTGGTTTTCTCCTTAGCACGTTCGACGATGTCTCTCAGCTGATCCAGTTGTTCATATATGGATTCTTGTGATTTCAGGTATGTGATTAGCTTGTCAAAACGGTTGTGGCGGTTCATAGCATTTCTCTCAGCAGCACAGTCTTTCTTTAGGGTTTCCGGGAGCTTGCCCTCGATGGATTTAGTCACCATTGGGTTCTTAATAGTGTCTGCAGTATCCAGGTCACTCAAATCATAAAGGGCCTTTTCCACCGTTTGGATGAGCTCTATGACTTTTCTTGGCTGAACGCTTCGGACTGGTGGACTCGCTTGTAGCTCTTTGATGATCTCGAGAGCGATGGTGGTTTGGTTCCCAAACCGGTTCTCCAGAACTCGAAGGATGTCATCTGATGAGTTGTATGTCGACAGACATAGATCTCTGGCCACCTTCTCATCAAGGCTATCAAGCAATTGAAATTTCTTCACCTCTTTGGAGCTGGTCGGTTACCCTTGTTTCTGCAGAGCCTCCCATTCTTGCCTCCATCTGTAGTAGCTTCTCTGGTTACCAGCAAACTTTGGTAGAGCTGTGGCTTTTAGTTTTATTGCTGCCACTGGACGGCGACCTGGGAGTTCTTCGTTATCTGCATTCAATTTCATCTTCGCTGCTTTGATAAAGGCGGCCTTTCTTGACACCAACTGGGGAAGGTGCACCTCCAGCTGTCTTAGGCGGTCATCAAAGTCTCTTTGTTCGGTAGGTGGAGCCCAGCGGTTCCAGTTCTGGTGCGCTTCTTTTGCCTTAAGCACCAACTTCTCTAAGTGAGTCAGCATGAACTCATAGTACTCCAGAGTTCTGTCTGGCCGGTCAGATGAGACATTTCTGCACTCAACCTCTGCAACATGGATGGCTAGGGATAGCTCTCGTCCTCCATATACGCCCCAGAGCGTCTCTTGAATTAGGCGTTTAACTTCTCTAGTCTTTTGCTCACAATCCTTTTCCGTCTTCTCTAAGTCGGTTCTCAATTGGACATCTAGATCCTCCACAGTCGTTACATGGGCCTCTGCCATGTAAGCGGGTTCCATTTCTTCGTTTGCATCCATGACTCTGGAGCTCTCTAGTGTAAGCTTCTTGAAGTTCTCCTTTAAGTCCTCTTTAGACATCCCTGTGTGGGTCCTCATAATGCTATTGGCAAGACGGGAGAAAAGTCTCTTATATGTGGTCCTCTCCACTTTCACATAATCCAGTGACTTTGCCATCCTCCCTCTCGGTTGTGGCCAGAAGTTCAGTCTTCACTGGTCACGGGCGGTTTTTCACTGGCAAGTGTATTTTAACATCATGGGTTTCCACACTTGAAAAGGAAGGACTTGACCAGACTGGGATTTCACTCTTTGTTCGGGGTTTTATAGAGCCAAACAATCAAGGTGAAAAACCTTTAAACACATACACAAAATTGATGAGTTTAAACAAAAGGTACAGTTTTCGTCCAAATAAAACAATGCAACTTAGTGTTCTTTAACACATAAAGCAATAAACAATGTAGATAAAGTTCAGTTCTTTTTACTGAAAGAAAGAAAGAAAGAAAGAAAGAAAGAAAGAAAGAAAGAAAGAAAGAAAGAAAGAAAGAAAGAAAGAAAAGGTCTTGAACATAAAGTTTTAAACAAAAGTCAATATACAACTTAATGCTTGTCAAAAAGACAGCACATTCTCCAGACCAACTGTAATGCAATCAGTGCTCTAAATGGTTAACTAAATGAGTCCAGATGAGAACTGTGACCTCACCGGTAGTCCCTTTGGTCTCCTCTTCTCATGAGTTTTTTCCTTTCTCCGTGGAGCTCAGTGCGGTTCACTGTTACTGCTGTGTTGCTCGCTGATCGAAAGGATTGTGTTGTTTGCTGCTGCTGCTGCTGCTCACTGGACAAGAGGATTGTGTTGTTTGCTGCTTATGAACTATTATGGTGTGCGCGTGCTCCCAATTAGGATAAATTGCGCTCAGCTGTTGAGGCGCTCTGAGGAGCTCCACTGCGTGCTGCGCGTTCACGTCGTACACCTGCAGTGACCCCTTGTGGTCACATGCACCCAAAGACAGGTGTGCGCCTCCCAGGTCGCCGCAACCGTCATCAAGTCCAGAACCATCCTGTTTTGCAAGACCATTACTCTAATAGCCTGAATCTCTCTATTTTGTCCATCATTGACTTGCAGCGAGAGATTCACAAATGATTGAAAACGATAGTTCAGTGTCTCGATGAAGAGTGATTGTTTTCCAACTCCGATCCAAGGAAAAAGCGCATGAACCTTTGTCACCAACGGACCATACTTTATGGCTGTCAGGGACATTTTTATCCCAGACGGGGTCATGTGGTTCAAAGGTCGCAACAGCCCTGCATCGAAGTCCAGGAGAGTTGTGTGCCGTCGTCAGCTGATGATGTTGTATCTTGTAGGTGTGGTCTGTTCCCCACACTGGTGCACACACTCCTGTCCAGTTGGCGGGCAGCATCGGACAACCCTTGTGACCACAAAGCCACCAGCCATTCTGTATGAAGTAGGTTCCGTTTGATGGTGTAGCCATGTTGGTTCGAGAGCCCTCGCCACTTGAAATGGCTCTTATCCTGACACTCAGCGGTGATGTCCAAAGCTCCCATCCAGTTTCGTCCTGGAGAGCAGTCGTCATCAATGCATTTGTGGGTTTCATTTCCTTGGATGTAACACGTGTAGTTCACTCCAGGTGGCTTATCTGTATAGGCTACTTGTGGCAATGTTCGTCCTTTAACAGTAACATTGAGATTAATCCAAAAGAGTTCGATCACAGGTTTCTTTTTGTGAGTCCAGGGCGGTAGGAGTAGCATCACTGACTGTGACACCACGGTGTTGGCATCCAACTCCTCCATCGAGGCCATGCATTTCGCTTCAGTGACAGTCATTGCTCTGGCCTCCAGGTGAACTTGCGTGGAGGAAGGGGGGAGTTTGGAACACACACAGCATCCCTCCTGTGTGTGGGATCTCACAGTGAACTTTACATACCGGTACCTAGTGTTGGTTTCGTATTGGTTTCTGGGGTCCCATGACCAGTCCTCAAAGTTCTCATCACGTGACCATCTTTTTCCTTGGTTGACATTGTCAATCGGTCTATTCAGATGAGCCCATAGACCATAGCACGCTGCAACCACAACGCAGCAGAGAATCCACCTGGCATGTGGAGCCCCATTGCTACTAGGATGGCAGAGACATCTGAGCAGCTTCTATAGCAGCAGACGATTACACCCATGGTGTAGGAAGGAAAGATTCCGCAGGTCCTTCATTCCCACTGCTGTCAGACTCTACAACATGCGTGGCACCTGATCATGTGTTTCGTCTCTTCCGCTACTAGTGGCACTTGTCTTTGTCCTTGTCTGTTATTTATCAATTATTACGTTTGGCACTTGTCTCTTGTATTCTTGCACTCTTGTACGCTGCTGTGACAAGTAAATGTCCCCGCTGTGGATGAACAAAGTTCTATCATCATCACATCCCCTCACCTGTGACAGTGGGGATCGTTGAATTCTTCACCAACATTGAGACGCCCCACCCTAAACCATGGAGCCCCTTTGTAGTCAGGCTTCCCCACCACTCCGAAATTATCGGTCTAGCACTCTGCAACTTGCAGTGGCTGAGGTGAATCCAGCTGGGCCTTTCAGCAACGTTCAATGCAGTGGAGTAGTCAGAAAGACTTGGAATGGTCCCTCGCACCGTGGCTGGCCCAGTTTTTCCTTTTTAGGACCTTGATGTGACCCAGTCACCTGGATTGATGGGGTTGTTGACCTGTGGGGAAGAAAGATCAGGCGGCATTAAATTTGACACATCTTTCAGTTTGAGTGCTCTTATCATGCTATCTGCCAAGGACTGTTCTTGTCTGCTTTTTGCAAATCTTGTATCATTCACCAATCAGTTTTATTGCCCTTTTGAACTGGGCAAATAGGAGTGTTTGCAAGAAGGGGCTATCCCAGGGGTGGGCAAACTTTTTGACTTGCGGGAATTGGGGTCTAAATTTTGACCGGGGGGCCGAACCAGGAGCAGATGGATGTAGTGTTTGTGTGAAGTAATATAAACGACCTGTAAAGGTCATTGCATAAAAGATTTGGGCCTTTAGTAGGTAGTAAAGCATGGATATTCAAAAAAAGTTTTTTGAAAGTAAATGCATTTATTAACAGCATTAAAAAAAAACATCCCTAAAAAACTGCTATCAGTGATTCTCATAAAATATGACACTGTTATTATGAATAACAGTCTCCATCACTTCAGTGCCTGCAGGTCAGATTAATGAAAGATGTATGTTTATCTTATGAGATCACATCAAATGGCAAACATTCTGACCAAATATATCTGTTGGGTTCAAAATCAGCAAAAGGATCAGCAGACAGACCATGGACTCAGTGCTTAGACCTGGTCAAAATGTACATAAATATTACAAGTACAACAGGGCTAACTCCCTATGAAACTATGTTTGGAAGGCCTTACAGGCTTCCTCAGTTCAAGAACACATGGGAGATACCCGAGGAAGCCACGTTAGCTGATTACATGAGAAAAATGTTGGAACGTCAAAAGAATCTAACCAATAACACTGATGATGAACCCATTTCTCCGCAGGAAGACCCCAAAGTGGTACCGGGAGACTGGGTTTTGATCAAGAGTATCAAGAGGAAGAATTGGCATTCACCCAAGTGGGAAGGTCCCTTTTTGGTACTACTCACGACACCTAATGCTTTGAAAATAGCCGAACGCAACACGTGGATTCATTTATCTCATTGTAAAAAGGTGATCTCTGCAGACCCAACCTAAGTACGGAAGGTGAGCAAAGTCTGGTAATAGTGCCTGATCCTGGTGCCAAGATCCAGGGTTGACACGAAAGCTAGCAGAAGCCAATTTCCAAGACACCAACCCGAAGCTCAGGGTGTTGACTCTGAGGAGATCCAAAACATGAGCATTAGAGAGTCATTTGGTGAGTGCTTTAATCGGGCTGTAGCCTGCGCAAAGTCTACCATGTGCTTTTGGTTGCTTTTGCTGGTTTGTGTTACCATTATATTTTTTTTCGGGAGTTATTTTATTTGGAGGGATAGAGTACCATGAGCCTCGAACATTCTTCTCTCAGGCAACTACTAACGCTAATTCTAATCGATATGGCTCATGGGGAGAAATTGCTAGACATAAGCGCGACACTAAATCCCCTTTTGATCATGTTGTTTGTATTCCAGAAACCGTCCGCGTTCCAACTTGCGTACCATGGCTTTTGTCTTGGACTTACAATAACTCATTAATGTTTACTGTGGCTCCTAATACATCTTCTTCTATTATTTTACCTATGAAAAGTTGAAAGGTTTTGAAATGGTCACCCCGCTCTCTGGTTCCAGTGAAGAGGCTGTGTTCTTTGCTAAACGAGTAACTTTGAAGAATCAGGGCACAAGCCTCCTTTTGACTTTTACACTCCCTGATGGTCAAATTCGTCCTCCAAATGCCACCTTGTTTAACACTTCCTGTTGGGGTTTTCAACTGTGGGCTTGGTCCTCTGGAATTGATCCTCGCTTTCCTATTGCTATTTGCCTTCATAAAACGTCCCGTTACAAATAATTACACCCTGTCAGCAGGAGCAAAAATCACAAGTATGCTCCTCACTGATGTAGACAGCTATTTTGTAGCCTCCACAGGAATAAGCGGTCAAACCAACAACTGGCTTCTTCTGGCTAAGCAGGCCGCGAAGATGGCTAACACCAGTTGCATTGCATGCATGGGTCCAAGACCTCTTTTGAAAATCATACCTGCAAATATAGTTCCTAAGTATGCTGTTGCTTTAATGTAAAACTCATCCATTTCACCCACTCATGATTGTTTTAAATGTGATAAGGTTTACCCTGTTGCCTCTATGACAAAGTATAAACCCCTTTTTTCGTTCTATGTAGCTAAGGGTAATTTTACTTGCATTAGATTACCTGGTACCGGTGAGAAGCTCGGCGCTCTACCCACTCCATGGTGTGGGTCCATGACCAATGTCACTGCCCCTTTTTTGCCCATTGCTCGTAGTGATATTTGGTTTTGGTGTAATAGTAACAAACTTTATGATAGGTTGCCTTTCAACAGCTCCGGAATTTGCGCTTTGGTAACCCTATTGCTACCTGTTCATTTGATACCGATGTCCTCTTATGATCTAACATCTTTTGCTAAGTCCGTGGTTCCTGTATTCTGGCCGAGAACGAAACGAAACGCCGAATGGCGGGGCGCGGCTAATCCAACTTACATAGACGCCATTGGTGTTCCTAGAGGAGTACCGGATGAGTATAAGCTGGTGAATCAGATAGCAGCTGGTTTTGAATCCGCCCTGTGTTGGTGGTGTACTATTAACAAAAATGTTGACAGGATTAACTACGTCCATTACAACGTGCAGAGGCTTGGAAACTGGTCCGAGGCGGGTTTCAAGGCGGTCCACTCCCAACTGGCCGCTACTTCCCTCATGGCTTTCCAGAATCGAATGGCCCTTGACATGCTACTCTCAAAGGAGGGCGGTGTCTGCGCCATGTTCGGTGAGCAATGTTGCACGTTTATTCCGAATAATACTGCAGCCGGCGGAAGCCTGTCCCAGGCCCTTGAGGGCCTGCAGACCTTGAACGGGAAGATGAAGGAGCACAGTGGGGTGAACACAGAGGTTTGGACCGACTGGTTGAAGGTGTTCGGAAAGTACCGCACCCTGGTTTCCTCTGCCCTGGTCTCCATTGCCGTTTTCTCTGCCATTTTGACCTTGTGTGGATGTTGTTGCATCCCTTGTCTCCGATCCCTAATTAACAGACTATCTCTCCACCAGCTGAGACTTTCCCGTTGCTCCAAAGGGATGACCTTTCGATCGACGCGGGTTCCTTCTCGAGTGAAGACCCGGTCGGCGACTCTATTGTGGTGAACCTGTCCGGTTTGTTTCCTGAACCTAGCTTTGCCGATTATGACTTGGTTTCCTCCTGAGTGTAAGTTAGTTCTTGTGAAATGTGATCCCTTGGCTGAAAATCTTTTTGAAGTGGCCATATGGGTGATGAGTTGTTCTCCGGGAACTTATGATAAAACAGGGGGGAATTGTTAGATAAATTGTATATATATATGTTATCATGCGTTCCCTAATGAGTACTTATTAATAAAGTTATTGCACAGAATGCTTGCTGTTTCGCCTTGCAGACATCACCCAGTCCACAACAAGTCAAACGATACTGTCTGGAGCTTCCTGACCTTCTACACCTCTGGGAATCCAAGAAAGTTGTTGATGTCTGCACATGTCATTTTGTCTTTGCACTCTTTTAAAAATCTGTTAGGTTCAAAATCAGCAAAAGGATCAGCAGACAAAACCAGTGAGGCAGAATGTTGAGTCTTTTCTCGCGAGGAGTGCATCCAGACTTACAGCAATCCGAATACACTAAAATTTGTTTACACTCCTCACTCTTTTTATTTAGGAATTCCCTACCTACAATGTGAGACTAGCCCCTGATAGGTGGGGGGGAAAGCGTGGGCTTTGTCTCATGAGAGAAGAAACGAGATTCTATGTGAAACTAGAAGTCGCAGACAGGATCCCATGAGAAACGAAAAGTGTGCAAGGACATAATGCTATGTGAAACAAAGTAGTCATGTGAAAAGAGTGCAAAGGCGAAACAGCAAGCATTCTGTGCAATAACTTTATTAATAAGTACTCATTAGGGAACGCATGATAACATATATATACAATTTATCTAACAATATCATCTTGAAGAATCGGTGAAAGCATACATCCAAATAAAGTAATCAAAACGGCAACACGGTGAGCAGAGTTTTAACTCACAAACACCTGGTAACAGAGGTGAGGAAACGGGAAACACTTCCTTAAAGTAAGCCTTAAGAACTTTACAGGTTAAGATTAGTCACAAACTGGTGGTGCATCAATGTCCTTGAGCATCCTGCATTGTTTGAAAATGAGAATGGTCGCTAGTTTCAATCCCTGCTATTTTTACAGATCATATTCAAAATGCATTTTTTTACAACAAACTTGAAAGCCTCCCCTTCATTTTCAGTGGGAACAGTGTTGTTGGTCTCCCTTTTTTTGCTCGTGTGTCATAGTCTGGAGTAAAATTTGTTGTGGCAATTCTTAGGAGAGATCCGAGGTGTTGGTCCGTTTACCTAGATCTGTGACGGGTTGATGTTGATGTTCATGTGGCTGAACGTCACGTCGCGTACGTCGAGCCAAATTGGCCACTCTTTTTAAACTCTCGGCACTCAGTGTCCACCTTGCTTTTCCTAGGGCGACTCATTTTAATGGAAGGATTCCAGGGGAAGGTTTGTGGGTGGCTTTAGTGTAAAACTGTATCCGAAAGCTCGGCGCGCAAATTACAAGAATGCTGTCGTCACAGCCCACGCTCTAAATTCGGCATTGATACAAATAGAGCGCGAGTGCGCCATTTCCGTACTACTGAGTACGTACACGCACTTGTGAGTGTGCACTAAGCTTTCTGACACGGCTTCCGGTAGTAAATGCGCAGGCAAGTGGTTCCCCATCTACTGGGGAAACGCAGTCATTGCAGGCAAAATGACCGAAAAAAAAAAGTTTAATAATACAATTTATTTAGGGGCCGGATTAAACGGTCCCATGGGCCGGATGTGGCCCGCGGGCCGTAGTTTGCCCATACCTGGGCTATCCCATTTACTACCTCCTGTTTTACAGGAGATTCTCTGATCTTGGTTGGATTTGGACTGGGGGAATGGACGATAAGTAATAAGACGCAGTGGTCCCCAACCTTTCATGTGCCACGGACCGGTTACGCGTCAGAAATATTTTTGCGGACCGGCCTTTATATGAATAAATAATTAATTTATATAAATAAATAATACATTTTTAATAAATATATAAGTACGATGAAATAAAATGATACGACTGGCATAAAAAACAAATATAAACCACATAAAAATATAACTCACCATTACGTTGAATTATTGGGAGCACCGAGCTTGTTTCTCAGAAACGAGCCGGTCCCATCGAGGCGTAATCGGAAACAATGACACCCGAAGTGGTTAAGGTTTGTCTTTTAATGCAGGATGCTTGGTCTCCATGTGACGAAGCAGTTTTGAAGGCTTCATTGCCTCATTAGCTAGCCTGTCGCCACATGTGCCGAGTGCGCTTGGCACGTCAGAGTAACCTGTGGTGATAAATCCATATTTTAAGTAGGACTCCAGAAATGTGCAGCTTTCCTTTTCTTAGAAGTCGTAGCCTCTTCTTCTTCATTCGACTTTTTTCCCTTTCTGAAGAAGCATTCCAAACTTCTCTGTTTCTTGCTCATTTTTGCTTGCCTCGCGGGCTCGACTGGGGTGACATGTCACGTGACCGAGCCAAGCGTCTTGTGTCAAGAGACACGGCGACGGATGTAATCTCCGGCGACGCAGAGAATTGCCAATTTTTTAATATTTTTCAAAATAGATTCTTACTCATTTTTGTTAGCTTTGCGGGCTCGACTAGGAAAACATGTCATGTGACCGGGACGAGTGTCTTGACCAGAATGAATTGATTGTCGATAAAAACCATATATATATATATATATATATATATTTTTTTTTTTTTTCCTGTGCGGCTTGGCGGCTCGGTACCAAGTGACCCACGGACCGGGGGTTGGGGACCTCTGCTGTAGCAGATGGTTCCTTTGGCCACCTCCTTACCAGTCAAACAAATGTTGATTAGTCAGGGAAGCGCATAAGCGTGTGTTCTTCCAACAGCCACACCACTTCTTCATAGCTTCTTTAGTAACTTTTCAATCAACTTCCGATTGCTTACAGCAAAGGTTTGAAACGTTTGAGCAAATTTTAACTTAATGGTATGACACCAAATGTATTAGAGCAGGGGTCCCCAACCCCCGGTACACGGATGACACCAAATGTATTAGAGCAGGGGTCCCCAACCCCCAGTACCGGTCCGTGTACCGGTCCGTGGGTCACTTGGTACCGGGCCGCCAAGCCGCACAGGAAAAAGAAAAACATATACTATATTTTTTTATCGACGATCAATTCATTCTGGTCAAGACGCTCGTCCCGGTCACGTGACATGTTTTCCCAGTCAAGCCCGCAAAGCTAGCAAAAATGAGTAAGAATTAATTTTGAAAAATATAAAAAATTTGGGCAATTCTCTCCCAATTACATCTCTGTGTCTCTTGACACAAGACGCTCATCTCGGTCACATGACATATCACCCCAGTCGAGCCCACGAGGCAAGCAAAAATGAGCAGGAAACAGAGAGTTTGGAAAGCTTCTTTGGCAAGAGAAAAAAAGCCCAATGAGGAGACCGAAAAAGAAGATCCTACCACTTCTAAGAAAAGGAAAGCTGCATTTAAAAGAACATTTCTGGAGTCCTACTTAAATTATGGATTTATCGCCACAGGTGACTGTGACGCGCCGTGTACTCGGCATATGTGGCGTCAGGCTAGCTAATAGGCAATGAAGCCTTCAAAACTGCTTCGGCACATGGAGACCAAGCATCCTGCATTAAAAGACAAACCTTAACCACTTCCGGTGTCATTGTCTCCGATTACGCCTCGATGAGACCGGCTCGTTTCTGAGAAACAAGCTCGGTGCTCCCAATAATTCAACGTAATGAGTTTTATTTTGATGTGGTTTATATTTGTTTTTATCAAAAGTCAAAAGTCAAAGTCTGCTTTATTGTCAATTTCTTCACATGCCAAGACACACAAAGAGATCGAAATTACGTTCCCACTATTCCACGGTGACAAGACATAGTACACAATATACAAACAAGTAAACAACACAAAAAATAAAAACAAGAAGGCACAAACAATGAATAAATAAGAGTGATGAATAAACAATCAAATAACATAATAAATAAGAGGAGCAAAAATGGAGCAAGTGTGCATACAGCAGACAATCAGAATATAGCCAAAAGCACAGGACGCTACGAGGAAGGGGGGAGAGAGTTCAGGATCCTAACAGCCTGGAGTACGAAGCTGTTGGTGAGTCTGGTGGTGCGGGAGCGCAGGCTCCTGTACCTCTTCCCAGAGGGCAGAAGATCAAAGAGTGAGCGGGGTGACTCACATCACTCACGATAGTGGTCGCCAATGTCCTTCAGGGAGGGGAGTGAAGCACCAATAATCTGACCAGCCGTGTTCACTATGCGCTGCAGGGCCTTCATGTTGTATTCAGTGCAGCCACCACCCTAAACAGCGATACAACTGGAGAGGACGCTCTCAATGGTGCCACGGTAGAATGTAGTCATGACCGCTGGAGGAGCACTTGCTTGCCTGAGTTTCCGCAGGAAGTACAGAAGGCGCTGAGCTTTCTTCGCCAGTGATGTGGTGTTGGTGGACCAGGAGAGGTCCTCACTGATGTGCACCCCCAGGAATCTGGTGCTGCTCACTCTCTCCACCACAGCACCGTCGATGGTCAGCGGCAGGTGCTGGTTGTGACCCTTCCGGAAGTCAACAACAACCTCTTTGGTCTTGTTGACGTTCAGCAGGAGGTTGTTGTCCCTGCACCACGCGGTCAGAAGGTCAACCTCCAACCTGTACTGAGTCTCGTCGCCCTTGGTGATGAGACCCACCAGAGTCGTGTCGTCAGCAAACTTCACGATGCGGTTGTCGCTGTAGGACGCAATGCAGTCATGCGTCAGCAGGGTGAAGAGCAGCGGACTGAGCACACAGTCTTGGGGGGCCCCCGTGCTCAGCGTGATGCTGGCGGAGATTTATGCCAATTGTATCATTTTATTTCATCGTATTTTTATATTTACGATAAATTTATGATTTATTTATATAAATGTATTATTTATTTATTAAAGGCCGGTCCGCAAAAATATTTCTGACGCGTAACCGGTCCGTGGCGCAAAAAAGGTTGGGGACCACTGGAATAGACCACAGTCTAGCAAATTTCTTTGCACTAAAAGTTTAGTCAATTTCATCACTTTAACACAGAGGCACAGCTCTCGCGCGCAAGGGGAGGGGGGCCCGGCATCAATGATTCGTCACAGGTTGGCCATTTCCTGCAATCGATCATGCCGGTTCCCACCCACACACGCGAGGACAGCACATTCCAATTCTCTATTTATCTTTTAGAAGCAATTTGTATTTCTTTATTTATCTTTTAGAAGCAAGATGTGTTAGGGTTTTCCAGGTTATCTTTATCATAGGATTATGTTGGAATGTAGACTATAATGATTAACCAATCTTGTCTTGCTCTCACAATGCAGTAAAATGAAGTGGTTGCTTCCTCTGCTTGAGTGACCAGCTGCAGAGGAAGCAATCAAAGTTGTTCTGTTTCCCACAATATCGTAAAACACCCCCTGCTCTGATCTTACCAGAGGCCGGGGGTTCACCAAACCTGTCAACTCTCAACCCCCACTCTGTTTCTCTTAATAAATATCCTCTTGCAGGAAGAAGAGTCCAGAGCTCTATTCGAACATCGCTGCACGCACAGCGACGAATGGACTTATTTTGCAAGAACCACACGGGAGACAAGTAAGTCCTTTTGGACACCTGCAGGTGGAGAGTCCATTCGTCGCTGTGCGTGCAGCGATGATCGAATGGAGGTCTAACTCAGGCCTCTTGCAGGAGCATTTTTATTGAGAGAAACAGAGTGGGGGTATGGGTAGGCTGGCTAAAGCCCTTATCCTCTAGTCTAAACATGTCAGGGGATGTTTTACGACCTTGTGATAAGGAGGACGAGGTAAGGTATTTATTACCTGTTGCATTCCAACATAATCCTACGATAAAGATAACCTGGAAAACCCTAACATCTCCCTCCTGTTTTATCATATGATTATGCTACCCCAAACAACAAAGACAAGTAAGAAAAAAAACACATACCGTATTTGCCGGTGTATTGGTCGACCTTTTTCGATCCAAAATCGACCGAAAGAAAATCGACCTCGACTTATACACCGAGTCATAAAATTTAACTTCGTATTCATCGCTTCAAATGTGATGGTAACCAAGGCTGTTTCTCATGCATCTCATTGTGCGTTGCACTTAGAAAATTTGAACCGGGCGTCGTGCGCGAGTGCGCGGCCCGCTGGAAGTCGAATGAGGCGCCGCGATCTCCTCCGCGGTGCTTATAAACAGCCGATCCGCTCGGCAGGGGCTATTTTCGGCCACTTGGCGCGTGCGCACGGCCTCCCGGATGTGCCGGGCGGGTGCGCGAGCTCGCCGGCCGCTGGAAGTCGAATGAGGCGCCGCGATCTCCTCCGCGGTGCTTATAAACAGCCGATCCGCTCGGCGGGGGCTATTTTCGGCCACTTGGCGCGTGCGCACGGCCTCCCGGATGTGCCGGGCGGGTGCGCGAGCTTGCCGGCCGCTGGAAGTCGAATGAGGCGCCGCGATCTCCTCCGCGGTGCTTATAAAGTGCCGATCCGCTCGGCTTGGAGCTATTTCCGGCCTCCCGTTGGCGCCGGGCGGCGTGCTCGAGCTCGCCGGCCGCGATCTCCTCCGCGGTGCTTATAAACAGCCGCATGCGCACGGCCTCCCGGAATTTGAACACATTTCGTCAATAAATTTCGCATATTGAATTTTGAAGTTTAATATAATGCAACAATTGAGCTCGACTTATACAAAGGATATATCATAAAATCGTAAATTTCCGTCGAATTTTAGGGGGTCGACTTATACACCGAGTCGACCTGTACACCGGCAAATACCGTATATATGTATAATGAAGAAAGAAGAATAGGAAAAATAAAAACAACAAACAATGATAGCAACACTTTCCAGTGAAGTGGACAGGTTTGGTGAACCCCTGGCCTCTGGTCAAATCAGAGCAGTGTTTTACGACGTTGGGGGAAACAGAACAACTTAGATAGATTCCTCTGTAGCTGGTAAATCAGTTCAAGGGATCTTAGCACTTTGTCTTACTACGTTTCTAAGACAGGACAAGTTTGGTTAATTATTACAGGTTACATTCCAACATAATCATAGGATCAAACTAATCTATCAACCCTAACAGACAGTCAAGTAATTTATCGCATTTTCCGTTGAAATTGATGAGAGCACCGACATCACAGACGTGGCACAATTGGTGTTGTTTATTCGTGGAATGGATGACACATTGACTGTTACTGAAGTTTTTTGTGTTGGTGCCAATGATGGACACCACAACAGCCGAAGACATGCAGATTAGAAGGGCAAATTTGCCTCCGTAGGTCTGGACAAATACTACTATCAGGGTACTCCAATTTAACAGCCCTGGGTGCTAAGATTTTGTGCATGTTTGGGACAACCGACCTTTGTGAACAAATTTTCTCAGTAATGAATAGCAATAAAACAAAAATGTGTTCAAGGCTCACAAACAAGCACTTAAATGACATTCTGAAAGTGACAGCTTGTCAGGACATGGCACCTGGTATTGATGCACTTGTACAGGCTAAAAGATGCCAAGTATCAGGAACAAAAACAAGTCCAGACTAGTCTAATGCCTTTAAAATGCTGCCTTAGATACTGTTTGCATTGAAAAAATACAGCACTGTGAAGATGAATCCTTACTGTGCTGATTAAAAAAGTGTGCAATTTAATGTTAGTCAGCAACTTCACTACAAAAAGGTATGGTGGATTTCTACTGTTCATGCAACTCCATGAATGTTCAATATGTATTGTATGTGTATGTGTGTTTCATGTATGAAGTTTATACATTTACAGGACATGTGAATACTTTCTTCTTTACACATTTAATAGCACTCTTCTGAGTTTGTAAAGTGTAGGCAGGGAATAAATTTAGATTTTATATGCACATGTGTAAATGGTTTAAAAATGTCTTTCTTTACAAATCTCATTTAATCTTAAAGTGCATTACTGTTAATGTTTTATGTTACGTTAATGTAATGCTGTTAATGTTTTGTAAAAGGAATATTCATTAAATTTAAACATTTTCCTAATGTTCTTGTGCTTCTTTACACCAAAAAAACAAAAAAAAGAAAAGACATGATATTTTGGTTATTTATAGCATAGTATGGTATAATTGTAATGGTTCGGCCCACTTGACATCTCCCGGGGCCGTATGTGGCCCACAATGTGAAATGAGTTTGACACCTCTGTACTAGGCTATGAGTAACCCAATTTTCTTTTTATGGAACTGTTTCTCTGACACATGCCTCCACGTGTTCAGACTGCACTCGGCAACACTACAATCACCAAACCTAGCGGAAGAGGCGGACCACTTTTTCCTCGCTACCCAACGTTTTGCTCCCGATGTGCTGGCCCTGACACGCAGCTACACCCGACCAAACATGGGCCCCGCTACCACCGGCAGCCCTGACATCCAAGGAATGTGCCATTTTCATTCATGTGAAAGCCTACGCCCAATAGCAGCCATGGCCGAAGGTGTTAGAAACCGGCTGTTGTTTGTCAAGGATGACGACAATGATGCAGTGTTCACAGAGGTATGTTGGTACTTTTGAATGTCATGCAGGACAAATATACTCTTTTGTGAAAAACAAAATGTACGTTGAAAATTTGTTTATTTCAGGAGGACAAAACTAATTTCATTATTCAAGAAATGACTTAAGGAAACAACCACCCTGCATCTCCCGAAAGTTGAGCGGCAAGCAGGAATGGATAACGACTTATGAACATTTATAAATAATACAAACATAAAATAACAGGATGAAAACGAAGAAGGTAAATGCCAAAAACTCCAAGAAGTTGGTCAGCACTTGACCCGGATAGGGACAATTTCATGGATGGACGAAAACCCACTTTTGGGTGTTCTTCGTCCTTTTTCTAAATGTTCTCTCTCGTCCGCAATATGCGATTCCCAGGGAAATGGAAATGGAAGGGTTATAGTCTAAACTCTTCATCCAGTCAATGGAATAGGGTACAAAACCAAAGGTAATGATAATAATTCATTCAATTTATATAGGGCTTTTCAAGGACCCAAAGACGCTAAATACAGGTTTATTTTCAATAACAATATATCATCTAAGAACAATTATATTTATAACTTAAGTGCCATACGTCCTTCACACAGCCATTCATGGAAACAGAAAAGTAATTTCAGTCCAACTGCAGGCGAGCAAGAGCTCACTGCTCGCTGGCACTCATGAGAAATGTGGTTGACTTCAGGGAAAACATTCCTGCTGTTGCCCATATGGCGCCGCCATAATCAACCAAAAAATTAAGACCTGTCTCGTGGGCCTTCAATCAATACTGTTTTGTTAATCAATCTTGTTTTTCTAACTTTCCGGGGCCTATTTGATGGCGTGTTTAATTTTGTTATTGACCTCTCTGTTCTCATGTTCTGTACCAGTAAATAAATTTTGTTCTATTGTTCAATATATGGTTAAGGTCTTTAGAAATCAATGGTTTATTGTTTGGAAAAATTGTCAGTGTTATTATTTATGCTATCAACACAGAATGTAATGTAAGAAGACATACACCTGGTTATTAAGGTTAGATGAAGATGTTAAACAGTAGAGCAAGCCTGGCCAACCCGCAGTTCCCGAGCCGGATGCGGATCTTTGCTTGGTTTCATGCGGCTCTTTTACATTCAAATCAACATTTGTGTTAGTGTTTTTTTTTTCTATGCGTGTTTGCTTCGCTTGAGTTCAATATTGTATTTTCGTCAAACGCGCATGCGCATGAGGTGAAATTCCACAAAGCAGGAGGTGCAAACCAATTCGAGTAAACAATTAGTGTCAATTTCGCTCTCAAAATGGCAGGGAAAAAATGCACAGCTAAACAAAAATATGAAGATGAACACAGGACGTTTTTAACAGAGTGGGAAAGTTTATATTTTTTTGTTGAACGTAATGGCAAGCCATTCTGCCTGATAAGTCAGATGTCATTAGCACATTTCAAAGCTTCAAATCTTCAGCGCCACTTCAGCTCACTCCATGCTAACATCGATAAGGACTTTCCAAAATGGACTGAATTTCGCAAGCGCAAATTGGACACTTCGAAAAGTCAGCCAGAAAAACAGGTACAGTTTTTCCCAAAAATTACGAAGCACTCAGACTGTCACGCTTGCATCGTATCAATTGTCGGAGCATCACATCTGACACCCTGACCACCAACACTGGAGCCCCTCAGGGATGCGTCCTCTCCCCACTGCTCTTCTCCCTCTACACCAACGATTTCTCCGCAAGTGACTCTTCCGTGAAGCTCCTGAAGTATGCAGACGACACCACTCTCATCGGACTGATCCAGAACGGTGATGAGACTGCGTACAGACAGGAGGTGGAGCGGCTGGTCCACTGGTGCAGCCAAAACCACCTGGACCTGAACCCGCTCAAGACCGTGGAGATGACAGTGGACTTCAGGCGAGGCCCTTCACCACTTTCACCCCTCACTATCCGCAGTAATACTATTCTCTCATCAGACACCTTCAAGTTCCTGGGAACCACAATCTCTCGGGACCTGAAATGGACCGGCCACATAGACTCTGTCCGGAAGAAGGCCCAGCAGAGGCTGTACTTCCTGAGACAGCTCAAGAAGTTCAACCTGCCACGGGAGCTGCTGAAGACCTTCTACACTGCCATCATCCAGTCTGTCCTCTGCACCTCCATCACTGTCTGGTTTGGATCGGCCTCCAAACAAGACAAGCACAGACTGCAACGGACAATAAGGACTGCAGAAAAGATAATTGGAATAAACCTCCCATCTATCCAAGACTTGTACCTGTCCAGGACCAGGAAACGTGCAAGTAACATCTCAACAGACCCTTCGCACCCAGGTTGCAGCCTGTTTGAACTACTCCCCTCCGGACGCCGTTATAGAGCTCTGTACACTAAAAGCAGCAGACACAGAGACAGCTTCTTCCCCCAGGCTGTCGCTCTGATGAACTCACACCACTCTTAGAGTCTCAGAGTCATTACTGTGCAATAACATCCCGCTTGCCACACCTTTTTTGTCTACACTGTTTGTACTATGTGTCCTCTCTGCATCCATTGCAGCCTGGTCATCCTAGAAGAGGGACCCTCCCATCTGTGGTCTCTTCTCAAGGTTTCTCATTTCCCCTAGCTGGAGTTTTGAGTTTTTCCTTGCCCTCTTGGGAGTTTAAGATCAGGGGGTGTTTGAGAATATCTTTCGTTCTTCACATGTCCTGAGTGTTGTTGTTAGTCACCTACATGTTGAACAGAGGCTGTGATTTACCGAAGTCAAATTCCTTGTTTGGCACGCTCAAACATGGCGAATAAAAAACTCTTGAATCTTGAATCTTGAATTGGCTCTGAACATTGCACGGGCTAAAAAGCCATACAATGAAGGTTCGTGAAAAAATGCCTCAATGACGTTGTTGAAATCTTGTCTCCAGAAAAGACATCAGACATCCAACTGTCCCGCCACACTGTTGAACACAGAATAATGGACATTAACAGGAATGCCAGAAGTCACACGAAGCAACATGCATAGTAAGTGAAAAAATGCTATTGTAAATTATTACGTTTTTGTTTGTGGACTTTGTTGAACTGAGAGTTTGTGTGTGTGAGACAGTGCACACAATGTTCATTGTTTAAAATGAATGGCCTGTGGTCTAGTCAATTTCTGTCATTATCATTTTGGTGTGTGACATGATAATGTCACACAATAAATTTCTGAGCAGAGGTGTGTGTGTGTAAGAGGAAGGATGGGGTGATGTTCATGTGTGCCCATGTGTATGATGTGGCTCTTTGCGGTAACACAGTAAAAAAATGTGGCTCTTAATCTCTGACTGGTTGGCCACCCTTGCAGTAGAGCTATGTGATACCTAGAAATGGGAATTGATAAGATTTTTACGATTTTTGATTCCGTTTAATGATTCAATTCTTTATTGGTTCTCTCATCGATTCTCATTTGGGAAAAAAAGAAGCTCATAAGCGATTATGATCATTTTGTTTATTATATTGTAACTTTGTGAAATATTCTGTTTGCAAACGTTCTGCTACAATAGAAAACATCACCCACCGAAAATCAGGGGCTTCTACAGCGTGTTATTTTATCCATTATAATATTTTGTCCGTTATACTCTGGATAATTTATTTTTTAAAGCCATTAGTTAATATAGAAATCAACATTTTCCATGTTTTTTTGTGTATTTTTTATTTGTAAATATGTTATCTATTAATGTGGCTGTATTAACTGTTATTCTACTCGATTTTGTAATTAGACGGAAAAGACAGTTACTGTGCAATGCATTTATAAATTCAGAGAGTTTCTGGTGGCTGTTGGGGTTTAATAAATCAATATTAATGTCCCAGCATAATATTTGCGTTTTCTTATAACTTGAATGAGAATGGCAACTAATCTCTCATTAAAAATGTCAAGACAAGATCCTGGGGTTCTATATACACAACTTCTGATTATATGAGCTGCTTTTTTTAATATGCATAATATGCACATTCCGTCACAGTGCATCTCATGGTTTTTGTTAGAGATTTGCTCACTCCAACTTATTTTGCAAGCACCACACGGTAGACAAGCAAGTTCTTTTAGACACCTGCAGGTGGAGAGTTCACTCGTTGAAGGAATGAAGTCTAAAAACTCTCCCTCCTGCAATGGCATATTTATTAAGAGAAACAGAGTGGGGGTAAGAGTAGGTTGAATAGGAAGCCCTTGTGCTCTAATCAAAACATATCAGGGGATGTTTTACGACCTTGTGGAGGATGGGACAAGGTAGGTTATTTATTACCGGTTGCTTTCCAACATAATCATACGATAAAGATAACCTGGAAAACCCTAACATCTCCCTCCTGTTTTATCATATGATTATGCTACCCCAAACAACAAAGACAAGTAAGAAAAAAAAAACCATATATATGTATAATGAAGAAAGAAGAATAGGAAAAATAAAAACAACAAACAATGATAGCAACACTTTCCAGTGAATATGAGGCATTACCTTAATACCCCAGATCAAACTTATTGTGTAAGCGAAAAACCTGCTGGCCAGATGTTATTAGCAGGAAAATTCTTACACGGTCCCTTTGCCTAAGATGACCAGAATGCTATCAATAAAAAACTAAACAAAAACACAGAAACAGTACATCATTGTATCCATCACTTGCGAAGCATTTTCGATGGTCAAATCATCAAGTTTCTGTAAAACATGCTCAACAGAACAGCATCTACGCAATCCATGTTTCATTATCGTCATCACATCCGTCATCTCTAAGAAGTTGTATATGAACTTGGGCTACAGTAGAGGACACAAACTTCGACACAGCAGACTTCAAACATGGGATGACGCAGGACGTAAACAAGCACAACACCACCAGCACAACAAGCACAGGAGACAGCAATTTAAAAAGCAGTTGCCACCAGTTGCCAGAGAATAGCCACGAAAAGAAATCAAACTGATGTGGGACCTTGTCATTAGACATCGCCTGCTGTAAGTTCTTCAGTGAATTCATGGCGTCGTTGATGTGGGTGTCATTTTCTCCTGGTATGTATGTGCAACAGGAAGTCCCAATGATGTGGCACACACCACCTTGTGCTGCCGTCAACAAGTCCAGAACCATCCTGTTTTGCAAGACCATCAGTCTAATAGCCTGAATCTCTCTATTTTGTTCATCGTTGATTTGCAGTGAGAGATTCACAAAGGATTGAAAACGATAGTTCAGTGTCTCGATGAAGAGCGATAGTTTCCCAACCCTAATCTGAGGAAAGAGCGCAAGGACAACTTTGTCTCCGACGGACCATACTTTATGGTCGTCTGGAACGTTTGCACCCCAGACAGGGTCATGAGGGTCGAAGGTTGCAACTGCCCTGCGTTGACGTCCAGAAGAGTTGTGTGCTTCTGTCAGCTGATGATGTCGTATCCTGTAGGTGTGGTCTGTCACCCACACCGGTGCACACACTCCTGTCCAGTTGGCGGGCAGCATCGGATAAACCTGAAATGGCTCTCTTATCTTGACACTCATCAGTGATGTCCAAAGCTCCCATCCAGTTTCCTCCTGTCGAGCAGTCGTCGTTAATGCAGACGTGGGTCATGTTACCTTGGATGTAACGTGTAATTCACTCCAGCTGGTCTCTCTGTGTAGGCCACTTGTGGTATTGTTCATCCTCTAACAGTCACATTGAGATTTGCCCAGAATAGCTGATCACAGGCACTGTCTGCAAGTCCAGGGCGGTAAGGGTCAGCATCTTTGACTGTGACAGCACGGTGTTGATATCCAACTCCTGGATGCCGTGTCCCTGTAAAACAATGCTCTAGACTTTCCTGCTACGTTTCACACAATAATAATGAGTAAATCATCAGATACCTCTCGTGCATACACTCCAACAAACGTTAAGCAGATGTAAGATAACTTGCATGAAGTCTACTTAACCAAACATTGAGTAAATATGGGATAACTTAAAAACTGTCCCGGTCAACAACAATTCGTAAATAGAAACTACAAGGTATAATAGATAAAGAACTTCTCTTTAGCTAGACAAAGAACAAAGGTGTTCTGTTCATAAATAGTGAGGGCCTCTCACAGATAAGACAAGGAAGGGAGTATAAGAACTCCCTAAAACCTGGCAGATGTGTTGGCCTTGAGCGAAGGTATGAGATCTCCGGTTCAGGCCGGCCAGTGCTTCTACAAAACTAATTATCCTGACATTTCCCCACTGTTTATGACATATTTGCTGAAATTCACACATCACCGTAAACAACCCCTTTTCTCGACTCTCAGTCGTCGGATCACATTCATGAGGACAAATATGTTTACACCAAAGGATAAACGTTGCGATGTCATCATTCAGAATCCCATGGATCTGGGAAAAGTCTGGTAACAGATGCAGGAATTTTGCCATCAACATCATCATGTTGCCGCTCAGACATTAGGTATATCTGAGCAATCTCGTCCTCCATGGGCGATATTACTGTAGTGGCGAGACAATTAAACAGAGCACGAAGACACGGTATGCAACATCCATACAAGGTGAGCATAGCAGCAACACTGCAACTGATGGTAAAATTGAGGACACAATGGCGTTATACTTCCCAAAAGCATTCATCCACTTGTAGTGCTCTTTCATCCTCGTTTTGAGGGATCGCAGGCCTGCAATCCGTCAGGCTCCCATCAGGGGCGGTGTTGTTGGGGATGAAGGTGCAGCATTGTTCTCCAAACATTGCGCAGACGCCTCCTTTCTCAGACAACAACATATCATGAGCATTGTGGTTCTGCCTCGAGCCCCGCTTGTGTCCGTTTGCCTAATTTCTACATGTTGTAATGGATGTAATTTATCCTGTCTACGTTCTTGTTCATCGTTCACCAGCAGCAAATGGAGGACTCCCATCCCGCTGCAATTTGGTCATTTAATTCTTATTAATCAGGAACTCCTCTAGGGACTCCAATTGCATCAATTTCGGTCAAATCATCGTCGCCTCTCAAATTTAAAGATATTTTAGTTTTTACCAGCTTTTTCCCAGATCTTGGCATGTTGATGTATATACAATTTCGCTTGACTACATTCTCTGAAAGCAATGGTTTCTTTTTTTTTTTTTTCTTTTCTTTTTTCTCTCAATGGATATTATATAGACTGCTCTGTCACACACTTCACAATCCAGTAGACGTGACAGATTTCACACAATCTTTGGTCAATGGCAACGGTACAACATAAATAATCGGTCGCAAATCCATACATATGACATATTCAATTTTTTTTTTTCTCTTTGCAGCTTAGTTTGCCATAAGCAATCAATTGTTTCTTTTTTCAGTTACTCTTATAGTTACCTGAAACAAATTATCCACATTCATTCTAGATATTCATCCCATTCTTTAACATCTACAGAGGTTGTTGACAAAGTACACATATAAACATCATACTTTCATGGCAGTCCAGATCCGACACAGCAGATCATCCTGCAAAGGTCAAATTGATCTTTTAAATTGGAGGCATTCAGTGTTATTGTTTTTGTTGAAACAAGCTCTACAAAAAAAAAAAAATGTTTTGTTTTGAAAATGTTTTGAATATGAATCAAATCCATATGTTGTATAAAGCTGACTGACCTGCCCCACTATCCCTCCTCTTGAGCCATGTGACACGCACCATGGCTCAATATTGCTCACCATTAGCATAGGTTCTTTGGTGGGGTAGGTCATTTATAGATGCCATTCTCTAATCTTGCCCCTCTTTTCGTCCATAATTGAATTTCACTCTATGGACTTTGTCGTTGCACATCTTTAAAAATCTTTCAGTGATCTAATCTGCTTCTTGTGTGTATAAAATTTGAAGTGTCTTTTGCGCTGCAGCTTTGTGGTTCTGTCTGCAAGCTTGTTACCTCTTGACACCTTATCAGTCTCGTGTGTGTGTGTGTGTACTGCACACGTGCACATAGCTACTTTTCGTGGCAATTGGACTGTTTTGACAACTAGCTTAGCAAGTAAATGGATGCCCTCCCCGAATGGGGAGTGACTCAGCTAGCAAATGATTAGACATTTTCACTTTCTTGTAGTTTCTTTAGTTACTTTTCAATCGTTTATCACAAGAATCTTAGAAATTTGAATACGAATCAAAACGTATGTTTTATTTTACTCAATTGTATAATTTAGAGAATCCATATGTAGTAGTGTTGTATTACTACATATGATTTCATCATCTTTTAATTTGACTTTCTTTCCAAAACGCTTCTTAATTTCTCCGTTCACACATCTTCTACATGTTACTGGTTCTTCAGTTTTTTCTCTAGTTAACTATCAATCCAAAAGCTACGTGTTTCTTTCTAACATTCAACCTGCTCAAAATCACTCTTTCATCAATGTCGCTCTACTAATTTTCTATAGTAGTCGCCAACGACTTCAACCATTCAACCTTTCATTCAGGCAATCATTCATCAATGCTGATCATATGCATCTCACACAGTCTCCAAAAAGGAGTCTTCCCATCACATTGGTCCCAATTCATCCAAGCTCACCACACAACATTCATATATCATTTTCAACTCAGGTTTCCTGGTAGAACAATCCACCAATTCAAAAAAGACTTAACTAAAACAAACAACTGGCAAATTAATCTGAATTTTTTTCTTTGTTTTTAAATTTGAAGAACTCAATCTCTCAGATTTAGCTTGCAATTAGAATTTTGCATAATCTTATAACACAACCAATCAATTATTCCTATTAAATGTAGCATTGCAAAATCTTAAATTCACAATTTAGCTTCTCCCAATTCCTGAAAGCATGTTCTGTTGTTTTGTTAACTCCGAATTTCTCATGAGGGCTTGACACTAACATGCACTAGTGTGGATTAGTTTCTGCTCGCAAACAGATTTCTCTCTTTTTCTTTCATTTTTATCTGTCAAAATTGTTTCTGTTCTGCGGTGTAAATTGAATAGACAACAGTCTAGCAATTTCTTTATACTAAAAGTTTAGCCAATCTTCATCAACTTAACACATACGCACACACATGCACAGCTCACGCTGGCCATTTCCTGTGGTCGATCATGAGCTGGTCCCTCCCATGCACACGAGGACAGCACATTCTAATTTTATTTATTTATCTTCTAGAAGCAAGTTGCATTTCTTTACCACTTGATTTGCATATTTTAACTTCAGTGTAACACAATTTGATCCCTATTCATTTGTAATTGGGCCTACAAACAGCATTGTCATACTTCTTGTGTGGACAGGGGCTCTAACAATCTAAAAAGATTTTTGATAACCTGACAATGACATGTTTTGCTGTCATATGGGAGAGGTTTCAGATCTTTTAAATTTCGATACATGATTTGCATAGGACCGGAAACTCCTCTTGCCCCTTGCTTGAGCCGCGGCTTGAGCTGCGGCCTTGCACCTGCTCACAGGGGCCTTATTGTCTCCTGGTCTGACAAACACTTGTGACCGCATCAGTTTTCATCTTTCTAGCTTTTGTCTCTTGAATTCGTTCTCATCTCTTTGTGAAGATTTCAACCACACTCTAGCACTTCTACCACTTCTTCCACATTTCAAATTTCCCTGTACTCCATACATTTTCTTCCACTTCAGCATGTATTGCATACAATTAAGAAATCTACTTGCCATGAACTTCTCGTTTTAAAGAAGAGCAGAGCAAGAGATTTACCGTTCTTATTTCCCATCTTAATTTTAGTAGTTTAAGGTTTTACAATTTTTTTTTCAATTTTTTTTTTCTTTGAGGATCCTCAATGCAGGTTTAAATTGACCTTTCGACAGATTACTAGCCTGTTTTATTGCCGTGGATCAACGCTAGAACTGCTTTTTAGTCAATTTATCCTACCAGTCACACACTCAATCACACAAACTCCAGCGCTTTTTTAGGCCTATCCAGGGATGGGTGTAAAACCCTCCCAAACAGCTTTGGAAAAACGGACAAAAGAAAAAATCTACGCCCTTCTTCAATTAAGAAAAAGAAGCTCTGTTTTTCTTAGCCCGTTTCTTCCACTGGGACTTGAACCCAAGCTGTTCTTTGGCTTGGAAAAACATACAAAGAAAAATCTACGCCCTTCTTTGATTAACAAAAAAGAAGCTGTGTTTCTTAGTACGTTCCTTCCACTGGGACTCTAACCCAAGCCAGATCCCTCAGCTCGGAAGAACAGACAAAGAAGAGTCTACGCACCTCTTCGATGAACAAAAAAGAAGCTCTGCTTTTCTTAGCCTGTTCATTCCACTGGGACTTGAACCCAAGCTGGCTCTCGTGCACCTCTACATTTTACGCGTTTCACAACAACACAATCACACAACTTCAGGCCTTTAACTTACTTGTCCCCTGGTTCGTTGCACTACCGGGTCCCGTCAATCCACCTCTGTCAGACGAAGGCAGACCTAAGATGCTGGCCCAGCGAAGAATTCTCTTCCCAGGACTTTCTCCTCCAGGTCCTCTTAATGGACGCTGGCTTGTCGACAATGCAGCACGTCCTCCTTCGTCAGCCAGATAGCGGGTATGAGGGATCCCGGGTTTCGGCACCAAAATGTTAGAGATTTGCTCACTCCAACTTATTTTGCAAGAATCACACGGTAGACAAGCAAGTTCTTTTAGACACCTGCAGGTGGAGAGTTCACTCGTTGAAGGAATGAAGTCTAAAAACTCTCCCTCCTGCAATGGCATATTTATTAAGAGAAACAGAGTGGGGGTAAGAGTAGGTTGAATAGGAAGCCCTTGTGTTCTAGTCAAAACATATCAGGGGATGTTTTACGACCTTGTGGAGGATGGGACAAGGTAGGTTATTTATTACCGGTTGCATTCCAACATAATCATACGATAAAGATAACCTCGAAAACCCTAACAGTTTTGTCCACATATAGTGCGACCCCACCTCCTTTTTGTTCATTAGGTTCATTGTCAACATTGTTAGAGTGGTGCTCACTCTAACTTATTTTGCAAGAACCACACGGGAGACAAGTAAGTCCTTTTGAACACCTGCAGGTGGAGAGTCCATTCGTCGCTGTGCGTACAGCGATGATCGAATGAGGTCTGACTCTGGCCTCCTGCAAGAGCATTTTTATTAAGAGAAACAGGGTGGGGGTAAGAGTGGACTTGATAGGGTTGAAACCCTTGACCTCTTGTCAAAGCATATCAGGGGGATGTTTTACGACATTGTGTAGGATGGGACAAGCTAGGTTATTTATTACAGGTTGCATTCCAACATAAGCATAAAACTAATCTAGCTAGGTTATTCATTACAGGTTGCATTCCAACATAATCATACGATAAAGGTAATCTGGAAAACCCTGACAAACATCTCATATCCATCCATTTCGACATCTTTTGTTTTGTCATTGTTGAGCCGAGTGTCTTTTAAAGCTATTATTTATTTATTCTTTTTTTTTTTCTTTGATGGCGCCGCTTGAGTGGTAGCCCGTTACAGCAGCTCTGTCCTTTCTTCCCTTCTTTTAGTGTTTTGATTGTGTTATAGTGAGTTTTTTGTTGTTTTTCACCTTCTCACATCATTAAATTAGGCTAGTGCGCGGCTATGGATGTTCACGTTGTAACATTCATAGTTTGTTCCCTACTGATTTTGGTGCGGCGTCAGGTGAGCCATCCATACTCGGCATACTTAGCCTGGCGCTACACACCCCTTCCCTGCGGGTTGCGGCCGGAGATCCCCAAGGAGATATGGCCGCGGAGAAGAGGATGCCGAGCCGGAGTGAAGTGCAGGCAGCGGAAGAGACGTGCTTGCCGTCGGTCATCATGGGAAACGTGAGATCTCTTCAAAGCAAAATGGAAGAGCTAACGGCGCTAGCCAGGACGCAGAGGGAATATCGCGAATGCAGTCTCATGTGCTTCACGGAGACATGGCTAAACGATCTCTTGCCTGACTCACACCTCTCCCTGGACGGTTTTCAAGTGGTGCGGGCTGACAGGAGTGCTACGGAGAGCGGTAAGAAGAGGGGCGGGGGACTCGCTGTGTTTGTGAATGATAGATGGTGCCATCCCGGACACATCAGTGATAAGGAGCGTCTCTGCTCCAGTGACTTGGAGCTATTGGTGGTTAACATGCGACTGTACTATCTCCCGAGGGAGTTTTTACATGTTATTGCTATAACTGTGTACATCCCTCCCTCGGCTGTCGCTGCTACCGCTACGAACCGGATCCATGCTATTCTAGGCTTCAAACCCAGCACCCCCAATCTCTCCTCCTCATCTCCGGGGACTTCAATCATGCTTCCCTGGCCTCTTTCCTCCCCGCCTTTACTCAATATGTTGACTGCCCCACCAGAAGCAATAGAACTTTGGACTTGTTGTATGCTAATGTCGAGGATGCATACACCTCTTCCCCCCTCCCCCCACTTGGTCGCTCGGATCACAACCTTGTCCATCTGGTCGCAGACTACACCCCGGTGGTTAAACGGCGTCCACCTGAGAGGAGGTCTGTGATGTGGTCTGAGGAATCCACTGCCAGGCTCAGAGACTGCTTTGAGAGTACAGACTGGAAAGCTCTCTGTGGCCCCCATGAAAGTGACATTGACAGCGTGACCCACTGCGTTACGGACTACATAAATTTCTGTGTGGAGACCACTGTGCCCTCCAAGTTGGTCCGGTGTTTTCCCAATAACAAACCCTGGGTGTCGTCCGAGATAAAGGCTCTGCTTAATGGGAAGAAGACAGCCTTTGGTTTGGGGGATGTGGTGGAGCTGCGTAGAATCCAGAAGGAACTCCGGCTGAAGATCAGGCAGGGGAAGGAGAACTACGGGAGGAGGCTGGAGAAGCAGATGGGGCTTAACAACACCAGGAACGTCTGGAGGGGTCTGCAGTCCATCTCGGGCCATGGTAAAGGGGCTGATCGGAAACCGGCTGATGGGGACAAGGACTGGGCGGATGAACTCAATCTGTTCTTCAACAGATTTGATTCCACCTCCCCCCGCCCCTTCACCTCGCTCCGCACCTCATTCTGCCACCTTCGACACTCCAGCCCCCCGCCTGAAAATTTATACCATATTGACCCGAATATAAGACGACAACTATTATAAGACAACCCCCTCTTTTTCAAGTTTGAAAAATGACTTTTTGACTCAAGTTTGAAAAATTACTTTTTGAACACCAAATTTAAAGGGCTAGAGACACCGGTATATGTATAAATCGGTTTTAGTTAGCTTATGGGCTTATAAATATAAATTGACGCTCGAAACAACGAAAAGGAAGCTGTTGCTCTGAAAAATATCATTTAAATTTGCCGCACAGACGAGTTTGACTGCACCGAGCCGCCAGCCGGAAGTGACGTCTCATGACGTCTCAAGTTGTACGCGTTTAGCTTCAGTGAATGTAAACAAAAAGAGAAGAGGGGCCAGCGCAGAGACGTCGGGCCAGGTTTGCGGCCAACCCAGCTCGCCTAGCCGTGCCTTCCATTATCCTGGCGTACATTCGTTCGCGGGACGACAAGATGGGTTGAGTTCGCCTGATAGGATCCACGAACCGGACAGTGCGTGCCTGCTGTGTGCTCGTGTTCACAGTGGCCTGGTTGACTGTCATCTTTCCGGACCCTGCTGTGCATCGGGAGCGGCTAGCGTGCTATCACTCTTATTGTTCATCATCTTGTTTTATTTTTCCTGTGTTGTTTACTTGTATGTGCGTTGTGAACGCTGTCTTGTCACCCTGGGATAGTGAGAAACGTAATTTCGATCTCTTTGTGTGTCTTGACATGCGGAGGAATTGACAATAAAGGAGACTTTGAGACTTTGACTTTGAAAAGTATGTCGAAGCGTGACGGGAGGGGCACAATTCAGAAAACGTGCTCAGCTCGTCGAAAAAATGCTATTTAAGAAATAAAATTAAAAATGCGCCTAAAACCTAAACCAAACGCTGCAGATGTTCATTTCTTCATTCGCAGTGGTCAATTCGGCACTCTACTCTTTTTACTATGCCAACCTAACCACAGTGACGGGAGAGGCACAATTCAGAAAACGAGAAAATGTGATTTAAGCAATAAAATTAAAAATGCTTATAAAACCTAAACCAAACGTTGCAGGTGGTCATGTCTTCATGTGCCGAGATCAACTCGGCACTCTAAAGCCCCCAAGAGCACTTTTTACCATGCCAACCATGCGTCAAAAGAGGTTTCTGAATCGGATAAAATGTTGCTAATATTGCCGCTAGAAACGGAGCTGTCGCTATCATCTGCCATGTTGTTTGGGTTTGTTGACATCCAGATGTACAACTGTCATGTTCAGTATATTGAAATGTTTGGTTTTATTTCTCATCACTTACTGTGTTTGTATGTTTCCTATTTGTTAGTTTTAATGTCTTAAAGCTTGTTTTTGGTTGGATTGTGTTCGTTATGTCTTCATTTGTGATAGCCATAATATTCTTTTGTTCAGACAAGTTGCAAGGTCTTACCTTAGTAGCTTTTTCTGACAGTTTCGGCAGTAACTTCTGCCTTCATCAGAGAGTGTCACATGACACGGCTTTTCAGCTGTTGTTACTACGAGGGCGTGACCCTCCTGTCAGATTTGATAGGTGGGTCACACCCCCTGCTGTCCTCTCTCCGCTCCAAAATGCTGGTCCAGGTGTGTGAGCGCATGTATGCTCCTTCATCCAGCGGTGGTGTCAATTCTCTTCGGTGCGGATGACTCTGGCTCGAAAACTAGAGGATCATCTACAAGTCAGGAGGGTTCCACGCATGACTTCCACGGCGTCATCCGCACCGAAGAGAATCGACACCACCACTGGATCATGGAGGCCATAGAAATCAGGAAAAATGGACAATACACCATGAACCGAGATGAAGGAGCATACATGCAAGGCGGAAGTTAGTGCCGAAACTGTCAGAAAAAGCTACTAAGGTAAGATCTTGCAACTTGTCAGAACAAAAGAATATTATGGCTAGCTTGTTTTTGCTCGACATGTTTTGGTGTACTTGTCCGGGGGTGAACAATGAATTGATCATATTGCGGATAGGCAATTTCTCTTCTATTATGTGCTGCTTTCAATTAAGTTATCAATTCCTTTCTTTTTTTATTGTACAGTTTTAGTAAAGTCCTCATATATATATATATATATATATATATATATATTTTTTTTTTTTGAGCCTTTGAGGTATTTCGCTTTCTGTAGAATCTGTCACGTCTCGTCCCCAACTGCTCCATTATCTGTCTGTTGTCTTGGTTTCTGTCTGTGTGCTCGCCCCTCCCCTCCTGTGTGCCCATGATCAGTGTGATTGTTCCCACCTGCCTCTCGTTACCCGTCGTGTATAAAAGTCCTGTCTGCCCCTCTCTCCCTGTCGGATCATTGGTTTTGGTTTTGGTTTTGGTTGCTGTCGTTCGGTGTTGTCGTCCTGTCTTGGTGCCGTCATGTCCTGCTGTCTTCTTATTCCACGTCCCGGTCAGTAAGTCAAGTTATTGTTTAAGTCATGTCAGTTTGCCGAGTCTGCATTTTGAGTTGCTTCAGTAAAGCCTGGTCCAAGCTGCACTTGGTCGTCCTGCTCCATGCGCTACACCAGACCGTGACAGAATGATCCGACCATCACAACGACCAGCGCTTGGACCCCCCTCCACCACCAGCTCCCGCTGCGACGCCCGATCGTCGTCCGAGCTTGTTCCAGCGCCATGGGCTTGCAGCTGCCATCGGATCTTGCTCCAGCGACGCCGGACCCACGGCCGCCGTTGGAGTGCCTCCCGGCGTCATCAGAGTCACGGCCGCCATCGGGCTCCACCCCAGCGTCGCAGGACCCGCGAACGTCAGCAGACATCCAAGCCAGCTGCGTCGGACCCGCGATCGTCCCTGGCTCAACTCCCACTGCTGCGGCGCGTGATGGCTCTTGCCGCCGCGCACAGCCCCGCCTTCCGAATACCGCCGATCACTGTACGGACTTTGTGAGTGGCCGCCGATCGCGGTACAGACTTCCCAAGTCGCCGCCCCAGTGCGGTTGTGTTTCCCCGAGTTTCCGCGGAGCGCGGATCTGTTCCCCAAGTCACCGCCAGAGTGCGGCTCTGTCCCCTAGGTCACCGCCAGAGTGCGGCTCTGTCCCCTAAGTCGCCGCCCGAGTGCGGTTCTGTCCCCCAAGTCACCGCCAGAGTGCGGCTCTGTCCCCTAGGTCGCCGCCGGAGTGCGGTTCTGTCCCCTAGGTCGCCACCGGAGTGCGGTTCTGTCCCCTAGGTCGCCGCCGGAGTGCGGTTCTGTCCCCTAGGTCGCCGCCCGAGCGTGGTTCTGTCCTCGAAGTCGCCGCCCGAGTGCGGTTCTGTCCCCGAAATCGCCGCCCGAGTGCGGTTCTGTCACCGAAGTCGCCGCCGGAGTGCGGTTCGGTTCCCCAAGTCGCCGCCCGAGTGCGGCTCTGTCCCCTAGGTCACCGCCAGAGTGCGGCTCTGTCCCCTAAGTCGCCGCCCGAGTGCGGTTCTGTCCCCCAAGTCACCGCCAGAGTGCGGCTCTGTCCCCTAGGTCGCCGCCGGAGTGCGGTTCTGTCCCCTAGGTCGCCGCCGGAGTGCGGTTCTGTCCCCTAGGTCGCCGCCCGAGCGCGGTTCTGTCCTCGAAGTCGCCGCCCGAGTGCGGTTCTGTCCCCGAAATCGCCGCCCGAGTGCGGTTCTGTCACCGAAGTCGCCGCCGGAGTGCGGTTCTGTTCCCCAAGTCGCCGCCCGAGTGCGGTTCTGTTCCCCAAGTCGCCGCCCGAGTGCGGTTCGGTTCCCCAAGTCGCCGCCCGAGTGCGGTTCGGTTCCCCAAGTCGACGGTTCGGTTCCCCAAGTCGCCGCCCGAGTGCGGTGCGGTTCGGTTCCCCAAGTCGCCGCCCGAGTGCGGTGCGGTTCGGTTCCCCAAGTCGCCGCCCGAGTGCGGTGCGGTTCGGTTCCCCAAGTCGCCGCCCGAGTGCGGTGCGGTTCGGTTCCCCAAGTCACCGCCCGAGTGCGGTGCGGTTCGGTTCCCCTTGTTTTTTTTTTTTTTCGGGACATCGGGAGACGTCCCTTGGTTCTGTCACGTCTCGTCCCCAACTGCTCCATTATGTGTCTGTTGTCTTGGTTTCTGTCTGTGTGCTCGCCCCTCCCCTCCTGTGTGCCCATGATCAGTGTGATTGTTCCCACCTGCCTCTCGTTACCCGTCGTGTATAAATGTCCTGTCTGCCCCTCTCTCCCTGTCGGATCATTGGTTTTGGTTTTGGTTGCTGTCGTTCGGTGTTGTCGTCCTGTCTTGGTGCCGTCATGTCCTGCTGTCTTCTTGTTCTACGTCCCGGTCAGTCAGTCAAGTTATTGTTTAAGTCATGTCAGTTTGCCGAGTCTGTATTTTGAGTTGCTTCAGTAAACCCTGGTCCAAGCTGCACTTGGTCGTCCTGCTCCATGCTCCACACCCGACCGTGACAGAATCATGGTTTTGTCTTTATATTTTTCAATTTTGACAATAATTGGTCTGGGTCTGCCCTTGCCTCCTTCTGTTTTTCCAATGCGATAGGCTCGTTCCACATCAATCTAGATTGGTATTTGTAATTTTTCCTTGAATTTGTTTTAACGTTTTTTTTTTTTAGTACCAGTCGAAGTTTCTTCAGGTGTCTCTTTCAATCTATCTATAACCAGATTTTCTTTTTTATTGTTCCTCTAAATAGTCCAGTTTGTCTGATAGTTAAATGCACTGTCACAGATTTTGTAAATGTCTATTTGCATATTTTTATTTTTTTTACCTAGATGTGTTTTGATGTCATCAACTTCCTTTTGAGTGGACTTTGGGACTTTAACTTTAACTGCAAGCAGGTCTTAATTTCTTGCAGTTCCTTCGGAATTGTCAAATCTTGTGTTGTTTGAGTCCAGGATCATATTGACATAACCCTTTAAGTATTCTTGTTAGTTTATTAAATGCAAAGAATAGATTCTTCTGTTACTGTAATAGATCGACCTGTGAAACTGTCATGTAATCGTCCTCAGCTTGGATTTTTGTTTTGAGGTCATGAATTCGCTGGGTTCTGTACATTGGCCTGCCTCTTTTGATGGTCATAGGGTGTTTGGAGGGCACCCGGCGCGAGGATTGCTGCTCTTATTGCTGCTCTTATTGCTGCTCTTATTAAGAGCCGGGCTTGGGCAGGTCGATAATGCTAGCGTTAGCTGCTCCCGTTCTCCAACTACAATTGCAAATACCAATCTAGATTGATGTGGAACGAGCCTATCGTATTGGAAAAACAGAACGAGGCTAGGGCAGACTTTGACTTTTCTCGTTGGTCAACAGGTCTCAGGAAAGGACATGCGGTGCCGCTCTCCACTCGTGATCACCTCCCCTGCTGGTCACTGGAAGCAATTGCAGCCGCTTGGCCGGTCACCGAGCCTCTGGAAGTGCCACTAGCCGCCTGGAGGGCACCTGCTGCTAGGATGGTCACTCTTGTTGGTCACCAGATCTGGGTTGGTCGATGGTGCAAGCGAATTGCCGCGTTTACTGGTTGGTGGGTCCTGGGGAAGTACTTGTAGCCGCTTGGCTGGTCACCGGGCCTCTGGAAGCGCCACTGGCCACCTGCAGGACACCCTCCACTAGGATTTCCGCTTTCGTTGATCGCAAGTCCTGGGCTGGCCAGTGGTGCAGCAATTTGCAGCTCTCGCTAGTCGCCAGGTCCCGGGGAAGAACTTGCAGTTGCTCAACCAGTTGCCGGACCGCTGGAAGCCTCTTTCTTCGCGGTCAACCTCCGTGAAGCACTCAGTGGCAAGAGCTTGCCCGAAAGAGGCACAGGTATAGAATCTGGCTCCAACAGGCGTTTTTGGAGGTATTGGGCTGTTATATATGCCTTCAGTTTTTCAGAGAACTTGGTGAAATATACAACTGGGGATAGTTTCTTAAAAAAAAATATGGTTACACCGCTCAATTTAAAAAAAAAAAAAACACAACAACAATAAACTAATATTTTGCCAGAGTTTATTAGTATAGCCCTTAATCACAGACAAGTCTCCAAGGTCTTCACATGGCTAAAGTTAACAATTATTCTCAACATCCCCTGATCTTAACTCACAGGAGGCCAAGGAAAAACTCACATAACCCCAACTGGGGAAAAGTGAGAAACCTTGAGAAGGGACCACAGATGAGAGGATCTCCCTTCCAGGATGACCAAGCTGTAATGAATGCAGAGTAGGCAACATTGAACACACAATATAAAACAATCTAAAGAAAAAGTCAAGTAGATGTCCATAGTCAAAATGAAGAGCTGCAGGAAGATGCCCTCAGTTGTCATGGCAGTGTCTGCAAGGGAGTAATCCGCCTCAGATCTCATCTCGAAAGTCAGTGCTACTTTAAAATGTTTAAAGAGTGTTTAAACATACAATAAAGTGTTTAACAATGCAATAAAATCTTTAAAAATACAATTAACATCTTGTGTGAATAACGTAAAAATAATTACTCCACATCGCGGATTTTCACTTGTCGCGGGGCTCTTGGAACCAATTATCAGCAACGAGGGATCACTGTAGTACACTTATTTAGCTTTACGGTGGTTACCTTAAAAAGTTGCCGATAACAAGCAGGACCAATTACCAACATCTCGGTTTTATCTGGGTTAAGAAGTAGGAAATTGAGAGACATCCATCACTTAATCTCAGCAAGACACACCTCAAGATTACAACAATCCCGCAGATTTATCATTTCTAACATCATATATAATTGGGTGTCATCTCCATAACAATAAAAACTAATGTTATATTTATGTATAATGCCCCAAAGCCGAATCATGTAAATACTAAACAGTATTGGTCCGATTATTTTGATGACATTCATCATGTCTATGTAATGATTATAAACAGATTATTTTCCTCAGACAAGTAAAAGTTTTAGTTGTTACCTGCTGACAGTTTCGACTGTAACTCCAGTCTTCCTCAGAGCCGGCGACAGTCGAAACTTTTAGTAGGTAACAACTAAAACTTTTATTTGTCTGAACAAAAGAATCTGTTTATACTATAGGTCAGGGGTGGGCAATTTCGGTCCTTGAGGGCCAGTGTCCTGCATGTTTTATAGGTCTCCCTACTGCAACACACCTGATTCAAATGATCAGGATTGTTATCCAGCATCTGCAGACCTTGCTAATAATCTGACCATTTGAATCAGGTGTGTTGCAACAGGGTGACATAGAAAACATGCAGGACATCGGCCCTCGAGGACCGGAATTGCCCACCCCTGGTATAGGTCCAAGTATCGATCCCATGTAGCATTAATGAGCTCAGAGGTTGTGTTGCCATTGACTACGCGGTGGGTCCTCTCTGAGAAACAAGAACTAAACCAAGAAAGTGCTGACCTCGAAATTCCAACGTAGGTTTCAAGGCAATCTAATAAATATGTTGTGATCAACGGTGTCAAAGGCAGCACTAAAATCGAGTAATAATAGTACCGATGAAGTGTTGGATTCCATAGCTATGAGGAGATCTTTGGTCACTTTAGCAAGAGCTGTCTCAGTCGAGTGGTTAGCTGTAAAACCGGACTGAAAAGGTTCATATTGATTGTTAGCAACCACATAATCATTAAGTAGCTGCGCTATGACTTTTTCAAGAATTTTCGCAATGAATAGATTTGAAACCAGCCTATGATTACTGTCCAGTTTCATATGGTTTCACCCAGAGGTGCCCAAGTCCAATGAGCTCCTATCTAGCCTCTTTGTGGTCTATCCTTATTTCTACACACCTGATTCAAATCAACAGCTCATCAACAAGCTTTGCAAAAGCCTAATAATGATCCCTCATTTGAATTGGGTGTGTTGAAGTAAAGTAGGATCTGGATCTTGACGACTGGACATCGTTAGCCCTGGTCTAGATCTATATAGCATAATGATTTGTGGGTGTGCTTTAGCCTATTATAGGGTGAATATATTTATTAAATTACACCAGTTTTGCTCATTAGTGTTGCTTTTGAAGAGTAAAAAAAAAGTGGTGTCACACAATTCTCAGTTGCAAAGTAATACTTAAAAAATCATTAACTTTAAAATAGCAAGAGTATTACAACAGAATGAGGCTCATTGCTTTACTGTCTGTCCTATAATTATGATGATGATGATGATGATGAGGAGGAGGAGGAGGAGGAGGATAATATTAAATACAGTAACAAAAGAAAACTTGGGCCATGGTTGAATCAATGGTGTTAGGTTCAGATTTAGCAAAAGGATCAGCAGACAAAACCAGTGAGACAGAATGTTGAGTCTTTTCTCGCGAGGAGTGCATCCAGACTTACAGCAATCCAAAATACACTAAAGGTCTTGTTTACACTCCTCTCTTTTTATTCAGGAATGCCCTACCTACAATGTGAAACTAGCCCCTGATAGGTGGGGGGGGGAAGCGTGGGCTTTGTCTCATGAGAGAAGAAACGAGATTCTATGTGAAACTAGAAGTCGCAGACAGGATCCCATGAGAAACGAAAAGTGAATGTTATGGGAAACAAAGTAGTCATGTGAAAAGAGTGCATAGACAAAATGACATGTGCAGACATCAACAACTTTCTTGGATTCCCAGATGTGTAGAAGGTCAGGAAGCTCCAGACAGCATCGTTTGACTTGTTGTGGACTGGGTGATGTCTGCAAGAAGAAACAGCAAGCATTCTGCGCAATAACTTTATTAATAAGTACTCATTAGGGAACGCATGATAACATATATATACAATTTATCTAACAATTCCCCCCTGTTTTATCATAAGTTCCCGGAGAACAACCCATCACCCATATGGCCACTTCAAAAAGATTTTCAGCCAAGGGATCACATTTCGCAAGAACTAACTTATACTCAGGAGGAAACTGAGTCATAATCGGCAAAGCTAGGGTCAAGAAACAAACCGGACAGGTTTACCACAATAGAGTCGCCGACCGGGTCGTCACTAGAGAAGGAACCCGCGTCGATCGAAAGGTCATCCCTTTGGAGCAACGGGAAAGTCTCAGCTGGTGGAGAGATAGCAGTTGTAATTAGTCTGTTAATTAGGGATCGGAGACAAGGGATGCAACAACATCCACACAAGGTCAAAATGGCAGAGAAAACGGCTATGGAGACCAGGGCAGAGGAAACCAGGGTGCGGTACTTTCCGAACACGTTCAACCAGTCGGTCCAAACCTCTGTGTTCACCCCACTGTGCTCCTTCATCTTCCCGTTCAAGGTCCGCAGGCCCTCAAGGGCCTGGGACAGGCTTCCGCCGGCTGCAGTATTATTCGGAATAAACGTGCAACATTGCTCACCGAACATGGCGCAGACACCGCCCTCCTTTGAGAGTAGCATGTCAAGGGCCATTCGATTCTGGAAAGCCATGAGGGAAGTAGCGGCCAGTTGGGAGTGGACCGCCTTGAAACCCGCTTCGGACCAGTTTCCAAGCCTCTGCACGTTGTAATGGACGTAGTTAATCCTGTCAACATTTTTGTTAATAGTACACCACCAACACAGGGCGGATTCAAAACCAGCTGCCATCTGATTCACCAGCTTATACTCATCCGGTACTCCTCTAGGAACACCAATGGCGTCAATGTAAGTTGGATTAGCCGCGCCCCGCCATTCAGCGTTTCGTTTCGTTCTCGGCCAGAATACGGGAACCACGGATTTAGCAAAAGATGTTAGATCATAAGAGGACATTGGTATCAAATGAACAGGTAGCAATAGGGTTACCAAAGCGCAAATTCCGGAGCTGTCGAAAGTTTGTTACTATTACACCAAAACCAAAAATCACTACGAGCAATGGGCAAAAAAGGGGCAGTGACATTGGCCATGGACCCACACCCTAGAGAAGGTAGGGCGCCGAGCTTCTCACCGGTACCAGGTAATCTAATACATGCAAAATTACCCTTAGCTACATCGGACGAAAAAAGGGGTTTATATTTTGTCATAGAGGCAACAGGGTAAACCTTATCCCATTTAAAACAATCATGAGTGGGTGAAATGGATAGGCTTAACATTAAAGTAACAGCACACTTAGGACCTATATACGCAGGTATGATTTTCAAAAGAGGTCTTGGACCCATGCATGCAACGCAACTGGCGCCAGCCATCTTTGCGGCCTGCTCAGCCATAAGAAGCCAGTTGTTAGTATGACCGCTTATCCCTGTGGAGGCCACAAAATAGCTGTCTACAGCAGTGAGGAGCGTACTTGTGATTTTTGGTCCTGCTGACAGGGTGTATTTATTTGTAACGGGACGGTCTGCGACCGACATTGTTCTATTAAGGCAAATAGCAATAGGAAAGCGAGGATCGATTCCAGAGGACCAAGCCCACAGTTGAAAACCCCAACAAGAAGTGTTAAACAAGGTGGCATTTGGAGGACGAATTTGACCATCAGGGAGTGTAAGAGTCAAAAGGAGGCTTGTGCCCCGATTCATCAAAGTCACTCGTTTAGCAAAGAACACAGCCTCGTCACTGGAACCAGAGGGCCAATACCCTCGCATTTGTGTGGTGACAAGGGTGCCCCAGCCGGTGTTAACCGGGTGGCCAGTTAAATACCACCAATACCCGAGCCATTTATCTCCAGTAGTGGGGCGACCATTACGAAACCCTTTCAAACTTTTCAAAGGTAAAATAATAGAAGAAGATGTATTAGGAGCCACAGTAAACATTAATGAGTTATTATAAGCCCAAGACAAAAGCCATGGTACACAAGTTGGAACACGGACGGCTCCTGGAACACAAACAACATGATCAAAAGGGGATTTAGTGTCGCGCTTATGTCTAGCAATTTCTCGCCATGAGCCATATCGATTAGAATTAGCGTTAGCAGTCGCCTGAGAGAAGAATGTTCGAGGCTCATGGTACTCTATCCCTCCAAATAAAATAACCCCCGAAAAAAACACAATGGTAACACAAACCAGCAAAAGCAACCAAAAACACATGGCAGACTTAGCGCAGGCCACAGCCTGATTAAAGCACTCACCAAATGACTCTCTAATGCTCATGTTTTTGGATCTCCTCAGAGTCAACACCCTGAGCTTCGGGTTGGTGTCTTGGAAATTGGCTTCTGCTAGCTTTCGTGTCAACCCTGGATCTTGGCACCAGGATCAGGCACTATTACCAGACTTTGCTCACCTTCCGTACTTTATCCACGTGTTGCGTTCGGCTATTTTCAAAGCATTAGGTGTCATGAGTAGTACCAAAAAGGACCTTCCCACTTGGGTGAATGCCAATTCTTCCTCTTGATACTCTTGATCAAGACCCAGTCTCCCGGTACCACTTTGGGGTCTTCCTGCGGAGAAATGGGTTCATCATCAGTGTTATTGGTTAGATTCTTTTGACGTTCCAACATTTTTCTCATGTAATCAGCTAACGTGGCTTCCTCGGGGATCTCCCATGTGGTCTTGAACTGAGGAAGCCTGTAAGGTCTTCCAAACATAGTTTTATAGGGAGTTAGCCCTGTTGTACTTGTAATATTTATGTAAATTTTGACCAGGTCTAAGCACTGAGTCCATGGTCGTTTGGTTTCTTCCATACATTTCTTTAATCTGTTTTTTATAGTCGCGTTAGATCTCTCAACAACTGATTGTGGACGATAGGAACAATGGTTCTTTAGATTTATGTGGAACATTCTCCCAATGTGATCTGATTTACAAAATGTGGACCATTGTCGCTGTAAATTTTTCTGGAATACCGTATCTTGGAATGATGTCTTTGCATAAGGCTTTTGCCACTGTGAGTGCATCAGCATGTTTGGTAGGAAATGTTTCTACCCATTTAAAAAATGCGTGTATTATGACCAAACAATATTCTTTCCCTTCACATTTATGTAATTGGATATAATCCATATGTATTGTCTGAAATGGATACAATGGAGTCGGGAATTTCCCTCTCTGAGGTCTTAAATTGCCTTGTGGGTTATGTTTAGCACAGATCAAACACGCTCTGCAAAATTGTTTTGAAAAAGCTGCAAAGCCGTATGTAGTATAAATAGCTTCAACTTGTTTCACCATACCCCCCGTCGAGACATGGGTGACCCCATGACTCGAAATAGCAGCCCATTTGAACAAGTTATGAGGCAAGACAGGTTTGCCCAAAGGTCACACAAAAAGACCAACAGTGTTTTTAGTTGCACCCCGTTTTTCCCAAGAGAGCCGTTCCTGGGAGGGGCTCTGAGACTGCATGTCAAGCAACACATCAGGGGAGATGTGTGACATCGAATCATGAGCTGTGAGAGACGAGAGGACACGGAGCAGGCCTTCTGCAGCGGCCTTCGCGGATTTGTCAGCAAAAGCATTACCAAGAGAAACAGGATCAGAGCACGCAGTGTGAGCAGCACACTTGCAAACCGCTACCTTTAAAGTTAGCTGGACAGCGCCCAAAAATTGAGTCAGTAATGTGGAATGGGTGACGGGCTTCCCTGCAGAAGTTATCATGCCACGGTTGCTCCACTGCTGAGCAAACACGTGTACTGTAGCAAAAGCATACTGACTATCAGTCCAGATAGTGACGGATTTGTTTACAAACAATTTGCAGGCCCCAGTCAAAGCAATGAGCTCAGCGGCCTGTGCAGACATATTGGATGGCAGTTTAGCAGCCTCCAAAACCATGTCGGCAGTAACAATGGCATACCAAGTAAGGGTCACACCAGATTCATTTTTTCTTAGAAGACCCATCAACAAAAACCACATGACCATCTGGCAGAGGCGTATCTTCCAAATCAGGCCGAGCCTTAGCAACTTGTTGGGCAGCATCGACACAATCATGGAATTCGCCGTCGTCAGGAAGGGGAATGAGAGTGGCAGGAATGAGTGTCGTGCATCTTTCAACGGTCAGATGCAGCTGAGACAGCAACGTAGCCATGCAGGAAAGATGACGTGCAGGCGACAGAAAGGCGACAGAAAAGTCACTCACTCACTCACTCACTCACTCACTCACTCACTCACTCACTCACTCACTCACTCACTCACTCACTCACTCACTCACTCACTCACTCACTCACTCACTCACTCACTCACTCAATCAATCAACCAATCAATCACACAGGTGTTAATTAAATCGCAATTACATTGCAAGCAATTTAAACTCTAATGGAATATGTGGATGTCCATATCCGTTTCATCAAATTCCAATCCAACTTTACCTTTGTATAAGGCACAGGTGTCAAATTGTGCTTCATATACATGTGCCATCACTCGAATCGCAAATTATCTTCACTTTTAGTAATATGTTAAATTTCAAATATCAGACCAGTTTTTACTTGTCTGATTTGAAAGCGAGGTACTCGTCAGCTTGTTCCGCAGCCCCCACAATATGAGGCGCTCACACATCTACTCGGGTATGACAGTCATACCGGCCCTCCAAAAGAAGCCATGACTAAACCGCGGCCCGCGAACAAATGAGTTTGACACCCCTGGCACAAGGGCCTTCTCATTGATCAATCGCGTATCTTAAATCATGCTTTTCCTCCTTTGAAGCGACTATGTACTTCAAACCCAAACGGCACCATTTTATAGGGAAAAAAAATGTCGAATTTATTCGTTGTCGACATAATACTGGTCGCAAATTTGCATGTAGAGCATTTTTGAGTTGTTGATCATAGACATCAGTTGAACACTCTTTCTGGTCTGTGTCTAAAGTCTTCAAACAACTTATCTTGTTTTTGTTTAGTCCGGCCAATGTCTGTGTGGTTAGCTCTACGTTGAAATTTAATTTTTATCCTGCAATAGTTGGTCAATTTGTATTTGTAATGGCACCCCGTTATATTCCAATGGACGGCCCTGGAGATCAAAAGGACTCCAGGTGTCTTTAACGCTTGCCCAATGTTTGGTTAAGGATGCCATGAAAACTTGTTGTACTTCATCACCTCTCAAATTATAGGAAGCAATGAGTTGTTTAATTTGGGGTACAAAGACGGAAAGGATGGTTCGCTTTGTCAACATCTGTCTTTGTAATTTGATCATTTTTCTCATCGCCATTCATCACATTCTCAGCTGCGGTCTTTAAGCGAGCTCGTGCTGACACTGTGTCATCATCTTCCTGTCTGTGCAACAGCAAGTTCTTTTTTATCTTTTCTTCGTCTTCCTTATCTTTCAATTTCCCTCACATCTGGGAAAATGAGAATGTAATTTTGCTTTTTAATTTTTAATTTTAAGTCTTGCAAAATTTCTATATCCTTACTGCACCGAGATAAACTGTTAAACATATCTTAAAAAATAAACAAACAAAAACAATCTATGCTCTTCAAAATGGGACCCAAATGTCAGATTACAAATCAAACCTCCTCCTTCACTCTCACATTTTTTGATAGAACAGTCTACTTAGCTAGACACCGTCATATCATACTAAATAATGGCCTGGAAATTAAATATAATGTTGTTGCTGTGGTCCCTCAAAACATGTGACTAGAATTTGGACAATTGCTAACCCCCATCAATCGACAAATTATCTCCTCACTAAAGTCCCAGCCTGTTAACCTATCTGCATCAAGAAGACATTTGCAATGCAGGGGATAAGAGAATAACAAGGGACACCTTAACAATAAACAAAATAAACCCAAACCACAATCAAAACCAAATAAACTAGGCCCATGACCTATGTAGACCAACAACGTGCAGAGAGGGGGTCAGTACTCCAAATATTTCCCCATTAAAATTTAAGCCTTTTTGTGTAGAGCACCATTGATTTCTAATCATTGACCTAATTTTATCCTTAATTCAATCCCAATCACGAATGCCCACTACTTAATACTTTACTTGGTGTTCTTTTGATAAAAAGTGCCCCCCTTGCAATGTTGTTTTTAACTCCAAGTGATTCAAATCTTTGACTTGTCCTTACATGTGTCCTTGTATAGTCTTATGTCATAACGAATCAATAATTTAATTTTATCCAATGCTACAATGTATGTTCTCTCCTACTCTCACATTTTTATGAGGGCTGGGCACTCTCCCCGTTGGCCGAGTTTCTAACCACAACCCTCAGATTATTCTATCATTTCTAATTTTTACATTTAACAATGCAAATCTGATAAACCATTGTCTAGCACACCGCTTTCGTGCACCAATTTAACGCAATTCCAACCTTTATAACGAACTGATACACAAAGACAAACATACACAGAAACAAACACACGGGCCCACAACATAGACATGACAATCTTCCCAGCTGATAACAAGGGTGGGGGGAGCAACTGAAGTGCGGAGAGCCTCGCCACCGCCACGTCACATAATGCAATCCCCTCTGTCCAAAATATGCATTTGTCAAGATATTTTATATTGTCGGTGCCGACCCCTTGCATTCCAATTCATGTCGGGGTAGCGGCTTTTGTTTGCTATTTATTTTCCCATGGTTTATTTCTCTAAATTTCGGAGTTGGCAATTCGAATGGCACCTACAGTGTCCTAAAGCCAACTTTATTCACCGGACAGTGGTAAAATATTCAATGAGTGGTAAGTCTCCTTTCCTCTGCTTTTACACAAAACCACTGTTTACATAAAGGAGAGCTCAAATGAGATCACTCTCAGTCAAACCATACACACACACACACACACAATGCGCATCCTTATCGTCTCACAGGCAAGCAGGGGAGTCCGCCCTCCCGTGGATCTTTACAAAATCTAAACTCTTTAACCTTCCTATTGTGTAAGAAAAACTTATTTTTGCCTTTTTCTCAAAGTAGATATAAAACCTATCTTTTCATGGATAAAGAAGCCAAACCAGCTAAACAAGAGTTAAAAAAAACACCCCAGATGGCAGCAGAAAGCTAACACATTAGGAAGGTTAACTAGGAGGCCCCACGACACCTCAGCGGAATTTAACTGCTCCAAATTACCTGTACTTCTTTAGAAAACAGATGGGTCCGCTCTCCCATGGAATTTAACTGACTCATCAGTCAGGGGACTCCATCATCCCAGCGGAATTTAACTGTTTCTAATTGCACTTGATAGGGTCTAGAATTGTCAAGGTTTTAAGTGACCTCTTGTCACTGCACTTCCATTACTTTCAACAGAATCAAGATTTGTACTCACAATCTGCTGGGCCTTCTCCTCGGATGATCTCGTCAACCACTCCGGTGTCTAACCGACTGATCGAGACAGCCCCGTGAAAAGGGTTTCTCTATCTATATGCCTTGGCCAAGGACTTGTCCTGCGTCGAAAAGTCGGCAGGAACCCCGAAATAGGTCTTTTGAGATCCCGGACGAGCCCCCAAAAATCTGTTAGGTTTAGATTTAGCAAAAGGATCAGCAGACAAAACCAGTGAGACAGAATGTTGAGTCTTTTCTCGCGAGGAGTGCATCCAGACTTACAGCAATCCAAAATACACTAAAGGTCTTGTTTACACTCCTCTCTTTTTATTCAGGAATGCCCTACCTACAATGTGAGACTAGCCCCTGATAGGTGGGGGGGGGGAAAGCGTGGGCTTTGTCTCATGAGAGAAGAAACGAGATTCTATGTGAAACTAGAAGTCGCAGACAGGATCCCATGAGAAACGAAAAGTGAATGTTATGGGAAACAAAGTAGTCATGTGAAAAGAGTGCATAGACAAAATGACATGTGCAGACATCAACAACTTTCTTGGATTCCCAGATGTGTAGAAGGTCAGGAAGCTCCAGACAGCATCGTTTGACTTGTTGTGGACTGGGTGATGTCTGCAAGAAGAAACAGCAAGCATTCTGCGCAATAACTTTATTAATAAGTACTCATTAGGGAACGCATGATAACATATATATACAATTTATCTAACAATTGGGATGGCAACAATTGTGGCAATGACTTGTGCAGCAAAGAATGGCTTGGCAAGACTTTTCAGTGAGACACTAGTTTTTATGTTATTTGGTGAAAAAGTCCACAAAGCATCCCAAAATCTTAAAAGCAGTTTCATAGAAACCAAAATATTGATTCTCACGTTTAAATAGAAATCTTGGAACTAGTTTCATGTCCATCCATTGAACTATATCCGTAGCTACTGCGTACCATAAAAGTGACTGCGACGAGAACCCTCTCAAATGTGTCAAACAGATTTTTGTTGTGCGCCGCATCGTAGTCATAATTTCCTTCTGAGGGCCATTATGACTGCTAACCCAAACAAATTTATGAACGTCTTATATTATATACAGCATAGGCTACACAACAAACTGATAACTAACATTTTCTGGACTATAAGTTGCAGTTATTTTCAGTTTGTCTGGGGGTGCGACTTATACTCAGGAGCGACTTATGTATGAAATTATTAACACATATAATTTAAAATGTTGTTTTCACACTAAACCGCATGAGGTCGCTCTAGGCCGGTGGAATAATTGGAACTGCAACTGATGATGAGTCTGACGTAAGCCACGTAGAAGAGAAGGCGCTGCATCTTCTATTTGCGGGGTTAGCGGAGTTGTTTATAAATAACACAGAGGATGAAGATTTCGTTGGATTTAATGATTTGGAGTGACGCAGATGATTCGACAAACTTGTTAGCATGTTATTTATGCGATGGTTATTGGAACAACTTAATATGTTACGTCAGCCACGTTCTCATTTCCTTGTTTATTTAACGTTAGCATGCCGTACCTTCAACCTGTTGTTGCCTACTCTATTTTTATTTTAAATTCCCTTTCAAGACGACCGGTTTGTTCTTGGTGTTGGATTTAATCAAATAAATATCCCCCAAAAATGTGACTTATACTTTGGTGCGACTTATATATTTATATAAGTTTTTCTTCTTTATTACGCATTTTATGGCTGGTGCGACTTATACTCCGGAGCGTTTACAGTCTGGAAAATACGGTTATTTTGAAATCAGAGACTAGTAAAAACTGTTCAAATAATTAAAAAAAAGAATGATAAAAATTCTCTAGCAACATCTCTATTTTATAAAAGTGAAGACAATTTGTAATTTTTGTTTTGACACAAAGTCAATGGACAATTTGTCTTTGTGTGCCAAATATAATTACACTACAGACCAGAGTTTGACACCCCTGCTCTATATACTCCGAAGTGGAATTCCTTCTTTTTCAGTTTTGAGGGCGCTCTTCTTGCCCCTGCAGCAAACTATTGTTACAACTGCTATGATGATCAGCAGCAAGATCAGGACGATGGCAGTTGCAATCACGCCCACTGGATACACTGTATGGAAAAAAAAAGACAGTTGAGATACATTATCAGATGAGTTAATAACAAATATAGAGCACATAAACAAAAACACAGCCTGACACAAAGTACAATGTCTTGCTTACACATATGTTCATGTGCTGCAACCTTGCCTCAAAGTCCGTCCGTGCGTCTGTCTATCCATTCACTACCGCTTATCAGGACTAGAGTCGTGGAAGCAGTAGCTTCAGCAGGGAAGCAGCGTGTCCTGGGTTGTCCCCGGGGCGTCCTTCTGGTGGGACATAGCCGAAACACCTCACCAAAAAGATGTCCAGGAGGCCTCCTAATCAGATGACCTAGCCACCTCACATGATTGCTCTCAGTGTGGAGGAGCAGCAGCTCGACTCGGAGTCTCTCGCAGGTGACCAAGCTTCTCACCTATTTCTAAGGGAGAGCCCGCACACCTTGCGGAGGGAACCAATTTCAGCCGCTTGTATCTGGGATCATGTTCTTTCGGTCGAAACTTAACTCTTAACTTTATACCATTGTCTCTTCCCCGTCCCCCTCCCCTTCTGTATGTCTTTGCCTTGTTCCCTGTAAGAGTCTTTGGGTTTTTGAAAAGTGCTATACAAATTTAATGAATTATTAATTATTATTAAAACTTACAGCTCGTGACCACAGGTGAGGATAGGAACATAGATCGACTGGTAGATCAAGAGCTTTACCTTTCGGCTTAGCTTCATCTTCACCACAATAGACAAATACAGTCCGCATCACAGTATACGCCGATCAACCTGTCAATCTCCCGCTCCATCGTACAAGACCCCAAGCTACTTGGACTCCTCCATCTGGGGTAGGATCTCATACCCGACCCGCAGAGGGAATGCCATCCTTTCCAGACTGAAGACCATGGTCTCAGATTTAGAGTTGCTAAATTTTATCCCAACCGTTTCACACTTGGCTGTGTACCGCTTCAGAGAGAGTTGGAGATCACGGCTTGCAGAAGCCAACAGCACCACATTATCAGCAAAAAGCAGAGATGTGATACTGATGTCACCAAACCGGACATCCTTAATGCCTCAGCTGAGCCTAGAAATACTGTCCACAAAAGTTATTATGAACAGAATCAGCGACAAAGGACAGCCTTGACGAAGTCCAACCCTTACTGGAAATTAATCTGACGTATCGGCAATGTCAACCAAATGCTGACATCTGTGATACAGGGTACTGAACCGCATGCCAGTCCAGCACCCTTGTCCAGCCAGCACTCCAGCGTTCCACTTCCCCTTTCCCTCAAATCAATAAAGTCTTCCTCGTGCGGCATTTGGCTGTCCCGTCTTGTCTGTCACACAATCCCTTTCAGGCATGTTAACTTGTTACCAATATGCTCGTGTGTTATTTGTTAGAATATGACACTATGTTGAAACAAAAATAAAATGAAATGTATAATAAGTTTCTTCAAACACTATTTTGTTAGTTTGAGTGAAGAGCTAAATGTTTTAAAATCAACTCTATTGACTACATCTCAAATGTTGATCCCTAAAGCAGATAACATTTTCAAGTAATATGGTGAGCTATTTTTGTATTAGAAGACATTTTGTTGCCCTGTGGTCCCCCTTAAGGCCTACGTCACATTGTTAGCTGGAGTCAATAGAAGGGAAGCCAGCAGTATACACAGCTTTTATGTAGGAAAATGTCATATTGATGTAGTTTTGGTTGCCAATACAGTAAAAGAGCAAAAAATTGAAATTATATTGTGGCAAAAGTGAGGAACACGTCTTTATTCCATGACTGTCTGCTTCCGTGAGTCGTCACCTTATCGTGGTGGAGGGGTTTGCGTGTCTTAATGATCCTAGGAGCCATGTTGTCTAGGGCTTCATGCCCCTGGCAGGGTCACCCATGGCAAAAGGGTCCTAGGTGAGGCCAGACAAAGCACGGCTCACTAGAACCCCTTATGATGAGTAAAATAAATGGACTTCGTTTTCCCTCGCCCGGACGCGGGTCACCGGGGCCCCCCTCTGGAGCCAGGCCTGGAGGTTGGTCTCAAAGGCGAGCGTCTGGTGGCCGGGCCTGCACCCATGGGTTCCGGCCGAGCACAACTCGAAAAGGAGCCGTGGGTCCCCCTTCCCATGGGCTCATCACCTCTGGGAGGGGCCAAAGGGGTCGGGTGCAAAGTGAGCTGGGCGGCCACCAAAGGTAGGGACCTTGGTGGTCCAATCCCCGGCTGCAGAAGCTGGCTCTTGGGACATGGAATGTCATCTCTCTGGCTGGAAAGGAGCCTGAGCTGGTGCGCGAGGCAGAAAGATTCCGAATAGACATAAACGGACTTGCCTCCACACACAGTTTGGGGTATGGTACAAGCCCTTTTGAGAGGGGCTGGAATCTCTTCCACTCTGGAGTTGCCCACGGTGAGAGGCGTCAAGCAGGTGTGGGCCTACTTGTTGCCCACCGGCTGGGCGCCTGCACATTGGGGTTCACCCTGGTGAACAAGAGGGTCGCCTCCATCCGCCTGCAGGTGGGGGTACAGGTCCTGACTGTTGTTTGTGTCTATGCACCAAACGGCAGTTCAGAGTACCCACTCTTTTTGGAGTCCTTGGAAGAAGTGCTGGAGAGCGCTCCTTCTGGGGACTCCATCATTCTGCTGGGTGACTTCAATGCTCACATGGGCAATCACAGTGAGACCTGGATGGGCGTGATTGGGAGGAAGCCCCCCCCGATCTGAAACCGAGCGGTATTCTATTATTGGACTTCTGTGTTCAACACGGATTGTCCATAATGAATACCATGTTCAAGCATAAGGGTGTTCATGTGTGCACTTGGCACCAGGACACCGTAGGCCGCAGTTCGATGATCGCCTTTGTAGTTGTGTCATCGGATTTGCGGCCTCATGTTTTGGACACTCGGGTGAAGAGAGGGGCGGAGCTGTCAACTGATCACCACCTGGTGGTGGGTTCGCTCCGATGGTGGGGGAAGATGCTGGTCCGACCTGGCAGACCCAAACGTACTGTGAGGGTCTGCTGGGTATGTCCGTCAGAATCCCTTAATAGGTAGAGCTTCAACTCCCACCTCTGTCAGAGCTTTTCCCACGTCCAGGAGGAGGCGGGTGACATTGAGTCCGAGTGGACCATGTTCCGTGCCTCCATTGTTGAGGCAGCCGACCGCAGCTGTGACCGTAAGGTGGTCGGTGCCTGTCGTGGCGGCAACCCCCAAACCCGCTGGTGGACACTGGTGGTAAGGGATGCCGTCAATCTGAACAAGGAGTCTTTTCGGGCCATATTGGCCTGTGGGACTCTGGAGGCAGCCGACGGGTACTGGATGGCCAAGCAGAACGCGGCTTTGGCGGTTGCTGAGGCAAAAACCCGAGCGTGGGAGGAGTTTGGCGAGGCCATGGACTTCCAGACGGCTTTGAGGAAATTCTGGTCCATCCGGCGTCTCAGGAGGGGAAAGCAGTGCACCGTCAACACGGTTTACAGTGGAGGTGGCGTGCTGCGGACCTCGACTTGGGAAGTCTTACTTCATACTTCAAAGACCTCCTCAATTGCACCGACACGCCTCATTGTGGAAGCAGGGCCTGGAGACTCTGAAGTGGACTCTGCAATCTCTGGGGTCGAAGTCACTGAGGTAGTTAAAAAAGAACCGTCCGCCCATAGTTCTTAAAGGCTCTGGATGTTGTGGGGCTGTCTTGGCTTACATGCCTCTGGACATCGGGGACGGTGCCTCTGGATTGGGAGACGGGGTGGTGGTTACCCTCTTTAAGAAGGGGGACAGGAGGGTGTGTTACAATACAGAGGAATTACGCTCCTCAGCCTCCCTGGTAAGGTCTATTCAGGGGTGCTGGAGAGGAGGGTCCGTCGGGAGGTCCAATATTGGCTTCGGGAGGCGCAGTGTGGTTTTTGTCCTGGCCGTGGAACAGTGGACCAGCTCTACACCCTCGGCAGGATCCTCGAGGGTGCATGGGAGTTTGCTCAACCAGTCCACATGTGTTTTGTGGACTTGGAGAAGGTGTTTGACCGTGTCCCTCGGGAAGTTCTGTGGAGGGTGCTTCGGGAGTACGGGGTGCTGAACCAACTGATAAGGGCGGTTCGGTCCCTGTATCATCGATGCCAGAGTTTGGTTCGCATTTCCGGCAGTAAGTCGGATTTTGAGGGTTAGAATCCACCAAGGCTTCCCTTTGTCACCGATTCTGTTCATAACTTTTATGGACAGAATTTCTAGGTGCAGCCGAGGTGTTGAGGGTGTCCTGTTTGGACACCTCAGCACTGCATATCTCTGCTTTTTGCAGACAACGTGGTGCTGTTGGCTTCTTCAAGCCGTGATCTCCAGCTCTGACTGGAGCAGTTCGCAGCCGAGTGTGAAGCGGTCGGGATGAGGGTCAGAACCTCCAAATCTGAGTCCAGCGTCCTCAGTCGGAAAAGGATCGGGGATGAGATCCTGCCCCAAGTGGAGGAGTTCAAGTATCTTGGGGTCTTGTTCACGAGCAAGGGCAGGATGGAGCGTGAGATCGACAGGCGGATCAGTCCAGCGTCGGCTGCAATGCGGACTCAGTATCGGTCCATTGTGTTGAAGAGAGAGCTGAGCCAAAAGGCAAAGCTCTCAAGTTACCGGTCGATCTACGCTCACCTATGGTCACAAGCAATGGGCCGTGACCTAAAGAACAAGATTCATACAGATGGCCAAAATGAGTTTCCTCTGTAGGGTGTGTGGGCTCTCCCTTAGAGAAAGGATGAGAGGCTCGGTCGTCCGGGAGAGACTCGGAGTAGAGCTGCTGCTCCTCCATGTTGAGAGGAGCCAGATGAGGTGGCTCGGGCATCTCCTCAGGATGCCTCCTGGACACCTCCCTGGGGAGGTGGTCCGGGCATGTCCCACCGGCAGGAGATCCCGTGGATGACCCAAGACGCGCTGGAGAGACTATGTCTCTCAGCTGGCCTGGGAACGCCTTGGAATCCCCCGGGATGAGCTGGACGAAGTGGCTGGGGAGAGGGAAGTCTGGGAGTCCCTCCTAAAGCTGCTGCCGCCGCAGCTCAACCCCAGATAGGCGGAAGAAGACGGATGGATGTCTGCCGACATCTGTGGCTAGTTATAAGTCTTTAAAGCAACAAGACATCATGGCATCACAAAGGACAAACATATCACCCCACTCCTAACTGTAGGCCTGCTGGGTGAGGTCCGCCACAATATCACATCCCAGCCTCTGCCAGTCATGAAACATTGAAATTGATAATCGCAAGTCAAAGTATCGCTTGTCATGCCTGTCTGTTTTCTTTCATCCGTCACCAATGCATTTCGGGAGGCATTTTGTAAATTGCATTGTTCATAGGGTGTTATACATTACATTGAAATCGGTAAGGGTTCATTTGACTTAATTTCCCCTGACATCACGTATGGCGTACTCCCTTCAGCACCTATCCGAAAACAAGGTGCCACACTCGGCTGGCCACATATCACTGGAAGTCCGGTGCTCCAAATACAGCTTTTATATTTCAACAAGCCAACCTCAGGAGGTTGTCTTGCAGTTGTATAATTGAGGCACAAAGCAGACTGGCAGAGCAACGACGCACACTGGCTGGACTGGCAGCGCAACATACATTGCTGCATTTCCTGCTCTGGCTGGATGGACTGTGAACGGGCAGCCACGAAGAGGTCTGGCAGCATGCAAGATGTTTCTATGCTACATGGCCGGCTTGGCGACACGGCTGGGAGGTGGCTACCTAACTGAGTCAGTGAGGGGCTTGGAGCAAGAGTTCTTTATTCATTCACTGATACACTGCCTATGCTGTTCAGGGCAATCAGGTAATTCTTACGAAATCTGGTATTTTAACAGTAGCTCGCACACTTTGTCAACCAATATTTTATTATTTGTGGATTACTTTTCAAGTCATTGCTCTGTATATAGCAGTTCAAGGATAGTTAGACAGTTAAACAGTTACTAGAAGATCTTTGCATGCTGTTTTTTATAACCACTATGGCTGTTGAAACAGTGCGAATGCTCCCATTGCGAGACTAATAAATCTTACTGTATCTTATCTTTGGTTGGCAAAACACATCAAATACTTACCCTCAAAGATGGATTGTTTGTCGTCATCAGAGCACTGAGTTTGGCTCAATTTTCCTAGCTGTTTATTGATGCTGCGGCTTGGAATGAAGGCCTGAACGTTAAAACAGTAGCTTTCTCCTTGATCCAGATTAGTCATCTCTATTACATTAGTCTGAGAGATGAACACTTTCTGAAAGCAGAGGGTTAGGAGAGAAATAACAGTTCGCTGATGATAAACTCATCATTCATTTGCAGTTGGCGCTGATTTTGATGACGGCTGAAATTTACCTTGCCAGAGCTCTTGTTTTTACGATATGTGACTTTATAATGTAGCTTCTTTAAGAAAATGTCTCTAATGTTCAACTGATGATCATCTTTAAACAATGCGGTAAGTGGGTCAGTCACATACAGCGTAGTCTTCTTTTTGTCGTCGCTCACGTCTAGCTTGAAATCAGGTCTGCCTATATCAGCTGGAAAAAGAGACTGATCAGATGTGGTTTGTTAGCAGAAAGAGTAGTGTTAGCTTTGTTTAATGGCCATCCATCGTCCATTTTCTATACCGCTTGTCCCAATGGGGGTTGCAGGCGTGCTGGAGCCTATCCCAGCAGTCAACGGGCAGTAGGTGGGGGACACCCTGAACTGATTGCCATCCAATTGCGGGGCACGCAGAGATGAACAACCATCCACACTCACGCCTCCAGGCAATTTGGAGTGCTCAATCAGCCTACCATGCATGTTTTTGGGATTTGCCCGGAGAATACCCACGCAGGCACGGAGAGAACATGCAAACTCCACACAGGGAGGGCAGAATTGTAATCGAACCTGCACCCTCTGAACTGTGAGGCTGATGTGCTCACCAGTGCGACTCTGTGCTGCTTTTTTAATGGCGTAGATCAGGGGTGTCAAACTCGGTATCGGTCAGTGGGTCACTTGGTACCGGGCCGCCATGCCGCACAGGAAAAAAATATATATATATATTTTTTTTTATCGACGATCAATTCATTCTGGTCAAGACGCTCGTCCCGGTCACGTGACATGTTTTCCCAGTCGAGCGAAAACCTAGCAAAAATGAGTAAGAATTCATTTTGAAAAATATTTAAAATATTGGCAATTCTCTCCCAATTACATCCGTCGCTGTGTCTCTTGTCACAAGACGCTCGTCTCGGTCACGTGACATGTCACTCCAGTCGAGCCCGCGAGGCGAGCAAAAATAAGCAAGAAACAGAGAGTTTGGAAAGCTTCTTCGGAAAGGGAAAAAAAGCCCAATGAGGAGATCGAAGAAGAAGAGGCTACCACTTCTAAGAAAAGGAAAGCTGCATTTAAAAGAACATTTCTGGAGTCCTACTTAAAATATGGATTTATCGCCACAGGTGACTCTGACGCGCCAAGCGCATTCGGCATATGTGGCGACAGGCTAGCTAACGAGGCAATGAAGCCTTCAAAACTGCTTCGGCACATGGAGACCAAGCATCCTGCATTAAAAGACAAACCTTAACCACTTCGGCTGTCATTGTTTCCAATTACGCCTCGATGGGACAGGCTCGTTTCTGAGAAACAGCTTATGAACTTACTTGGTTCCGCGATCGTGTTTGTAAGTAGAAAAGTGATCCTTCGTTTATCACTGATAATTGGTTCCAAGATCCCTCGCAATAGGTGGAAATCCGCAATGTGGAATCAATATCAATCAAGACGCAAGTCAGCGTTTCATTGAGCGCCACACCGACTCCCGCATTAGCGGCGCGCGTCCTTCCGCCACTATCTGCCAAATTCATCACCATCCACTGCAAATAAGGCAAAAACGGAACCGAAAAGTTTATGACCACCACGAGTGATTTCATTGCGGCGATTTGACCCGGTTGGACGGCAGGATTACTTTGGATTGTTAAGTAAGGGATGTGGAAATCACCCACCATGTTGGCTTGGCCGAGCAGAAGAGGACACGTCACTTCCGGAGGCCACAAGGACAACGGCTTCTAAAGACAAGACCACTGAAAGGTATGGATGGATTGAGGATAACAAGTATAAAAGAATAATACATTTAAGGGTTGATTCACACATTCGAATCCAGACCGAAGGATAAACGAACTCCAACGGTAGAGACTGCAAGTGAACGTAGCAAACTTGAGTCAACTCGAGTCGGGAGAGTAAGTGACGCGTACTGAAACGAAGGACAACAACTTTACGAGCAGGTGAAGATATCTGAGGCGGCGTGCAAAGTGACGTTTGTACGGAACAACTTGGGACATATTTTGGATCTATACGAGCAAGTCGCCAGCTAGCTAGCGTCGCGTCGTTGGGCGTTTTGCCTGGCGTTCACCGCATCAAATCAGCAGCTCTCCGCATCAACTGCATAATTTGGAATGCCGCGAGGAAGGACACTGGTATCCAAGCCTAGTTTCTGCGGATCAGGCGACCATGCTGCGATGATCCAATGCACGAACTGTAAAGCATTCATCCACTACGAATGCCTGGCAGGGTTAACGGTATCAGAAATCAGCTCGGTGATCAACGATAAACTTGCAAGCTACATCTGCAAAGTCTGCATTACTTCGTTGTCCAGCCAAGATCTACAATCGTTTGCCGGTCCGAGTGAAAACGGGAACGTCTACCACTTCGTGAACCGATCAGGCACCGAGGATTCAGGACCACCAGGGTCTTCGGTTGTGGGTTCCGTGGCACCGGATCAGCTGTTGCAGATAATTCAAGCTGCCACAACGGCGGCGGTTAAAGCTGCGATGGAGTATATGGAGGAATTCGTCGAGCGCCGAGAAAAACGGAAAAACTTAGTGGTCGTGGGCGTCCCCGAGAAAGAACCGGACAAGGCGACACAGGATCGTGTGGATCTGGCCATGGTTCAGAAGTACTGTGACACTTTGGGCATTGATCCCGGATCCATCAAAAAGACATTTCGGGATGGAAGGAAGAAGGGCTTCAGGGTTATGAAGGTAGTATTCGACGATGGCTGTGGGCACCAGAGAATGACATTTCTAAAGAATGCCAAACGGGAATGTTTTGAAAAGGATTCCAACTTCAGAGGACTCAAATTTGTCCCATTTGTGCGATTTGACTTGACATTCACACAGCGACGTGAAGACCAGAAGCTCCGAGAAGATCTTAGAAAATTGCGCGAGGGAGGGCGGGATGTGATTATTCGAGATGGGAAGATAATTGATCGTCCGTTGCAAGTTGGAAATTCTCAACAGGGAAACGAGTGACATTTGGTCAGAATGGAGCCAATGTGGCATTTCGTGATAGTATTCGCAAAGGTGAAACTAATGGTGTTCGTATACCCGTATTTTTACTGAACGCTCAGAGTATTTGCAATAAGTTCGTTGAGTTTCTATACCTCACTAACATTCAACCCGATGCCATTTACTGTGTCTGTGAAACTTGGCTATCATCTATTATACGTGACGGTTTTTTCTCGGAAATCCTGAAAAAATTTAATTTAGAACGCTGTGATGACAGTGTTAGGAGGGGCCCGGGAGGTGGTGTCCTATGCTTGATCCCAAAAATACTTAAGTACAGACCAGTTGATGCATTAGCTAATGATTTTTTCGAGCTTTTGTGTATTGATTTGGTAACGCCTGGTGCTAGAAATAAGGAGCCTATAAGAATGATTGTATGTTATCGTTCCCCCACTCCGAATCGTGTTAATTCAACTGCAGCCTTGATTCAAGCTCTAAATAACTTATGCCGTTTCGAAGGCCCCATCGCTTTGCTGGGTGACTTTAACTACCCTAAGATTCAATGGGAGAATCCGTGTTCTGTCAACACTGCCTTGTCCGATTTTATCAATTTCATTGAAGACAACGGCCTCATGCAGCAAGTTACTGGCCCAACCCACAAAAATGGTAATACGTTAGACTTGGTCTTCTGTAATGAGCCTAACCTCTACACCCACGAAGGCCAAGCTGAGCGTTTAGGTTTCAGCGACCATTTCATTGTTCAAGGCTTCTTTGGTCCCTTCGTCTCATTTAACGAATCCAAACCTGTGACAAAATTTTTTTCCAAAACTGACTTAAATCTTTTCAGAGATTTTTTTAATTCAATTGATTGGGTTAGAGAGTTTGATGGTCTAAATTGCGAATCCATGTGGAAGAAAGTTACCGAAATTATACAGATGGGAATAAGTAGGTTCGTGCCTCCATGCAATCTGCGAAATCACAAATTTCCTTGGTCGGCAGAATCTCATAGATTGCATGTTCGGCAAAAAAGTCTTCACCGCGTCTACAGGAGACGAGGAACGGAGCACTGTTACCGAAGATGGAAGGCTGCTTCGAAAGAAGCTCGCGATAGAAAAAGGCTAGATTATTTGACCTACGAGACAAAAATGCTTGAAAATATTAATTCAAAGACTTTCTGGAATGTTGTGCAGGGCAAATTCAAAGTCAAGGCTGAAATTCCATGTCTCAAACTCCGAAATGGGCAGATCTTAACCGATGCGAAAGAAAAAGCCGATGCCTTTAATCAGTATTATTCAACCGTAGCTCTGAACTTACCAACTCTGTTTGACACTGATGTCTTAGATCAATTTGATGTTGATGAAGATTCAGTTCTGGAGGCGATTCAAAGTTTGGCGGGCAAAAAGAGTTTTGGTGTCGATGAAATTCCACAATTTCTCTTAAAAGAATTGAAGCAAAGTCTTATTCTGCCCGTAACAAAAATCATAGAGGCATCGCTGCGAGATGGCATTGTCCCAAATTGTATAAAACAATCAAAGATAACCCCCATATTTAAAAAAGGTTCCCGATCAGAATGTGAAAATTACCGACCCGTCGCTTTGTTACCAGGTTTGAGTAAGATTCTTGAAGAAACGGTTAAGTTAAATATAAATCTTTTTTTTTTTTACCGCAATCATATAATATCGGACCAGCAATACGGATTTAGAAAAAGCCGTTCATGTACAACCCAAATGTTGATGTGTTTAGACCAGTGGATGAAAGCCTTGGATGCGCATAGAAATGTAGATATTTTCTATGTGGATATATCTAAAGCTTTTGACACCGTTTCTCACCCAAAGTTGATCGAAGTACTGAATGCTGCAGGAATTACTGGCCGCGCGCTCGACTGGCTCAAAAGTTACCTTAGTGACCGTTTTCAATTCGTGTTCGTAGACGGAGAAAAATCTGGTAATTTATCTATTGGATCAGGGATACCACAGGGTGGGAAGTTAGGTCCTCTGCTTTTTTCCTTATTTATCAACTATCTACCTAGTAGTGTTAATTATTGTGATGTAAAAATGTTTGCAGATGATGCAAAGCTCTCCTTTGTATTTGAAGATTTGAACGACACTGCGTTTGCAGAAAATGACCTGACAAGTATTTTCGAATGGTCAAGAAAATTTCAACTAAAGTTATCATACGCTAAGTGCGCAGTTTTGCATCTAGGGCGTAGCAACCCGAAAAAAGAATATTTCATCAATGGAAATTTAATACCCTCGGTAAACCAATTCAAGGATCTAGGATTTACGATCACAGAAAATTTGAAATCTTCAGCGCATGTTTCGAACATCAGCAGAAACGCTAAGCAAATGATTTGTTTCCTCTATCGATCGTTCAAGTCAAGAAATATAGACACTCTCGTTTCGATTTACAAGTCCTGCATCAGGCCCATACTTGAAAGTTCAACGCAAGTTTGGAATTCATACTTGCTCGGAGACATAAAGAAACTTGAAAGCGTGCAGAAATTGTTCACAAGGCGACTACCTGGGTTGTCGGAAGTACCGTACGCAGTTCGCTTGGAGGTTGCAAAACTTGAGTTGTTAGAACTTAGAAGATTACGTTTTGATTTACACATGGTCTATAAAATTATTCATGGGTTAGTTGACATACCTTTCAATTCGCTTTTCGAGTGGGCACCTTATGCCGCGACCAGGTCAAATACATACAAGCTTGCAAAAAAGCAATCGAGGCTAGACTGTCGAAAATACTTTTTCTCAAATAGGGTAGTTAACCCTTGGAACTTTTTATCTGAGGATTTGGTTTCTTCACCTAACTTGGCTGTGTTCAAACAAAGATTGTTAGCTGTAGATCTCTCGAGATTTTTGAGAGGGGGGGATTATTAGTGGCCCAATGGGCCCATACCCTCCCCGCCATGCCCATTTCATTGTTCACCATGCGGTATCATGACATAAATATCCAATAACTACTCGCTATGCTGTATTGATTTAATTGAAAATGCTATTATCATTATGGTATATCTAATGAGCTCGTTATATGGCTGGCTAAATAAAAGAAAGAAAGAAAGAAAGAAAGAAAGAAAGAAAGAAAGAAAGAAAGAAAGAAAGAAAGAAAGAAAGAAAGGAATATGTTACGATAGCCACAGAAGACTTTTATAATAGTATTCTTTAACACTTTATCATATGTTTTTTAAACATTTTAAAGTTTAACTGACTCTGAGAAACATTCTTTAGGGCTTTACCAAAAGTCACACTCAAAAAACTACCGTGAACGTGTCATGGGTCCACTCGCCGTGCTGGCCGGCTGATGCGCCCTCGCCCTAGTCCGCGGGGGTGCGCATATCCAATGCCAAACAGCTGCCCGCTAATCAGTGCTGACCACTGCCACCTGTGCCCTTGTTACCGGCTGATTAGGGTGTGTAGTTAAAACCCACAAGCTCGTCAGTCTGCGGTGGTTTGTCTGCCTCGATATGCTTGCCACCTGTTTCTGCTATGCCACCTGATTTGTGTTTTCCAGATCCCCCTATGCAGCGCGATGCCTGTTTGCTGATTCACTGTGTTTCGAACGCCTGTTTTTATGATCTGCTCTGCCTCGTTTGTAACAAAACTAATGATGCGTCAGTTCGGAAGTAGAAAATTAGTTCGTAAGCTAATGCAAAAAAATTACGAGGCTCCGGTTGTATCTCAAAAAGTTTGTAAGTATAGCCATTCGCAAGTAGAGGTAACACTTTAATTACACAGCCATAGGGCTACCTCAGTAGAGTTTTTTTTGGTTGGTCAGTTGGTTGGTAGATTTTATTCATCATTCATTACATTCAAGAAACCAAGACAATCGAAAGGGTATAGAAAGAAGCGAAAGCTTGTTAAGCCTATGCCTTTTTTCCATTGCAAAGCATATTTCAATAAGAAATTACCTTATTTTTCGGATTATAAGTCGCGTTTTTTTCATAGTTTGGGTGGGGGGGCGACTTATACTGAGGAGCGACTTATGTGAATTTTTTTCACAAATTTTCAAAATAAAAACAATAAAAAAGTGAAAACGCGATAAACGAACCGCGATGTAGCAAGGGATTACTTTAATTTGAATTTCAAGTGACGTCAATGGCGCCGCGGCGTGGCGGTTGTTTACATAAAGGACAAAAATTCGATCACGGAGATGACAAGGGCCCCACGTACTACCAGCATCATTAGCGGCTTTGTTTGTAAGTGACACGGAGAACGAAGAGTTTGAAGGATTTAATGATTTGGAGTGACACAGAAGGTTTGAAAAACTATTATAGCTTTTACGCACGCCTGGTCCTACTCTACGGAGCTCTCTTTCACCTCCGTGGATGGAAGTCGGGGGCCGGCGCTCGGCCGGGTGGCTGTCCGGGGACGGTGGATGGGGCTCGGACATGGCTTTTACGCACGCCCGGTCCTACTCTACGGAGCTCTTTTTCACCTCCGTTTACGGAAGTCAAGGGCCGGCGCTCGGCCGGGTGGCTGTCGAGGGATGGTGGATGGGGCTCGGACATGGCTTTTACGCACGCCCGGTCCTATTCTATGGAGCTCTCGTCCACCTGCGTGGCTGGAAGTGCCACCTCCGGGGATGGAAGTCCACGCCGCCACACTCCTGGAAGTCGACGCCGGTGCTTGGGGCCGTGTGGCGGTGAACTATTTGTTATAGTTATTTGATATATTTTATTTTGTGTAGCAACTTGTATATGTTTTTATCGTTACAGTTCAGTAGTTGTTGACTCGTTGAACTCTTGTTTTGTTAAATGAAGAGCCGTTTACCAAACCCACGTCTTTCCTTGTACTTTAACGCTACAATATAGTTATATACTAGATCTGTGGAATAACGACGAGGCATTGTTGACAAAGGACGAGGAATTTGATCGATGGATTTAATGATTTGGAGTGACACAGATGGTTTGATAATAATATTGCTTATATAATGGTTATTTGAAATTGTTGGAATCATTTTAAGTGAAGCTTTGGCCTGCCAGACCTGGAGGCCTCGCCTTTACGAGTTTATCTTTTCCTTTTATCTCTTTGTTCCTTTTATGTGATAGGGATGTCTTTTGATCCCTGTCAGCCATTTGTACCTTTCCTGTCCTTATGTTGTCTGTGTGTTTTGGTTCCCGTAAGAGTCCTTCACTAACAATGAGCAGGGCTTATTTGCATAGGTGAAATGTTCTTTGTTTGATTCACAGGAACTTCATTCCTTCTATTTAGATATAGGTTTGGTTCATAGATTGTAGTTTATCAGACCTGTTTTTCTTTGTTAAGGGATACATACAGTTAGAAGTAGTTGCATTAAAGTTATCCCATATTTACTCAATGTTTGTTTAAGGAACTGCATACCGGTTACCTCACGTTTGCTTAATGTGTGTTGAAATGTTTAGGACAAGTTACTTATTACTATTGTGTGTTAATTACCAAGTAGATAAAGTTAGCAAAGGTCTAGTTGCATTTGTTCCACAGCAAAGCGGCAATCAACGTGCGTCAGGACATTTGTTGACCTCGAGGACAGGTCAGCCAACTGTGAAGGAAGACAGCTGCGGACGGCCTCTGCGGGGGGTCAAGAGCCAACAGCGAAGTGCTAATTCACACCACACTACATTATTTTGCTAATCAGCGTTGCTACAGACACAATCCCCCCTCCCTTTAGTGTAGCAACGCCTCTGTAACCAGGGCAACCATAACATTAAAAAGAGGGGCACGTGGAGTAAAGACTCAGAACTGATGGAGGTTGTAACTGAGAATGCTTTCTCTATCGTTCTCCTCGCGAGTAAACCTGTTCTGGTTGTCTTCTCCTCTTCATTCCAGCGAGTGATTTAATGTCTAATCGTATTTAGACCCAACAGAAATATAATTTATATATCGTTATATGGGCCTGTGGAATATTTTGAAGTGCAAGCGCTGTTGACATAAAGGACAATCGATGGATTTAATGATCTGGAGTGACACAGACGGTTTGATCATATTATTGCTCATATAATAGTTATTTGATATATAATTTACATATCGTTATATGGGCCTGTGGAGTATTTTAAAGTGCAACCGCCGTCAGCGGCGCACACCCGGCCGCCATTGTTGACATAAAGGACGATCGATGGATTTAATGAATTGGAGTGACACAGATGGTTTTATGAATGTGTTATTTATGTAATAGTTATTTGAATAACCTCAGCTCTTTGTTTGTGTTTATGTCACGTTAGCATACCTATCGTTTAGCCTGTTGTTGCTCGTTCATGTCTGTTCTTGGTGTTGGAGTTTGTCGAATAAATTTACCCCAAAATGCGACTCATACTCGGGAGCGACTTCTATATGTTTTTTTTCACGTTATTGTGCATTTTATGGCTAATGCGACCTATATTCCAGAGCGACTTTTAGTCCAAAAAATACGGTAACAACACACCAATATAAACAATATTTATCATCAAGAAAAGTGTTTTTTCTTTAACAAAACAAAAAACTTGTTCCATGCCTGGCAAGCTAATAAAATTTTGACACTTACTCATTGATTTTGTCAGTATAGTGCAGTGGTTCTTAACCTCATTGGAGGTACCGAACCCCACCAGTTTCATATGCGCATTCATCAAACCCCTCTTTAGTGAAAAAAATAGTTTTTTCAAATTCACAACATTAATGTTTATTTATAACTGGTGCAAAGAATGAGCCATACATGAACATCACCTTGTTCAAAGAACATAACCAACACAACGCATAAAGTCAAAACAAATTACATACCGTATTTTTGTAACTAAATGTCGCTCCGGAGTATAAGTCGCACCAGCCATAAAATGCACAATAAAGTGAAAAATATATATATAAGTCGCACTTTTGAGGCAAATTTATTTGTCAAAATCCAACACCAAGAACAGACATGAACCAGCAACAACAGGCTAAACGATACGATATGCTAACGTGACATATACACAAACGAGGAGCTGAGAATGGGCCTGACGTAACATTCAGAGTTATTCAAATAACTATTACATAAATAACAGGTTTATCAAACCATCTGTGTCACTCCAATTCATTAAATCCATCAATCGTCCTTTATGTAAACGATGCCGCGTATGCGCCGCTGATGTCGGACTCGTCGTGAGTTGCAGTTCTAAATATTCCACAGACCCATATAACGATATATAAAGTATATATAAAATAACTATCACATAAACAACAATATTATCAAACCATCTGTGTCACTCCAAATCATTAAATCCATTGATCAAATTCCTCGTCCTTTGTCAACAATGCCGCGCGTGCGTCGCTGACGTCAGCCTCGTCGTTATTCCACAGATCTAGTATGACTATATTGTAGCGTTAACAAAGTACCAGGGAAGACGTGGGTTTGGTAAACGGCTCTTTATTTAACAAAACAAGAGTTCAACGAGCCAACAACTACTGAACTGTAATGATAAAAACATATACAAGTTGCTACACGAAATAAAATATATAAAATAATTATAACATAAAAAGTTCACCGCCACATAGCCCCAAGCACCGGCGTCGACTTCCAGGCGTGTGGCGGCGTGGACTTCCATCACCGGAGGTGGCACTTGCAGCCACGGAGGGGGCTGGGAGTAGGACCGGGCGTGCATAGGAGCAGTGTCCGACCCCCATCCACCGTCCCCGGACAGCCAGCTGCCGAGCGCCGGCCCCCCGACTTCCAGCCATGGAGGTCGAAGAGCGCTCCGTAGAACAGGACCGAGCGTGCGTAAAAGCCATGTCCGAGCCCCATCCACCGTCCCCGGACAGCCACCTGGCCGAGCACCGGCCCCTGACTTCCATCTACGGAGGTGAAAGAGAGCTCCGTAGAGTAGGACCGGGCGTGCGCAAAAGCCATAATAGTTTTTCAAACCTTCTGTGTCACTCCAAATCATTAAATCCTTCAAACTCTTCATCCTCCGTGTCACTTACAAACAAAGCCGCTAATGATGCCGGTAGTACATGGGGCCCTTCGTCATCTTCGTCATCCAGTGATCGAATCTTTGTCCTTTATGTAAACAACCGCCGCGCCGCTGACGTCACTTGAAATTCAAATTACAGTAATCCCTTGCTACATCGCGGTTCGTTTATCGCGGTTTCCCTTTTTTTTTATTTTGAAAATTTGTGAAAAAGTTCACATATAAGTCGCTCCTCATAAAAAGTCGCCCCCCCCACACAAACTATGAAAAAAAAAATGTGACTTATACTCCGAAAAATATGGTACCTGCAAATCAGTGTGACTTCTGCTGTTGCCTTTGAGAGACTGGTTCAGATATGCATCGTCACAAATTTACACAATAATTCAGGTGTGTCCGGACCTCCACAGTGGAGGCTTTGCCGAACCCCTGAGACTAACTCACCGAACCCCTAGGGTTCGACCGAACCCAGGTTAAGAACCACTGGTATAGTGAAACCTCTTCTTCCAAATTTAGGACATTCCGTGATGTGATTTTTTTTCCATAGGAATTAATGTAAAATGTAAAATTAATGTTGAAAGACAGGACGACGACTTGCTATAGGAGTATGTGCTTGAGAGACGGGGGGAGGGTTGTGCGAGATGGCAAGTCGACGGGGAGTGTGGGAGAATCCATGTATGTATGATTAATAAATTTTACGTTCGCCCCACCCTCTTCTGACTACCCTGGCCGCTTTTTGCACAAGCCTTCTTATTATTGCAAATGCGGATTCATGTAATGCATTGTTGGATTTGATGTAAATATGTCACCAACTTAATCAAACTATACTGTGCTATATTAGAAACCACATTATTAAGTGTTTGATTCGGGATGGGAGTACATTCCTTTTCAAGCTCAAATGTTTTATTTGTATTTATTTTTGGTCTTTTTCTTTTTGTCTTCATGTTTGTGCCCGAAATAAAACATTCAATTTAATTCAATTATTATAACCACTAAGTTGAAGAAAATCTTACTAACTTAAGTAACTTGGAACTGGAAATGCTTTACAACTCATTGTACACTTGGTGTATCGAACACATACTAATCGCATCCTCCAACTTAGGGTCAGACATGACGAGCATATTTTCAACCTCTCTCAAGTTTGTAATGTACAGTATGTACGTGGTATGTGCACTGAAGTTTTGCAGTGGTTTCTTGAAAGCCACACAGCTGCCATCCTAGGATCCAGTTAAATTATGTTGTTTAAAAATTAACTTACTGTCATTGGCGGGGCAGAATCGTGAGGAGCTTGTGTATGGAAACTCAGTGAGGTCAGAGGTTACTCCCAGTGGGGGTTCAGACAGGACATCAGCTACATAGCAGGCATTTAAATCAGTCAGTGAACTGGTCAGATCACACATAGTTGTTGAGATCCGTATGCAATTAGAATTCCTCTGTTTATCCTTGGCAACCCTGCAAAAAATTTCACACACAATCCATTACACTTATACTGTATAAATACCAGCAGCGCAAAACAAGTGATTTGTCATATAATAGAGCAAAAAGTTGCTATTGAAAGAACTGTAGATTCTTAAAAGGTCTTACACAGAGAACTCTACGGTGTATGAGTTATCAGTTGGTAATGGTTCCCAGGTCAGAATGGTTTTAAAGTCCGTGGATTTCCAGGTCACGTTCTGTGCACTGGGATAAAAGCCTGTAAAATTAATTAACACAAATCAATTGAAATACTTTCTAATCAACTTTGTAATCAAATGACATCAAAGTTGCAACAGGAAATAAAGAGAAAGAGAGAACACTGCTGGGAGGCTGCCACTCACGTCGGCGCCATACCAAAAAAAAAAAAAAAACATAACCGCATGAACTATATGATCCTTTTCCCTCCAGAACAGAAAATGCAGTCACCTCAAAAGAATGTTTTTCAAGATTTTAAGACCCAGCAGAAACATCCATCCATTTTCTATACCTCTTGTCCCCACTGGGGTCGCGGGCGTGCTGGAGCCTATCCCAGAAATCATTGGGCAGTAGGTGGGGTACACCCTGAACCGGTTGCCAGCCGATCGTAGGGCACACAGACGAACAACCATCCGCACTTGCACTCACACCTAGGGGCAATTTGAAGTGCTCAATTGCCCTATCAAGCATGTTTTTGAGATGTGGTAGGAAACCGGAGTGCCCGGAGAAAACCCATGCGGGCACGGGGAGAAAATCCAAACTCCACACAGGGAGGGTCGGAGATGGAATCAAACCGGCACCCTCCTAACTGTGAGGCAGACGTGCTAACCAGTGCGCCACCGAGCCCCCAGCAGTAAGAGTGCAGCAAATTTGCCGTCTCACGAACGTGACATCAGCTATATGAAGTTGAAATACATCCATTAATCTGTTCCCATCAGAGTGTTAATTATCACAGAATATAGATAGTAAATGCAGACTTTGAACTATATGTCCAGTCACTTCTGAGCTTTTCAATCATAAGGAATAACGTGATTAGAGGATTATAAATGCCCCTGTGATTGATCCATTTTCTAAACCGCTTGTCCGCATGGGGGTCGCGGGCGTGCTGGAGCCTATCCCAGCAGTCATCGGGCAGTAGGCGGGGGACACCCTGACTCGGTTGGCAGCCAATCGCGGGGCACACAGAGACAACTATCCGCACTCGCACTCACATGTAGGGGCAATTTGGAGTGCTCAATCGACCTACCAAGCATGTTTTTTGGGATGTGGGAGGAAACCGGAGTGCCCAGAGAAAACCCACGCAGGCACGGGGAGAACATGCAAACTCCACATGGGGAGGGCCAGGCCGGAGGTGGAATTGAACCCGCACCCACTCAACTGTGAGGCAGATGTGCTAACCCAGGGGTCGAAAACCTTTTTGGCGAACAGAGCCATACATGCCAATTTTTTAAAAATAATTCCCGTGAGAGCCATACCATTTAAAAAAAATGATAGGCTAGATACAATTAAATGCATGTATTTGAATTAAGACCAACGATTTTTTGAGTGTACTAATGTATTCTTTTCAATAACGTCACCAAACGAGCCATAGGTTCCCGACGCCTGTGCTAACCAGTGCCCCACCGTGCTGCCTCCCCCCATATAAATGTAGAACTCATATTTATGGAGGACCAAAACCACTCAAATTAAAAATAAGTGAAAATTAAGCCCTGCGATTGGCTGGCAACCTGTTCAGGGTGTCCCCCGCCTACTGCCCGATGACCGCTGGGACCTATCCCAGCATGCCCACGACCCCTGCGGGGATAAAGTGGTACAGAAAATGGATGGATGGATACGTGAATATTAAAAACAAATTTAAAAAATGTGTATAATTGAAAAGATAAATTAAGGGAGAAATGCAATGTTTTATTGATGTATGTACTTTTGTATGTATTTATTTTGATAATTATTTTTTAAAGGGACTGGTTAGCACGTCCGTCTCACAGTTCAGAGGTTGCGGGTTTGATTCCAGCTTCGGTCCTACCTGTGTGGCGTTTGTATGTTCTCCTCGTGCCTGTATGTTGTTTCTCTAAATTCCGTCCACATCCCAAAATTATGCATGGTAGGCAGATTGTGCACTCCAAATTGCCCTGAAGTGTGAGTGTGAGTGCGGATGGTTGTTAGTCTCTGTGTGCCCTGCGATTTGCGGGCAGCTGATAGGGTTGACAACTTATTTTGATCTTACATAGAAATGCTGTTTTGGAATAATTAACTCTGTTAGTGCTTGCCAAAACTCTTGGTTGTTAAAACTTTCCACCTTCTTTGTGTGTTGTGCAAACATCTTAACTTGACCAGTGTTTTTTTTTTAATTTATTATTATTGTTTCATTTTCATTTTTTTATTTTTTTTATTTTGGCAGTTTTGGTCCATGTATATTATCACATTCACACAAATTGATGGATCGCTTTTCAATGGAATTTGGTAACACAAAAATGCTTAGAATCTCACTCTTATGCCGATGTCAGAATAAGATAATTATGATCATTGACACAAAAAACAATGAAAGTGCATTTGGAGCAACCACCCACCAAGTTAGTAAAGTGCAAAGTTTGTAAAGTGCAAACCCAGAATAAATCCCCCTATACGCCCATTTAGCACAGTACAATTGCTTCACAGTGTATAATACTCTGATGTTGAAAGTTAGAAATGATTGTCCATTTCACTTCAATGTTGTGTGCGTGTGTGTGTGTGTGTGTGTGTGTGTGTGTGTGTGTGTGCGCGCGGGTGCGTGCATGTGTGTGTGCGTGTGTGCGCGTGTGCGTGCATGTGTGTGTGTGCGTGGGTGTCAAAGTCAAAGTCTACTTTATTGTCAATTTCCTCACATGCCAAGACACACAAAGAAATCGAAATTACGTTCCCACTATCCCACGGTGACAAGACATAGTACACAATATACATAATATATTATTATATAACGTAAGTAAACAACAACAAAAAATAAAAACAAGAAGGCACAAACAATGAATAAATAGGAATGATGAATAAATAATAAATAAACAAATAACACAATAAATAAGAGGAGCAAAAATGGAGCAAGTGTGCAAACAGCAGACAGTCAGAATATGGCTCAAAAGTACAGGACGCTACGCAGAAGGGGGGAGAGAGTTCAGGATCCTAACAGCCTGGAGTACGAAGCTGTTGGTGAGTCTGGTGGTGCGGGAGCGCAGGCTCCTGTACCTCTTCCCAGAGGGCAGAAGATCAAACAAAGAGTGAGCGGGGTGACTCACATCACTCACAATCGTGGTTGCCTTGCGGTGAGATGCGAGGTGTAAATGTCCTTCAGGGAGGGGAGTGAAGCACCAATAATCTTACCAGCCGTGTTCACTATGCGCTGCAGGGCCTTCATGTTGTATTCAGTGCAGCTACCACCCCAAACAGCAATACAACTGGAGAGGACGCTCTCAATGGTGCCACGGTAGAATGTAGTCATGACGGCCGGAGGAGTACTTGCTCGCCTGAGTTTCCGCAGGAAGTACAGGCGGCGCTGAGCTTTCATTGCCAGTGACGCAGTGTTGGCGGACCAGGAGAGGTCCTCACTGATGTGCACCCCCAGGAATCTGGTGCTGCTCACTCTCTCCACCACAGCACCGTCGATGGTCAGCGGCAGGTGCTGGTTGTGACCCTTGGAAGTCAACAACAACCTCTTTGGCCTTGTTGACGTTCAGCAGGAGGTTGTTGTCCCTGCACCACGCGGTCAGAAGGTCAACCTCCAACCTGTACTGAGTCTCGTCGCCCTTGGTGATGAGACCCACCAGAGTCGTGTCGTCAGCAAATTTCACAATGCGGTTGTCGCTGTAGGTTGCAGTGCAGTCATGCGTCAGCAGGGTGAAGAGCAGCGGACTGAGCACGCAGTATGCATAAGCTGGATAAAAGAACTGGTATTCATAATGTTGTTGTTTTGTCTGTGTCATCATGTTATTGCAAGCAGGAAACATCACATTGCCCTATCCCCACCGGCGTCTGATTGATGACAAATTTGTGTTACGTCTCGCCCAATCCAAGACACAGAATGATCTTAGTTGACTGGCTCTTTTATCACAGACAATTATTCAGGGTGTTTTGTTTACCTGACATAAAAGAACCAGTCAACTAATCAATACAATTATTACAGAATGATCTTTGTCGGCCATCTGCTCCTTGTTGAAAAGCATGTACCATGTGTCATACGGAACTTCTTTGGAACTTTTTTTTGCCCACAGCCAGAGCAAACCGACTGACATGGCAAAGCCTTTCTTTAGGCTTATTTGAAAATTGCTGTGGCTCAGCGTGGGAACATGTCCAATCTGGCCAAGCACCTCGCTGACCGCCGGATGCACGCACACACACACACGCACACGCACACACACACACACACACACACACACACACACACACACACACACACACACACACACACACACACACACACACACACACACACACACACACACACTAAAGCAACGTTTCTGGCTCCACACCAAAGCAATGTTTCTGGCTACACACTAAAGCAACGTTTCTGGCTATTTAACACTTGACAGAAATGGTGGAAATGTATTGTTAATATCAACAATGGATGACATCTAATGCAATTGCACTCACGCGCCAGCACCCGGAAACCACTCTGCCTGTGATTTAATCGCATCACCAGCAATGCTAGCAACATATTTGGTGTAAACACAACATTAGCTTAGAGAAAGCATCAGCCTCTGGCTACTGTGCGTATGACTTGCGTTTGGTTTGGCTGTTGGTGTAGTGTTTTGGACACTGTCACGGCAAGTCAATGAACAGGTTCATAGTGTAACCATCCGTCTGAACGTAGTCTCTGCATATAACTTTGTTAGTGCCTTGTCCTACGGGTATAAGCTAAAGCAAATCCACACTGAGTATTTTTTTCTGGCCAAACTCTGACGCGTCGTCGTTTTCTGTGTTACTTTTCACTATTCAAATAAACAGCACACCCAATGAATGACTAAGATGAGAAGTGCACTGTTCTACTGAAAACTCAGCAATGTTAATTCATCAGACTTGCATTAGACTACCAGGTGACGAGCTGATGCACTGCAGACACATTTCTACCAGAATGTAAGAGCACCTCATTAAAAAGGCCATACAGCCTTCAAAATCTACACATTTTCCACTTTATTCTTTGACACAAAACTATAATAATTTAGTCGGACATGATTTAAAATATAACATAGATCATTTAAAAACCCATAACATAAATAGCAGTAACATATTTATCATACATGTATGTTTTAGTATTAAGGGTCATGTTCAGTGGTTGTTGTGGACAGTGTAGGCCTAAACCTTCGTTTATTGGATCAAGTGAGATGTTAGTCAAATACAGGTTCTGGGCTTTGTTTTCATAACATGCATGGCTAATCCATGCATGCTAACTGAAGCAACAATCAAATATGCCGAAAATATGCGTAACTGATAGAAATGTGTACAGTTTGCGCCAGTGATTAACGTGGCTTTATTGATGTAATGCTGCGTTCAAACCAAATATGTTGCTAGTCTTTCTGGTGACGCGATGATTCAATCACAGTCAATGGAGTTCGCGTGTGCACTCCACACTCTTTTTAGCGCTTTGCCCAGGCTGAGCCATCTGACAACTGTGTGGAAGCCGATGTCACAATGTTCAGTCTCCTGCTCTTTGTGTGACAAACTGTGTGATTCAATGCCAGTGCCCTGATGAAGTTTCCAATTTTAGTAACATCAATAACAAAGTTTATTTTTAGCACTGATTTGCACAACACATGTTGGTGGATAATACAATGCAAAACTACCAATTCTGATCTGCATCGATTTCCGTTACTGTCTTGCATATGTTTAAGTCCGAACTTTTCCCCCGTAAGATATGGACAACTGTTCGTTGTGACACCTGCCAGTCTGTCCTATTTCAGTTCCAGTGTATCCATGCACGCACGTGCCTCCGCGACCACATTGCTCCCGGTTGTCGTTCCTTTCATCGACCGCATGCATGCCAGCTCTTCCGTAATCTTTAAGTCCGACGTTATCCCACGGACAAATATAAGTAACTGCTCTGTGTTGTGGACTGTGCTGTGTATATATGGCAGTGGTGGGCCGTCAGGGCCTGCAAGGCCTTCTCTGCTGGCCTAAAAATATCTGAATCACAGACTGATGTTACTTATATTTTGTCCGATAATTCCAAACGGTCTGTCTGCTTCCTTTCATTGCTGCCCCCTGGTTGCGCTGTCTCCAGACGTGTATTTTCATATTTAAGCATTTAACCAATCACATTTCAGCCACTATTTGTTGCCAGGGTCAAAGAAATCTGCCTGGAGGCCTTCACAATCAGTTCTGTGGGCCCTGTAGCATAAAATAAATGTCGATCAAACTGAGCAGGCGTACGGAAACGTCAGCGTATTCACACGCTTCAATTGGATCAGGCATGTCCAAAGTCCGGGCCGCGGGCCAAATCCGGCCCCCGGTCATTCATACGGCCCACAGTATTATTTATGGCCTGCCTGCGCTGTCAAACTGAATAAAAAAAATCGTGAAACTTGAAACTGTAATTCCTCCTATTACCAAAAGGTGGCAGCTCCTTTCTGCGATGGCGACTGCAAAGAAAACGAGGAAAGTTGACATTGAGGGCCGTCGCTTTCAAGAGAAATGGGAATTACAATACTTCTTCACTGAAAAACAAGGCAATTGTGTTTGTCTAATTTCTAAAGAGATGGTTGCCTTGTTTAAGTATTTCAACCTAAAGAGACTCTATCAGACTCATGCTGGCATCACAACAGTGATGATTCATGCGGGGCTGTGAGTCAAAATTAAATCAAAATTAAATATTACTTGATATTAAATATTACGAAGTGGCCATGTTAATACTGTTGATGTTCTGAACCTGAAGACGTGACACAAACTATTACTTTCTGAAAGATATTGTAAATGACAAGAGCAAAATTCACTTGTTTTAAGTTTTTATAATAACAGACAACTTTGCATTACTTATAACTCCTGTTTCAAATGTTCATGAGGCAAAAATAATTTTAAATTCATGTAAATTTAAGGTATATCATACAGTTTGTTCAATGTTATCTGACTCTTCAGATATGAATGAAAGGCAGAATGTGTTTTTAGAGTTGTTCACATCTGCCTGAGTAGCTTATATTTGGTTATTTTGTCATTAAAAAAAAAAGACAATCGAGACAATGAAATTTGTTTTATAACAGTGTGTATTTGTATGAAATGTTTGTAGTTAAAAAATGAAAAATAAAAACTATTGGCCTCCAGGCCCCTTTACTTTATCAAATCTGGTCGGGCACTCCGAAGCCAGCAGGCCTGTCACAACCGGGAAAAGAATTTGTCCGCCACTTTCAGTCCACTAACTACGAGCAGTACTCCTGGCTCACAGGCTCCGAGGAACGCTGCAACTCGTATTAGCATTAGCTTTGATGGCGATAGAAAATGACTTCTTGATGGAACTGAAATGCACGGGTAATCTGCACAACACAGTAATTGAAATCTTCTTGAGGGAAGAAGGTAGGACTGTCTCAGAAAATTAGAATATTGTGATAAAGTTCTTTATTTTCTGTAATGCAATTAAAATAAACAAAAATGTCATACATTCTGGATTCGTTACAAATCAACTGAAATATTGCAAGCCTTTTATTATTTTAATATTGTTGATTATGGTATACAGATTTAGAAAACTCAAATATCCTAACTCAAAATATTAGAATATTTTCTCAGACCAAGTAAAAAAAAAAAAGATTTATAACAGCAAAACAAAATCAAACATTTGAAAATGTCCATTAATGCACTCAGTACTTGGTTGGGAATCTTTTCTACGGATTACTGCATCAATGCGGCGTGGCATGGAGGCAATCAGCCTGTGGCATTGCTGAGGTGTTATGGATGCCCAGGATGCTTCAATAGCGGCCTTTAGCTCATTTGCATTGTTGGGTCTGGTGTCTTTCAGCTTCTTCTTCACAATACCCCGCAAATTATCTATGGGGTTCAGGTCAGGGGAATTGGCAGGCCAATCGAGGACATGCCATGGTCAGTACACCATTTACTGGTGGTTTTGGCACTGTGGGCATGTGCCAGATCATGCTGGAAAATGAAATCATCTCCACTGAGCTTTTCAGCAGACGGAAGCATGTAGTGCTCTAAAATCTCTTGGTACACAGCTGCATTTACTCTGGACTTGATGAAACACAGTTGACCAACACCAGCAGCTGACATGGCTCTCCAAACCATCGCTGACTGTGGGAACTTCACACTGGATTTCAAGCAACTTGGATTTTGCTCCTCTCCAGCCTTTCTCCAGACTCTGGCGCCTTGACTTCCAAATGAAATACAAAACTTGCTTTCATCTGAAAAGAGGACTTTGGACCACTCTGCAACTGTCCAGTGCTTCTTTTCCATAGCCCAAGTCAGACGCTTCAGAAGTGGCTTGACCATGAGAATACGGCTATTGTAGGCCATTTCCTGGACACGTCTGTGAACAGTGGCTTTTGATACCTGGACTTTAGCTTCAGTCCACTGTCTTTGAAGCTCCCCCAAATTCTGGAAGCGACTCTTCATCACAATGTCGTTAAGGCTGAGGTCATCTCTCTTGGTTGTGCAGTGTTTTCTGCCACATTTCCCCCTTCCAACAGACTCTTTGTGGATGTGCTTTGAAACTGCACTCTGTGAACAGCTTGCTCTTTGAGAAATTTCTTTTTGTGTCTTACCCTCCTGATGGAGGACGTCAATGATGGTCCTCTGGACAGCAGTCAGATCAGCAGTCTTCCCCATACTTGTGATTTAGTTTACTGAACCAAGCTGTCTGTTTTTCAAAGCTCAGGAAACCCTTGCAGGTATTTCGAGTTAATTAGACGATTCAAGTGATTAATTGAATACCCTACTACTTTACTTTTTCATGATATTCTAATATTTTGAGATAGGATATTTGAATTTTCTTAAGCTGTATGCCATAATCAGCAATATTAAAATAATAAAAGGCCTGCAGTATTTCAGTTGATTTGTAACGAATACAGAATGTATGACATTTTGGGGTTTTTAATTGCATTACAAAAAATACAGAACTTTATCACAATATTCTAATTTTCTGAGACAGTCCTGTATATCATCTCCGTCACTATCTTGCATATGTTCAAAAGTCCGACATTTGAGTAAGATTTGGACCACCGTCCATTGTAACACCTGCCAGTCCGTCCGATTTCAGTCCCAGTGTGTCCATGTATGACGTTATCCCACGGAAAAATATAACTGCTCTGTGTCGTGGGCATCACAGCTTTCGTCCAAAGACAAGAAGAAAAAGTCAAAATGTGTTACTTTGTGTTGCAGCTGAAGCTGCAGATTCCCCGCAATGTTCTCAATTCTTCTTCAGGGCATAGTCCATCAAGCACTTTTTGACAAACTCCCCCTCTGAGAACGGCTAACTGTATTTAGCAATTTTGTACGATATTACAAAGCTGGTCGAGGTTGCTGCATCCCTGGATGTGTGAAGCTTGGTAAAAAAAAAAAAAAAAAAAAAGCCTTGCTGCTTTCGCAGTTTAGCAAAGCTTCCGATGTCCGTGCCCTTTCAGCATCATTCAAGTTTCTCGTGTTTCGCCTCGTAATGCCGATTCAAATTGTAGTCCTTAAACACGGCGACCTGCTCCCCGCAAACTAAATACAGCTTTACCTTTGACAACCGTAAATAAATACTTAGCTGTCCATTATTTGTTGAAAACTCTGCATTCAGCATCTAGCATTCTATTTTAAGCACGAGCAGACATTTTTTTCTGGGCTAAAGTCATGTGTCTTGTGACAACGATCCAATCATGTGCACGTCTTGCTATGTCATTATATGAAATGAGACAACTTCAAAATAAAAGCAAAGCAGCTTTGGTCCATTCATGAAAATTTATGAAATTAGAAAATATTTTTGGGACATTTTTAATTAACCCTTAAATGTATGTGGCACGGGACAAGCAATGTCCAGGTCTTCATATGGTGTGGTTTGACTTTTACCTTGCGCACAGGATCCTCATGCGGGGCGCATACAGGCCGCTTAAAGGGTTTTAACTAGTGCTGTCAAGCAATTAAAATATTTAAAAGCTATTCATCAAATGTTTTGTTGTTAAACCATAGCTAATGGCACATTGTATTTTTTGTAAAAAAAAAAATAAAAAATAAAAAATTGCAAATGATACCCTGACACATGAATATAGATACACTGATGCATGTGGAAGAGCATTGATTTTCTTATGCAGACGCATTTTTTATTGAATTTAATTTAATTCATAAAAAGTCACACAAACAGCCCCTCAACAGTCCATTCTAAGAATTAAAAAAAATGGGCAATATAAAAAATAATACATGCATATAAAATTCAAACAAGGACTCCGCCTATAGTGCAACTAACCATTTTTAAAGTTTGTTTTGACCTTAGCGGCCATATAACTTAATTCACCATATTAACCCTGTAAAAATGAACATTCCATTTGACGTGACGCCTTTATTTCTAAAAATGGATGAAATCTCTGCAGACTATTGCCTAGTGTGGTGTACTAGATGTTTATTTTCGGTCTCGCAAGATCTGATGAAGTGTAGTTTTTCTGCGGTAACAGTACATGAAAAGAATACAAATTATATTAGGCCAAGCAACATCCATCCATCCATCCATTTTCTGAACCGCTTAGTCCCCACGGGGGTCGCGGGCGTGCTGGAGCCTATCCCAGCCGTCATCGGGCAGTAGGCGGGGGACACCCTGAACTGGTTGCCAGCCAATCGCAGGGCACACAGAGATAGACAATCAATCGCACTCACACTCACGCCTAGGGACAATTTGGAGTCTTCAATCGGCCTACCAAGCATGTTTTTGGAATGTGGGAGGAAACCGGAGTGCCCGGAGAAAACCCACGCGGGCCCGGGGAGAACATGCAAACTCCACACAGGGAGGTGGAATCGAACCCGCACCCTCCTAACTGTGAGGCGGACGTGCTACCCAGTGCGCCACCGAGCCGCCAAGCAACAGTACATGAAAAGAATACAAATTATATTAGGCCAAAATGAGTCTTAATCCCGTGATTAAAAAATTTATGAATTTAAAAGAGGGTTGAAATTAATCGTGGTAATAACTCAATTAACTGACTAGTTTTAACCCCTATTTACTAATATGGATATTTTTTAATGTATTTGGCATGTTCATTAATTTTATAATTTAAATATCAAAATTATATATGAAATGTAAAATGAAGAGAAAATGAAGTTAAGGTTATGTTTGTATTTAATTATTTTTTACAATCTTTCTCCATTTCTGGCTTTAAATTCTATGATTTACCCAAGTTTGCATATTTCGCTCTCTGTTCTATGATTAAAATGTTTTCAACTCCTGGTGTTTTTAAAAGCGCTTCTCAGACGTTAACGCTATGTTGCAGATCTTCAAGAATGGCGAGAACACAATACTCCCCCACCCCACCCACACACTACCACCACCATCACCACCACGAAAACTTAGTTATACGTATGTGGTTGGATGCAATCAAGAGAAAACCTCACATTGGCGACTTGAAGATCAACGTAAGTCGGCGGACTGGAGAAACTCACCTATAACGGCATTTGAGTGCAGAAAGACGAGTATTAGCAGCACCGGAGGTGCTGTTGTCCTTTTTGTCCTCAGCATTTTGTGTTAAATTCCACGCGGTTCAAGTAATCCGGTTGAAAATGTGTACTTTGTTCTTGGAGGTGTTATAGGTAGTGTATTCAATACTCAACTGACACCTTTCGGTGACGCTTGTGTGACTCGAACAATTTGAATGTGCAATCCATTCACTATCGACATTGAATACAAATAGACCCCGCCTTGAGCTCATTGACATGTTGCTGTGATACGTAAGCGCGTCCGCCACGTTTAATGTGGTACATATATATACTGTATATATGTACATCTGTGTGTCGCGCCACTGAGATAGATAGATAGATAGATAGATAGATAGATAGATAGATAGATAGATAGATAGATAGATAGATAGATAGATAGATAGATAGATAGATAGATAGATAGATAGATAGATAGATAGATAGATAGATAGACATACATACAAACACACACACACATACACACACACACTCGCACACACACACACACACACACATACATACATATTCACCACAGGAATGGAGTGTTATGCCAAATTGAACTTCACAATATCTATCAGCTACACAGTCAGCAAAGTTTTATTCACCAAATAACGTTACAATAACAATAATGGTCAAATACTACCTTAAAACATACCATGTCCTAAACTCTTTTGACTTCAAGTATAAAATAATTTCTATTTGCTACAACTAAAATGCAACTGAGGCATATTTACTCATGGTGCCATGATCCACATTGGATATGGCTGCGTTAACATACGTTTCTCCGCCCTCACGGGTCTATTTATCTCTGACCTAACACTTACCTGACTTACCCAGCCCCACTGAGGCATGCCCATAAAAGACGACAATAAATCACTGCAGCAGCATGCAATGTCCAGTCGAGGGTATCGACTCTGAGTTTTTTTTCAAACTGATAACCTCACACATGGATTAACAAAGGTCTGAATAGTAATCCACCATGTCACAAATAGAAATATAGTGGTAAAAAATCCCCAAACTAGTGTTGGCTCGTGAGTGAACGATTCGTTCAAAAAGAACGAAGCTTTTCAGTGAACGAGAGTGAACGAATCACTTCCTAAAACGATTCGTTCTTTTATCCTTTCATATAACTTCAACCAGTAGGTGTCAGTAATGCCCATTGAAGCTGGTGCCACCTCGCCGTAAAACAAAACGAAGAAGAAAATGATGTAACTTCCCGTTCACGAACCAGTCGTGAATTGCATTTCCCGTTCACCAACGAACGAATCTGTGAGTGAACAAATCACTCACTGAGTGAATCACTCGCTGAGTGATTCGCATTTCCAGTTCACCGCGAGAACGGATCAGTGAGGGAACAAATCCTGGCTTTCCCGTTCGCGAACGAGTCAATGAGTGAACTGCCTTCCTGTGCATCAACGGATCAGTCAGTGGACGTGTTGCGTCTCCTGGCGTGAACTATGTAAGCCAGAATGTAGATTTACGATTCACTTATAGTAGGTTTTAAATAACGTGTATGCATATATATGCCTAAATATTGTTATCCAATATATCGACTGCAGTTTCACATTAGATTGCTGGTTTGAGATGTACTTTAATTATTATTATTATTATTATTATTATTATTATTATTATTATTATTATTATTATTATTATTATTATTATTATTTTAATAAACATTTAAGTTATAACTTGTCTGATGTTTTATTCCTTGTTTTTATATTCGCCAATCAAAACATAAAAATCCGACATTTGGTTAACTGCTTTATATGACAATATGTATGTGTTTTACGTTGTTATATGATTTGGTGTCCCCAAAATTAACAAATGTCGGTGTAACGTTTTTTTTCAACCTTTTATTCAAACACAAACACATTCGATATAATAACACCATCAACTACAAGCCAACAAATACAAAATTAAAACATCAATATCGGCATAAAGTGTGTCGGCTGGCAATGGTATAGCGGCAATGCTGTCTGTCACTCACTCGTGAATCTTCGCGAACGACCAATCAGCAGCGCCAGCGAGCGATAGATGGAGGAGGGACTTTACGAGTCAGTGACGTAATTTCCCGTTCATGAACGAGTCAGTGACGCAATTTCCCGTTCACGACCGGGTGAGAGACCGTTGCAAACGGATCAGTGTGTAAGTGTTGTATTATAGAAAGAAATGTGTTAATTACCCGAGCCAATTAGTATTATATATATATATATATATATAAAAAAAAAACTTTTCCTCACCCCCCGTGGGTGGTCTCTTTTTCCCTTCAAGCTCGGGTCCTCTACCAGAGGCCTGGGAGCTTGAGGGTTCTACGCAGTATCTTTGCTGTTCCTAGTACTGCACTTTTCTGGACTGAGATGTCAGATGTTTTTCCTGGGATCTGTTTCAGCCACTCCTCCAGTTTGGGGGTTACTACCCCTAGTGCTCCAATGACCACAGGTACCACTGAAGTCTTAACTCTCCAGGTCTTCTCCAGCTCTTCTCCAAATGGGCGAGATGCGAGAATATATATATATATATATATATATATATATATATATATATATTGGGGGGGGGGGGGTGTATTGTTTGATGTGCGTGTGACAACAACTATGCAATGGGCCAGACATGCTGAAAAAGTGATCAAAAAAGGCAAAGGTTCTGATGTATTTCATTTAGATAATGATGATGAACTAGATGAAGATACAACAGTCTTCTTCCAAGGGTCCCAGCAAGGCAGAGGAGGAGGTAGAGGCCAACAAGGTCGCAGGCCGCCATGTAATTCAAAACCCCCACGAGATTCAGACAACTGTTGGAACTGTGGGAAACGAGGACACTTTGCAAGAGTGTGTCGTTCTGCAAAACAATATCAATCAAAGGGTGCAGGAAGGGGCAGAGGAAAGGCCAAATTCTCAGCATGACTAGATTCCCCCCCTTTGACCTCTGATGCTCCTATAGAGGAAGAAATAGTAGATGTCCATACAGCATGGGACATTCTGAGTGCATTAAAAGAAAAAACATATGTTACTCTAAACATTGGAGGCAGTGATGTCGAGTTTTTGTGTGATACCGGGGCTTGTAAAACCGTGATAAAAACTAAAGTCCCAAATCTAAAGGCCTCCCAAAATACTATTTGGGTGAAATCTGCTGATGGGCAGGTACACAAGGAAAGTATCTCTAATCCAGTTGAAGTGAGAGATAAGGAAACTGGAAGCATGGCTTCAGTTTCGATTGTCCTATCCCCAAAATGTCCCATAAACCTGTTGGGACGAGATCTGATGACTCGGTTGGGAATTGCAATAATTCCAGTAAAGGATGGCATGTGAGCATGTAGAGTGAAAGATGTGGACTCATATGCTGCACAAGCAGGTGAACAGATTTGCTGCTCCTATGCCATCCCTCCTGAACGAAATCCTAAACTCCCAAGCAGATTGCTGAGTGAAGCTCGAAAACAATTGTCCCAACCTGAATCAGAAATGACTTGTACTGAATTACATGTCACCATGAATATTCTCACTGATCCACAAGATGACTATATTGGAAGTTTTCTCAGTGACACAGAAGTAACTTTAACAATCACTGCTCTGTACACTGATCGCAGGTCATTTGCAGCTGCCGCTGTGCTCTTGCCCGCTCCTCAGAAAGACAGATACAAATTGTCGGCTGTACCCCACATCTCATTGTTTAAACCTCACAGTATAACGTGGGCAGATGTGAGTTCCCGAATTAAACTTGCTGGATCTGAGACTGATTATGAGGACAAAGGTGATGGGTGGAGCTACAGTACCAGTTGTGACGTGTGGAAGCAAACAGTGTGTGAAGTAGCTGTAGGCAGAGCAGGCGCTTGTGCGCTTCCCTGACTAGTTGACATTTGTTTGAATGAAAAGGAGGAGGGGGAATTGGCTGGGCTTCCTGAAAAACTGTGGACCAAGGGCCCATCTGATGTAGGACTTTTAAAATCCATTTCCCCAGTACAGATCAAACCAAGATCAGAGTGGCGTCCAAGAGTTAAACAATATCCTTTAAAACAGGAGGCAATGAACGGGATTGCCCCTGTTATAAATGATCTTTTGACAGGAGGAATCATTAGGGAGTGCTCGGATTCTCCTTGCAACACTCCCATTTTTCCAGTCCAAAAGGCCGACAAAATTAATTGGCGAATGATACAAGATTTACGAGCAGTGAATGATGCAGTGCAAACAAGAGCACCCAATGTGCCTGACCCACACACACTTCTGAACACTTTGAAACCTAATCAGAAGTTTTTCACAGTAATTGATCTCAGCAATGCATTTTTCTCAGTGCCAATTCACCCAGACTCACAGTTTTGGTTCGCTTTTACCTTTAAAGGACAAAGCTATACATACACCAGATTGCCACAAGGATTTGCTGATAGTCCAACTATTTTCGTTCAAGCTATCATGGCCTGTTTGGCTGATTTTCAGATGTCAAACAAAATCCAACTTCTAGTTTATGTAGATGATCTCCTGGTAGCCTCTGAAACTGAAGCTGCTTGCAAGGCAGACTCCTTAGCATTGTTACACTATCTCTGCAAAACAGGGAATAAAGTGAGCAAAAATAAGTTTCAATGGGTCAGACAGGAAGTGAACTATTTAGGTCACACTTTGTCGGCTTCTGGAAGACAGATACAAAGAACCAGAAAGCAGATTATTTCAGATACACCGAAACCTGAAACAAAAAAACAAATGATGTCATTTTGGGGGCTCTGCAATTACTGCAGAGCATGGATCCCAGATTATGCGGAAAAAACACAACCGCTGCTGGATATTGTGCATGGAGTTCCCATGACAATGACAGAAAAAATCATGTGGACACCAGTAGCGGATGATGCTTTTGTAGTGCTGAAACAGGCTCTGATAGAAACCACAACTCTTATCTTGCCAGACTACAATAAAACCTTTGTGCAAACAGCAGACTGCAGGAATGGTTTTATGACCTCAGTGTTGCTGCAGAGTCATGGTAGCAAACTAAGACCAATTGCATTTTATTAAAAAAAACTGGATCCAGTGGCTCTGTCTTTGCCAGACTGTGTCCAAGCAGTATGCGCGGCGGCGCTTGCAGTGAGACAATCTGCAGATGTGGTGCTCTTTCACAAAATGGAGCTGCTGGTTCCACATGCTGTAGATGTGTTGCTGCTGCAAAGCAAAATGAACTTTTTGTCACCAGCCAGACATCTGTCCTACACTGCTATACTTCTGTCACAACCACGCATCGTGATAAAGAGGTGCACAATCCTTAACCCAGCAACGTTGATCCCGTTGCCAGGGGATGGAACACCACGTAACTGTTTGGATGCTACAGAACATCTACAGCTGCCCAGAGAAGATTTAAGTGACACGCCACTTGACAAGGGGGGAAAGTGGTTTGTGGATGGATCATGTTCAAAGGATCCTAAAGGAAACAATCAAAGTGGTTATGCAATTGTGAAATTGCCAAACCAGATTGTTGAAGCAGAGAAGCTTCCATACACCAGGTCAGCACAGGCTGCTGAGCTGATTGCTCTAACAAGAGCTTGTCAATTAGTGGAAGATAAGGAAGTCACTGTATACACAGACAGTCAGTATGCGTTTTCTACTCTGTTCTATTTTGCGAAACAATGGGAGCGCAGGGGGATGACAACATCAACCGGTAAGCCGGTTACCCATGCCTCCTTGTTAAAAGACTTGTTGCAGGCCATTCTTTTACCTGCTAAACTAGCTGTGTGTAAATGTGCTGCTCACACCACTGGCAGAGATGAAGTCTCAAATGGAAACAGATTAGCAGACAAAATTGCAAAAGAAGCAGCTGCAGGGAGACATGGCCATGGAATTTTTTTAATGGGTTCAGAGGACACGCAACTCATAGATAAGACTGTACTGACAGATATGCAGGGCAATGCTCCAAAGGTGGAAAAACGAATGTGGACGACAAAAGGTGCAATAGTGGATACAGATAATATCCACCGCATCAATGACAAACCTGTTTTACCAAAATCACTTTTTAAGGCAGCAGCTCTTGCGACACATGGGCCTTGCCAACTCATGGCATCCCCCAAACCATTTACAGTGACAATGGTCCACACTTTGTGAACCAAGTTGTGCAGAACATGGCTGTACACCTTGGAATAACGTTAAAAAAACACTGTGCTTGGCATCTTTCGAGCGCAGGCCTGGTTGAACGGGCAAACTTTACTATCAAAAGCAGGTTGAAAAAATGCATGGAAACAACAGGCAGACCTTGGCCAGAGTGCCTCGACTCTATATGAGAATTACTCCCACTTCCGAAGGACTAACACCTTTTGAAATCATACATGGGAGACCATACAGACTACCAGTGTTCCCTGCAGATTTGCAAAAAGCAGACGAAGAACAGACCATGGCAGATTATCTAATCAGGACGCTCAAACTGAAAGATGTGTCCAATGCAAATTTACTGCCGCCTGATCTCTCCCCCTCACAGGTGGACAACCCCATCAATCCAGGAGACTGGGTCTACATGAAGGTCATCAAAGGAAAGAACTGGGCCAGCCCGCGGTGGGAGGGACCGTTTCAAGTTTTGCTTGCTACTCCCACGGCGGTTAAGATTTCTCAACGGCCCAGTTGGATTCACCTCAGCCACTGCAAGTTGCAGAGAGTGCTGGACCCCTAATTCGGAGTGGTGGGGAAGGCTAACTACAAAGGAGCCCCATCGTTTAGGGTGAGGCGTCTCAATGTTGGTGAAGAATTCATCGATCCCCACTCCGCTAGGCGAGGGGATGTCCCGGTGTCTCTGCCATCCTAGTAGCAACGGGGCTCCATATGCCAGATGGATCCTCTGCTGCGTTGTGGTTGGAGCGTGCTATGGTCTATTGACTCATCTGAACAGACCAAATGACAATGTTGCCCGTGGAAAACGATGGTCGCATGATGAGAACTTTGAGGACTGGTCATGGGACCCCAGAAACCCATACGAAACCAACGCTTGGTACCGGTATGTCAAGTTCACTGTGAGAGCTCACACACAGGAGGGGTGTTATGTGTGTTCGAAACTCCCCCCTTCCTCCACGCAAGTTCGCTTGGAGGCCAGAGCAATGAATGTCACTGAAGCAAAATGTATGGCATCCATGGGAGGAGTTGGATATCAGCACCGTGCTGTCACAGTCAGTGATACCGACCCTTACCGCCCTGGACTTGCTGACGGTGCCTGTGATCAGCTATTCTGGACAAATCTCAATGTGACTGTTAGAGGACGAACAATACCACAAGTGGCCTACACAGAGAGACCAGCTGGAGTGAATTACACATGTTACATCCAAGGTAACAGGACCCACGTCTGCATTAACGACGACTGCTCTCCAGGAGGAAACTGGATGGGAGCTTTGGACATCACCGATGAGTGTCAAGATAAGAGAGCCATTTCAGGTGGTGAGGGCTCTCCAACCAACATGGCTACACCATCGAACGGAACATACTTCATACAGAATGGCTGGTGGCTATGTGGTCACAAGGTTTATCCGATGCTGCCCGCCAACTGGACAGGAGTGTGTCCACCAGTGTGGGTGATGGACCACACCTACAGGATACGACATCATCAGCTGACAGAAGCACACAACTCTTCTGGACGTCGACGCAGGGCAGTTGCAACCTTCGACCCTCATGACCCTGTCTGGGGTGCAAACGTTCCAGACGACCATAAAGTATGGTCCGTCGGAGACAAAGTTGTCCTTGCGCTCTTTCCTCAGATTAGGGTTGGGAAACTATCGCTCTTCATCGAGACACTGAACTATCGTTTTCAATCCTTTGTGAATCTCTCACTGCAAATCAACGATGGACAAAATAGAGAGATTCAGGCTATTAGACTGATGGTCTTGCAAAACAGGATGGTTCTGGACTTGTTGACGGCAGCACAAGGTGGTGTGTGCCACATCATTGGGACTTCCTGTTGCACATACATACCAGGAGAAAATGACACCCACATCGACGACGCCATGAATTCACTGAAGAACTTACAGCAGGCCATGTCTAATGACAAGGTCCCACATCAGTTTGATTTCTTTTCGTGGCTATTCTCTGGCAGCTGGTGGCAACTGCTTTTGAAATTGCTGTCTCCTGTGCTTGTTGTGCTGGTGGTGTTGTGCTTGTTTACGTCCTGCGTTATCCCATGTTTGAAGTCGGCTGTGTCGAAGTTTGTTTCCTCTACTGTAGCCCAAGTTCATATACAACTTCTTAGAGATGACGGATGTGATGACGATAATGACACGTGGATTGCGTAGATGCTGTTCTGTTGAGCATGTTTTACAGAAACTTGATGATTTGACCATCGAAAATGCTTCGCAAGTGATGGATACAATGATGTACTGTTTCTGTGTTTTTGTTTTTAATTGATAGCATTCTGGTCGTCTTAGGCAAAGGGACCGTGTAAGAAGTTTCCTGCTAATAACATCTGGCCGGCAGGTTTTTCGCTTACACAATAAGTTTGATCTTGGGGTATCAAGGTAATGCCTCATCTTCACTGGAAAGTGTTGCTATCATTGTTTGTTGTTTTTTATTTTTACTATTCTTCTTTCTTCATTATACATATATATATGTGTGTTTTTTTTTTACTTGTCTTTGTTGTTTGCGGTGGCATAATCATATGATAAAACAGGAGGGAGATGTTAGGGTTTTTCAAATTATCCTTATCGTATGATTATGTTGGAATGCAACCGGTAATAAATAACCTACCTTGTCTCATCCTACACAAGGTCGTAAAACATCCCCTGATATGTTTTGACTAGAGCACAAGGGCTTCCTATTCAGTCTACTCTTACCCCCACTCTTTCTCTTAATAAATGTCCTTGCAGTTGGGAGAGCCAGACTTCATTTCTGGAGCGAGTGAACTCTCCACCTGCAGGTGTCTAAAAGAACTTGCCTGTCTCCCGTGTGGTTCTAAATAAGTTGGAGTGAGCAAATCTCTAACAAAAACAGTGAAATTGTTTCTTTGAGAGGCTTTCATGACTCCATACAGGATACTGGAGTACAACACACACTCATAACATTATTTTCTGCCTAAATACTATATGTACACTGTACTGTATACATGTCATGATCGGGAATGGACCAGGGTTTATTGAAGGGAAGGGGGCAAACAAAGACACAGCCGGGACAGAGACTCACGGATAGCAGACAAACAGAAGTCCACTCGGACACGGAACAGAATCTGACCGTGAGCCTCCACACAAGACCGGGGGGAAAATGGACGAGCAGGACAGGAACTCTAGGCATAGACACAGACGGGAGACAACAGTAGACACCAACAAGGAGGAACACACGGGCAGGGTTTAAATACATGAGACAAAACACAAACTCCAGCCGAATCGGCCTCAACAGATGACTTAAAGGCCATATCATAAAAATGTGTCTTTAAACATGTCTTAAATGTTTCTAATGAGGTAGCAGTTTTAATGTCCATTGGTAGAGCATTCCAAAGCTCTGGAGGAGGAATCTATCCGGATAGAAAATGCTCTAGACCAGGCATGTCCAAAGTCCGGCCTGCGGGCCAAATCCAACCCCCAGTCAGATTTCATACGGCCACTACAGGTTAATTAAAGGCCATATCATGAAAATGTGTCTTTAAACGTGTCTTAAATGTTTCTAATAGGGTAGCAGTTCTAATATCCATTGGTAGGGCATTCCAAAGCTCTCGAGCCCGGATAGAAAATGCTCTAGACCAGGCATGAAACTTGAAACTATAATTCCTCCTTTTACCAAAAGGTAGCAGCACCACTTTAATAATATCAGTCTGCATCCGTTCTGCGAACCCGTCTCCACTCAGTTCTGCCATGCTAACTGCAAAGAAAACGAAGAAAGTTAACATTGAGGGATGTCGCTTTCAAGAGAGATGGGGATTACAATACTTCTTCACTGAAAATCAAGGCAATTGTGTTTGTCTAATTTGTAAAGAGACGGTTGCCTTGTTTAAGGATTTCAACCTGAAGAGACACTACCAGACTAAACATGCTAACACATGTGACAAGCTAACAAGGAGTGACCGTACTGATAAAGTGAAGCAGCGCCAAGCTGAACTGGCATCACAAAAGCGATTCTTCACGCGAGGCTGCGAGTCAAAAGTAAATATTACTAAAGCAAGCTATGAAGTGGCCATGTTAATACTGTTGATGTTATGAACATGTAGACGTGACACAAACTATTACTTTCTGAAAGATATTGTAAATGAGAAGAGCAAAATTCACTTGTTTTAAGTTTTAATAATAACAGAGAACTTTGCATTACTTATAACTCCTGTTTAAAATGTTCATGAGCCATAAATGTTTCATGAGCCAAAAATAATTTTAAACATGTAAAGGTATTTCATACAGTGTTCATACAGTGTTCACACATTTAATTTTATCTGACTCTTCAGATATGAATGAAAGGCATAATTTGTGCTTTTAGAGTTGTTCACATCTGCCTGAGTGGCATATATTTGGTTATTTTGTCATTTGAAGAATAAAGACAATTGTGACAATGAAAATGGTTTTATAACGGTGTGTATTTGCATGACATTTTTGTAGTTAAAAAATGTCTGAAAAAACTATTGGCCCCCGGGCCCCATGACTATGATTATCAAATCTGGCCCTCTTTGCAAAAAGTTTGGACACCCCTGCAATAAAGCAACAAAGTGCGTTGAGAAAACAGTCAGGTGAGATCATCCAAAACTTCAATATAAATTGCTCTTGAGCACATACATTTGAATAAGAGTCCATATTGCTTTACTTCCTTCCTCCCTTCTTTTACACAAAATGGTCCAAAACAATCTATACCGCTGTGAGTGAATGGAGGGGTAGCTTCCAGTCTTTCAGACGGCATATCCCCCATCTTTTGTTCTTGGTTGTATTTCCTGTACCTTCTACATTTGACGCATTTGTATATGAATGATGACACTTCATTACTGCAGCCAATTATCCATATACCATTAGCACGAATTTCATTGACTGTCATTCCTCAATACAGGTTGGAGGTCGACCTTCTGACCGCGTGGTGCAGGGACAACAACCTCCTGCTGAACGTCAGCAAGACCAAGGAGATTGTTGTTGACTTCCGGAATGGTCACACCCAAACCCTGCCACTGAGACATCGACGGTGATGTGGTGGAGAGAGTGAGCAGCACCAGATTCCTGGGGGTGCACATCAGTGAAGACCTCTCCTGGACCACCAACACTGCATCACTGGCGAAGAAAGCCTGTACTTCCTGCAGAAACTCAGGCGTGCAAGTGCTCCACCAGCCATCATGACCACATTCTACCGAGGCACCATTGAGAGCATCCTCTCCAGCTGTATCGCTGTGTGGGGTCGAAGCTGCACTGAATACAACAGGAAGGCCCTGCAGCGCATAGTGAACACAGCTGGAAGGATAATTAGTGCTTCATTCCCCCCTGAAGGACATTTACACCTCCCACCTCACCCGCAAGGTGACCACAATTGTGAGTGATGTGAGTCACCCCGCTCACACTTTGTTTGATCTACTGCCCTCTGGGAAGAGGTACAGAAGCCTGCGCTCCCGCACCACCAGACTCACTAACAGCTTCATACTCCAGGCTGTTAGGATCCTGATCTCTCTCCCACCTCCACCCACGGCTGCTTAACGTCCTGGCCTTTTGGGCCCCGATGGCTGCTTTGCACTACTCCACTTGCACTACTCCACTTGTACTTTTGCGCTATTATACTGACTGTCTGCTGTATGCACAAATGCACCATTTCAACCAAATTGCTCTTATTTATTCATTGTATGTGCCTGCTTATTTTTACTCTTTGTATTGTTTACTTGAATGTTTTGTCTGTGGACCAATTGGGTGTAATATGTTTTGTCTCCACCATGGGATAGTAGGAAACACAACTTTGATCTCTTTGTATGTCTTGAAATGTGAAGTAATTCACAACAAAGCAGACTTTGACTTTGACTTTAGCAGGAGCGACTCTTGCTTTTCCCATTACAAGGGTGCAGTGCACTTCTCCAGACGTTGTCATTGTTCTTAGGTAAGAACACATGCCATAACCGGATACACTGGCATCTGAAAAGCTGTGTAACTCATACCGTTGCACTTCAAGATTCAAGAATTTTTATTGGCCATGTTTGAGCATGCCAAACAAGGAATTTGACTTCAGTACATCTCAGCCTCTGTTCAACATTTAGGTGACTAACAACACTCAGGACATGTGTGAAAATTGACAAATATTCACTTGGTTGAATGTTGATGGGACCTAACAACGCGATATTTTGATATCAGCCAGGTTCTGAAAGTCTTTAAGCCAACACCTGCCGCTGACCATCGACGGTGCAGTGGTGGAGAGGGTGAGCAGCACCAGATTCCTGGGGGTGCACATCAGTGAGGACCTCTCCTGGTCCGCCAACACCGCGTCACTGGCGAAGAAAGCTCAACGTCGCCTGTACTTCCTGCGGAAACTCAGGCGAGCAAGTGCTCCTCCGGCCGTCACGACTACATTCTACCGTGGCACCATTGAGAGCGTCCTCTCCAGTGTCTGGGGTGGTAGCTGCACTGAATACAACATGAAGGCCCTGCAGCGCATAGTGAACACGGCTGGTAAGATTATTGGTGCTTCACTCCCCTCCCTGAAGGGCATTTACACCTCCCACCTCACCCACAAGGTGACCACAATTGTGAGTGATGTGAGTCACCCCGCTCACACTTTGTTTGATCTCCTGCCCTCTGGGAAGAGGTACAGAAGCCTGCGCTCACGCACCGCCAGACTCACCAACAGCTTCATTCTCCAGGCTGTTAGGATCCTGAACTCTGTACTTGTACTTATTTATTGTGTTATTTGTTTATTTATTATTTATTCGTCACGCTTATTTATTCATTGTTTGTGCCTTCTTATTTTATTTTCTTGTGTTGTTTACTTGTATGTACATTGTGAACTATGTCTTGTCACCATGGGATAGTGGGAACGTAATTTCCATCTCTTTGTGTGTCTTGGTATGTGAAGAAATTGACAATAAAGCAGACTTTGACTTTGACTTTCCTGTGTCACAAAGTTCTCTAGCTTCTTTTACAAGCTGAATAGCCACCTGTTCCGAGTCCACACTTAGTAGACCGTCATCAACATAGAGGTCACATTGAATAAATTTCACAGTGGCTTGACTGAGCTTATTTTCTGCTTGGGCACATATGCTTTAATTCGAAGTTTGCTCAACCAGGAGAAGACGCTGCTCCAAACAAGTGGACTCTCATGCGAAACACTGATGGTTGCTTATCCAGGTTATCATTCTCAAACCATAAGAATCTGAAATAATCTTGGTCTTGAAGAGCAACATGAAATTGATGAAACATGCGCTCAATGTCACACATGACGGCCACATGTCTTTCCCTGAAGCGACACAGAACTCCGATGAGGGTATTTGTGAGATCTGGTCCTGACAGGAGATGTTCGTTCAGAGATGTATTTTGAAACTTTGCTGAGGCATCGAAGACAACACGTATCTTATTAAGCTTCTGGGGATGGTAGAGACCATGTACGTACTGTCATTGTTTTCCAGGTTATCTTTATCGTATGATTATGTTGGATTGCAACCTGTAATAAATAACCTAGCTAGATTAGTTTTATGCTTATGTTGGAATGCAACCTGTGATAAATAACCTAGCTTGTCCCATCCTACACAAAGTCGTAAAACACCCCTTGCTATGTTTTGACTAGAAGTCAAGGGCTTTCTCTATTCAGTCCACTCTTACCCCCACCCTGTTTCTCTTCATAAAAATGCTCTTGCAGGAGCCGAGAGTCAGACCTCCATTCGGTCATTGCTGTATGCACAGCGACGAATGAACTCTCCACCTGCAGGTGTCTAAAAGGACTTACTTGTCTCCCGTGTGGTTCTTGCAAAATAAGTTGGAGTGAGCACAACTCTAACATGTACCATACTGGATGGTTGTTTAGCTCAGCTTCTGGCACTTTCTCAGCATCACCTCTGTCTGATATCTTGCATGATTGCTACGTAATCCTTAAAGTATTGTTCATCTTTCTTGAGGCGTCTCTCCAGACACTTCAATCGGTGTTCGACGCAAATTTGATTATTTGGCAATTCAGGTCTTTCTTTCTTAAATGGTAGTGGCATTTCCAAGTGACCATCTTGCTTTCGTTTGATGCCGTCTTTTACTTTTGCCAGAAACAAAATGTATTTTTGCGACATTGGGTCTTCTTCAACACTTCTTTCAACAAAGTCCATCTCTAACACGTTGACTATTTCAGCAGGAAATCCTTGACTTTCTTCCTGTATACAAAGTGTACTTCAGATCTGAGCTCGTGACTTGTATCAATAGGAGGCATGACTTGTTTAACCATAAAGCGATGACTTATTCCTAGTTCGTCTTCATGTGCACTTTCAATATCTCTATAGCCAATGATAGTCCTACCAAGCAGGAATTTCTGTGCAAATGGCTGGTCTCTGTCATCACTGATGACCTCTAGAGGTAGTAAAGCTTGAGGACAATTATATCCTATCAGCAATCCTACCTCACAGTCAAGCTTGGGTGCCATCTCCCTTGCAAGATGTTTCAGATGGGACCAATTTTCTGGAGTCTTACTTGTAGGAATATGTGATCTATTTGCAGAAATATAGTCTTGGATATAAGTTGTTGGAAATTTGATTCTTGTTTTGGAGTTTATCCCTCTTACTTGTAGGTCTTTCAACTTGTGACTTGACACGATCTTTGTTTTGGAAGTCATCGTGGAGATCTTGACTTTGACTGGCTCACACTTTGTATTTAACGTCTTAGCTGTGCCATTTAAGATGAATGTAGTCTCACTTTGGGTGTCCAGCAAGGCATACACAAGTTTTTCTTTCTTTGGTTCATCCACTGTTGATACATAGACCGGAATTACTGAAGAAGTACATCCTTGTGACTTTTGTTGCACTATTCTGTTTGAGGTAACTTGTGTGGATTTTTGTTCTTGTGTTTCCGACACCTTTTCTGTTTCTTGTTTTGTATGTGGTCTGTCTTGAATATCCTTTAGTGTTTGTTCCTTGTTTCTTGTATCTCTGTCTTGATGGAGACAAGTTGGATGAGGCTTTTGGCATTTTTTACAAACACTCCTGGAAGTACAGTTTTTGGAATGGTGACCTGGCTTTAGACAGCCAATACTTCACAAATTTGACTCTTTCTTCCACTATCTTTGTGAAGATCCTTCGACATTTGTGAAGTGAGTGACCAGGTTTCTTACAAAAGAGACATATGACATTTGCCTCTTCATTGGCGCTTGTGCTGAATGTTTCAGCTTTCGGCATGTTGTTCCATCTTGGCTTGTGTTTGAGCTGATTCTTATCTGGTTCGATTAACTTCATTGCATGCAGTGAAGTAATTGAAATGCAAGCAATTCTTGCTTCTTTGTTCAGAAATTTGACAAAATAACTGAAATCCAGGAACATTTTATGTTCACCTTGGAACTCAGTCACTTTTATGTTCCAACGCGCACTTAGTCAATCAGGTAACTTTGCCGCTATTCTCTGATTTTCTATGCAGTCTTTCAACACTTGTAAGCCTTGAACATAGCTGATTCTACACTACTTAGGAAATCTGCAAACTCACGTAGATCTTTGCTGTTCTTGGTGCTGATTTTTGGCCATGACTGAAGGAGAGGGGGGGATGGGGGAAGAAAGGAGATGGACAGCTCGACAAGTAAGGGGTCAATTGCTGGTGGATGGTGGGTATTTTATTGTCAAAAAAGAACATCAGGGTGTTACAGTGGTCAACGGAGTGTGGGGGGAGGGAGTCAGAGGGACGGGTTGAATTGTTAATCACAATTGTTAATCACAGAGAACAACAACTGTTATCTGTAAAAACACAAATATTATATCTGTCAGAACAAGATGTTTATAGTTTACACAAACCAGCCAGAATAACTTTTCCTAGAAATAAAGTTTTTGTTCGAGGTCCTATGAGACAATTTCAAGCGGATTCGACACCACTGACTGGGACTTGTTTAAGCAGGCAGCCACCTACAACGATCGGACGGACATAGAGGAGTATACTGACTCTGTTTCCTCTTACATCACGAAGTGCATCGATGATGTGACTTGCTCGAAATCCGTCGTCACTCGCGCGAACTGGAAGCCGTGGCTGACGGGGGCTCTCCTCAGACTGTTGAGGGCCAGGGACAAGGCTTTCAGAGCGGAGGATGAGGCTGGCTTGAGGACAGCGAGGGCCGACCTGTCCCGAGGCATCAAAGAAGCGAAGAAGGCGTTCTCGTGCAAGGTCTCCACCCACTTCAAGGACAGCAAGGACGCACGTAGCCTTTGGCGGGGCATTCAGACCATCACGGACTACAAGCCCGCGCCGAGGAGCTGTGAGGGCGACGTCCGTCTGCTGAACGATCTGAACCGCTTCTTTGCTCGCTTCGACACCCAGAACAGCACTTGCCCGCTGAAGACCACTCCCCCCCACACGAGCAGCCCCTGCGCCTCTCTGCCGACGGTGTGAGGAGGGCGCTTGCCGCTATTGACACCCATAAGGCGGCGGGCCCTGACAACATCCCGGGTCGAGCACTGAAGGACTGCGCTGGGGAGCTGTCGGGTGTCTTCACGGACATCTTTAACGTTTCCCTGCAGCAGGCCATCGTCCCCTCGTGTTTCAAGGCTGCCACCATCGTTCCTGTGCCGAAGAAACCTGCACCGTCCTGCTTCAATGACTACCGCCCTGTGGCACTGACGCCCATCATCATGAAGTGCTTTGAGCGGCTGGTCATGGAGCACATCAAGTCCGTTCTCCCCCCCACCATTGACCCTTTCCAGTTTGCGTACCGTGCCAAGCGGTCCTCTGAGGATGCCATCTGCTCTGCCCTCCACTCGGCCCTCACCCACCTGGAGAGAAAGGACTCATATGTGAGGTTGCTGTTTGTGGACTTCAGCTCTGCCTTCAACACCATTGTGCCGCAGCGACTCATCTGCAAACTCGACGAGCTGGGCCTCAGTACCTCCCTCTGCAACTGGCTACAGGACTTCCTCTGTCAGAGGCCTCAGGTGGTGCGTGTTGGCGACAAAATCTCCGCCAGCATCACGCTGAGCACGGGGGCCCCCCAGGGCTGCGTGCTCAGTCCATTGCTCTTCACCCTGCTGACGCATGACTGCAATGCGACCTACAGCGACAAACGCATAGTGAAGTTTGCTGACGACACGACTCTGGTGGGTCTCATCACGAAGGGCGACAAGACTCGGTACAGGTCGGAAGTTGACCTTCTAACCACGTGGTGCAGGGACAACAACCTCCTGCTGAACGTCAATAAGACCAAGGAAATCATTGTTGACTTCCGGAAGGGTCACACAACACACCTGCCGTTGATCATCGATGGTGCTGTGGTGGAGAGGGTGAGCTGCACCAAGTTCCTGGGGGTGCACATCAGTGAGGACCTCTCCTGGTCCGCAAACACTTCGTCACTGGCAAAGAAAGCTCAGCGCTGCCTGTACTTCCTGCGGAAGCTCAGGCGTGCATGTGCTCCTCAGGCAGTCCTGTCTACATTCTACCGTGGCACCATTGAGAGCGTCCTCACCAGTTGCATCGCTGTCTGGGGTGGTAACTGCACTGAACAGAACTTGAAGGCCCTGCAGCGCATAGTGAATACGGCTGGTAAGATTATTGGTGCTTCGCTCCCCTCCCTGAAGGACATTTACACCTCCCATCTCGCCCGCAAGGCAACCTCGATTGCCAGAGATGTGAGTCACCCGGCTCACTCTTTGACCTTCTGCCCTCTGGGAAGAGGTACAGGAGCCTGCGCTCCCGCACCACCAGACTCGCCAACAGCTTCTTTCTCCAGGCTGTTAGGGCCCTGAACTCGCTACCCCCTTCTGCGTAGCGTGCGGCACTGTTGCGCTATTTTCGGGAATGTCTGCTGTACGCGCACTTGCTCCTTTTTTTTCTGCTCCTCTTATTTATTTATTTATTGTTGTGTTATTTATTCATTATCTATTCAGCACGCTTTTGTTATACTTGTTTACTTGTTTGTCTGTTGTGAGCCATGTCTTGTCACCGTGGGATAGGGGGGAACGAAATTTCGGTTTATTTGTGTGTCTTTGGCATGTGGAGAAATTGACAATAAAGCTGACTTTGACTTTGACTTTTGAGGGCGACGTCCGTCTGCTGAACGATCTAAACCACTTCTTTGCTCGCTTCGACGCCCAGAACAGCACTTGCCCGCTGAAGACCACTCCCCCCCACACGAGCAGCCCCTGCGCCTCTCTGCCGACGGAGTGAGGAGGGCGCTTGCCGCTACTGACACCCGTAAGGCGGCGGGCCCTGACAACATTCCGGGTCGAGCGCTGAAGGACTGCGCTGGGGAGCTGTCGGGTGTCTTCACGGACATCTTTAACGTTTCCCTGCAGCAGGCCATCGTCCCCTCGTGTTTCAAGGCTGCTACCATCGTTCCTGTGCCGAAGAAACCTGCACCGTCCTGCTTCAATGACTACCGCCCCGTGGCACTGACGCCCAACATCATGAAGTGCATTGAGCGGTTTGTCATGGAGCACATCAAATCCGTTCTCCCCCCCACCATTGACCCTTTCCAGTTTGCGTACCGTGCCAAACGGTCCTCTGAGGATGCCATCTGCTCTGCCCTCCACTCGGCCCTCACCCACCTGGAGAGAAAGGACTTATATGTGAGGTTGCTGTTTGTGGACTTCAGCTGTGCCTTCAACACCATTGTGCCGCAGCGACTCATCTGCAAACTCGACGAGCTGGGCCTCAGTACCTCCCTCTGCAACTGGCTACTGGACTTCCTCTATCAGAGGCCTCAGGTGGTGCGTGTTGGCGACAAAATCTCCGCCAGCATCACGCTGAGCACGGGGGCCCCCCAGGGCTGCGTGCTCAGTCCATTGCTCTTCACCCTGCTGACGCATGACTGCAATGCGACCTACAGCGACAACCGCATAGTGAAGTTTGCTGACGACACGACTCTGGTGGGTCTCATCACGAAGGGCGACGAGACTCGGTACAGGTCGGAAGTTGACCTTCTGACCATGTGGTGCAGGGACAACAACCTCCTGCTGAACGTAAACAAGACCAAGGAAATCGTTGTTGACTTCCGGAAGGGTCACACAAAACACCTGCCGCTGATCATCGACGGTGCTGTGGTGGAGAGGGTGAGCTGCACCAAGTTCCTGGGGGTGCACATCAGTGAGGACCTCTCCTGGTCCGCAAACACCGCGTCACTGGCAAAGAAAGCTCAGCGCCGCCTGTACTTCCTGCGGAAGCTCAGGCGTGCATGTGCTCCTCAGGCAGTCCTGTCTACATTCTACCGTGGCACCATTGAGAGCGTCCTCACCAGTTGCATCGCTGTCTGGGGTGGTAACTGCACTGAACAGAACTTGAAGGCCCTGCAGCGCATAGTGAATACGGCTGGTAAGATCATTGGTGCTTCGCTCCCCTCCCTGAAGGCCATTTACACCTCCCATCTCGCCCGCAAGGCAACCTCGATTGCGAGTGATGTGAGTCACCCGGCTCACTCTTTGTTTGACCTTCTGCCTTCTGGGAAGAGGTACAGGAGCCTGCGCTCCCGCACCACCAGACTCGCCAACAGCTTCTTTCTCCAGGCTGTTAGGACCCTGAACTCGCTACCCCCTTCTGTGTAGCGTGCGGCACTGTTGCACTATTTTTCTAGAATGTCTGCTGTACGCTCACTTGCTCCTTTTTGCTCCTCTTATTTAATTATTTGTTGTGTTATTTATTCATTATTTATTCAGCACGCTGTTGTTTACTTGTTTACGTGATTGACTATTGTGGGCCATGTCTTGTCACCGTGGGATGGGGGGAACGAAATTTCGGTTTCTTTGTGTGTCTTTGGCATGTGGAGAAATTGACAATAAAGCTGACTTTGACTTTGACTTTGAGATGTCTTATTCGTTAGCGGCACACCATTACGGCTCCAGACAGATAAGGGGAAAGAATTTTTTAACAAACATTTCCAGAAATTAATGAGACAGCACAATATCAAGCATTTTGCAACGTCTTCCGATTCAAAAGCGCAGACTGTTGAACGATTCAACAAAACATTGAAGTCACGCATGTGGAGGTATTTTACACACAACGATACGTCGACGTAATTCAGGATTTTATTGCCAGCTATAATGACAGTTTTCATACTAGTATAAAAATGACACTAAATGCCGTAAACGAGGATAATAAAGATATTGTTTTCACCAACATGTATGCAAGCAATCCTTTCCACCGGGGGAACAAGTTCCGTTTCGCTCCAGGTGAAACTGTGCGGCTTTCCAAACTAAGAGGAGTTTTTGAGAAGGGTTTTTTACAAAGCTACATGGACGAAGTATTCAGAATAACACAATGTCTCCATCGTGTTCCACCCGTCTACAAAATATTGGACTTGGACGGTATGCCTATAGAAGGCAGCTTTTACGAAGCGGAATTACAAAAAGTAAAAATAAAAAATAAAAAAAAAATCTGCATACAGAAAATTCTTAAATCACGCACCGTGTCAGGCAGACGCGAGTTCCTCGTCCAATGCGTCAGCTGGCCGGCCAAATTCGACAGCTGGGTATCCGCAAAGAGTGTTAAAAAACATTTTAAGTTTGATAGAACGTTCATTCTGTGAAAATTACAAGATGGGCAAAGTCCAGAGAGAATTCTACGTAACATTAGCGTCAAATGCTAGTATGCACATTTTCAGTGAACATACCCTTTCAGAATTTAAGGTGGAATTAGCGCAGCATATCGACTTAAAAGGTTCATGGGAGGTCGGATTATGCGAAATTTCATACATCAACTCAATTCTTGACGTTCCTGAGAAAAAACGGAATTTCTATCTCAAACAGCCGAAGCTTTCTGGTGACAGAGGCGACGTGTTCCAAGATGATTCAGAAGTTCGACATATGCTGAAAGTTCAAGGAGGCGTTTACAACAATCATAAGTTATTGGCTTCGGAAATTCAAACTCTATTAACTAAAGCGAGTAAGAAAAAGATTGATGTGAAATTTGATCAACATAAGCAGAGGTTCATGTTTTCGGGCGAAGAAGGTTTGAGAATTATGTTCTAGGCCCCTCTAGCGTACATTGTTGGAATGAATCATGAACATTAGCTCTTTCTCAGACCGGAAGGCGTGAACACACACCGTCCTGCAGACAGACGAGCTGGCTTATATATATTTTTTTATTTACACGATTTAATCACCACACAGTCGGCGATGCCAACGCGCTTATGCTTAGAACGCTCCCCATCGAAGGGGAATACGGTGATGTCATAAACAAGACTTTTAAACCTGTGTACTATTTAGCGGTGTGCAGAAGTCATAGCAAGACCATTACAATTAGTCTACGAACAGACCAGAACACCCCAGTGGAATTTGAATACGGGAAAGTTATTCTCATTCTGCATTTTAGATTGAAATAATAAAAATAATGGTGACGTTAACCATGCATCCCGACCTGTATCGTTTTGTCAATTATTACGAAATACAAGTAGGGGGGTCATTTCCGGGGTTCCAAGGAAGTCCCGTTCAATATAGGCGCAGTCTTGGCTCTATTTTCGCAAAACTCTTCCGCTTCGTGGTGCCGATGTTCAAAAACGGCTTTAACTTGGCGAAGCCACACCTTCAAGCCGCTGCTAAAATCGTAGCAACGGATGTAGCAGGGCGGGTCACAGAGAGGATTCACCGGAAACCGGAAACCACTCAACCAGCCATTGTGGATCAGGGTCCAATTGAATTTTTTATACCCGGGGACGGCTCAAAATATTTAGATTTATCCGACACATTACTACACATGCGTTTAAAAGTAACACGTAGAGATGGAACTAATCTACCGCCACAGGAGCAAGTTGGTATTATAAATTTTCCAATAAACACAATTTTTAGTCAATTAGATGTTTCGCTGGGCGGGCGGCTAATCTCACAATCTAGCACCACAAATGTTAGAGATTCGCTCACTCCAACTTATTTTGCAAGAACCACACGGGAGACAAGTAAGTCCTTTTAGACACCTGCAGGTGGAGAGTCCATTCGTCGCTGTGCGTGCAGCGATGTTCGAATGGAGGTCTGACTCTCAGCTCCTGCAAGAGCATTTTTATTAAGAGAAACAGGGTGGGGGTAAGAGTGGACTGAATACAGAAAGCCCTTGTCCTCTAGTCAAAACATATCAGGGGGTGTTTTACGACCTTGTGTAGGATGGGACAAGCTAGGTTATTTATGACCGGTTACATTCCAACATAATCATACGATAAGGATAATCTGAAAAACCCTGACATCTCCCTCCTGTTTTATCATATGACTATGCCACCCCAAACAACAAAGGCAAGCAAGAAAATATAACGAAGAAAGAAGAATAGTAAAAATAAAAAACAACAAACAATGATAGCAACAATTTCCAGTGAAGATGAGGTTTTCCCTCAATACCCCAGATCAAACTTATTGTGTAAGCGAAAAACCTGCTGGCCAGATGTTATTAGCAGGAAAAGTCTCACACGGTCCCTCTGCCTTAGGCGACCAGGGTGCTATCAATAAAAAAGAAAAAGTAAAACACAGAAACAGTACATCATTGTATCCATTACTTGCGAAGCATTTTTGATGGTCAAATCAACAAGTTTCTGTAAAACATACTCAACAGCATCTACGCAATCCAGGTTTCATTATCATTATCACATCTGTCACGTCTAAGAAGTTGTATATGTGCTCGCGTTTTCGTCAGCTGATGATGTTCCAGTCTGTAGGTGTGGTCTGTCACTCACACTGGCGCACACACTCATGTCCAGTTGGCAGGCAGCATCGGACAACTCTTGTGACCACAAAACCACGATCCGTTCTGAACAGGCACGTGCACTCATAGGATCCAGGTTTGGCAGTGCTTCTGAACTTCTGGATGATGTAGGTCCCGTCTGATGGTGCAGCCATGTTGGTAGTAGAGCCCTTACACCTTGAAAACGGCTCTCTCATCCTGGCACACAGCGGCGGTGTCCAAAACTCCCATCCAGTTTCCTCCGTCTGCAAGTCCAGAGCGGGATGGGTCGGCAACACTGATTGTGACAGCTCGGTGTTGATATCCAACTCCTGAATGCCGTGTCCCTGTAAAACAATGCTCTAGACTTTCTTGCTACGTTTCACACAATAATAATGATGACTAATGTTAGGGTTTTCCAGGTTATCTTTATCATAGGATTATGTTGGAATGTAGACTATAATGATTAACCAATCTTGTCATGCTCTCACAATGCAGTAAAATGAAGTGGTTGCTTCCTCTGCTTGAGTGACCAGCTGCAGAGGAAGCAATCAAAGTTGTTCTGTTTCCCACAACATCATAAAACACCCCCTGCTCTGATGTTACCAGAGGCCGGGGGTTCACCAAACCTGTCCACTCTCACCCCCACTCTGCTTCTCCTAATAAATATGCCCTTACAGGAGGGAGAGAGTCAGACCTCCATTCGATCATCGCTGCACACACAGCGACGAATGGACTCTCCACCTGCAGGTGCCAAAAAGGACTTGCTTGTCTCCCGTGTGGTTCTTGCAAAATAAGTTGGAGTGAGCAAATCTCTAACAACTAAATCATCAGATACCTCTCGTGCATACACTCTAACAAACGTTAAGAAACGTGAGATAACTTGCATGAAGTCTACTTAACCAAACATTGAGTAAATATGGGATATCTTAAAAACTGTCCTGGTCAACAACGATTCATAAATAGAAACTACAAGGTATAATAGAGAAAGAACTTCTCTTTAGCTAAACAAGGAACAAAGGTGTTCTGCTCATAACTAGTGAGGGCCTCTCACAGATAAGACAAGGAAGGGAGTATAAGAACTCCCTAAAACCTGGCAGATGTGTTGGCCTTGAGCGAAGGTATGAGACCTCCGGTTCAGGCTGGCCAGCGCTTCTACAAAACTAATTATCCTGACATTTCCCCACTGTTTATCACATATTTGCTCAAATTCACACATCACCGTAAACAACCCCTTTTCTCGACTCTCAGTCGTCGGATCACATTCATGATGTTTACACCAAAGAATAAACGTTGCGATGTCATCATTCAGAATCCCACGGATCTGGGAAAAGTCTGGTAACACAGATGCAGGAATTTTGCCATCAACTTCATCATGTTGCCGCTCAGACATTAGGTATATCTGAGCAATCTCGTCCTCCATGGGCGATATTACTGTACTGACGAGACGATTAAACAGAGCACGGAGATATGGCATGCAACATCCATACAAGGTGAGCATAGCAGCAAACACTGCAACTGATGGTAAAATTGAGGACACAAGGGCGTTATACTTCCCAAAAGCAGTCATCCACTTGTAGTGCTCTTTCATCCTCGTTTTGAGGGATCGCAGGACTGCAATCGCCTCAGTCAGGCTCCCATCAGGGGCGGTGTCGTTCTGGATGAAGGTGCAGCATTGTTTTCCGAACATTGCGCAGACCCGTCCTTTCTCAGACAACAACATATCATGAGCATTGTGGTTCTGGATCGACATTAGGGAAGGCGTGGCTAGCTGTTCATGCACTGCCTCGAGCCCCGCTTGTGTCCGTTTGCCCAATTTCTGCATGTTGTAATGGATGTAATTCATCTTGTCTACGTTCTTGTTCATCGTTCACCAGCAGCAAATGGAGGACTCCCATCCCGCTGCAATTTGGTCATTTAATTCTTATTAATCAGGAACTCCTCTAGGGACTCCAATTGCATCAATTTCGGGCAGATCATCGTCGCCTCTCAAATTTAAAGATATTTTGGTTTTTACCAGCTTTTTTCCCAGATCTTGGCATGTCTGTCACACATTTCACAATCCACTAGACGTGACAGATTTCATACAATCTTTGGTCAATGGCAACGGTACAACATAAATAATTGGTCGCAAATCCATACATATGACATATTAAATTTTTTCTGTCTTTGCAGCTTGTTTTGACATAAGCAATTAATTGTTTCTTTTTTCAGTTACTCTTATAGTTAGTTACCTGAAACAAATTATCCACATTCATTCTAGATATTCATCCCATTCTTTAACATCTACAGCGGTTGTTGACAAAGTACACATTTAAACATCATACTTTCATGGCAGTCCAGATCCGACACAGCAGATCATCCTGCAAAGGTCAAATTGATCTTTTAAATTGATACAATGCAGCATAATTTTTGGGGTGACCTATATAAGTTGCCCACTCATCTCTCCCCTATTCATTATGACTCTTAGTACCCCCAAATACCATATTCTTGAAGGTAACAAAATGGCAACAAAGATAGCCACCCAACATGCAATGTCATTGTTCCATTTTCTTGTTCCCGGTATTTCTCTAAGAGGTAAGGCTTACTTTCTGCGATGGAACGTTAGCTCAAAAGAAATGACCCTTTTGTAATTTGCCACCTCAACTGACCTTTCTGCTATTTTAATGGCAGTTGGTGTAGTTATCAAGATTCAACATGGCCCTTCCCCCTTTTCAATGCTCTTAATGAGAATGTGGTTTGTTCATTTTGCCTTTTAAATATTTTTGTCATGTAGTCTGCCAAATTTTAATCATCCTTAGTTTCCCACTTGGATTCAAAACATGGTAATCTATATTGTCGCCCAAACAATTTTTCATACGGGGTCAAACCCACAGTACTTGGAATATTTATGTACAGTTTGACCAGGTCTAAACATTTTGTCCATGATCTTCCAGTTTTTTATCCAAGCACATCTTCACACTTTATACCAGTCCTGTCATGAGAATTAATTTCTGAAATCCCATATCTCGGTATTATTTCTTTCCATGACGTTTTTGCCACTGTTAAGGCATTCAGTGTTTTTGTTTTTGTTGAAACAAGCTCTACAAAAAGAAAAAAAAATGTTTTGTTCTGAAAATATTTTGAATATGAATCAAATCCATATGTTGTATAAAGCTGACTGACCTGCCCCACTATCCCTCCTCTTGAGCCATGTGACACGCACCATGGCTCAATATTGCTGCCCATTTGCATAGGTTCTTTGGTAGGATAGGTCTGTCTTCTGGTCATTCATAGATGCCATTCTCTAATCTTGCCCCTCTTTTCGTCCATAATTGAATTTCACTCTATGGACTTTGTCGCTGCACATCTTTAAAAATGTTTCAGTGATTTAATCTTCTTCTTGTGTGTATAAAATTTTAAGTGTCTTTTGCGCTGCAACTTTGTGGTTCTGTCTGCAAGTTTGTTACCTCTTGACACCTTATCAGTCTCATGTGTGTGTGTACTGCACACGTGCACATAGCTACTTTTCGTGGCAATTGGACTGTTTTGACAACTAGTTTAGCAAGTAAATGGATGGCCTCCCCGAATGGGGAGCGATTCAGCTAGCAAATGATTACCGTAATTGCCGGACTATAAACCACACCGGATTATAAACCGCACCAGCTAAAATTCAGGGATATTTCAGTTTTTTTCTTACATAAGCCGCACCGGACTATAAGCCGCGCGTGCACACGAGTTTTTTTTACAAAGAAAGACAGTACAACGGGCTCACCCTGATGGCTTCCACATTGTAGCGGGGGATTTTAACAAGGCCAACTTAAAGACTGTACTGCAGAATTTCCACCTGTCACGTCTCGGCCCCAGCTGCTCCACTATGTGTCTGTCTTGGTTCTCGCCCCTCCCCTCCTGTGTGCCCATGATCAGTGTGATTGTTCCCACCTGCCTCTCGTTACCTGTCGTGTATAAAAGTCCTGTCTGCCCCTCTCTCCCTGTCGGATCATTGGTTTTGGTTTTGGTTGCTGTCGTTCGGTGTTGTCGTCCTGTCTTGGTGCCGTCATGTCCTGCTGTCTTCTTGTTCCACGTCCCGGTCAGTCAGTCAAGTTATTGTCTAAGTCATGTCAGTTTACCGAGTCTGTATTTTGAGTTGCTTCGATAAACCCTGGTCCAAGCTGCACTTGGTCGTCCTGTTCCATGCTTCACCAACCGACCGTGACACCACCAGCACGTAAAGTGTGCTTCACGGGGTGAGAACACCCTGGACCATGTCTACACCAACATCAAACATGCATACAGAGCTATCCCCCTCCCCCACCTCGGGCAATCAGACCATCTGTCCCTCCTGCTCTTCCCTGCCTACACCCCCCTCAGACACAAACTCAGACCCACCTTAAGGACCATCACCTCCTGGCCTGAGGATGCACTCCACAAACTCAAAGACTGTTTTCAACGGACAGACTGGGACCTGTTCGACCACCAGGAGCTGGGGACACACACAGACACAGTTCTGGGCTACATCCAGTTCTGCGCCAGCAATGTGACTGTGACCAATACCATCCGGGTCTTCCCTAACCAGAAACCCTGGATGTGCAGCCAGGTCCGCTCTCTCCTCAGAGCCCGCAACACCGCCTTCAGGTCAGGAGACAGAGCTCTGTACAGCGCTGCCAGAGCTGAGCTGAGGAGAGGAGTCAAACGGGCGAAAGCGGACCACAGACAACGCATCGAGTCCCACCTGTCCAGCAACAACGGCCGTAAGGTCTGGCAGGGCATCCAGGAGATCACCAACTTCAGGGGCAGTGCCGCTCAAGTCGAAGACCAAGGCGCACAGCTGGCAGAGGAGCTAAACAGCTTCTTTGCTCGGTTTGGAACATCCCAGCAGCACTCCCCTGTCCCTGCCCTGCCCCCTCCCCCACCCAGCTCTGACATCACTCCACTCACTGTTCAGGAGCACAAGGTCAGAAAGGTGCTCCTTGCAGTGAATCCCAGAAAGGCCGCAGGCCCGGATGGGGTGCCCGGCAAGGTGCTGAGGGCATGCGCTGAGGAGCTCGCCCCCACCTTCACCACGATCTTCAACCGCTCCCTGGCCCTAGCAACCGTCCCGCCCTGCCTGAAAACCTCAACCATCATCCCAGTGCCGAAGAAGTCGGCCATCTCTAGCCTGAATGATTACCGACCAGTGGCCCTCACTCCGGTGATCATGAAGTGCTTTGAGAGTCTGGTTCTTCAGCACATCAAGGATTATCTTCCCCCACACCTCGACCCCCACCAGTTTGCATACCGGACCAATAGATCCACAGAGGACGCCATCGCCGTAGCCCTCCATTGTGCGGTGAACCACCTGGAGCAGCAGCAGAGCTATGTCCGGATGCTCTTTGTGGATTACAGTTCGGCATTCAACACCATCCTCCCGGACAGACTCACCACAAAGCTGGACACTCTCGGACTCCCCTCTCTCACATGTGCCATTGTGACTAATGACTTTCTGACCAACCGACTCCAGGCTGTGAGAGTTGGCTCCCGCCTCTCCTCCACCCGTACGCTGAGCATCGGCTCCCCACAGGGCTGTGTGTTGAGCCCCCTCCTCTTCTGCCTCTACACTCACGATTGCAGACCGGCTCACAACCACAACCGGATTGTCAAGTTCGCCGACGATACCACTGTGGTCGGTCTCATCTCCAATGGCGATGAGGTAGCCTACAGAGAGGAGGTCCTGGAGCTGGTCGACTGGTGCTCTGAGAACAATCTCGCTCTGAACACCAAGAAGACCAACGAGCTCATCATAGACTTCAGAAGGCACAGCCCTGAGCCAACTCCCCTCTTCATCAACGGCGAGCAGGTGGAGAGGGTCCACAGCACCAAGTACCTGGGCGTCCACATCTCTGACCGGATCTCCTGGTCAGAGAACATCACCACCATCGTCAAGAAGGCTCAGCAGCGGTTACACTTCCTGAGAGTCCTCAGGAGGCACAACCTCAACACCGACCTGTTGCTGACCTTCTACCGATCTTCCATTGAGAGTCTACTGACCTACTGCATCGTAGTATGGTTCGGCAGCTCCACTGCCGCTGACAGGGAGAAGCTGCAGAGAGTGGTGAAGGCAGCCCAGAGGATCATCGGCCGCCCTCTCCCCTCCCTTACGGACATCTACACTACCCGCTGCCTTAGCAGGGCTAAGGCCATCTCAGCGGACAGCTCCCACCCTGGCTCCGCCCTGTTTGACCTGTTGCCCTCTGGAAGACGCTACAGGCAAATGAAGACCAGGACAAACAGACTCAAAAACAGTTTCTTTCCACAAGCCATAGCCACCCTCAACTCCAGCCGACACTGATGACACTTTCCTCCTCCTCCTGCACTACTACTGCACTTTGTCCGCACTACTGTTTCCGATTATTCATCTACTTTTCTATTAGTCGATTACTTGACTATGTTACTCGTATCTACCTCATGCACTGGATGGAGGTCTCCAATTTCATTGTACTATGTAGAATGACAATAAAGGTTTTCTGATTTCTGATTTCTGATTTACATAGAAAGCCTTTTTAACGTTTTAATAACATACTTGAACATGTCTTTCTAAACATTGCCTGTGACGCAGCAGTAGTACTGCAGCAACGCGCAAGTGTGCACGCGAGTTATTAGCAAAGAAAGACTGGACACAGAACGTTTTTTTAAAGCTTTAATAACATACCTTGACATTTCTTTCCAAACACTGCCTGTGACGCGGCAGTAATACCGCAGCAACACGGAAGTAACACAGCAAAGTCACTGAGAAGCGACGGTAACACAACAGCAACACAGCAGCAACACGGTAGCACAGCACTAACAGGGCTGGTTAAAAAAAACACACCAGTAAAAGTAAAAAAAGAGCCGTCTTCATCTGCCTCCTGTGCACTGAAACCATCGAAGTCTTCCTCCTTAGTGTCCGATTGGAATAGCGTTAGATATCCTTCGCCTCACACTTTCTCAGTCTCTCTTTTGTCGTCGGTTTTATGCATTTCTTCGAGTGTGAAGAGGGTCTGTTCATGCTAATCTTATTCATGCACGAAGCGCTAAATTACATTAAACTAGCGAGCGACACGTATAGCTTAAAAGCGGCATCATATGCATTTCTTTTGTCCCCCATAATGACGGTTTGTGTATAAAAGCTTTGTGTGAATGCGGGTGTGTGCGTGATGCGAGAAATGTAAACACAAGGTAGCGCGTCTTCTTCGGCGCATTATTTCTTCTTCGCCTGTCTCGCTCTTGCTTCCTGCTAGAGCGCCCCCTGGATGCCGGAGGCCGTAAAAATCCATAAGTACGCCGCGCCGACGTTTAAGGTTCAAAGTAACCTTCTGAATAAAATGCATTAAAAGTTCACATTCATTACAACTTGTTTTTGGTGAGCAGAATGTCAGAAGAATTGAATTTAAATGCTGATTGATTGGGTTTTAACACAATGCAGATGGTCCAAACAGCGCCACTGCTTTGTGACATGGCAGAGTAAGAGAAAGGGTTGAGAGCACAGGTGTCAAACTCAAGGCCCGGGGGCCAGATACGGCCCGCCACATCATTCTTTGTGGCCTGCGAAGACAAATTGTGCATCAAATCCGTGTGTCATTACTAGAATTGCAAATTGTCTTCACTTTTAATATCTTTTTTTAAAATATTTGACCAGTTTTTACTCGTCTGATTTGAAAACGAGTTATTTGTCAGTTTGTTTTGTAGCTTTTACTGTATAGTGTTAAGAGTAAAAGTGATCAAGTCATCACAAAAATCACGAAAAAAATCTTATACAAGCCGCACCTGACTATAAGCCGCAGGGTCCAAAATTTTGGAAAAAAGTCGCGGCTTATAGTCCGGAAATTACGGTAGACATTTTCACTTTCTTGTAGTTTCTTTAGTTACTTTTCAATCGTTTTCTCATTTTTTATCACAAGAATCTTAGAAATTTGAATACAAATCAAAATGTATGTTTTATTTTACTCAATTGTATGATTTAGAGAATCCATATGTAGTAAAGTGTTGTATTACTACATATGATTTCATCATCATTTAATTTGACTTTCTTTCCAAAACGCTTCTTAATTTCTCAGTTCACACATCCTCTACATGTGTTACTGGTTCTCCAGTTTTTTCTTTAGTTAATTATCAATCCAAAAGCTACGTTTTCTTTTTAGCATTCAACCTGCTCAAAATCACTCTTTCATCAAAGTCGCTCTACTAATTTTCTATAGTAGTCGCCAACGACTTCAACCATTCAACCTTTCATTCAGGCAATCATTCATCAATGCTCATCATATGCATCTCACTCAGACTCTAAAAAGGAGTCTTCCTATCACATTGGTCCCAATTCATCCAAGCTCACCACACAACATTCATATATCATTTTCAACTCGGGTTTCCTGGTAGAACAATCCACCAATTCAAAAAAAACTTAACTAAAACAAACAACTGGCAATTTAAGCTGAATTTTTTTCTTTGTTTTTAAATTTGAAGAACTCAATCTCTCAGATTTAGCTTGCATTTAGAATTTTGTATAATCTTATAACACAACCAATCAATTATTCCTATTAAATGTAGCATTGCAAAATCTTAAATTCACAATTTAGCTTCTTCCAATTCCTGAAAGCATGTTCTGTCGGTTTTTTTTCTTCTTCGAATTTCTCATGTGGGCTCGACACTTAACATGCACTAGTGTGGATTAGTTTCTGCTCGCAAACAGATTTCTCTCTTTTCCTCTCATTTTTATCTGTCAAGATTGTTTCTGTTCTGCGGTGTAAATTGAATAGACAACAGTCTAGCAAATTTCTTTATACTAAAAGTTTAGCCAATCTTCATCAATTTAACACATACACGCACACACATGCACAGCTCTCGCACGCAAAAGGTAGTTCCCAGCACCAATGATTCGTCACAGGCTGGCCATTTCCTGTGGTCGATCATGGGCTGGTCCCTCCCATGCACACAAGGACAGCACATTCTAATTTTATTTATTTATCTTCTAGAAGCAAGTTGCATTTCTTTACCACTTGATTTGCATATTTTAACTTTAGTGTAATACAATTTGATCTCTAGTCATTTGTCATTGGGCATACAAACAGCATTGTCATACTTCTTGTATGGACAGGAGCTCTAACAATCTAAAACCTGACAATGACATGTTTTGCTGTCATATGGGAGAGGTTTCAGATCTTTTAAATTTCGATACATGATTTGCATAGGACCGGAAACTCCTCTTGCCCCTTGCTTGAGCCGCGGCTTGAGCTGCGGCCTTGCACCTGCTCACAGGGGCCTTATTGTCTCCTGGTCTGACGAACACTTGTGGTCTCATCCGTTTTCATCTTTCTAGCTTTTGTCTCTTGAATTCGTTCTCATCTCTTTGTGAAGATTTCAACCACACTCTAGCACTTCTACCACTTCTTCCACATTTCAAATTTCCTTGTACTCCATACATTTTCTTCCACTTCAGCATGTATTGCATACAATTAAGAAATCTACTCGCCATGAACCTCTCATCTCAAAGAAGAGCAGAGCAAGAAATTTACCGTTCTTATTTCCCATCTTAATTTTAGTAGTTTAAGGCTTTACATTTTTTTTTCAATTTTTTTTTCTTTGAGGATCCTCAATGCAGGTTTAAATTGACCTTTCAACAAATTACTAGCCTGTATTAATGCCGTGGATCAATCCTAGAATGGCTATTTAGTCAATTTATCCTACCAGTCACACTCTCAACCACACAAACTCAAGCGCTTTTTATTTTTCTCATAGCTCGGACAAACCAAAGCCGTATCTCATAGCTCGGACAAACCAAAGCCGTATCTCATAGTTCGGATAAACCAAAGCCGTATCTCATAGGTCGGACAAACCAAAGCCGTATCTCATAGCTCGGACAAACCAAAGCCGTATCTCATAGTTCGGACAAACCAAAGCCGTTTCTCATAGCTCGGACAAACCAAAGCCGTATCTCATAGCTCGGACAAACCAAAGCCATATCTCTCGTGCACCTGTGGCTTTTTACGCGTTTCACAACAACACATTCACACAACTTCAGGCCTTTAACTTACTTGTCCCCTGGTTCGTTGCACTGCCGGGTCCCGTCAAGCCACCTCTGTCAGACGAAGGCAGACCTAAGATGCTGGCCCAGCGAAGAATTCTCTTCCCAGGACTTTCTTCTCCAGGTCCTCCTAATGGATGCTGGCTTGTCGACAATGCAGCACGTCCTTCTTCGTCAGACAGATAGCGGGTATGAGGGATCCCGGGTTTCGGCACCAAAATGTTAGAGATTCGCTCACTCTAACTTATTTTGCAAGAACTACACGGGAGAGAAGTAAGTCCTTTTAGACAACTGCAGGTGGAGAGTCCATTCGTCGCTGTGTGTGCAGCGATGTTCGAATGGAGGTCTGACTCTCAGCTCCTGCAAGAGCATTTTTATTAAGAGAAACAGGGTGGGGGTAAGAGTGGACTGAAAAGAGAAAGCCCTTGTCCTCTAGTCAAAACATATCAGGGGGTGTTTTACGACCTTGTGTAGGATGGGACAAGCTAGGTTATTTATGACCAGTTGCATTCCAACATAACCATACGATAAGGATAATCTGAAAAACCCTGACAACGCACGCCTATCGGTCCATAATTGAGTTATTGTTAAACTTTTCAAATGATTCTTTGGAGTCACAATTCACATCAGGAATGTTTGCTAAGGATACAAGAAGTCGTATGGACTCCATTGCATTCGAAGGGGCAGGGGTCAATGAGGGTTTACTCAGACGCGCGCAGCTGATAGCAGGGTCACGTGAATTCCACCTAACGGGACTGCTTCATGGAGATATTTTCTTTTCTGAACGCCATCTATTGAATAACGTGGATCTGCGTCTGAAGTCAACTGGAGCGCCTGATGATTTTTGTCTCATGAGCGCTCCAGACAGCGATTCGTGTCTCAAGACACTAGGAGCATCACTGTTTGTGAAAAAAGTAACAGTCTAACGAGCGGTAGCAATAGGCCACGCCACAGCTTTACGGAAAGGTAACGCATTGTATCCATTAACCATAATCAATATGAAGACATTCTCCATACCTCAAAACTCGCGGATTTGTTATCAAGACAATCTCTTTCTCGGACATATCCCTAAACAAATTGTATTAGCTATGGTAAATCATAACAGCTTCATGGGACGGACAGACTTAAATCCGTTTGATTTTTTTCATCATAACATAGAGTACTTGGCTCTTAGCCATGAAGGTCGACAAATACCTGCCAAAGCTTTTCAGCCCTATTTCGAAGCTGGGATATGTACACGTGAATTTCATAATTTATACACAGCGACAGGGCGTTTTTTGAAAGATTTACCTCTTTGTATCGATCAACAGGATTTTAGTCAAGGCTACTCGCTTTTTGTTTTCAATCTAAGTCAGGCAGATGACTCCGGGGCTTTGTCACCCGTAAATAACGGTGTTTTAAGACTAGATTTACATTTTCGTATCCCGCTCCCGCACACAGCCACGTTTATTGTATACGCGGCTTATGATTCCCTTATTGAGATTAATGCCAAGAGGGAAGTATTGATGGACTATTATTAACGCTATGAACAGTCGTGAATAGGACTTGATTATGACTCGGATGCAAAGAGCGTTGTTTGGAGGTGTTTTTGCATCAGACAAGTTAGCTGACGTCAAAGACACACACCCTAGACATTACATTGTAAACACGCATCCGAGGCACCTCCCCGGCAAGCACTGGCTCGCTTTAACTCTAGAAGAGGATGGTTCGGCCACATTCTTTGACCCATTTGTTCTGCCGCCGGACGATCCATATTACCCGTCAAGTATATACAGATTTCTGAAGATTTCTAGTCGGGTACAATACCAGAACAGCCAACTGCAACACGAGCTGACAGACACCTGCGGTCAGCACTGCGTGTATTATTTGTGCCAACGTGGATGGGGTCTTACTTACCATGAAGTGATAATCTTGATCCTCTGAATGACGACGCAATGGTTGGCGAGTTTGTCAAAAAATGTCGGAGGCCAGACCGGATGTGTGGCGTACAAACATCATGTTCATTGCATAAATTTTAAAAATGTCATTGTCTGAAACCGTGTTAATGTTTTATAAAATATATTTTATTCAATAAACATTGTTGAAGAGAGTTACAGAGTCATGCTTTTTTTTTTCCAGTAACAATAACAATTGAGTATCTAACGTCTAATAACTAACCCACTTTACTACCGGCGAGGTCTTCTTTCTTTTTCTTTTATTTATCACGCTTACATCTTTTGCGTAAGAAACATCCTCATCTTCATCCCTAGCGCATTTTAAACGTTTAAAATCAGCACGAGCCAAGGGATTCGAGACACTTGATTCAGGTAGATTAAGTTGTGTTAATGTACGCAGAAAATTGGTCCATCCTACCGGTTGACCAGTTAGTTTTTTTCCACTCACGACTAAATGTTTTAACAAATCGCTCATATATGAGCCTTTGACAGTTTTTCCTCTAAAAATAAATTCACTTAACGGCGTCCAGCCTACAGCTTCTGCCGATAATCTTTTCAACACATAGATGGCGGTGCGGCGATAACGTGGACCTATGGCGTCCAAAATATCCTCCCATTCTTCACCGGCCACCTTATCTGTCGTCTTTCTTTCACCCACCTCATTGCCTTCGTTGCGAATCGCAATATGAATTTGTTCGGAGTCTTTTTGTTTGACCAACCCTATGTAACGTTGCATCAGGGCTTGATACATTTTGATCTTGTCATATTGATTTACATTTTTATTATCCAAAACCTGCTTCATCTCTACATCCAAAGAATACTCGGCTGTATCGCGACTGGTTATGTAGTACACCTATACTTAGTCTATATTGTTCTGGGCACGAAGGTGTCAAATCTATCACTAAATACCCGTGCGGCTCCCTTGTAGCATCCTCAAAACACTCCAGGAAAAACTTCCGGTTGTTGGGAGAAATTTGATTCACCAAAACATTCACTTGCAATTTATCGTGGGGGTTTTTGAACAAAATGAAATAATTAGTGTTTAAACTAATAGTGCGGCTGAATTTGCCCTAATGGAATACATTCTGTGTTAGCATTATAACGCTTAAATTTTTATGATGTCTGTTAGATAAATTGTATATATATGTTATCATGCGTTCCCTAATGAGTACTTATTATTAAGTTATTGCACAGAATGCTTGCTGTTTCGCCTTGCAGACATCACCCAGTCCACAACAAGTCAAACGATGCTGTCTGGAGCTTCCTGACCTTCTACACCTCTGGGAATCCAAGGAAGTTGTTGATAGCTCAATCTATTTTGTTGATGTCTGCACATGTCATTTTGTCTTTGCCCTCTTTTCACATGACTTCTTTGTTTCACATAGCATTTTGTCCTTGCACTCTTTTCGTTTCTCATGGCATCCTGTCTGCGACTTCTAGTTTCACATAGAATCTCTTTTCTTCTCTCAGGACACAAAGCCCACGCTTCCCCCCCATCTATCAGGGGCTAGTCTCACATTGTAGGTAGGGCATTCCTAAATAAAAAGAGAGGAGTGTAAACAGACCTTTAGTGTAGTCGGATTGCTGTAAGTCTGAATGCACTCCTCGCGAGAAAAGACTCAACATTCTGCCTCACTGGTTTTGTCTGCTGATCCTTTTGCTGATTTTGAACCTAACAGATTTTTGGGGGCTCGTCTGGGGTCTCAATAGACCTATTTCGGGGTTCCAGCCGACTTTTCGACGCAGGACAAGTCCTTGGCCAAGGCATATAGATAGAGAAACCCTTTTCACGGGGCTGTCTCGATCAGTCGGTTAGACACCGGAGTGGTTGACGAGATCATCCAAGAAGAAGGCCCAGCAGACTGTGAGTACGAATCTTGATTCTGTTAGAAGTGATGAAAGTGCAGTGACAAGAGGTCACTTAAAACCTTGACAATTCTAGACCCTATCAAGTGCAATTAGAAACAGTTAAATTCCGCTGGGATGATGGAGTCCCCTGACTGATAAGTCAGTTAAATTCCATGGGAGAGCGGACTCCTCTGTTTTCTAAAGAAGTACAGGTAATTTAAAGCAGTTAAATTCCGCTGAGGTGTCGTGGGGCCTCCTAATTAACCTTCCTAATGTGTTAGCTTTCTGCTGCCATCTGTGGTGTTTTTTCTTAACTCTTGTTTAGCTGGTTTGGCTTCTTTATCCATGAAAAGATAGGTTTTATATCTACTTGAAAAAAAAGGCGAAAATAAGTTTTTCTTACACAATAGGAAGGTTAAAGAGTTTGTTAAGATCCACGGGAGGGCGGACTCCCCTGCTTGCCTGTGGGATGATAAGAGTGCGCATTGTGTGTGTGTGTGTATGGTTTGACTGAGAGTAACCTCATTTGAGGACGCACAGGATTGTAAACCGTGGCTTTGTGTGGACGAAAGCAAGGATTCTCCGTTTCCTCCGGAGACTCACCACACATCGAACATTTAACCACTGTCCTGTGAATTAAATTGGCTTTAGGACACTGTAGGTGCCATTCGAATTGCCAACTCCGAAATTTAGAGAAATAAACCATGGGAAAATCAAATAGCAAACAAAAGCCGCTACCCCGACATGAATTAAAATGCAAGGGGTCGACACCGAAAATATAAAATATCTTGACAAATGCATATTTTGGACAGAGGTGGGAGGTTGCATTATGCGACATGGCGGTGGCGAGGCTCTCCGCACTTCAGTTGCTCCCCCCACCCTTGTTATCAGCTGGGAAGATTGTCATGTCTATGTTGTGGGCCCGTGTGTTTGTTTCTGTGTATGTTTGTCTTTGTGTATCAGTTCGTTATAAAGGTTGGAATTGCGTTAAATTGGTGCACGAAAACGGTGTGCTGGACAATGGTTTATCAGATTTGCATTGTTAAATGTAAAAATTAGAAATTATAGAATAATATGACGGTTGTGGGCAGAAACTCGTCCGACGAGGAGAGTGCCCAACCCTCATAAAAATGTGAGAGTAAGAGAAAACATACATTGTAGAACTGGATAAAATTAGGTTAATGATTAGAAATCAAAGGTGTTATTATTATTCTCTTATCCCATGCATTGCAAAAGTCTTCTTGATGCAGATAGGTTAACAGGCTGGGACTTTAGTGAGGAGATAATTTATCAATTGATGGGGGTTAGTAATTGTCCAAATTCTAGTCACATGTTTTGAGGGACCACAGCAACAACATTATATTTAATTTGCAGGCCATTATTTAGTATAATATGACAGTGTCTAGCTAAGTAGACTGTTCTATCAAAAAATGTGAGAGTGAAGGAGGAGGTTTGATTTGTAATCTGACATTTGGGTCCCATTTTGAAGAGCATAGATTGTTTTTGTTTGTTTATTTTTAAAGATATATTTAACAGTTTATCTCGGTGCAGTAAGGATATAGCAATTTTGCAAGACTTAAAATTAAAAAGCAAAATTACATTCTCATTTTCCCAGATGAGAGGAAAATCGAAAGATAAGGAAGACGAAGAAAAGATAAAGAACTTGCTGTTGCACAGACAGGAAGATGATGACACAGTGTCAGCGCGAGCTCGCTTAAGAACCGCAGCTGAGAATGTGATGGATGAAGATGAGAAAAATGATCAAATTACAAAGACAGATGTTGTGGCACGGCAAAGCGAACCATCCTTTCCGTTTTTGTACCCCAAATTAAACGACTCATTGCTTCCTATAATTTGAGAGGTGATGAAGTACAACAGGTTTTCATGGCATCCTTAACCAAACATTGGGCAAGCGTTAAAGGCACCTGGAGTCCTTTTGATCTCCAGGGCCGTCCATTGGAATATAACGGGGTGCCATTACAAATACAAATTGACCAACTATTGGGCAGGATAAAAATAAAATACCAACGTAGAGCAAATTACACAGACATTGGCCGAACTAAACAAAGAGAAGATGAGTTGTTTGAAGACTTTAGACACAGACCAGAAAGAGTGTTCAACTGATGTCTATGATCAACAACTGCATTCAACCTCTACCAAGAGCAGCAAGATGCTCAGCAAATCCCAAACCAACTACGAAAGCCCCACAGACACAGACACCAAGTTACTATGAGTGCCCAAGCACAGAAAACGCGAGGAGCACAAGAACCCGAGCTTGTGCTGCCACTAGAGTGAAAGGAACCACTGAAGAAAACCCCTTCACCACCCTGTAGTTTGTGTCATGTAAAATCTTCATTCATCATAAATCAATAGCAAAAACAATGTCAAATACAGCAAAGTTAAACTGACGACTGCATTTCCCACTGTCTGAAACTTGGTCCAAAGTGTTTCAACTTGCCCAAGAATGTGGGCATGTATTTTTGTATGCTGGAATACCACTGAGAAATGGGTGTGTATGATCTGCCTCCACACCTAAACACCGTTGTTCCTTTCATCTGTGACGTTTCTCATGAGTGTACAAAACTTGAACCTCAATATTTTTCTTTAAAAATGCCTCAGTTTTTTAACATAAAACCCCTAACCAGCAGTTCTAATAGATGAAGAAAAATTAAGGGATCAAAGGCCTCTATTACTTCATCTGCCATGAAGGAATCTAACAAAACATGCACAAAACGTGCTGCAGAAAGAATGCTCTGACCGGCCCCAAACAGAAAAAGAAAACTCTGATAAGATCTACCAGAACCAGTGCCAGTGCAGTACATGTTAATCTGATATGACCATTTTTCTGATGATGCGTGTTCTAACATGTTACTTGTTCCAGACCGGGAGTCAGAATGAAGTTACTTATCAAAGTCACTGTGTGTTATCAACATTGTCATTTTTAGGAATACAATGATCAAGCCCTTAAAAAGCGAGAAACATAATTACAAAATGTTGTATTTTCTACACCATTCACCTGATTTGGAGAAATACCACCAGATTAAAGCTGAACATCTTCAATTGAAGTGCATTTTGTTCGTTTCATTTCAAATCCACTGTGATGTTTTGAGCCAATTAAATGAGAATATTGCAGCTATCCTAAAATGTATGGTCCTATTTGTATGTATGAATACTGTCCACAATGCTAATGCATGCTAAAGGGTTCACGAACTTTCAAGCTGCATTCTGAAAAAAAATGATAAGAATGAACTTGCCTGTGTTGTTTGTTTTCTTGCTATTTTGCAACACAGGAATGTAGCCAGCTCTTAACTCTTATCAGTCTGATAAACTTCTTGGCTGTATTCAGTCTCTGGGGATGTTGCTTGACCTGCATTTGAACTGCATTTTAGCTAAAATGCAAATTCCTCACCAAAAACCGGAGTGGAGTTTTCTTCCATTCACTCATCTTGAAGCATTCCTGCTCATTCCTCCTCGCTAAACTGCTCAATCCAAGAAAACAACAGGGTCTTTACTTGGTGATGTCAGCCCTGCACTGTCCTTGCAGATTATAGTCTTGGGCATACAGCAAGATTTTACTACTTTTCAGGTACTTGTTTACAAGTTCTGTACCAAGTTATTGCAACACACATTCGCACTCTGCTTGATAAGCAAAAACAACTTGTTTTATACTGCTGGGAATGTGATGGACGAGAAAAGAAGCAGACTGGACTGTGAGAAAGGAGAGATAATGCTTTTATATTTTTAAAAAAATCTCCTACAGATTAGACCACAGCTAAAAAGGAATGCCATTTGTTGTTTTAGTAATATAGTTTTTGCCATTCTGGTTTGAAAAAGGACATGCTTTTGTCTGTAAAAAGGCCAATTTCTGTTTTTGTATTGGAATACAAGGTCCTCAGTCATAAGAAATGCCCTTTAAGTTTAAGCAGCAACAATTTATTTATTTAATAAATGTATTTAATATACATTTATTGATACACAAAAAATGTATGTATGTTAAAAATGAGAGGGTGACGACGCGGATTTTCACCTATCGCGGGTGGTCTTGGAACCAATTATCCGCGATAAACAAGGGATCCCTCCATGTGCTGCAGAGATACGAGTGTTAGCTCGTGAGTGAACAATTCGTTCAAAAGAACGAATATTTTCAGTGAACGAGAGTGAACGAATCACTTCCCAAAGTGATTCGTTCTTTTTTCAGTTCATATGACTTTAACCAGTAGGTGTCGGTAATGCCCATTTAAGCTCGCCGTAAAACAAAACGAAGAAGAAAATGACGTAACTTCCCGTTCAAGAACGAGTTAGTGATGTGCATTCCAGCTCTTTTAGGTGAACTGGTTCTTTAGAATCAGTTCACTCAAAAGATTCGTTCAAACGATTCGTTCAACGAATCGTCCTCCCCCCCCACCCCCCCACCCCCGACCACACACACGCACTGATCCGTTTTTTTGTTTTTTTGTTTTTGTTTTTTTGTTTTACAAAATCCTGTGGAAACCACCCATACACATCAAAAATACAACTACACAACCCCCCCCCCACACACACACACAATTATTGTATATAATAATAATTGGCTCGGGTAATTAACACATTTCTTTCTATAATACAACACCTACACACTGATCCGTTGGCAATAGTCTCTCACCCGGTCGTGAACGGGAAGTTGCGTCACTGACTCGTTAAGTAAGCAACGAGTAAGGTAAGAAAAAGATGAAAAGTTGAAAGTTGGAATGGATTGAATCGGTTTCACAATGTAAAGATTAGAGAAGAAAAACAAAATGTTTGAGAATTTGGTTGAATTTCAAATTTTGAATTTTTGGTAAGTGGGAAGTTGTGGAATAGGTAGGCAAAAGTTGGAACGGGTTGAATCGGTTGAACAATGTAGAAATTAGAGTAGAAAAACGAAATTTTGGAGATTTTGGTTGAATTTCAAATTTGGAATTTTTGGTAAGTCGGAAGTTGTGGAATAGGTAGGCAAAAGATGAAGAGTGGAAAGTTGGAATGGGTTGAATCGGTTGAACAATGTAGAAATTAGAGTAGAAAAACAAAATGTTGGAGAATTTGGTTGAATTTCAAATATGGAATTTTTGGTAAGTGGGAAGTTGTGGAATAGGTAGGCAAAAGATGAAGAGTTGAAAGTTGGAATGGGTTGAATCGGTTGAACAATGTAGAAATTAGATTAGAAAAACGAAATTTTGGAGAATTTGGTTGAATTTCAAATTTGGAATTTTTGGTGAACGGGAAGTTGTGGAATAGGTAGGCAAGACATGAACAGTTGAAAGTTGGAATGAGTTCAATCGGTTAAAAAATGTAGAAATTAGAGTAGAAAAACAAAATGTTGGAGAATTTGGTTAAATTTCAAATATGGAATTTTTGGTAAGTGGGAAGTTGTGGAATAGGTAGGCAAAACATGAACAGTTGAAAGTTGGAATGAGTTGAATCGGTTGAAAAATGTAGAAATTAGAGTAGAAAAACAAAATTTTTGAGAATTTGGTTGAATTCCAAATTTGAAAATTTTGAATTTTTCATAAGTTGGAAGTTGTGGAATAGTTAGAAAAAGATGAACAGTTGAAAGTTGGAATGGGTTGAATCGGTTGAAAAACGTAAAAGTTAGAGTGGAAAAACGAAATTTTGGAGAATTTGGTTGAATTTCAAATTTGGAATTTTTGGTAAGTGGGAAGTTGTGGAATAGGTAGGAAAAAGATGAACAGTTGAAAGTTGGAATGAGTTGAATCGGTTGAACAATGTAGAAAAAAGTGGAATGATGTAAATGTGAAATGTCGAATCTGCCATTAAGAATGAATGGGGAAAAATTTGTCGTAAGTTCGCGAATTTTGCGAAACCGGAAAATTTTCGGAACGAGAAAAATGGAAGCGCTCATCTCGTGAATATTTGGAACACGTCAAAAGTGGAACGGAGTGAATCGGATGAACTATGTGGAAGAAGAAGCGGGACAAAAAAGTGTGGAGAATAAAATAGAATAATAATAATAACTAGAAAATGCAATTTCTGGAGAAATTGCGTGTGAAGGCGAAGACTTTGAATCACTTCTTGGGGAATGATGTTGAAATGAGTTGAATTTCTTGAGAAATGTGGAAAATAGAAGTGTAATACTAAATTTTGGAGAATGTGGTTGAATTTCAAATTTGAATTTTGGAATTTTTGGTAAGTAGGAGGTTGTGGAATAGGTAGGCAAAAGATGAACAGTTGAAAGTTGGAACGGGTTGAAACGGTTAAAAAATGTAGAAGTTAGAGCAAATCTTGAATCCCCATAGAGAATGACTGGGAATTAAAAGAAAAAGCAATTGCGCCAAAATATTTTGAAATTTGGAACAAAAGGACAAAAAACGGCTTAAGGAGGTTCCCTTTTCCCTTTAAAATGTTGAAACGGGTTTAATCGGACAAAAAATGCAAAAGTTAGCGACTAATGTAGCTATTTAGGGCAGTTAATGTTGAAATAAGGTCACTTCCGGGGTGATTTGGGTCACTTCCGGTCTATTTGGGTCACTTCCGGTTTGAGTAGAGGCACTTCCGGTCTAGCCGAGGTCACTTCCGGTTTATTTGGGGTCACTTCCGGTTTAAAAAGGTCACTTCCGGTTTAAAAAGGTCACTTCCGGTTTGATTTGGGGTCACTTCCGGTTTACTTGAGGTCACTTCCGGTTCATTTGGGGTCACTTCCGGTTTGATTTGGGTCACTTCCGGTCTATTTGGGTCACTTCCGGTTTGACTAGAGGCACTTCCGGTCTAGCTGAGGTCACTTCCGGTTAATTTGGGGTCACTTCCGGTTTAAAAAGGTCACTTCCGGTTTAAAAAGGTCACTTCCGGTTTGATTTGGGGTCACTTCCGGTTTACCTGAGGTCACTTCCTGTTTACCTAAGGTCACTTCCGGTTCGATTTGGGGCACTTCCGGTTCATTCTAGGTTCATTGGGAGCACTTCAGGGTCAATCCAAGATGGCCGCCACACTGGAAGTGGGGGTCAAGGGTTGAATTTTGTAAGCATAGTGGAAGTGGGGGTGAAGGTGGTGAATATGGTAAGGATGAGGTGACCAAAGTGAATAAAGTTGGAATGGGTTGAATCGGTTGAAAAAAGTAGAAATTAGAGTAGAAAAACCAAATTTTGTAGAATTTGGTTGAATTTCAAAATTGAAAATTTGGAAATTTTGGTAAGTGGGAAGGTGTGGAATAGGTAGGCAAAAGATGAACAGTTGAAAGTTGGAATGGGTTGAATCGGTTGAAAAACGTAGAAGTTAGAGTAGAAAAACGAAATTTTGGAGAATTTGGTTGAATTTCAAATTTGAAATTTTGGAATTTTTGGTAGGTGAGAAGTTGTGGAATAGGCAGGCAAAAGATGAACAGTTGAAAGTTGGAATGGGTTGAATCGGTTGAAAAATGTAGAAGTTAGAGTAGAAAAACGAAATTACGAAGAATTTGGTTGAATTTCAAATTTGAAAATTTGGAATTTTTTTGTAAGTGGGAAGTTGTGGAATAGGTAGGCAAAAGATGAACAGTTGGAAGTTGGAACGGGTTGAATCGGTCGAAAAATGTAGAAATTAGAGGTGAAAAACGAAATTTCGTGAAATTTTGTCGGAATTTTTAACGAGAAAACGTGAAATTTTTGAATTTGGGAATTTTGGGAATGTCGAGAATCATTCCGAATGTGGTTTGAATGTGCTGAATGAGGTGAATTTAAAAGGGGAATGACGTAAATGTGAAATGTCGAATCTGCCATTGAGAATGAATGGGGAAAAATTTGTCGTAAATTCGCGAATTTTGCGAAATCGGAAAATTTTCGGAACGAGAAAAATGGAAGCGCTCATCTCGTGAATATTTGGAATACGTCAAAAGTGGAACGGAGTGAATCGGATGAATTATGTGGAAGAAGAAGCGGGACAAAAAAGTGGCGGGAATAAAATAGAAGAATAATAATAACTAGAAAATGCAATTTCTGGAGAAATTGCGTGTGAAGGCGAAGACTTTGAATCACTTCTTGGCGAATGCTGGCGAATTATGCTGAAACGAGTTGAATTACTTGAGAAATGTAGAAAATAGAGGTGAAAAACGGAATTTTGGAGAATTTGGTGGAATTTCAGAATTTTGGAGAATTTGGTTGAGTTTAAAATCTTAAAATGTGGAATTTATGGCAAGTGGAAATTTGGGGAATAGGTAGGAAAAAGATGAAGAGTTGAAAGTTGGAATGAGTTGAATCGGTTGAACAATGTGAAAATTAGAGTAGAAAAACACATTTTTGGAGAATTTGGTTGAATTTCAAATTTCAAAATTTGGAATTTTTTGTAAGGGGAAGTTGTGGAATAGGTAAGCAAAAGATGAAGAGTTGAAAGTTGGAATGGGTTGAATCGGTAGAGAAATGTAGAAATGAGAGTAGAAAAACGAAATTTTGGAGAATTTGGTTGAATTTCAAATTTGGGATTTTTGGTAAGTGGGAAGTTGTGTAATACGTAGGCAAAAGATGAAGAGTTGAAAGTTGGAATGGGTTGAATCGGTTGAAAAAATGTACAAATTAGAGTCGAAAAACGGAATTTTGCAGAATTTGGTTGAATTTCAAATTTGGAATTTTTGGTAAGTGGGAAGTTGTGAAATAGGTAAGCAAAAGATGAAAAGTTGAAAGTTGGAATGGATTGAATCGGTTGCACAATGTAAAGATTAGAGTAGAAAAACAAAATGTTTGAGAATTTGGTTGAATTTCAAATTTTTAATTTTTAATTTTTGGTAAGTGGGAAGTTGTGGAATAGGTAGGCAAAAGATGAAGAGTTGAAAGTTGGAATGGGTTGAATCGGTTGAACAATGTAGAAATTACAGTAGAAAAACGAAATTTTGGAGATTTTGGTTGAATTTCAAATTTGGAATTTTTGGTAAGTCGGAAGTTGTGGAATAGGTAGGCCAAAGATGAAGAGTTGAAAGTTGGAATGGGTTGAATCGGTTGAACAATGTAGAAATTAGAGTAGAAAAACAAAATGTTGGAGAATTTGGTTGAATTTCAAATTTGGAATTTTTGGTAAGTGGGAAGTTGTGGAATAGGTAGGCAAAAGATGAAGAGTTGAAAGTTGGAATGGGTTGAATCGGTTGAACAATGTAGAAATTAGATTAGAAAAACGAAATTTTGGAGAATTTGGTTGAATTTCAAATTTGGAATTTTTGGTAAACGGGAAGTTGTGGAATAGGTAGGCAAATCATGAACAGTTGAAAGTTGGAATGAGTTGAATCGGTTAAAAAATGTAGAAATTAGAGTAGAAAAACAAAATTTTTGAGAATTTGGTTGAATTCCAAATTTGGAATTTTTGGTAAGTGGGAAGTTGTGAAATAGGTAAGCAAAAGATGTAAAGTTGAAAGTTGGAATGGATTGAATCGGTTTCACAATGTAAAGATTAGAGAAGAAAAACCAAATGTTTGAGAATTTGGTTGAATTTCAAATTTGGAATTTTTGGTAAGTGGGAAGTTGTGGAATAGGTAGGCAAAAGATGAAGAGTTGAAAGTTGGAACGGGTTGAATCGGTTGAACAATGTAGAAATTAGAGTAGAAAAACGAAATTTTGGAGATTTTGGTTGAATTTCAAATTTGGAATTTTTGGTAAGTCGGAAGTTGTGGAATAGGTAGGCAAAAGATGAAGAGTTGAAAGTTGGAATGGGTTGAATCGGTTGAACAATGTAGAAATTAGAGTAGAAAAACAAAATGTTGGAGAATTTGGTTGAATTTCAAATATGGAATTTTTGGTAAGTGGGAAGTTGTGGAATAGACAAAATAGGCAAAAGATGAACAGTTGAAAGTTGGAATGAGTTGAATCGGTTGAACAATGTAGAAATTAGAGTAGAAAAACGAAATTTAGAAAGATTTGGTTGAATTTCAAATTTGGAATTTTTGGTAAACGGGAAGTTGTGGAATAGGTAGGCAAAACATGAACAGTTGAAAGTTGGAATGAGTTGAATCGGTTGAAAAATGTAGAAATTAGAGTAGAAAAACAAAATTTTTGAGAATTTGGTTGAATTCCAAATTTGAAAATTTGGAATTTTTCATAAGTTGGAAGTTGTGGAATAGTTAGAAAAAGATGAACAGTTGAAAGTTGGAATGGGTTGAATCGGTTGAAAAACGTAAAAGTTAGAGTGGAAAAACGAAATTTTGGAGAATTTGGTTGAATTTCAAATTTGGAATTTTTGGTAAGTGGGAAGTTGTGGAATAGGTAGGCAAAAGATGAACAGTTGAAAGTTGGAATGAGTTGAATCGGTTGAACAATGTAGAAAAAAGTGGAATGATGTAAATGTGAAATGTCGAATCTGCCATTAAGAATGAATGGGGAAAAATTTGTCGTAAGTTCGCGAATTTTGCGAAATCGGAAAATTTTCGGAACGAGAAAAATGGAAGCGCTCATCTCGTGAATATTTGGAACGCGTGAAAAGTGGAACGGAGTGAATCGGATGAACTATGTGGAAGAAGAAGCGGGACAAAAAAGTGGCGGGAATAAAATAGAATAATAATAATAATAATAACTAGAAAATGCAATTTCTGGAGAAATTGCGTGTGAAGGCGAAGACTTTGAATCACTTCTTGGGGAATGCTGGCGAATTATGCTGAAACGAGTTGAATTACTTGAGAAATGTAGAAAATAGAGGTGAAAAATGGAATTTTGGAGAATTTGGTGGAATTTCAGAAATTTGGAGAATTTGGTTGAGTTTAAAATCTTAAAATGTGGAATTTATGGCAAGTGGAAATTTGGGGAATAGGTAGGAAAAAGATGAAGAGTTGAAAGTTGGAATGGGTTGAATCGGTTGAACAATGTGAAAATTAGAGTAGAAAAACACATTATTGGAGAATTTGGTTGAATTTCAAATTTCAAAATTTGGAATTTTTTGTAAGGGGAAGTTGTGGAATAGGTAAGCAAAAGATGAAGAGTTGAAAGTTGGAATGGGTTGAATCGGTAGAGAAATGTAGAAATGAGAGTAGAAAAACGAAATTTTGGAGAATTTGGTTGAATTTCAAATTTGGGATTTTTGGTAAGTGGGAAGTTGTGTAATACGTAGGCAAAAGATGAAGAGTTGAAAGTTGGAATGGGTTGAATCGGTTGAAAAATGTACAAATTAGAGTCGAAAAACGAAATTTCGCAGAATTTGGTTGAATTTCAAATTTGGAATTTTTGGTAAGTGGGAAGTTGTGAAAGGTAAGCAAAAGATGAAAAGTTGAAAGTTGGAATGGATTGAATCGGTTGCACAATGTAAAGATTAGAGAAGAAAAACAAAATGTTTGAGAATTTGGTTGAATTTCAAATTTTGAATTTTTGGTAAGTGGGAAGTTGTGGAATAGGTAGGCAAAAGATGAAGAGTTGAAAGTTGGAACGGGTTGAATCGGTTGAACAATGTGGAAATTAGAGTAGAAAAACGAAATTTTGGAGATTTTGGTTGAATTTCAAATTTGGAATTTTTGATAAGTCGGAAGTTGCGGAATAGGTAGGCAAAAGATGAAGAGTTGAAAGTTGGAATGGGTTGAATCGGTTGAACAATGTAGAAATTAGATTAGAAAAACGAAATTTTGGAGAATTTGGTTGAATTTCAAATTTGGAATTTTTGGTAAACGGGAAGTTGTGGAATAGGTAGGCAAAACATGAACAGTTGAAAGTTGGAATGAGTTGAATCGGTTAAAAAATGTAGAAATTAGAGTAGAAAAACTAATTTTTTTAAAATTTGGTTGAATTCCAAATTTGGAATTTTTGGTAAGTGGGAAGTTGTGAAATAGGTAAGCAAAAGATGAAAAGTTGAAAGTTGGAATGGATTGAATCGCTTTCACAATGTAAAGATTAGAGAAGAAAAACAAAATGTTTGAGAATTTGGTTGAATTTCAAATTTTGAATTTTTGGTAAGTGGGAAGTTGTGGAATAGGTAGGCAAAAGATGAAGAGTTGAAAGTTGGAACGGGTTGAATCGGTTGAACAATGTAGAAATTAGAGTAGAAAAACGAAATTTTGGAGATTTAGGTTGAATTTCAAATTTGGAATTTTTGGTAAGTCGGAAGTTGTGGAATAGGTAGGCAAAAGATGAAGAGTTGAAAGTTGGAATGGGTTGAATCGGTTGAACAATGTAGAAATTAGAGTAGAAAAACAAAATGTTGGAGAATTTGGTTGAATTTCAAATATGGAATTTTTGGTAAGTGGGAAGTTGTGGAATAGATAGGCAAAAGATGAACAGTTGAAAGTTGGAATGAGTTGAATCGGTTGAACAATGTAGAAATTAGAGTAGAAAAACAAATTTTTTTAAAATTTGGTTGAATTCCAAATTTGGAATTTTTGGTAAGTGGGAAGTTGTGAAATAGGTAAGCAAAAGATGAAAAGTTGAAAGTTGGAATGGATTGAATCGGTTTCACAATGTAAAGATTAGAGAAGAAAAACAAAATGTTTGAGAATTTGGTTGAATTTCAAATTTTGAATTTTTGGTAAGTGGGAAGTTGTGGAATAGGTAGGCAAAAGATGAAGAGTTGAAAGTTGGAACGGGTTGAATCGGTTGAACAATGTAGAAATTAGAGTAGAAAAACGAAATTTTGGAGATTTTGGTTGAATTTCAAATTTGGAATTTTTGGTAAGTCGGAAGTTGTGGAATAGGTAGGCAAAAGATGAAGAGTTGAAAGTTGGAATGGGTTGAATCGGTTGAACAATGTAGAAATTAGAGTAGAAAAACAAAATGTTGGAGAATTTGGTTGAATTTCAAATATGGAATTTTTGGTAAGTGGGAAGTTGTGGAATAGATAAGCAAAAGATGAACAGTTGAAAGTTGGAATGAGTTGAATCGGTTGAACAATGTAGAAATTAGAGTAGAAAAACGAAATTTAGAAAGATTTGGTTGAATTTCAAATTTGGAATTTTTGGTAAACGGGAAGTTGTGGAATAGGTAGGCAAAACATGAACAGTTGAAAGTTGGAATGAGTTGAATCGGTTAAAAAATGTAGAAATTAGAGTAGAAAAACAAAATTTTTGAGAATTTGGTTGAATTCCAAATTTGAAAATTTGGAATTTTTTATAAGTTGGAAGTTGTGGAATAGTTAGAAAAAGATGAACAGTTGAAAGTTGGAATGGGTTGAATCGGTCTAAAAACGTAAAAGTTAGAGTGGAAAAACGAAATTTTGGAGAATTTGGTTGAATTTCAAATTTGGAATTTTTGGTAAGTGGGAAGTTGTGGAATAGGTAGGCAAAAGATGAACAGTTGAAAGTTGGAATGAGTTGAATCGGTTGAACAATGTAGAAAAAAGTGGAATGATGTAAATGTGAAATGTCGAATCTGCCATTAAGAATGAATGGGGAAAAATTTGTCGTAAGTTCGCGAATTTTGCGAAATCGGAAAATTTTCGGAACGAGAAAAATGGAAGCGCTCATCTCGTGAATATTTGGAACACGTCAAAAGTGGAACGGAGTGAATCGGATGAACTATGTGGAAGAAGAAGCGGGACAAAAAAGTGTGGAGAATAAAATATAATAATAATAATAATAATAACTAGAAAATGCAATTTCTGGAGAAATTGCGTGTGAAGGCGAAGACTTTGAATCACTTCTTGGGGAATGATGCCGAATGATGTTGAAATGAGTTGAATTTCTTGAGAAATGTGGAAAATAGAAGTGTAATACTAAATTTTTGAGAATATGGTTGAATTTCAAATTTGATTTTTGGAATTTTTGGTAAGTGGAAAGTTGTGGAATAGGCAGGCAAAGGATGAACAGTTGAATGTTGGAACGGGTTGAATCGGTTAAAAAATGTAGAAGTGAGAGCAAATGTTGAATCCCCATAGAGAATGAATGGGAATTAAAAGAAAAAGCAATTGCGCCAAAATATTTTGAAATTTGGAACAAAACGTAAAAAAACAGCTTCAGGAGGTTCACTTTTGGGGTTAAAATATTGAAACGGGTTCAATCGGACAAAAAATGCAAAAGTTAGCGCCTAATGTAGCTATTTATGGCAGTTAATGGTGAAATAAGGTCACTTCCGGGTTGATTTGGGTCACTTCCGGTCCATTTGGGTCACTTCCGGTCTGATTAGAGGCACTTCCGGTCCAGCTGAGGTCACTTCCGGTTTATTTGGGGTCACTTCCGGTTTAAAAAGGTCACTTCCGGTTTAAAAAGGTCACTTCCGGTTTGATTTGGGGTCACTTCCGGTTTACCTGAGGTCACTTCCTGTTTACCTAAGGTCACTTCCGGTTTGATTTGGGCCACTTCCGGTTCATTCTAGGTTCATTGGGAGCACTTCAGGGTCAATCCAAGATGGCCGCCACACTGGAAGTGGGGGTCAAGGGTTGAATTTTGTAAGCATAGTGGAAGTGGGGGTGAAGGGGGTGAATATGGTAAGGATGAGGTGACCAAAGTGAATAAAGTTGGAATGGGTTGAATCGGTTGAAAAATGTAGAAATTAGAGTAGAAAAACCAAATTTTGTAGAATTTGGTTGAATTTCAAAATTGAAAATTTGGAAATTTTGGTAAGTGGGAAGGTGTGGAATAGGTAGGCAAAAGATGAACAGTTGAAAGTTGGAATGGGTTGAATCGGTTGAAAAACGTAGAAGTTAGAGTAGAAAAACGAAATTTTGGAGAATTTGGTTGAATTTCAAATTTGAAATTTTGGAATTTTTGAAAGGTGAGAAGTTGTGGAATAGGCAGGCAAAAGATGAACAGTTGAAAGTTGGAATGGGTTGAATCGGTTGAAAAATGTAGAAATTAGAGTAGAAAAACGAAATTACGAAGAATTTGGTTGAATTTCAAATTTGAAAATTTGGAATTTTTTTGTAAGTGGGAAGTTGTGGAATAGGTAGGCAAAAGATGAACAGTTGGAAGTTGGAACGGGTTGAATCGGTCGAAAAATGTAGAAATTAGAGGTGAAAAACGAAATTTCGTGAAATTTTGTCGGAATTTTTAACGTGAAAACGTGAAATTTTTGAATTTGGGAATTTTGGGAATGTCGAGAATCATTCCGAATGTGGTTTGAATGTGCTGAATGAGGTGAATTTAAAAGGGGAATGACGTAAATGTGAAATGTCGAATCTGCCATTGAGAATGAATGGGGAAAAATTTGTCGTAAATTCGCGAATTTTGCGAAATCGGAAAATTTTCGGAACGAGAAAAATGGAAGCGCTCATCTCGTGAATATTTGGAATACATCAAAAGTGGAACGGAGTGAATCGGATGAACTATGTGGAAGAAGAAGCGGGACAAAAAAGTGTGGAGAATAAAATAGAAGAATAATAATAATAATAATAATAACTAGAAAATGCAATTTCTGGAGAAATTGCGTGTGAAGGCGAAGACTTTGAATCACTTCTTGGGGAATGATGCCGAATGATGTTGAAATGAGTTGAATTTCTTGAGAAATGTGGAAAATAGAAGTGTAATACTAAATTTTTGAGAATATGGTTGAATTTCAAATTTGATTTTTGGAATTTTTGGTAAGTGGAAAGTTGTGGAATAGGCAGGCAAAGGATGAACAGTTGAATGTTGGAACGGGTTGAATCGGTTAAAAAATGTAGAAGTGAGAGCAAATGTTGAATCCCCATAGAGAATGAATGGGAATTAAAAGAAAAAGCAATTGCGCCAAAATATTTTGAAATTTGGAACAAAACGTAAAAAAACAGCTTCAGGAGGTTCACTTTTGGGGTTAAAATGTTGAAACGGGTTCAATCGGACAAAAAATGCAAAAGTTAGCGCCTAATGTAGCTATTTATGGCAGTTAATGTTGAAATAAGTTCACTTCCGGGTTGATTTGGGTCACTTCCGGTCTATTTGGGTCACTTCCGGTCTGATTAGAGGCACTTCCGGTCCAGCTGAGGTCACTTCCGGTTAATTTGGGGTCACTTCCGGTTTAAAAAGGTCACTTCCGGTTTAAAAAAGGTCACTTCCGGTTTGATTTGGGGTCACTTCCGGTTTACCTAAGGTCACTTCCTGTTTACCTAAGGTCACTTCCGGTTCGATTTGGGGCACTTCCGGTTCATTCTAGGGTCATTGGGAGCACTTCAGGGTTAATCCAAGATGGCCGCCACACTGGAAGTGGGGGTCAAGGGTTGAATTGTGTAAGCATAGTGGAAGTGGGGGTGAAGGGGGTGAATATGGTAAGGATGAGGTGACCAAAGTGAATAAAGTTGGAATGGGTTGAATCGGTTGAAAAATGTAGAAATTAGAGTAGAAAAACCAAATTTTGTAGAATTTGGTTGAATTTCAAAATTGAAAATTTGGAAATTTTGGTAAGTGGGAAGGTGTGGAATAGGTAGGCAAAAGATGAACAGTTGAAAGTTGGAATGGGTTGAATCGGTTGAAAAACGTAGAAGTTAGAGTAGAAAAACGAAATTTTGGAGAATTTGGTTGAATTTCAAATTTGAAATTTTGGAATTTTTGGTAGGTGAGAAGTTGTGGAATAGGCAGGCAAAAGATGAACAGTTGAAAATTGGAATGGGTTGAATCGGTTGAAAAATGTAGAAACTAGAGGTGAAAAACGAAATTTCGTGAAATTTTGTCGGAATTTTTAACGTGAAAATGTGAAATTTTTGAATTTGGGAATTTTGGGAATGTCGAGAATCATTCCGAATGTGGTTTGAATGTGCTGAATGAGGTGAATTTAAAAGGGGAATGACGTAAATGTGAAATGTAGAATCTGCCATTGAGAATGAATGGGGAAAAATTTGTCGTAAATTCGCGAATTTTGCGAAATCGGAAAATTTTCGGAACGAGAAAAATGGAAGCGCTCATCTCGTGAATATTTGGAATACGTGAAAAGTGGAACGGAGTGAATCGGATGAATTATGTGGAAGAAGAAGCGGGACAAAAAAGTGTGGAGAATAAAATAGAAGAATAATAATAATAACTAGAAAATGCAATTTCTGGAGAAATTGCGTGTGAAGGCGAAGACTTTGAATCGCTTCTTTGGGAATGATGCCGAATGATGTTGAAATGAGTTGAATTTCTTGAGAAATGTGGAAAATAGAAGTGTAATACTAAATTCTGGAGAATGTGGTTGAATTTCAAATTTGAATTTTGGAATTTTTGGTAAGTGGGAGGTTGTGGAATAGGTAGGCAAAAGATGAACAGTTGAAAGTTGGAACGGGTTGAAACGGTTAAAAAATGTAGAAGTTAGAGCAAATCTTGAATCCCCATAGAGAATGACTGGGAATTAAAAGAAAAAGCAATTGCGCCAAAATATTTTGAAATTTGGAACAAAAGGACAACAAACGGCGTCAGGAGGTTCCCTTTTGGGGTTAAAATGTTGAAACGGGTTTAATCGGACAAAAATTGCAAAAGTTAGCTAAAATGTAGCTAATTAGGGCACTTAATATTGAAATAAGATAACTTCCGGTTTGATTTGGGTCACTTCCGGTTTGATTAGAGGCACTTCCGGTCCAGCTGAGGTCACTTCCGGTTTATTTGGGGTCACTTCCGGTTTAAAAAGGTCACTTCCGGTTTAAAAAGGTCACTTCCGGTTTGATTTGGGGTCACTTCCGGTTTACCTAAGGTCACTTCCTGTTTACCTAAGGTCACTTGCGGTTTGATATGGGGCACTTCCGGTATATTCTGGGTTAATTGGGGGCACTTCCGGGTCAATCCAAGATGGCCGCCACACTGGAAGTGTGGGTGAAGGAGGTGAATATGGTAAGCATAAGGTAAACAAAGTGAATAAAGTTGGAATGGGTTGAATCGGTTGAAAAATGTGGAAAAAAGAGTAGAAAAACGAAATTGTAGAGAATATTTGGTAAGTGGAAAGTTGTGGAATAGGCAGGCAAAGGATGAACAGTTGAATGTTGGAATGGGTTGAATCGGTTAAAAAATGTAGAAGTGAGAGCAAATGTTGAATCCCCATAGAGAATGAATGGGAATCAAAAGAAAAAGCAATTGCGCCAAAATATTTTGAAATTTGGAACAAAACGTAAAAAAAAAGCTTCAGGAGGTTCACTTTTGGGGTTAAAATGTTGAAACGGGTTCAATCGGACAAAAAATGCAAAAGTTAGCGCCTAATGTAGCTATTTAGGGCAGTTAATCTTGAAATAAGTTCACTTCCGGGTTGATTTGGGTCACTTCCGGTCTATTTGGGTCACTTCCGGTTTGATTAGAGGCACTTCCGGTCTAGCTGAGGTCACTTCCGGTTTATTTGGGGTCACTTCCGGTTTAAAAAGGTCACTTCCGGTTTAAAAAGGTCACTTCCGGTTTGATTTGGGGTCACTTCCGGTTTACCTAAGGTCACTTCCTGTTTACCTAAGGTCACTTCCGGTTCGATTTGGGGCACTTCCGGTTCATTCTAGGGTCATTGGGAGCACTTCAGGGTCAATCCAAGATGGCCGCCACACTGGAAGTGGGGGTCAAGGGTTGAATTGTGTAAGCATAGTGGAAGTGGGGGTGAAGGGGGTGAATATGGTAAGGATGAGGTGACCAAAGTGAATAAAGTTGGAATGGGTTGAATCGGTTGAAAAATGTAGAAATTAGAGTAGAAAAACCAAATTTTGTAGAATTTGGTTGAATTTCAAAATTGAAAATTTGGAAATTTTGGTAAGTGGGAAGGTGTGGAATAGGTAGGCAAAAGATGAACAGTTGAAAGTTGGAATGGGTTGAATCGGTTGAAAAACGTTGAAGTTAGAGTAGAAAAACGAAATTTTGGAGAATTTGGTTGAATTTCAAATTTGAAATTTTGGAATTTTTGGTAGGTGAGAAGTTGTGGAATAGGCAGGCAAAAGATGAACAGTTGAAAATTGGAATGGGTTGAATCGGTTGAAAAATGTAGAAACTAGAGGTGAAAAACGAAATTTCGTGAAATTTTGTCGGAATTTTTAACGTGAAAACGTGAAATTTTTGAATTTGGGAATTTTGGGAATGTCGAGAATCATTCCGAATGTGGTTTGAATGTGCTGAATGAGGTGAATTTAAAAGGGGAATGACGTAAATGTGAAATGTAGAATCTGCCATTGAGAATGAATGGGGAAAAATTTGTCGTAAATTCGCGAATTTTGCGAAATCGGAAAATTTTCGGAACGAGAAAAATGGAAGCGCTCATCTCGTGAATATTTGGAATACGTCAAAAGTGGAACGGAGTGAATCGGATGAATTATGTGGAAGAAGAAGCGGGACAAAAAAGTGTGGAGAATAAAATAGAAGAATAATAATAATAATAACTAGAAAATGCAATTTCTGGAGAAATTGCGTGTGAAGGCGAAGACTTTGAATCACTTCTTGGGGAATGCTGGCGAATTATGCTGAAACGAGTTGAATTACTTGAGAAATGTAGAAAATAGAGGTGAAAAACGGAATTTTGGAGAATTTGGTGGAATTTCAGAATTTTGGAGAATTTGGTTGAGTTTAAAATCTTAAAATGTGGAATTTATGGCAAGTGGAAATTTGGGGAATAGGTAGGAAAAAGATGAAGAGTTGAAAGTTGGAATGGGTTGAATCGGTTGAACAATGTGAAAATTAGAGTAGAAAAACACATTTTTGGAGAATTTGGTTGAATTTCAAATTTCAAAATTTGGAATTTTTTGTAAGGGGAAGTTGTGGAATAGGTAAGCAAAAGATGAAGAGTTGAAAGTTGGAATGGGTTGAATCGGTAGAGAAATGTAGAAATGAGAGTAGAAAAACGAAATTTGGGAGAATTTGGTTGAATTTCAAATTTGGGATTTTTGGTAAGTGGGAAGTTGTGTAATACGTAGGCAAAAGATGAAGAGTTGAAAGTTGGAATGGGTTGAATCGGTTGAAAAATGTACAAATTAGAGTCGAAAAACGAAATTTTGCAGAATTTGGTTGAATTTCAAATTTGGAATTTTTGGTAAGTGGGAAGTTGTGAAATAGGTAAGCAAAAGATGAAAAGTTGAAAGTTGGAATGGATTGAATCGGTTTCACAATGTAAAGATTAGAGTAGAAAAACAAAATGTTTGAGAATTTGGTTGAATTTCAAATTTTTAATTTTTAATTTTTGGTAAGTGGGAAGTTGTGGAATAGGTAGGCAAAAGATGAAGAGTTGAAAGTTGGAATGGGTTGAATCGGTTGAACAATGTAGAAATTACAGTAGAAAAACGAAATTTTGGAGATTTTGGTTGAATTTCAAATTTGGAATTTTTGGTAAATGGGAAGTTGTGGAATAGGTAGGCAAAAGATGAAGAGTTGAAAGTTGGAATGGGTTGAATTGGTTGAACAATGTAGAAATTAGAGTAGAAAAACAAAATGTTGGAGAATTTGGTTGAATTTCAAATATGGAATTTTTGGTAAGTGGGAAGTTATGGAATAGGTAGGCAAAAGATGAAGAGTTGAAAGTTGGAATGGGTTGAATCGGTTGAACAATGTAGAAATTAGATTAGAAAAACGAAATTTTGGAGAATTTGGTTGAATTTCAAATTTGGAATTTTTGGTAAACGGGAAGTTGTGGAATAGGTAGGCAAAACATGAACAGTTGAAAGTTGGAATGAGTTGAATCGGTTAAAAAATGTAGAAATTAGAGTAGAAAAACAAATTTTTTTGAGAATTTGGTTGAATTCCAAATTTGGAATTTTTGGTAAGTCGGAAGTTGTGGAATAGGTAGGCAAAAGATGAAGAGTTGAAAGTTGGAATGGGTTGAATCGGTTGAACAATGTAGAAATTAGAGTAGAAAAACAAAATGTTGGAGAATTTGGTTGAATTTCAAATATGGAATTTTTGGTAAGTGGGAAGTTGTGGAATAGGTAGGCAAAAGATGAAGAGTTGAAAGTTGGAATGGGTTGAATCGGTTGAACAATGTAGAAATTAGATTAGAAAAACGAAATTTTGGAGAATTTGGTTGAATTTCAAATTTGGAATTTTTGGTAAACGGGAAGTTGTGGAATAGGTAGGCAAAACATGAACAGTTGAAAGTTGGAATGGGTTGAATCGGTTGAACAATGTAGAAATTAGATTAGAAAAACGAAATTTTGGAGAATTTGGTTGAATTTCAAATTTGGAATTTTTGGTAAACGGGAAGTTGTGGAATAGGTAGGCAAAACATGAACAGTTGAAAGTTGGAATGAGTTGAATCGGTTAAAAAATGTAGAAATTAGAGTAGAAAAACACAATTTTTGAGAATTTGGTTGAATTCCAAATTTGGAATTTTTGGTAAGTCGGAAGTTGTGGAATAGGTAGGCAAAAGATGAAGAGTTGAAAGTTGGAATGGGTTGAATCGGTTGAACAATGTAGAAATTAGAGTAGAAAAACAAAATGTTGGAGAATTTGGTTGAATTTCAAATATGGAATTTTTGGTAAGTGGGAAGTTGTGGAATAGGTAGGCAAAAGATGAAGAGTTGAAAGTTGGAATGGGTTGAATCGGTTGAACAATGTAGAAATTAGATTAGAAAAACGAAATTTTGGAGAATTTGGTTGAATTTCAAATTTGGAATTTTTGGTAAACGGGAAGTTGTGGAATAGGTAGGCAAAACATGAACAGTTGAAAGTTGGAATGAGTTGAATCGGTTAAAAATGTAGAAATTAGAGTAGAAAAACAAAATGTTGGAGAATTTGGTTGAATTTCAAATATGGAATTTTTGGTAAGTGGGAAGTTGTGGAATAGGTAGGCAAAACATGAACAGTTGAAAGTTGGAATGAGTTGAATCGGTTTAAAAATGTAGAAATTAGAGTAGAAAAACAAAATTTTTGAGAATTTGGTTGAATTCCAAATTTGAAAATTTGGAATTTTTCATAAGTTGGAGGTTGTGGAATAGTTAGAAAAAGATGAACAGTTGAAAGTTGGAATGAGTTGAATCGGTTGAACAATGTAGAAAAAAGTGGAATGATGTAAATGTGAAATGTCGAATCTGCCATTAAGAATGAATGGGGAAAAATTTGTCGTAAGTTCGCGAATTTTGCGAAATCGGAAAATTTTCGGAACGAGAAAAATGGAAGCGCTCATCTCGTGAATATTTGGAACACGTCAAAAGTGGAACGGAGTGAATCGGATGAACTATGTGGAAGAAGAAGCGGGACAAAAAAGTGTGGAGAATAAAATATAATAATAATAATAATAATAATAATAATAGAGAATGGTGTAGAATAACATATGTGTGAAGGCCATCGCCTTCACACAATAATAATAATAGAGAATGGTGTAGAATAACATATGTGTGAAGGCCATCGCCTTCACACAATAATAATAGAGAATGGTGTAGAATAACATATGTGTGAAGGCCATCGCCTTCACACAATAATAATAATAATAGAGAATGGTGTAGAATAACATATGTGTGAAGGCCATCGCCTTCACACAATAACTAGAAAATGCAATTTCTGGAGAAATTGCGTGTGAAGGCGAAGACTTTGAATCACTTCTTGGCGAATGCTGGCGAATTATGCTGAAACGAGTTGAATTACTTGAGAAATGTAGAAAATAGAGGTGAAAAACGGAATTTTGGAGAATTTGGTGGAATTTCAGAATTTTGGAGAATTTGGTTGAGTTTAAAATCTTAAAATGTGGAATTTATGGCAAGTGGAAATTTGGGGAATAGGTAGGAAAAAGACGAAGAGTTGAAAGTTGGAATGAGTTGAATCGGTTGAACAATGTAGAAAAAAGTGGAATGATGTAAATGTGAAATGTCGAATCTGCCATTAAGAATGAATGGGGAAAAAATTTGTCGTAAGTTCGCGAATTTTGCGAAATCGGAAAATTTTCGGAACGAGAAAAATGGAAGCGCTCATCTCGTGAATATTTGGAACACGTCAAAAGTGGAACGGAGTGAATCGGATGAACTATGTGGAAGAAGAAGCGGGACAAAAAAGTGTGGAGAATAAAATATAATAATAATAATAATAATAATAGAGAATGGTGTAGAATAACATATGTGTGAAGGCCATCACCTTCACACAACTAGAAAATGCAATTTCTGGAGAAATTGCGTGTGAAGGCGAAGACTTTGAATCACTTCTTGGGGAATGATGGCGAATGATGTTGAAATGAGTTGAATTTCTTGAGAAATGTGGAAAATAGAAGTGTAATACTAAATTTTGGAGAATTTGGTTGAATTTCAAATTTGAAGTTTGGAATTTGTGGTAAGTGGGAGGTTGTGGAATAGGTAGGCAAAAGATGAACAGTTGAATGTTGGAACGGGTTGAATCGGTTAAAAAATGTAGACGTGAGAGCAAATGTTGAATCTCCATAGAGAATGAATGGGAATTAAAAGAAAAAGCAATTGCGCCAAAATATTTTGAAATTTGGAACAAAACGAAAATAAATAGCTTCAGGAGGTTCACTTTTGGAGTTAAAATGTTGAAATGGGTTCAATCGGACAAAAAATGCAAAAGTTAGCGACTAATGTAGCTATTTAGGGCAGTTAATGTTGAAATAAGGTCACTTCCGGGGTGATTTGGGTCACTTCCGGTCTATTTGGGTCACTTCCGGTTTGAGTAGAGGCACTTCCGGTCTAGCCGAGGTCACTTCCGGTTTATTTGGGGTCACTTCCGGTTTAAAAAGGTCACTTCCGGTTTAAAAAGGTCACTTCCGGTTTGATTTGGGGTCACTTCCGGTTTACCTGGGGTCACTTCCGGTTCATTTGGGGTCACTTCCGGTTTGATTTGGGTCACTTCCGGTCTATTTGGGTCACTTCCGGTTTGATTAGAGGCACTTCCGGTCTAGCTGAGGTCACTTCCGGTTTATTTGGGGTCACTTCCGGTTTAAAAAGGTCACTTCCGGTTTGATTTGGGGTCACTTCCGGTTTGATTTGGGGTCACTTCCGGTTTACCTGAGGTCACTTCCGGTTCATTTGGGGTCAATTCCGGTTTGATATGGGGCACTTCCGGTACATTCTGGGTTCATTGGGGGCACTTCCGGGTCAATCCAAGATGGCCGCCACACTGGAAGTGTGGGTGAAGGAGGTGAATATGGTAAGCATAAGGTAAACAAAGTGAATAAAGTTGGAATGGGTTGAATCGGTTGAAAAATGTGGAAAAAAGAGTAGAAAAACGAAATTGTAGAGAATTTTTGGTAAGTGGAAAGTTGTGGAATAGGCAGGCAAAGGATGAACAGTTGAATGTTGGAACGGGTTGAATCGGTTAAAAAATGTAGAAGTGAGAGCAAATGTTGAATCCCCATAGAGAATGAATGGGAATTAAAAGAAAAAGCAATTGCGCCAAAATATTTTGAAATTTGGAACAAAACGTAAAAAAACAACTTCAGGAGGTTCACTTTTGGGGTTAAAATGTTGAAACGGGTTCAATCGGACAAAAAATGCAAAAGTTAGCGCCTAATGTAGCTATTTATGGCAGTTAATGTTGAAATAAGTTTACTTCCGGGTTGATTTGGGTCACTTCCGGTCTATTTGGGTCACTTCCGGTCTGATTAGAGGCACTTCCGGTCCAGCTGAGGTCACTTCCGGTTTATTTGGGGTCACTTCCGGTTTAAAAAGGTCACTTCCGGTTTAAAAAGGTCACTTCCGGTTTGATTTGGGGTCACTTCCGGTTTACCTAAGGTCACTTCCTGTTTACCTAAGGTCACTTGCGGTTTGATATGGGGCACTTCCGGTACATTCTGGGTTCATTGGGGGCACGTCCGGGTCAATCCAAGATGGCCGCCACACTGGAAGTGTGGGTGAAGCAGGTGAATATGGTAAGCATAAGGTAAACAAAGTGAATAAAGTTGGAATGGGTTGAATCGGTTGAAAAATGTGGAAAAAAGAGTAGAAAAACGAAATTGTAGAGAATTTTTGGTAAGTGGAAAGTTGTGGAATAGGCAGGCAAAGGATGAACAGTTGAATGTTGGAACGGGTTGAATCAGTTAAAAAATGTAGAAGCGAGAGCAAATGTTGAATCCCCATAGAGAATGAATTGGAATTAAAAGAAAAAGCAATTGCGCCAAAATATTTTGAAATTTGGAACAAAACGTAAAAAAACAGCTTCAGGAGGTTCACTTTTGGGGTTAAAATGTTGAAACGGGTTCTATCGGACAAAAAATGCAAAAGTTAGCGCCTAATGTAGCTATTTAGGGCAGTTAATGTTGAAATAAGTTCACTTCCGGGTTGATTTGGGTCACTTCCGGTCTATTTGGGTCACTTCCGGTTTGAATAGAGGCACTTCCGGTCTAGCTGAGGTCACTTCCGGTTTATTTGGGGTCACTTCCGGTTTAAAAAGGTCACTTCCGGTTTAAACAGGTCACTTCCGGTTTGATTTGGGGTCACTTCCGGTTTACCTGAGGTCACTTCCTGTTTACCTAAGGTCACTTCCGGTTCGATTTGGGGCACTTCCGGTTCATTCTAGGTTCATTGGGAGCACTTCAGGGTCAATCCAAGATGGCCGCCACACTGGAAGTGGGGGTCAAGGGTTGAATTGTGTAAGCATAGTGGAAGTGGGGGTGAATATGGTAAGGATGAGGTGACCAAAGTGAATAGAGTTGGAATGGGTTGAATCGGTTGAAAAATGTAGAAATTAGAGTAGAAAAACCAAATTTTGTAGAATTTGGTTGAATTTCAAAATTGAAAATTTGGAAATTTTGGTAAGTGGGAAGGTGTGGAATAGGTAGGCAAAAGATGAACAGTTGAAAGTTGGAATGGGTTGAATCGGTTGAAAAACGTAGAAGTTAGAGTAGAAAAACGAAATTTTGGAGAATTTGGTTGAATTTCAAATTTGAAATTTTGGAATTTTTGATAGGTGAGAAGTTGTGGAATAGGCAGGCAAAAGATGAACAGTTGAAAGTTGGAATGGGTTGAATCGGTTGAAAAATGTAGAAATTAGAGTAGAAAAACGAAATTACGAAGAATTTGGTTGAATTTCAAATTTGAAAATTTGGAATTTTTTTGTAAGTGGGAAGTTGTGGAATAGGTAGGCAAAAGATGAACAGTTGGAAGTTGGAACGGGTTGAATCGGTCGAAAAATGTAGAAATTAGAGGTGAAAAACGAAATTTCGTGAAATTTTGTCGGAATTTTTAACGTGAAAACGTGAAATTTTTGAATTTGGGAATTTTGGGAATGTCGAGAATCATTCCGAATGTGGTTTGAATGTGCTGAATGAGGTGAATTTAAAAGGGGAATGACGTAAAAGTGAAATGTCGAATCTGCCATTGAGAATGAATGGGGAAAAATTTGTCGTAAATTCGCGAATTTTGCGAAATCGGAAAATTTTCGGAACGAGAAAAATGGAAGCGCTCATCTCGTGAATATTTGGAATACGTCAAAAGTGGAACGGAGTGAATCGGATGAATTATGTGGAAGAAGAAGCGGGACAAAAAAGTGTGGAGAATAAAATATAATAACTAGAAAATGCAATTTCTGGAGAAATTGCGTGTGAAGGCGAATACTTTGAATCACTTCTTGGGGAATGATACCGAATGATGTTGAAATGAGTTGAATTTCTTGAGAAATGTGGAAAATAGAAGTGTAATACGGAATTTTGGAGAATTTGGTTGAATCACTTCTTGGGGAATGATGCCGAATGATGTTGAAATGAGTTGAATTATTTGAGAAATGTAGAAGTGTAAAACGAAATTTTGGAGAATTTGTGGTGAATTTCAAAATTGAAATTCATGAAGTGGGATTGAGCTGAACCTGTTGAAGTTGGAACAATACAAATAGGTTAAAAAAATGGAAACTGCAGGTGAATATGTACATTTTAGAAAAAACAGTAAGCAAGAAAACCAGTAGGCGAGTAAAAACAGTAGATGCGCAAGAAATATTAGTCAACAATTAGAAACAGTCAGCAAGATAACTAGTAAGAATCAAATCTGAATCTGTCCTTATTCGGCATAACATAACATCTGCATGACAACATAACATCCACCAGGTGTCAGTGCTGAGCCACAGTTATTAGACATAAGATGAACAGTTTAAGTTTGGAACATGTCGAAAAAGACATTCCTGTCCACAAAGCCCAGTGAAAGGATACTGTTGCTTCAACGTTGGGGATGTCTGGATAATCTGCAGCAAAATCGAAAACAACACCAAAAATAAATCCTCTATCCACATTAAAAGTAAAATAACATTGAGTTTCTTTAAAAGTTGACAGAATTACATTGCATGTACAACGAAAAAATATGTACATCTCTTAAAACTTGTTACAAATGTAAGGCTGTGTGTGCAATTGTAACAGACAGAAATGATGAAGCCGGCTCATCCGCCGTGCAACATATTTATTTTCAGCGTCCTCTACTGGCAAAAATACATATTCCACTTGGACGCACAGGTTTCTTCCTCTCAATAGAAAAAAACCTTCCTATAAACCAAAAATTCTGGGGAGGCAAGTGCCACATAATGTTGATCTTTTATTTATCAATGTATGCAAACGAATAGTTTTTATGTATTATCTATCTGTTTACCTGGTCGTTTATTACACCCAAAATGTATTATAGCTTTTTCCATACGGTGCAGACATCCATTCTCATTCACATACATTCTCATATTCACCTTGATCAGAGGGTTTTAAAAAAAGTATTTACATACCATCTTTGTAGTTGCCTGATGGATCTGTCCAGGTTCCCCCTTGCTTAGTCTTGCGTTTTTTCGTTCGCGTCCACCGTGTTGCATGTTCCTTAACGTGAGTCAGTTCCACATGGACTATGGAAAATGTGCGTCGGCAGACAGTGCATATTTTCCTCACACTTTTTGACACATCTATTTTCTGCTTCACCGTCCTCTCGGCAAGATTGAAACTTGTGTGCTTTTTTTTTTTTAAGTAATACTTACCCCCTTGCGGTCGCAGTAACTGCCTGGAACGCGTCCATGCTGCTGAGTTAACTTCTGCAATCTACTTTGCGGTGCCACTGCACTTCAACCAATGAGATAATAAACTAAAGACAGCAGAAGTTGCAAATATCCTAAAATAAGACATAGGTAAAATACTATATACTATACATGAGAACCATATACGATACATTAATACCATTAACTATACATTAAAACAATACTTTAGCGACTGTATTTGCTATAAACAAATAAATAAACTGGGTCGCCTAAATCGGCGGATGACGTCGCCGGTAATGATATCCAACATCCACGAGGTGTCAGTGCTGAGCGACACAATCAACAGATTGTGAATCTATTTGCAATACCGTAATTATTCTAATTATCGCCCATATTCTAATAATCGCCCAGTGTGTGTTAGCGATGGGATAAATAAAAAACATTGGTACCTCTAATTATCGCCCATGCTGCTAAAAATTCCTTCCAAAACTTACGTTTTCCTCCGTGACCGCATGCCGACGTAATTGCGCAAGTTTCAATATAACTGATTTGACAGCACGTTGTGTGTCCCTTTTAAATTGTTTTTCTCCGTAAATTATGATACAATTATACATACAATATCCTCACACAATTACCGTATCGAGGCATGCGCTCGAACAAGACGATCGCGATAATATGACGTGGGCAACACGTGATGTGCGACGGTAACGTGTCGCATCGATGGCGCGTCAATGGACGCATCCCGCTGTTCGAGGTAGATCAGAACAGCCGCTGTTCTAGTGTTAAGAACACCAGTGAGACACTACATAAGGAAAATATACATATTATCGCCCATTTCAGTGCCCCTTGTAGATCGGACAATAATGGGTGATAATTAGAATAAATACGGTAATTTAATAAAACGGGTCACCTAAATCCACGGAAGACGTTGCTTGTAATTATTTCATACAGCCACTAGATGTCAGTGTTGAATGACTAAATCAAGATAGGGCTCTTATTTGCAATAGAAATATAATAAACTGGGTCGCTTAAATACACGGATGACTTTGCTGGTAAGGATTTTCAACATCCACCAGGTGCTGAGCGACAGAATCAACAGATAGGGAAGATACTGCTTATCACCCAACATATTGCACATTTAGCAAAGTTTAGTAAAGACCTACTTACTTTTTTTCTGGTTTTGTTGTAGCTTATGTGGTTATCAAGCCAACCTACGTATGAAAGGAAAACTAAATATGTCTAAATAACTTGAATTTTGGTGTAGGAATTGTCAATAATAATTCATCATAATTTAAAAAAAAACAGTAGGAAAAATATGGGGGGGAATTAAAGTATCTATTGCATTGATACAACTAATACATTTATTATAATGACACAACACACAATTTATACACAGACAACTAAATATAACTAAGTGGTGACATAATTATTTACTTATAATTTAGATTAAATTAATTCAATTTAATAAAAATAAAGAAAATAAACAATGACTATTTTGTGCATATAACTTTAATCATAGAACATTTTAAACAGAACAACAAACAAGTAACAAGAAATACAAACAATAAAACAAAAAAAATAAAACAAAATTACCACAAAAACCCCTCTGGGGGAAAATTAGGGCCATCGGGGAATCTTTGGTTCCACTTATTCAAAGGAACATCTTTGGTAGCATTGTTGGCGTCGACAAGCTCCACGTGTTCGCCTTTTATTTTAAAGGCCATCACGTGAAACGCCTCGTCTTCCAGTTCCTGCGCAAAGACATTTAATGACAATTTATTATGTGTTTAAAACACCACAAGAAAACATGATGGATGGATGGACGGACGGATGGATGGGGTTGGGAATGTATGTAGGTAGGTAGGTAGGTAGGTAGGTAGGTAGGTAGGTAGGTAGGTAGGTGGGTAGGTGGGTAGGTTGCTTAGATAGATAGATAGATAGATAGATAGATAGATAGATAGATAGATAGATAGATAGATAGATAGATAGATAGATAGATAGATAGATAGATAGAGATAGATACATAGATAGATAGATAGATAGATAGATAGATAGATAGATAGATAGATAGATAGATAGATAGATAGATAGATAGATAGATAGATAGATAGATAGATAGATGGGTAGGTAGATGGGTAGGTAGGTGGGTAGGTTGCTTAGATAGATAGATAGATAGATAGATAGATAGATAGATAGATAGATAGATAGATAGATAGATAGATAGATAGATAGATAGATAGATAGATAGATAGATAGATAGATAGATAGATAGATAGGTAGGTAGGTAGGTAGGTAGATGGGTAGGTAGGTGGGTAGGTTGCTTAGATAGATAGATAGATAGATAGATAGATAGATAGATAGATAGATAGATAGATAGATAGATAGATAGATAGATAGATAGATAGATAGATAGATAGATAGATAGATAGATAGATAGATAGATAGATAGATAGATAGGTAGGTAGGTAGGTAGGTAGGTAGGTAGGTAGGTAGATGGGTAGGTAGGTGGGTAGGTTGCTTAGATAGATAGATAGATAGATAGATAGATAGATAGATAGATAGATAGATAGATAGATAGATAGATAGATAGATAGATAGATAGATAGATAGATAGATAGATAGATAGATAGATAGATAGGTAGGTAGGTAGGTAGGTAGGTAGGTAGGTAGGTAGGTAGGTAGGTAGGTAGGTAGGTAGGTAGGTGGGTAGGTTGCTTAGATAGATAGATAGATAGATAGATAGATAGATAGATAGATAGATAGATAGATAGATAGATAGATAGATAGATAGATAGATAGATAGATAGATAGATAGATAGATAGATAGATAGATAGATAGATAGATAGGCAGGCAGGCAGGCAGACAGACAGATAAAAAAACTTAAAACCTAAAACAATTTGATTAATTTCATGACCATAACCACAACCACAATGATTTTATACAGTCAAGGAAGCAAGTGAAATTATATGTCTGTAGGGCTGTATCTGAGACAAAATCTTATAAAATTGGTGATCCAGATTTAGAGAAAACTCCTAAAGCATGAATCTGACTTCAGCCTTGATGATGATGAGCCACTGATAGCATTTTTTGTCAAGTAAATAACAGTTTGTCTATACACAGGAAAAAAACTGCATGCTTTAGGTACCTTTATCACAGTATTTTCTGTGGAGTGGAGCTCCACACCACCAGAACAAGCTGTCTTCATGTGCGTCATAGATAGCCGCTGTCCAACTTTTACTTGAAAAAAGTTGCTCTCTCGCCACCTGAGCACTTTTATTTCCCTGTGATCCTATAATGAAGATGTCAAATTAGTACTAGCTGTTGAAATGTAGATCTAGGCTACAATTACGAAGGCAACATGATGCCCTAAGGGACCTTACTCAGGTGAAATGAGAGTGTGATATATATCAATATTTAGACACACACACACATGTACACATACACACGCACATATACGTAGTGTGTGAGAGAGAGAGAACAATCAGTTTACTTTTTTAAAAAAAAAAATGCCCAATGGGATCGGCATCCCACGTGCAAACACCATCCTGATGGGGCGGATCTAAAAAAAGAAAGACAGATTAAACCTCAATACTTCATGAAGGAGAGGGAACAAAAAGAGAGAGATTGATCTTACAGCAGAGACAATGCCATCTGTTGTAAAGAGGACACCCTCCTCGTGGTAAATGTCCTTCAATTCTTTGGCGATACTTGAAGGGTACAAGAGAGCTGTCCCCTTCTCCTCCAAATGGGCCGTCACCTCCATCCTCCCAGCCACATAGATGGAGGTGTTGTGCCGGGAGAGGAGGACCCCTTCCTCTCTTCCCCGGCCAAAATTTATAAAACGGAATGTACCTCCGACAGAGACGTCGGAGGCTAAATTCGGAAACAAAATGAATTTACACACACGGTGGCCGTCACAGAGGGCGACCACTGTGTTGTAGTGGGAGGTCCCAGCCTCCACTGTCCCATCCTCTTTTAAGAGCCATTGAGAGTATTTTGTAATCGTTTTTAACGCCACTACTTTGGCCGTGAGCGCCGCTGGCAACTGGTGTAGGGTCCATAGGTTTTCCATTCTGAAAAAAATTAATAAAAAAAATAACTGATCAACAGAGACATAATTACTACAGCACTTATATATGGTTTAATTAGTCTACATGATGACAGAAATTGATTTCATAAAATAGCAGCCCTACCCCTTTGGAAGGACTATGGTAAATGTGTATACCCTTCCCCAAATGGCTATTGTAGAATTGTTTTTTGTTGTTTTTATCTATCTATCTATCTATCTATCTATCTATCTATCTATCTATCTATCTATCTATCTATCTATCTATCTATCTATCTGTCTGTCTGTCTGTCTGTCTGTTTATTTATTTATTTATTTATTATTTTCCAATGAATTACTTCCAGTTTTGTGTATTTTGGAAGTTGTTAAGAGTTGACTCCTTTGATCTACAATTTCATTCCCTACATAATTTAGGAAGCTCATATCATGTTGGCGCCTGTGCATTTGTTCCCACGGTAAGCAAATATTCTAATAAATTAGCACTCTAAAATGTGTGATTATACATTTATATGTGCACTCTAAGAAAATAAAACGCTTTCACGAGAAAAAATACAGCGGATTGTAAAACACATTACACAACCTGTAAATCTTACAATTTAAAACTATAATTCCTCACAAAATAACATTTGTGTACAAAACTGATAAATCCAACATCAATTTTAAACCAATTTAACATGACTGCCTTCATTTTCTCATGTACAATTTGCACGGAGACATTGCTTATTTTACATCTGATCGCATTCAATTTCACTGAAAAACATCAGTGTAAAAGTATTAATAATCATCATTAAAAGCCTCATTTTGAGAAATTAATTAGACTGATTATTTTCTATTTGTTATAGTGAAATAAACATTTGCATACTACTGCCAGAAACGGTGCTGAGAGTTGACTCTTTTATCTAGCCGCGCAACTCGCATGATTGACAGCGCCACCTTTTTTTTTTCTGGCCGCTCATTCGTTCCCAGGATTTTTTTCCCTCATGCGGTACGGATCAAAAGAGGTGTCCAGCCTTGTTAAGGCGGCATCACAATGTTACACGGATAAAACAATATTGCCCATTTATAATTGTACAAATAAGTTTATACAATGTGACTCGGATTATTTGCTCATTTCGTTTTAGAGTACGCACTACTAAATGATAATTAGTCAAGACACACAAAATGCACCAAGATGTACATTCTCTGTCTGTCTTAAAAACTAAACCATATGAAGAAATATATTGTTCGAGAGATGCTTACTAATGGATACATTTTTTGAGGTCATAGGACTCTTATAATAGATATAATAATATACATGTTTAAGGTCATAGGACTCATGTAATAGTTTTACACTTGCCGTCGTGCGCGAGGTTTATTTTGCTTCTTTTTTCCATCGTGCTAGAATTCCAGCTCTTCTTCAACCAAATCGGTACAATTGTTATTATACCTTGTAAGAAACGAACCTGAAGACGTCTTACTAAAATTCGCGTGTACAGGCTTTTTAGGAACATTTGAAAAGGCCTGTCTGTACACGCTAAAAAGTGAGGATGTGACTTAATTTTCACCCAGTTTAAAGTAGCAAATACTAATTTACACAGTAACACAATGGTGTACAGTACAACAATAGACTACAAAGTGTTTATAAATGTTTTGGGAAAATCTAATTTCGGATCGGGGTGACATTGATAAAGAGCGACTTACCTCTTTCGATGTCTGGGAAGCTCTGGCGGGAACCGTGCGCCCCAACATGTTTGAGGGTAGTGGGAAACTTCAACTACAGTGCAGGCTAAACAGATATGCAACATTTGCGTATGCGAGCAATAAAAAGAGTGTCAGATATATGCCTGTAAATTCGTGTGAAATGTGACTATACGATTGAGTGAACATGTTACAGCATTTTAAGCTGATGTTCATGATATGATATACATACTACGATCATAGTCCTTGTGAATTCAGATTTCTTTGGACGTATCACAACCCCCAACCCCCGCCCCCATGCAACTTTAATAGTATTGACCAATATGATATTAATTACACACGCAAGAAATAAAAATACTAACAGCTAAACACCTCATGTGAAATGTGATTCTACGATTGAGAGCTGTCAGTCATGGTCAAAATATATTTTTCACCATGACTACAGTTCTGATCTCGGTTCTAAACGCCATTCTCTGCGGCCAGATGTTGTTCACCAAGTATAAATTGGCAATGACTAAGTGGTAAAAGAAATGGGCAATTTGAAAAGGCATGTACACGCGGATGTCTAGTAAATTAAATGTGAGGATATAGGAATACTTAATTTTCACAACGTTTAAAGTGGCGAATACTAATTTCCACAATAACAGTAACGCAATGGTTTACAGAGCACTGGGTCTGATTGGCTACCATTACGCTGCCTTAGCCAACCGGTCACGTAATTGGACGCTGCCTTTGCCAACCGCTCACGTAATTGGTCGCTGCCTTAGCCAATCGCTCACTGACTTATTACGTTAACCCGGAAACTGTCTTGTGTTCAGCAGTTCGATGACAATGTGAAAGTAAAAACAAAACACAAATGAAAATCTATTCAACTACATTTTCACTTTCACACAGAAAAAATCGACAGTGCTCTAAAATGGTAATAAGAAATAAAAAAAATAAGATATGCATTATAAAAAAGTTAATAGTGTTTAAAGAAGCATAGAAAATGTCAAAATTATGTAATACTTGGAATAGAAGTAACTTTTAGAAACGCGAGAAATAACAAAAATATAAAAAAATGGATGGATAAAAAAATATAACATGATTAAAAAATTATAAACATGAAAAATAATAAACAATAATTGAATAAATTGGACTTGACTTGAATGTGTTCAAATTCATGTTTAAATATTGGAAACAGAAAACATAATAAACAAGTATGAATAAATTGGACTTGACTCGAATGTGTTCAAATTCATGTTTAAATATTGGAAACAGAAAACATAATAAACCAATCACAAGGGGAATAAAAACACGGTGCTTTTTGGGACAAAATACAGTTTTTATTTTAATTGAATCAAAGAAGTAATGCTTGAAATAATATAAATAACTTTCAGAAACTCTGCAGAAATACAAATAAAAACATATATCAAGTATTTTACTGATTCAATAAATAATAAACATAAAAATGATAAACAAGAATGAATAAAGACTTGAATGTGTTCAAATTCACGTTTAAATATTGGAAGAAATAAACAATAAAGCAAGCCCAACAAAAGAAAAAAAATGGGTTCTTTTTGGGGCAAAATACAATGTTCTTTTTTTTTAGCTGAATCAAACATGTAATGCTAGAAATAATATAACTTTTAGAAACTCTCAAGAAATAGCAAAAATAGAAAACATATTAAATGTTTTACTGATTCAATAAATAATAAACACAGTAATAATAAACAATAATGAATAAAGACTTAAATGTCTTCAAATGTACGTTTAAACATTGGACACACCAAACATAATGAACCAAACACAAGAAAAGAAAAAGCGTGCTTTATAGGACAAAAATGCAGTATGATTATTTTTCCAGCTGAATCAAAGACGGCAGTGGGGCAAAAAATATGCCATAAAGAAAGCCATGCTTGTGCATGGGGATGCAATTTTTTTTTATTTATTACAAAAGATAATGCAAACATAATTTGAGGCAATAAATAAAAATATAGAATGTTCAACAACTGTGCAACTCAAAATGGTTACAACTTCAGAGTTTAAAGCACTGCCAAAATAACAAATTAACCGAATGAATGAATGAATGAATGAATGAATGAATAAATAAATAAATAAATAAATAAATAAATAAATAAATAAATGAATGAATGAATGAATGAATGAATGAATGAATGAACGAATGAGAACAGAAAACAGACTGTATCTGAGGCTTAGTAGAGTAAAATCAGAGGGACAAGCTTCCGACTGTTAAAGGCCAAGCTGTTCTTTTGTCTGCGCTTCCGACTGTTAAAGGCCAAGCTGTTTTTTGTATGCATTTCTGGATGCATGTAGAACCACAGGCAATACCCAAGAACATACTAAAAAAAACATGAAAGAGGTGTTGAGAAAAAGGAGCAAAATGCTTCATGAAAATATTCCTTTTATATAAATAAATAAACAAATAAACAAATAAATAAATAAATAAATAAATAAATAAATAAATAAATAAATGAATAAATGAGAACAGAAAACAGACTGCATGTGAGGCTTAGTAGAGTAAAATCAGAGGCTTCCAACTGTTAAAGGCCAAGCTGTTCTTTGTCTGCATTTCTGGATGCGTGTAGAACCACAGGCAATACCCAAGAACATACTAAAAAAAATCATGAAAGAGGTGTTGAGGAAAAGGAGCAAAATGATTCATGAAAATGTTCCTTGTTGGTTACTCACAGAAGAATAAGAAGAAGTCCTGTGTGTTACCATGCTGTTTTGGGAGTTTGTGTTTCATGATGCTGGCCTCCCTTGTACAGGTCTTTTTGAAAGGCTGGGCTCTCCCTGTGCTATAATATAACATCATAATTAATTCATTTATAAAAATCACATTACAATACAGTCATACGTCAGCCATATGTACAACTTGCGTCCATCTACTAAAGAGTGAATGACATGAACACATTCAATTTGGAATGACAGTTACTTACGTGTTGCTTGGAGTCAATAGAAAAGGAGAACATTGGTCCCATGGATCTTCTTAAAATGTCGGTCATTTCTTTGGCTAGACAGGCCTGGTCAAATGGAGCATGTGGAGCCACACGCAACATAAAAAACTGAAGAAGAAGAAAAAACACAGAGGTGGTTGACGACATGAGTTGAAAAAGACATTCAAAATTAAAGAGGGTGTTTTGTGACAATAGTCAATAATAATTGGCTACTTACAGAGGAATGAGAAGTCCTGCTTCTTGCCACCCTGGCTTGGGAGTCATTGGTCCATGATGAATGTTTTTGCATGCGCAAGGTCTTTGTGGAGAAAAAAGGACAATCCAGCAAAATTGATTGAAAATGTATGATTCTATAGAGGGCTTACACAAGCTTAACTATATGTTACAATGTTATAATTACATTACAATAAGGTGATATGTCATGCCTCTGGCCTCCATTCTGGGATGAACTGCTCTCACAAGATAAAAACTGTTAAAATACAAAAGAGTGAAATAGCAGCATTTACTGTCGTTAGAAAGAAAGGAAAAAACATGTTTCATGACGAGCAACTTACCTCATCTGTTTTCTGTTCTCGCCTCGTGATTATGACATTCAAAAAAATTCAAAATAAAAATTAAAAACAATTAAAAAATTAAAGTTTAAAAGGCCTTCCCTTAACTCTTCTGTAAAATTTGATTGTAAAATTGAAAAAGTTAAAAAGTCCCCCCTTATCTCAACCATAAGTTAATTTAAAAATGTAAAAAGTTAAAAAGTTAAAAGTTTTCAAAGTTAATTTAAAAATGTAAAAAGTTAAAAGTTTTCAAAGTTAAAATTAAAAAAAATAAAAGTAAAATTTTTAAAAATTAAAAAGTTGAGTTGAGGGAAGGCTTTTTGAAATTTAAAAAAGCCTTTGCCTTCCCTTAACTCAACTTGATTCCTCACCAACCACCAACCACTATCCATCTCAACCTACAGGACTATCTTTCCACCATAGACATGAGGTCAGCTACATTTATACTATCTGCAGAAAACATAAAGTATGTCATACATAGGTCTGTAGTTATGTTTTATTTTGAATCTAATGGTTTCTTTCATTTGTCATTTTGAGCAACCTTCGTCCCAGATCCCATCTACCATAAAGGCAACAAATCACCCACCACATCCCACCACTAATATTATACACTTACGACGACGTTCACGTTTTGATTTCCATCCTTTTTGCAAATGCTGAACGACATGATTTAGCTGTGGCTTACCTTTCAGTGGTCAAAACACAGAAAACAGGATTGTGATAGCTGTAGTACGTTTGCAAGACACCTGAATGAAGAGCACACTGAGGTCGAGAGACAAAAATTAGGTCAAGCAATGTGTTTTTGTCAGTGGTAGCAGTGGTTATGAGTTGTGTGTAACCTGTTGAGCGAAACAAATCAAGAATGGGCTTGAATGAGGCAGATAGCATATCTTCATTAAAATCTCCACATACCAAGATCTGATGATGGTCCATTACTTCAAGATACCTTAACAGATTTCCCAGGCTTGGCAGAAATGTGCGCAGACTGTTGCCTGGAGGCCGGTAAACGGCAGCAATCAACACATTGAGGGGAGCTTCAAGTTTCACCACAACAAATTCAATGTCGGTCACACCCTGTATGTATTTCTTTTCCTGGGCCGCGATGTGACTTTTGACACAAATACCTACGCCGCCACCAAGTTTTGTTGCCAAGTCAGGACAGTTTGTGTAAGAATCTCTTCGGTTCCTGTGAAACATTGTGAAGCCTTCCAAGCAGGCACGTCCATCAGCCACAGATCCTTGAAAGTGTGTCTCTGTGAAGCACAAAACATCAGCAAAATGCAGTTCGTGGTGACACCTGATATCCTGCACATGACAAGACAGCCCTTCGGTGTTATGATGGATGACAACCAGGTGATTTGCCCGATCTACCGACGGCATCACGTTAAGGAGGGGCATTACGCTCTCCAAAGAATCCTCTGCCATCTCAGCAAGAGCAGCAGTGATTTCTGGATTTGCATGAAGTCTTCTCTCATCCATATGCAGAATATGCAGACCACTGAGCGAAGTCACTCTACTCAAAGCTACGTACCCCATACCATGTTCGAAAACGCCTTTCAGCGAAACAGCAGCCTCTGATGTTGTCATGCCTTGTACCTTGTGGATCGTGCAGGCAAAAGCAAGCTTGATAGGAAACTGTCGACGCATCACTCCAGCCTTTTTCAGCTTTTCCTCCTGTCTGTCAATGTACACACGGTTAGCGGCACGCGCTGTGTTACTCACATGATCAAGTTCCAACCCAAGTTTCTGGACACGGGCTTCGTTCGGATAGTTGACCAATTCCACAATTTTTGCAAACGTCCCGTTGCACAAACCTGCTTGAACATCAATATTACGTGTGAGCATAACCCGAGCACCGAGGGCAACTTTGATTGAGTCCGGGAGCTCGCTCTTAGCGCCTTGCACAGGGAAAGTTTGCCTCGCCATTCTGCCAGTTCGTTTGTCCTTCTTGTAGTCATCTGCATCAATTTGTACAATGTCCTTATGAAGCAGAGTCAGCATCGCAGAGTTATGGCCATCTACCTGTTTATTGGTGGCAAAAACATGCAGAATATGACTTGGACACATTTCTGGAGAAGTGTACCTTGTGGCAAGCAGAGCTCTGTCCAGTTCCGACAGTTCATCAGACTTTTCTTTGACCCTGAGTCGGTTCAGGAGTTCAGCAAAGGCAACATCATCTTTCTGCCTCATGACGGTGGTGAGCGTGATCTTTTTGAAGTTGTCACGCCAGTGGTCCAGCCGAGTGGGATCGTACACGCATAGAGGTTTGGACTGTCTCACGGGAGGGAGCTGAAAGAAATCTCCAACAGCAACAACAGACATGCCACCAAAAGGTAAATTGATGCCTTTGATTTGTTTCAACCTGGCATTCACATAGGCAAAGAGGTCTTTGGACACCATGGAAATTTCGTCGATAATGAGTATTTCGGCGATTGACAGCTCGGCTCTGACTTCGTCCAGTTTATTGCCCAGGCCGTGGTATGGGGGTTTGAGACATCTCGGCAGTTTGAGCAGACAATGCAAAGTTGTCCCAGAAATGTTGAAAGCCGCCGTGCCAGTGAAGGCTGCGAGAACAACCGTCTGTTTGGAAATGTCGGCCTCCTCAGCCAGCCGTGGTAGTCTGTTCAGTATTTTGGTAGCCTCTGCATGGATACATTTGATCAGATGTGATTTGCCGGTCCCGGCGCCACCGTTGATGTAGTAGAAGAACTGCTCGATTGGCTTTGAGTTACACACACGTTTTATGCACCAATCTCTGACCTTGTAGAAGACAGCCGCTTGCTTTTGGTTCAGGTTCCGATACATGTCACGTAACACTGTGGGATCGATGGCAGCAGCCTCTGTCACAATGGAAATTTCTGTTGTTTCTGACCTTACGTTATAGTCCGGGACATTTTCCTCTGCGTTGTCATTTGGTTCATCTCTTGCGTTGATTTCCTCAATGCATTCGAGTCTTTGCAACTCACTCTCAGGAGCCAGGTGGCACCATTCGTTTATGACAAGCCCACTCTCCTCCACCTCTTGGATGGCATCGTCAATGTCTTTACTGTGTTTCTCATACCTTTCTCTGTTCCTTTTGACAATTTCGCACACACGCTCCACAGAGTCACTATATGGTAACTGTACACAGGCATGATCATGAAACAATTGATATGAGGGACAGCGTTCAGATTTTAACTGGCAATTAGCACGATGAGGCAGGTACAGCTTGAGCAAGGAGCAATAATATTCCTCTGGATTCTTTTGTTCTGAGAATTTGCAATATTTGATGACTGCAGGTTTTTCTTTTCTTTTCTGGACAAACCCCATGTCATTCAGCAGACGCAAAACATTTTTGCCTTTTACCTGTTTGCCATAAACAATTCTGCATGTTGATGCAAAATCAGCCAAGCACATCACTTCAAAGTCCTTCGTTTGGGGTCTGCATTTATATTTGTCTGGCAGGCCAGTCATCCACACTTCATGAGACTCCTGCGTTTTGCCCTCAAGGAGAGAGAGAGGATAACTCATTTTCAGCGCATTGTCACTCGTTTGTACAAATATCATACTGCGGGAGGACTGTTTCATATGCAAGCCGCACGCACGTGCGACACACTCCTGAGCACTCACTTCTCTTTTTTTTGAGTACGCTTGCATGATTTGTTTCATTTCATCACTCTCATTGACATTATCATTGCGTGAGTTTTCAATAACAGATTTCAAGTATTGACTCAGACCGTGTTCAGCTTTGCTGATGTAGCTGCAGATGTATGCGATGCACGAATAGGCATTCAGAATGTACTGGATGTCCAAGTTGCCATCCCAGGCAAGAAGCAAATGGCGGTTGTAGTTGTTCACCCAGCAGTCTTTTGGATCTCGCTTGAGCACAACCGAACTCTTTGAGGCGGTCATGTACAAACATTCCATGTACTCAGCATCAGTGAGCTTGCATTTAGCCAAAAGCTGTGGCAAAGTCAGGGATGAGGTTTCAGGTTCATTCAGCAAACGCTGCACACGAACAAGCTTGTCATTTGCCACCACCTGCTTCTCCTTCTGTTGATCTTGATTTTCACAGGCTACAGGTGTGATGATCATTGTGGTTTCGCACGGTTGTTTGGGAAAACCAAATCTGCAGTTTGCACCTTGGTGTTTGACACACGTTTTGGAGTGACTTTTGCTGTGCATCTGAACTTCTGTGACTTTTTTATACAATTCGGGTTCCTTTTCTGGGTCCGGCAGCTGAGCCGAGATGTAGCGAGACACAAATTCACAGATGGCTCCTTCTGAGGCTTCCTCAAATACAGGGGCACCTTTAACCCATATGAGACAATGAATGTGAGGACTTCCTCTGTGCTGAAACTCTAACCTGTAGAAGTAGTCAACGACTTCACCAATCGGTTGTGCCGGAGAGAGGATCAAATCTCTGAACAGAGCTTCCACACGTTTGTCAAACATGCGCATTGTCGTCACTGGATTGCTGCGCAGAATCTCACACTTGGTAGCCCAGTCAAGTTCAGCAAAATTCACCACCTCACCTTGTTGCGCTTTAATGGCAGTGATGACCTCTTCCCAACGCATTTCGGCAGCAGAAAATGTGCAGAAAAATGTGGGTGTACCCAGCTGTCGGATCATTGCAAAGAGATCTTTGGTGGTTCTTTCCCAATAGGCTGGCGTCCCTCTCAGGGGAGTCATAAAACGGACGGCATCTTTGCTGCGCACCAGTTTTTCAACTTCACGTTTGTCCTGCAGCATAGCATTGTTTATCCTTCGACCATCCCTGGTAAAAGGTTTACCTTTGCGTAGCTGGATTCTCATGCTTGATGTTGCCTGGTAAATTTCAGTCACAAACTGAGCAAAGAACAAGTAGTTTGTATCACGAGCAAAACGTTCATCCACACAACACAGACGTGTTTTGAAATATTTGCTTGGTGTGAGTTTTACTTGTCTCCCTTCATCAAGGGTGTTTTTTCCAGTTGGAAACTGCACTGGAAATGCCATGGCCTCAAGTTTCGGTGTCCTGAAAAAGCTTACAGGGTTATTTCTTTCTGCAGGAGCCACACAGTAAATGCCTTGAGTAAAACTCATAATTTCCTCTGACACATCATTTGGTTGGAGACATGACTCCAGGATAACCCCACCGTTTGGTGCATCACCTTCTTCCACATTGTCAGCACTCTGTTGGTTTTGCACATTACCACAAGGATCATTCTGTGAGTCACTGTTCAATTCACAAAGAGCATCCCTCTCAAATGTGTGGATTGCCTCGAGGTCTTCCTCATTGTAGTCACTTTCGTTCATTTCGTCTCCATCAGAGCTGCTCTCGTCATCAGCGAGCGTCGGGTCACAAAGGTCAGCATCGTCGCGAATGGTTATGTTTCTGTACTGCGGATGAATTTGTTTCAGTTTTATCAGGGCACTCATTAGCTTGGACCAAGTGACAGTTTGAAATATCTGATGCCCTTTGTAACAGAGTCGTCTCTTCAGTTTCACTCGCAACACCTGAGACCTACTTCTTAGTCTGGGCAAGACATTGACCGTTTCTTCCACTTCAGATGGTACACACACAACATTCCCACGAATGGCTCGTTGTTGACCCTTTGGCAGAGGGACAATTTTGGCAAATGAAATGCATTTTGAAACAAGATGTCTTTCCAGAATATTCAGATCACACAGTTCAGTGGGAATGTCTGCAAGTTGGAGATTGTTATTTACAGCAAGTGCTGGCATTTTACCATCTTTGAGATGTGCATGGCAGGTGTGACATATCCACTCCATTTTTCTCTCATCCGGTACTTTGCAGCATGTGTTACATTCACGATCACAATCATGAACAAACCTTCGTGTAAGGCAACTTGCAACAACGTCCTTGTTTTTCTTATATTGGATCAGCTGGCGTACTTGATTGGGAAATAATGCTCTGTGGCAAACTGTGCAAACAAAAGTCGGTCCATTTTTTACCTGAACTTGGAATAGCGCAACAGCTTTCATGATTGCGCAGTCGTTTCTCTCTTTACATAATCTGTTGATGACTCTGTATTTTTGTAGCAGTTTCAATGCAGTGCGATTTGCATTTGCCTTCATTGATGAATCATGTTTGGCTTTCCAGACCAAACTCGTGTTTTCTTTCTGCTTGGATCTGAATACAGGATCAAGTGCGTAACGTTCTTTGATATAAGATCGTTGTTTACGCCTAAATTCATCGTCATGACCATATCTTTGCTTGATGTAGGAACGTTGTTTGTTCCGAAATGTATCGTCATGACTATATCTCTGCTTGATATAGGAACGTTGTTTGTTCCGAAATTGATCGTCATGACCATATTTCTGCTTGATATAGGAACGTTGTTTGTTCCGAAATTGATCGTCATGACTATATCTCTGCTTGATATAGGAACGTTGTTTGTTCCGAAATTGATCGTCATGACCATATCTCTGCTTGATATAGGAACGTTGTTTGTTCCGAAATTGATCGTCATGACCATATCTCTGATTGATATATGAGCATTTTCTGGTCCGATACTCAACATTATAACTATATTTCTGTTTAATAGAATAACACTTTTTTGCTCGATATTCATCGTCATGACTATATTTCTGTTTGCTATAAGAACGCTGTTTCATCTTAATTGTGTCATGTTTGCAATAGCGGTCGACTGCAAACGACTTTTGTTTCACACGGAAATTAGGGTCTTGCTGGTAGCGAGTCACTATGTAGGACTTTTTACGTTGTCTAATCTCTGGAGTTTGGCTGTAACTTTCCTTCTTTTTCAGGTTTGTGTTTATTCGCCTTGTTTCTTGTTTTGTGACTCTCGCCATAGCTTTATCAATTATCTTATGGGCTTGAGTTCGTCTTTCAAATGTTTTCCTTTTGGATTTCGCAATTTTCAACACATCTCGTGTTTGTTTTTGTTGTGTACATTCCACCTTACTGTTGTCATGCGCCTCCTCAATGGACTCGTAGTGTTTGCTAGCACATGGTCTGGACTCACCCGTCACCACACGCTGTGTCATCTCAGCAGCAGACTGGCTTAACATAGCATCATCATTGTGTGTTCTCATAAGAGACGATTCTCCATCAGTCGCCATTTCACGGTCACTTGGATTGTCAATAGGTTGAAAACTTACCGGCATCAATTCATATTGAGTAGTGGGAGCGGCCCCAGCCAGAGTGAAAACCTGTATGAGCTTATCTATCAGATCGTTCAAACGTGTAAAAAGCATCATGACAGCTGTACCATGTGGTGCACCGGCGGGCAGAGGGAGCCCATCACGTTCTCTGGCGTGTGGATCAAAATAGCCATATCTTCCTTGGTTTTGGAAAACTGCAATAAACAATGAATTCATAACCAAAAGAGCACAATTTACCTCTGACACCAGGCACTGAAGTCCGTCACGGAGCATCATAAATGCCACATCAGCAATAGAGGAATTGAAAAGACCATACATTGACTGGTACTTTATTAACACATGTTGTTTGTGAAAGCCACGCACAATGGATGGAATTTCATCGGTTGCCAAATGATGATGTTCGTACCGTCCTTCTGCTTTCAGCATAGCCACAGTAGCCACATAGAGCTCATTGCCTCGATCGAGCACAAGGTCCAGGTGAGCACTGGTCACATTGTCTGTCTCCTGCAGGAAAGCTAGAAATGTAACAGAGTTTGCAGCACACTGACTGTTTCTGGAATCAGTATACTTTGGATGATCTTGACTGTAGGATGCCAAAACACATGTTACAGGATCATGAGATGTAGACATCATTACCTCCATAGAGTTTTCAGGTTCAATGGCCATCAATTCTTTGGCGGCTGTTGGTTTACCTGCACTTCCAGAGTCTGTGTTGTTTTTACGCTTTTGCCAGCTTACTTTGAGAGCTTGCGCCTTCTTGCTTTTGCGTGGCATGGCTCGTGTGTTGTACTTTTCTCAACTGGATTCCGCACAACAGGTAATAAAGAAGTCTCAAGAGTCAGGCCCCGATGCAAGGGGATATCTTTCAATGCACAGCCCAAAAAGGGTTTTTTCATGAACAGCCCAAAAAGGGGTTTTGTCTTATCCACACCACAAATCGTCTTATCAACACCACGAGAGGGACAGTAATTGAAAGAAGTCAGAGACACAAGGTGGAGCAGCGATAAAGAGGGTTGGGGTGGGACTCAGTCGACAGCCTGGAGAGAAGGGGTACAAAAAGCATAAAAGCATTAATTCAAGTCAACCACATAATTCAAATAGTTGTTACAACGGTACCATCTTCCTACCACTCTTATAATTCAGGTCAGCTTTAAAAAATTGTAGCACTGCAGTCTTATTTGTACTGTGACCACTGACCCGCCGTATATGAGAAATTGACTAAAATTAAATTGCCATGACAATTTATAATAAAATGTGAAATTCGACGAGCAATTCTGTATAGAAAATCATGTTAATTATGTGGCCACATAAAATGAATGATAAAATGCACAGCAGTAAATGCTTAAAGATTGTAGTTATATTCCTAACAATAGCATTTATTTATGGCCTAATGGGTGGAAGCATGGTTACCTGGCTGGATACAATCCGCACTTCACCTTTGGTCAAAGCGAATGAACTCTGCAAACAGAGACAAAAAGAGAATCAGTTATTGTACTTGAACATACATCTGCGTACAAAAATCATACAAAATGTTGCAGGACTATTTAAAATATACAAATATTTTGATATTCTAAATATTTTTTAGCACACAATCTCCTTAATCAAAATTAAGCAAGAACAGAACATACAAATTTGAATATTCTTCACTTCAAACACATCCACACAGTGGTCACAACTAAGGATGCTGATGTCACCAAACAAACCAATGATACAAAAAATTAGAGGAATAGTCACTATTCACACACAACACGACTGAAGGTCACAATTTGTTAGAAAACCCAAAGGGTTAGCTTAATATTACATTTGAATATGACACATATTCAACCAATGGTAACATAAACACACATAAAACATGCATTAACATCCTTTCGTCGTAATACAGCAAATGTATTACACCACGTGATGCATTATTAGTGGCGATAGCTACAAACACGATACGCAGTGTTTCTGCAGCGCTGCTTTGGCTTTCATCAGCATCTCAAAGAAAATAAACGGGAACGGATCTATACATGCTTTATAATGATAGCAGAAGTAAAAAAAGCTGCCTCATAAAAGTCGTTGAAAATTGGACAAGCTGCCACTTGTTTTCAAAGGACTTGCAGTGGCGATGAAAAATAGACACTCCCCGCCTCGTCTTCATTGCAGTATAGCTCGGCAGGTATTCAATGGCCGTAAAATGTTTCAAAATGTGAGGGGTTGATGTATGATGTTGACAAACAAGTTTGACACTTGCAGTAATTTCAATAATTATTCTTATATTGCTTTTTTCATTTATTGTTTACGCTGCAACGGAGCGACAGCACCGCATCCGTTTTTAATGTTACTTGGGTGACACTTAGTGTTCAAACTGGGAAGTAACAGTACGTCAAGCACCACAACAACAAACGTAATACATGACAAATATCCCCCACAAAAAAAACCTCAAATCTTTGTGATATTTTGTCAGGGTACTTTCTATGTAACACCAATACCTACTTTGCAATCCTCTTCAGTCGTGTATTTTCAAAATCCAGTAAAAATAAAGAGCATGAAGGAGTATTTTGTTGACGATAAAAACTACAAATCTGTCTGAAAAAGTCTGATGCCATTCGTGAAATTAAATCATAATCCACACCTTACCTTTGATCAAAGCAATTCAGCTGCAGATAGAGAGGAAGAGAGAGAGAGAAATCAGTTACTGTACTTCAACATAAATTTGCATCAAATGTAAAAAATGTTTTAAAATGCATTATTTATCATTTTTAATTACAAAAAATATTTGGGATTGGAATTTTTTAATACTTCTTGCACACAATCGCTCCCAAACAAAAAGATACAATACAGCATAAAAACGTGAATTTTCTTGTTTGGAGAAAATGTTCAAACTTCCACAGAACCCACAACACACTTTTACCACATCCGCAAAATGGTCAGAACCAGGGATGCTCCTATCATGATCAGCCAATTTTCATGAAAATTGGTGCAATTCAAATACATTATTAAACTACTCTATCACGATTCATCATCGTTCATCATCGCCTTCAGGGTTCTCACGGTGAGAACCTCACTGCACACATACAGACCAATCATACAGATAGCAATGCCTTAATGAGGCATACAAAAGTAAATTTATCGAACATGAGACAGACTTCCGAATCGCCTGAGTCTCATATTTTCAAAAAAAAATCATTCAACCAAAAACGTGCATGTAAAAACAAATATTTTGTTATGACCCAAAAACTATGTGTGTATTTATATGTATATGAATAAGTATAGAGCCACTGAACATTTTCAATAAATGTGAATACATGACTGAGTTAGCACGCCTCAAATGCCTCATTTTCTAAACAGAAATTACTTTGACACTAATAAAAACACCAGGTTGTCAGAAGTAACTCAACAAATCTTGAGTTCCCCGTTGTTATTGAATAACTTCAGGGAGAAAGACGCCATACATTTTTGCCGTAAAGAAATTTAAATGGGGGGCGTATGATGACTTTATAAACCAAACACAAGGCAACCTAAACAACAAATGGACATTGAACCAATCTTATTTACAATGTACAAACATGACACCAATCGTCCTTATTTTGCTGAGTCTAATCACCCCTCACGTTAGAGCGTCTTAGGACGCAAGGACTATAACGCTCAACGGTTGAAGAATATACGAATGTTGTTTACGCGCGCGCTAACAAGCTAACTGTAACAAACGCAGATGCTAGCGTGCTAACAATAGCAAGAAGACGCACAGACCGTTTGAAGCTAAGTTGCCAACACGCGCGGACAAACACCAAATGGACTTAAACATGATAGTTTAAAGTAGATTAGACCATATTGGAGAACATTTATCCATTTGAATTCTTAAGACGGCGTCGTGTCGCCACCTTACCGTTGTCGCGCAGCAAAGGCAACACCGGAATGAATGTAATGTTCGCGTCGTAAAGCGTACATGCGCTCGTGAGGCATTTAAGGCAATGGGAAAATCAAAATTTCAAGTCCCTGGGGTAAGCTTATTAAATTACCGTGTTTTGAGCCACGTATCTAGTCACAAAAATGACGATGTGCTGCTGGTTGAACATCAAAAGTAGAGTTTGGACAATTCTGTGATAATTTTGCAATGTGGCGAGGCAGTGTTGTCTGTGGTTGTTTTGGACACGACTTTTGTAATAATAATCTTGGGCTGTTATCAGTTATCTACCCTTAACGATAGACGCACATGCACTTCGATTGGGTACATTGTGGATACGTTTCTTGTTTGCTGTCTGTATTCAGAGATGAATACAATGAAGCGGGTTTTTGATTCTTCGAGCAAACTTGAATGCGTCTTGCCGGTTGTACTTGAGCGTGCTAACAATAGCATGAAGACGCGAGGACCGTTTGAGGCAAGGTTTCCTACACTCACAGGCAGACAAACATATGGACGTAAACATAATAGTTTATAGTAGATTAGACCATTATTGAGAACATTTGGCCATTTGAATTCTTAGGGCGTTGTGTTGCGACTTACCGTCGTCACGTAGCAGCGGCAACACCGGAATAAATGTAATGTTCACGTCTATACGTGAATACGTATACAAATATACGGGTTCAGGAGGTTCACTTTTGGGGTTCAAATGTTGAAAAGGATTGTATCGGACAAAAATTGCAAAATTAGAGCAAATGTTGAATCCTCATAGACAATGAATGGGAAATAAAACATAGCGCCAAAACGTGGAAATTTGGAAAAAAACGGAAAAAAAACCCGGCTTCAGGAAATTCACTTTTGGGGTTAAAATGTTGAAACGGGCTTAATCGGACAAAAATGGCAAAAGTTAGCGCAAATGTAGGTATTAGGGGCACGTAATGTTGAAATAAGGTGACTTCCGGTTTGACTTGGGTCACTTCCGGTCTATTTGGGTCACTTCCGGTTTGATTAGAGGCACTTCCGGTCTAGCTGAGGTCACTTCCGGTTTATTTGGGGTCACTTCCGGTTTAAAAAGGTCACTTCCGGTTTAAAAAGGTCACTTCCGGTTTGATTCGGGGTCACTTCCGGTTTACATGAGGTCACTTCCTGTTTACCTAAGGTTAATTCCGGTTTGATATGGGGCACTTCCGGGTCATTCTGGGTTCATTGGGGGCACTTCCGGGTCAATCCAAGATGGCCGCCACACTGGAAGTGGGGGTGAAGGAGGTGAATATGGTAAGCATAAGGTAAACAAAGTGAATAAAGTTGGAATGGGTTGAATCGGTTGGAAAATGTGGAAAGAAGAGTAGAAAAACGAAATTGTAGAGAATTTTTGGTAAGTGGAAAGTTCTAGAATAGGCAGGCAAAAGATGAACAGTTGAATGTTGGAACGGGTTGAATCGGTAAAAAAATGTAGAAGTGAGAGCAAATGTTGAATCCCCATAGAGAATGAATGGGAATTAAAAGAAAAAGCAATTGCGCCAAAATATTTTGAAATTTGGAACAAAACGTAAAAGAACAGCTTCAGGAGGTTCACTTTTGGGGTTAAAATGTTGAAACGGGTTCAATCGGACAAAAAAAGCAAATGTTAGCGCCTAATGTAGCTATTTAGGGCAGTTAATGTTGAAATAAGTTCACTTCCGGGTTGATTTGGGTCACTTCCGGTCTATTTGGGTCACTTCCGGTTTGATTAGAGGCACTTCCGGTCTAGCTGAGGTCACTTCCGGTTTATTTGGGGTCACTTCCGGTTTAAAAAGGTCACTTCCGGTTTAAAAAGGTCACTTCCGGTTTGATTTGGGGTCACTTCCGGTTTACCTAAGGTCACTTCCTGTTTACCTAAGGTCACTTCCGGTTCGATTTGGGGCACTTCCGGTTCATTCTAGGGTCATTGGGAGCACTTCAGGGTTAATCCAAGATGGCCGCCACACTGGAAGTGGGGGTCAAGGGTTGAATTGTGTAAGCATAGTGGAAGTGGGGGTGAAGGGGGTGAATATGGTAAGGATGAGGTGACCAAAGTGAATAAAGTTGGAATGGGTTGAATCGGTTGAAAAATGTAGAAATTAGAGTAGAAAAACCAAATTTTGTAGAATTTGGTTGAATTTCAAAATTGAAAATTTGGAAATTTTGGTAAGTGGGAAGGTGTGGAATAGGTAGGCAAAAGATGAACAGTTGAAAGTTGGAATGGGTTGAATCGGTTGAAAAACGTAGAAGTTAGAGTAGAAAAACGAAATTTTGGAGAATTTGGTTGAATTTCAAATTTGAAATTTTGGAATTTTTGGTAGGTGAGAAGTTGTGGAATAGGCAGGCAAAAGATGAACAGTTGAAAATTGGAATGGGTTGAATCGGTTGAAAAATGTAGAAACTAGAGGTGAAAAACGAAATTTCGTGAAATTTTGTCGGAATTTTTAACGTGAAAATGTGAAATTTTTGAATTTGGGAATTTTGGGAATGTCGAGAATCATTCCGAATGTGGTTTGAATGTGCTGAATGAGGTGAATTTAAAAGGGGAATGACGTAAATGTGAAATGTAGAATCTGCCATTGAGAATGAATGGGGAAAAATTTGTCGTAAATTCGCGAATTTTGCGAAATCGGAAAATTTTCGGAACGAGAAAAATGGAAGCGCTCATCTCGTGAATATTTGGAATACGTGAAAAGTGGAACGGAGTGAATCGGATGAATTATGTGGAAGAAGAAGCGGGACAAAAAAGTGTGGAGAATAAAATAGAAGAATAATAATAATAATAATAATAATAGAGAATGGTGTAGAATAACATATGTGTGAAGGCCATCGCCTTCACACAATAATAGAGAATGGTGTAGAATAACATATGTGTGAAGGCCATCGCCTTCACACAATAACTAGAAAATGCAATTTCTGGAGAAATTGCGTGTGAAGGCGAATACTTTGAATCACTTCTTGGCGAATGCTGGCGAATTATGCTGAAACGAGTTGAATTACTTGAGAAATGTAGAAAATAGAGGTGAAAAACGGAATTTTGGAGAATTTGGTGGAATTTCAGAATTTTGGAGAATTTGGTTGAGTTTAAAATCTTAAAATGTGGAATTTATGGCAAGTGGAAATTTGGGGAATAGGTAGGAAAAAGATGAAGAGTTGAAAGTTGGAATGAATTGAATCGGTTGAACAATGTGAAAATTAAAGTAGAAAAACACATTTTTGGAGAATTTGGTTGAATTTCAAATTTCAAAATTTGGAATTTTTTGTAAGGGGAAGTTGTGGAATAGGTAAGCAAAAGATGAAGAGTTGAAAGTTGGAATGGGTTGAATCGGTAGAGAAATGTAGAAATGAGAGTAGAAAAACGAAATTTTGGAGAATTTGGTTGAATTTCAAATTTGGGATTTTTGGTAAGTGGGAAGTTGTGTAATACGTAGGCAAAAGATGAAGAGTTGAAAGTTGGAATGGGTTGAATCGGTTGAAAAATGTACAAATTAGAGTCGAAAAACGAAATTTTGCAGAATTTGGTTGAATTTCAAATTTGGAATTTTTGGTAAGTGGGAAGTTGTGAAATAGGTAAGCAAAAGATGAAAAGTTGAAAGTTGGAATGGATTGAATCGGTTGCACAATGTAAAGATTAGAGTAGAAAAACAAAATGTTTGAGAATTTGGTTGAATTTCAAATTTTTAATTTTTAATTTTTGGTAAGTGGGAAATTGTGGAATAGGTAGGCAAAAGATGAAGAGTTGAAAGTTGGAATGGGTTGAATCGGTTGAACAATGTAGAAATTACAGTAGAAAAACGAAATTTTGGAGATTTTGGTTGAATTTCAAATTTGGAATTTTTGGTAAGTCGGAAGTTGTGGAATAGGTAGGCCAAAGATGAAGAGTTGAAAGTTGGAATGGGTTGAATCGGTTGAACAATGTAGAAATTAGAGTAGAAAAACAAAATGTTGGAGAATTTGGTTGAATTTCAAATATGGAATTTTTGGTAAGTGGGAAGTTGTGGAATAGGTAGGCAAAAGATGAAGAGTTGAAAGTTGGAATGGGTTGAATCGGTTGAACAATGTAGAAATTAGATTAGAAAAACGAAATTTTGGAGAATTTGGTTGAATTTCAAATTTGGAATTTTTGGTAAACGGGAAGTTGTGGAATAGGTAGGCAAAACATGAACAGTTGAAAGTTGGAATGAGTTGAATCGGTTAAAAAATGTAGAAATTAGAGTAGAAAAACAAAATTTTTGAGAATTTGGTTGAATTCCAAATTTGGAATTTTTGGTAAGTCGGAAGTTGTGGAATAGGTAGGCAAAAGATGAAGAGTTGAAAGTTGGAATGGGTTGAATCGGTTGAACAATGTAGAAATTAGAGTAGAAAAACAAAATGTTGGAGAATTTGGTTGAATTTCAAATATGGAATTTTTGGTAAGTGGGAAGTTGTGGAATAGGTAGGCAAAAGATGAAGAGTTGAAAGTTGGAATGGGTTGAATCGGTTGAACAATGTAGAAATTAGATTAGAAAAACGAAATTTTGGAGAATTTGGTTGAATTTCAAATTTGGAATTTTTGGTAAACGGGAAGTTGTGGAATAGGTAGGCAAAAGATGAAGAGTTGAAAGTTGGAATGGGTTGAATCGGTTGAACAATGTAGAAATTAGATTAGAAAAACGAAATTTTGGAGAACTTGGTTGAATTTCAAATTTGGAATTTTTGGTAAACGTGAAGTTGTGGAATAGGTAGGCAAAACATGAACAGTTGAAAGTTGGAATGAGTTGAATCGGTTAAAAAATGTAGAAATTAGAGAAGAAAAACAAAATGTTGGAGAATTTGGTTGAATTTCAAATATGGAATTTTTGGTAAGTGGGAAGTTGTGGAATAGGTAGGCAAAACATGAACAGTTGAAAGTTGGAATGAGTTGAATCGGTTAAAAAATGTAGAAATTAGAGTAGAAAAACAAAATTTTTGAGAATTTGGTTGAATTCCAAATTTGAAAATTTGGAATTTTTCATAAGTTGGAAGTTGTGGAATAGTTAGAAAAAGATGAACAGTTGAAAGTTGGAATGGGTTGAATCGGTTGAAAAACGTAAAAGTTAGAGTGGAAAAACGAAATTTTGGAGAATTTGGTTGAATTTCAAATTTGGAATTTTTGGTAAGTGGGAAGTTGTGGAATAGGTAGGCAAAAGATGAACAGTTGAAAGTTGGAATGAGTTGAATCGGTTGAACAATGTAGAAAAAAGTGGAATGATGTAAATGTGAAATGTCGAATCTGCCATTAAGAATGAATGGGGAAAAATTTGTCGTAAGTTCGCGAATTTTGCGAAATCGGAAAATTTTCGGAACGAGAAAAATGGAAGCGCTCATCTCGTGAATATTTGGAACACGTCAAAAGTGGAACGGAGTGAATCGGATGAACTATGTGGAAGAAGAAGCGGGACAAAAAAGTGTGGAGAATAAAATAGAAGAATAATAATAACTAGAAAATGCAATTTCTGGAGAAATTGCGTGTGAAGGCGAAGACTTTGAATCACTTCTTGGGGAATGATGGCGAATGATGTTGAAATGAGTTGAATTTCTTGAGAAATGTGGAAAATAGAAGTGTAATACTAAATTTTGGAGAATTTGGTTGAATTTCAAATTTGAAGTTTGGAATTTGTGGTAAGTGGGAGGTTGTGGAATAGGTAGGCAAAAGATGAACAGTTGAATGTTGGAACGGGTTGAATCGGTTAAAAAATGTAGACGTGAGAGCAAATGTTGAATCTCCATAGAGAATGAATGGGAATTAAAAGAAAAAGCAATTGCGCCAAAATATTTTGAAATTTGGAACAAAACGAAAATAAATAGCTTCAGGAGGTTCACTTTTGGAGTTAAAATGTTGAAATGGGTTCAATCGGACAAAAAATGCAAAAGTTAGCGACTAATGTAGCTATTTAGGGCAGTTAATGTTGAAATAAGGTCACTTCCGGGGTGATTTGGGTCACTTCCGGTCTATTTGGGTCACTTCCGGTTTGAGTAGAGGCACTTCCGGTCTAGCCGAGGTCACATCCGGTTTATTTGGGGTCACTTCCGGTTTAAAAAGGTCACTTCCGGTTTAAAAAGGTCACTTCCGGTTTGATTTGGGGTCACTTCCGGTCTACCTGGGGTCACTTCCGGTTCATTTGGGGTCACTTCCGGTTTGATTTGGGTCACTTCCGGTCTATTTGAGTCACTTCCGGTTTGAATAGAGGCACTTCCGGTCTAGCTGAGGTCACTTCCGGTTTATTTGGGGTCACTTCCGGTTTAAAAAGGTCACTTCCGGTTTAAAAAGGTCACTTCCGGTTTGATTTGGGGTCACTTCTGGTTTACTTGAGGTCACTTCCGGTTCATTTGGGGTCACTTCCGGTTTGATTTGGGTCACTTCCGGTCTATTTGGGTCACTTCCGGTTTGATTAGAGGCACTTCCGGTCTAGCTGAGGTCACTTCCGGTTTATTTGGGGTCACTTCCGGTTTAAAAAGGTCACTTCCGGTTTAAAAATGTCACTTCCGGTTTGATTTGGGGTCACTTCCGGTTTACCTAAGGTCACTTCCGGTTCGATTTGGGGCACTTCCGGTTCATTCTAGGGTCATTGGGAGCACTTCAGGGTCAATCCAAGATGGCCGCCACACTGGAAGTGGGGGTCAAGGGTTGAATTGTGTAAGCATAGTGGAAGTGGGGGTCAAGGGGGTGAATATGGTAAGGATGAGGTGACCAAAGTGAATAAAGTTGGAATGGGTTGAATCGGTTCAAAAATGTAGAAATTAGAGTAGAAAAACCAAATTTTGTAGAATTTGGTTGAATTTCAAAATTGAAAATTTGGAAATTTTGGTAAGTGGGAAGGTGTGGAATAGGTAGGCAAAAGATGAACAGTTGAAAGTTGGAATGGGTTGAATCGGTTGAAAAACGTAGAAGTTAGAGTAGAAAAACGAAATTTTGGAGAATTTGGTTGAATTTCAAATTTGAAATTTTGGAATTTTTGGTAGGTGAGAAGTTGTGGAATAGGCAGGCAAAAGATGAACAGTTGAAAGTTGGAATGGGTTGAATCGGTTGAAAAATGTAGAAGTTAGAGTAGAAAAACGAAATTACGAAGAATTTGGTTGAATTTCAAATTTGAAAATTTGGAATTTTTTTGTAAGTGGGAAGTTGTGGAATAGGTAGGCAAAAGATGAACAGTTGGAAGTTGGAACGGGTTGAATCGGTCGAAAAATGTAGAAATTAGAGGTGAAAAACGAAATTTCGTGAAATTTTGTCGGAATTTTTAACGAGAAAACGTGAAATTTTTGAATTTGGGAATTTTGGGAATGTCGAGAATCATTCCGAATGTGGTTTGAATGTGCTGAATGAGGTGAATTTAAAAGGGGAATGACGTAAATGTGAAATGTCGAATCTGCCATTGAGAATGAATGGGGAAAAATTTGTCGTAAATTCGCGAATTTTGCGAAATCGGAAAATTTTCGGAACGAGAAAAATGGAAGCGCTCATCTCGTGAATATTTGGAATACGTCAAAAGTGGAACGGAGTGAATCGGATGAATTATGTGGAAGAAGAAGCGGGACAAAAAAGTGGCGGGAATAAAATAGAAGAATAATAATAATAATAATAGAGAATGGTGTAGAATAACATATGTGTGAAGGCCATCGCCTTCACACAACTAGAAAATGCAATTTCTGGAGAAATTGCGTGTGAAGGCGAAGACTTTGAATCACTTCTTGGCGAATGCTGGCGAATTATGCTGAAACGAGTTGAATTACTTGAGAAATGTAGAAAATAGAGGTGAAAAACGGAATTTTGGAGAATTTGGTGGAATCTCAGAATTTTGGAGAATTTGGTTGAGTTTAAAATCTTAAAATGTGGAATTTATGGCAAGTGGAAATTTGGGGAATAGGTAGGAAAAAGATGAAGAGTTGAAAGTTGGAATGAGTTGAATCGGTTGAACAATGTGAAAATTAGAGTAGAAAAACGCATTTTTGGAGAATTTGGTTGAATTTCAAATTTCAAAATTTGGAATTTTTTGTAAGGGGAAGTTGTGGAATAGGTAAGCAAAAGATGAAGAGTTGAAAGTTGGAATGGGTTGAATCGGTAGAGAAATGTAGAAATGAGAGTAGAAAAACGAAATTTTGGAGAATTTGGTTGAATTTCAAATTTGGGATTTTTGGTAAGTGGGAAGTTGTGTAATACGTAGGCAAAAGATGAAGAGTTGAAAGTTGGAATGGGTTGAATCGGTTGAAAAAATGTACAAATTAGAGTCGAAAAACGGAATTTTGCAGAATTTGGTTGAATTTCAAATTTGGAATTTTTGGTAAGTGGGAAGTTGTGAAATAGGTAAGCAAAAGATGAAAAGTTGAAAGTTGGAATGGATTGAATCGGTTGCACAATGTAAAGATTAGAGTAGAAAAACAAAATGTTTGAGAATTTGGTTGAATTTCAAATTTTTAATTTTTAATTTTTGGTAAGTGGGAAGTTGTGGAATAGGTAGGCAAAAGATGAAGAGTTGAAAGTTGGAATGGGTTGAATCGGTTGAACAATGTAGAAATTACAGTAGAAAAACGAAATTTTGGAGATTTTGGTTGAATTTCAAATTTGGAATTTTTGGTAAGTCGGAAGTTGTGGAATAGGTAGGCCAAAGATGAAGAGTTGAAAGTTGGAATGGGTTGAATCGGTTGAACAATGTAGAAATTAGAGTAGAAAAACAAAATGTTGGAGAATTTGGTTGAATTTCAAATATGGAATTTTTGGTAAGTGGGAAGTTGTGGAATAGGTAGGCAAAAGATGAAGAGTTGAAAGTTGGAATGGGTTGAATCGGTTGAACAATGTAGACATTAGATTAGAAAAACGAAATTTTGGAGAATTTGGTTGAATTTCAAATTTGGAATTTTTGGTAAACGGGAAGTTGTGGAATAGGTAGGCAAAACATGTACAGTTGAAAGTTGGAATGAGTTGAATCGGTTAAAAAATGTAGAAATTAGAGTAAAAAAACAAAATTTTTGAGAATTTGGTTGAATTCCAAATTTGGAATTTTTGGTAAGTCGGAAGTTGTGGAATAGGTAGGCAAAAGATGAAGAGTTGAAAGTTGGAATGGGTTGAATCGGTTGAACAATGTAGAAATTAGAGTAGAAAAACAAAATGTTGGAGAATTTGGTTGAATTTCAAATATGGAATTTTTGGTAAGTGGGAAGTTGTGGAATAGGTAGGCAAAAGATGAAGAGTTGAAAGTTGGAATGAGTTTAATCGGTTGAAAAATGTAGAAATTAGAGTAGAAAAACAAAATTTTTGAGAATTTGGTTGAATTCCAAATTTGAAAATTTGGAATTTTTCATAAGTTGGAAGTTGTGGAATAGTTAGAAAAAGATGAACAGTTGAAAGTTGGAATGGGTTGAATCGGTTGAAAAACGTAAAAGTTAGAGTGGAAAAACGAATTTTTGGAGAATTTGGTTGAATTTCAAATTTGGAATTTTTGGTAAGTGGGAAGTTGTGGAATAGGTAGGCAAAAGATGAACAGTTGAAAGTTGGAATGAGTTGAATCGGTTGAACAATGTAGAAAAAAGTGGAATGATGTAAATGTGAAATGTCGAATCTGCCATTAAGAATGAATGGGGAAAAATTTGTCGTAAGTTCGCGAATTTTGCGAAATCGGAAAATTTTCGGAACGAGAAAAATGGAAGCGCTCATCTCGTGAATATTTGGAACACGTCAAAAGTGGAACGGAGTGAATCGGATGAACTATGTAGAAGAAGAAGCGGGACAAAAAAGTGTGGAGAATAAAATAGAAGAATAATAATAATAACTAGAAAATGCAATTTCTGGAGAAATTGCGTGTGAAGGCGAAGACTTTGAATCACTTCTTGGGGAATGATGCTGAATGAAAAGATGAACAGTTGAAAGTTGGAATGGGTTGAATCGGTCAAAAAATGTAGAAATTAGAGGTGAAAAACGGAATTTTGTGAAATTTTGTCGAAATTTTTAACGTGAAAACGTGAAATTTTTGAATTTGGGAATTTTGGGAATGTCGAGAATCATTCCGAATGTGGTTTGAATGTGCTGAATGAGGTGAATTTAAAAGGGGAATGACGTAAATGTGAATTGTCGAATCTGCCATTGAGAATGAATGGGGAAAAATTTGTCGTAAATTCGCGAATTTCGCGAAATCGGAAAATTTTCGGAACGAGAAAAATGGAAGCGCTCATCTCGTGAATATTTGGAATACATCAAAAGTGGAACGGAGTGAATCGGATGAATTATGTGGAAGAAGAAGCGGGACAAAAAAGTGGCGGGAATAAAATAGAAGAATAATAATAACTAGAAAATGCAATTTCTGGAGAAATTGCGTGTGAAGGCGAAGACTTTGAATCACTTCTTTGGGAATGATGCCGAATGATGTTGAAATGAGTTGAATTTCTTGAGAAATGTGGAAAATAGAAGTGTAATACTAAATTTTGGAGAATGTGGTTGAATTTCAAATTTGAATTTTGGAATTTTTGGTAAGTGGGAGGTTGTGGAATAGGTAGGCAAAAGATGAACAGTTGAAAGTTGGAACGGGTTGAAACGGTTAAAAAATGTAGAAGTTAGAGCAAATCTTGAATCCCCATAGAGAATGACTGGGAATTAAAAGAAAAAGCAATTGCGCCAAAATATTTTGAAATTTGGAACAAAAGGACAAAAAACGGCTTCAGGAGGTTCCATTTTGGGGTTAAAATGTTTAAACGGGTTTAATCGGACAAAAATTGCAAAAGTTAGCTAAAATTTAGCTATTTAGGGCACTTAATGTTGAAATAAGATCACTTCCGGTTTGATTTGGGTCACTTCCGGTTTGATTAGAGGCACTTCCGGTCCAGCTGAGGTCACTTCCGGTTTATTTGGGGTCACTTCCGGTTTAAAAAGGTCACTTCCGGTTTAAAAAGGTCACTTCCGGTTTGATTTGGGGTCACTTCCGGTTTACCTGAGGTCACTTCCTGTTTACCTAAGGTCACTTCCGGTTCGATTTGGGGCACTTCCGGTTCATTCTAGGTTCATTGGGAGCACTTCAGGGTCAATCCAAGATGGCCGCCACACTGGAAGTGGGGGTCAAGGGTTGAATTGTGTAAGCATAGTGGAAGTGGGGGTGAAGGGGGTGAATATGGTAAGGATGAGGTGACCAAAGTGAATAAAGTTGGAATGGGTTGAATCGGTTGAAAAATGTAGAAATTAGAGTAGAAAAACCAAATTTTGTAGAATTTGGTTGAATTTCAAATTTGAAAATTTATAAATTTTGGTAAGTGGGAAGGTGTGGAATAGGTAGGCAAAAGATGAACAGTTGAAAGTTGGAATGGGTTGAATCGGTTGAAAAACGTAGAAGTTAGAGTAGAAAAACGAAATTTTGGAGAATTTGGTTGAATTTCAAATTTGAAATTTTGGAATTTTTGGTAGGTGAGAAGTTGTGGAATAGGCAGGCAAAAGATGAACAGTTGAAAATTGGAATGGGTTGAATCGGTTGAAAAATGTAGAAACTAGAGGTGAAAAACGAAATTTCGTGAAATTTTGTCGGAATTTTTAACGTGAAAACGTGAAATTTTTGAATTTGGGAATTTTGGGAATGTCGAGAATCATTCCGAATGTGGTTTGAATGTGCTGAATGAGGTGAATTTAAAAGGGGAATGACGTAAATGTGAAATGTAGAATCTGCCATTGAGAATGAATGGGGAAAAATTTGTCGTAAATTCGCGAATTTTGCGAAATCGGAAAATTTTCGGAACGAGAAAAATGGAAGCGCTCATCTCGTGAATATTTGGAATACGTCAAAAGTGGAACGGAGTGAATCGGATGAATTATGTGGAAGAAGAAGCGGGACAAAAAAGTGTGGAGAATAAAATATAATAATAATAATAATAATAATAGAGAATGGTGTAGAATAACATATGTGTGAAGGCCATCGCCTTCACACAATAATAATAATAATAATAATAGAGAATGGTGTAGAATAACATATGTGTGAAGGCCATCGCCTTCACACAATAACTAGAATTTGCAATTCCTGAAGAAATTGCGTGTGAAGGTGAAGTAAATACTTGGGGAATGTTGCAGAATGATGTTGAAAAGAGTTGAATCGGTTGAAAAATGTAGAAATTACAAGGGAAAAAGGAAATTTGGGAAAATTGGGTGTGAATTTCAAAATTGAAAATTTGGAATTTTGGGTAAGTGGGAAGTTGTGGAATAGGTAGGAAAATGATGAACAGTTGAAAGGTGGAATGGGTTGAATAAGTTGAAAATGTAGAAATTAGAGTAGAAAAACAAAATTGTAGAGAATTTTTGGTAAGTGGGAAGTTGTGGAATAGGAAGGCAAAAGAGGAACAGTTGAAAGTTGGAACGAGTTGAATCGGTTAAAAAATGTAGAAGTTAGAGCAAATCTTGAATCCTAATAGAGAATGAATGGGAATTAAAAGAAAAAAAAATTGCACCAAAAGTTTCTGAAATTTGGAACAAAAGGAAAGAAACGGCTTCAGGAGGTTCACTTTTGGGGTTAAAATGTTGAAATGGGTTTAATCGGGCAAAATTTGGTATTTAGGGCACTTAATGTTGAAATATGGTCATTTCCGGTCTGATTTGGGTCACTTCCGGTTTGATTAGAGGCACTTCCGGTCCAGCTGAGGTCACTTCCGGTTTATTTGGGGTCACTTCCGGTTGAAAAAGGTCACTTCCGGTTGAAAAAGGTCACTTCCGGTTTGATTTGGGGTCACTTCCGGTTTGATTTGGGGTCACTTCCGGTTTACCTGAGGTCACTTCCGGTTCATTTGGGGTCAATTCCGGTTTGATTTGGGGCACTTCCAGTTCATTCCGGGTTCATTGGGGCACTTCAGGGTCAATCCAAGATGGCCGCCACTCTGGAAGTGGGGGTCAAGGGTTGAATTGTGGAAGTGGGGGTGAAGGGGGTGAATATGGTAAGCATAAGGTGAACAAAGTGAATAAAGTTGGAATGGGTTGAATCGGTTGAAAAATGTAGAAATTAGAAGGGAAAAACTAAATTTTGGGAAAATTTGGTGTGAATTTCAAAATTGAAAATTTGGAAATTTTGCTAAGTGGGAAGGTGTGGAATAGGTAGGCAAAAGATGAACAGTTGAAAGTTGGAACGAGTTGAATCGGTGGAAAAATGTAGAAACTAGAAGTGAAAAACTAAATTTTGTGAAATTTTGCAAAATTTTGTGCAAATTTTAAAAGTGAAAACGTGAAATTTTTGAATTTGGCAAGTTTGGGAATGTCCGCAATGTGATTTGAATGTGTTGAAATAAGTGAATTTCAAACTGGAACAACAAAAATGTGAAATGTTGAATCTGCCATTAAGAATGAATGGGGAAAAAAATGCCACAAAATCGTGAATTTTGTGAAAACGGAAAATTTTTCGAACAAAAAAAATGTAAGCAGCCGTGTCATGAATATTTGGAATAAGTGAAAAGTGGAACGGAGTGAATCGGTTGAAGTATGTGGAAGGAGTTAAGCGTCAAAAAAGTGAGCGGAATAAGTAGAATAATAATAATAATAATAATAATAATAAAGGACAGCAATAACAATAGTGTGAAGGTCTTCACCTTCACACTAATAATAATAATAATAGAGAATGGTGTAGAATAACATATGTGTGAAGGCCATCGCCTTCACACAATAATAGAGAATGGTGTAGAATAACATATGTGTGAAGGCCATCGCCTTCACACAATAATAGAGAATGGTGTAGAATAACATATGTGTGAAGGCCATCGCCTTCACACAATAATAATAATAGAGAATGGTGTAGAATAACATATGTGTGAAGGCCATCGCCTTCACACAATAATAGAGAATGGTGTAGAATAACATATGTGTGAAGGCCATCGCCTTCACACAATAATAGAGAATGGTGTAGAATAACATATGTGTGAAGGCCATCGCCTTCACACAATAATAGAGAATGGTGTAGAATAACATATGTGTGAAGGCCATCGCCTTCACACAATAATAGAGAATGGTGTAGAATAACATATGTGTGAAGGCCATCGCCTTCACACAATAATAGAGAATGGTGTAGAATAACATATGTGTGAAGGCCATCGCCTTCACACAACTAGAAAATGCAATTTCTGGAGAAATTGCGTGTGAAGGCGAAGACTTTGAATCACTTCTTTGGGAATGATGCCGAATGATGTTGAAACGAGTTGAATTTCTTGAGAAATGTGGAAAATAGAAGTGTAATACTAAATTTTGGAGAATTTGGTTGAATTTCAAATTTGAAGTTTGGAATTTTTGGTAAGTGGGAGGTTGTGGAATAGGTAGGGAAAAGATGAACAGTTGAATATTGGAACGGGTTGAATTGGTTTAAAAAATGTAGAAGTTAGAGAAAATGTTGAATCCCATAGAGAATGAATGGGAATGAAAAGAAAAAATAATAATTAAAATTTGGAACAAAACGAAAAAAAACAGCTTCAGGAAGTTCACTTTTGGGGTTAAAATGTTGAAACGGGTTCAATCGGACAAAAAATGCAAAAGTTAGTGACTAATGTAGCTATTTAGGGCAGTTAATGTTGAAATAAGGGCACTTCCGGGGTGATTTGGGTCACTTCCGGTCTATTTGGGTCACTTCCGGTTTGATTAGAGGCACTTCCGGTCTAGCTGAGGTCACTTCCGGTTTATTTGGGGTCACTTCCGGTTTAAAAAGGGCACTTCTGGTTTAAAAAGGTCACTTCCGGTTTGATTTGGGGTCACTTCCGGTTTACCTGAGGTCACTTCCTGTTTACCTAAGGTCACTTCCGGTTCGATTTGGGGCACTTCCGGTTCATTCTAGGTTCATTTGGAGCACTTCAGGGTCAATCCAAGATGGCCGCCACACTGGAAGTGGGGGTCAAGGGTTGAATTTTGTAAGCATAGTGGAAGTGGGGGTGAAGGGGGTGAATATGGTAAGGATGAGGTGACCAAAGTGAATAAAGTTGGAATGGGTTGAATCGGTTGAAAAATGTAGAAATTAGAGTAGAAAAACCAAATTTTGTAGAATTTGGTTGAATTTCAAAATTGAAAATTAGGAAATTTTGGTAAGTGGGAAGGTGTGGAATAGGTAGGCAAAAGATGAACAGTTGAAAGTTGGAATGGGTTGAATCGGTTGAAAAACGTAGAAGTTAGAGTAGAAAAACGAAATTTTGGAGAATTTGGTTGAATTTCAAATTTGAAATTTTGGAATTTTTGATAAGTGAGAAGTTGTGGAATAGGCAGGCAAAAGATGAACAGTTGAAAGTTGGAATGGGTTGAATCGGTTGAAAAATGTAGAAATTAGAGTAGAAAAACGAAATTACGAAGAATTTGGTTGAATTTCAAATTTGAAAATTTGGAATTTTTTTGTAAGTGGGAAGTTGTGGAATAGGTAGGCAAAAGATGAACAGTTGGAAGTTGGAACGGGTTGAATCGGTCGAAAAATGTAGAAATTAGAGGTGAAAAACGAAATTTCGTGAAATTTTGTCGGAATTTTTAACGTGAAAACGTGAAATTTTTGAATTTGGGAATTTTGGGAATGTCGAGAATCATTCCGAATGTGGTTTGAATGTGCTGAATGAGGTGAATTTAAAAGGGGAATGACGTAAATGTGAAATGTCGAATCTGCCATTGAGAATGAATGGGGAAAAATTTGTCGGAAAATTCGCGAATTTTGCGAAATCGGAAAATTTTCGGAACGAGAAAAATGGAAGCCCTCATCTCGTGAATATTTGGAATAAATAACTAGAAAATGCAATTTCTGGAGAAATTGCGTGTGAAGGCGAATACTTTGAATCACTTCTTGGGGAATGATACCGAATGATGTTGAAATGAGTTGAATTTCTTGAGAAATGTGGAAAATAGAAGTGTAATACGGAATTTTGGAGAATTTGGTTGAATTTCAAATTTGAAGTTTGGAATTTGTGGTAAGTGGGAGGTTGTGGAATAGGTAGGCAAAAGATGAACAGTTGAATGTTGGAACGGGTTGAATCGGTTAAAAAATGTAGACGTGAGAGCAAATGTTGAATCTCCATAGAGAATGAATGGGAATTAAAAGAAAAAGCAATTGCGCCAAAATATTTTGAAATTTGGAACAAAACGAAAATAAATAGCTTCAGGAGGTTCACTTTTGGAGTTAAAATGTTGAAATGGGTTCAATCGGACAAAAAATGCAAAAGTTAGCGACTAATGTAGCTATTTAGGGCAGTTAATGTTGAAATAAGGTCACTTCCGGGGTGATTTGGGTCACTTCCGGTCTATTTGGGTCACTTCCGGTTTGAGTAGAGGCACTTCCGGTCTAGCCGAGGTCACTTCCGGTTTATTTGGGGTCACTTCCGGTTTAAAAAAAGTCACTTCCGGTTTAAAAAGGTCACTTCCGGTTTGATTTGGGGTGACATCCGGTTTACCTGAGGTCACTTCCTGTTTACCTAAGGTCACTTCCGGTTTTATTTGGGGCACTTCCGGTTCATTCTAGGTTCATTGGGAGCACTTCAGGGTCAATCCAAGATGGCCGCCACACTGGAAGTGTGGGTGAAGGAGGTGAATATGGTAAGCATAAGGTAAACAAAGTGAATAAAGTTGGAATAGGTTGAATCGGTTGAAAAATGTGGAAAAAAGAGTAGAAAAACGAAATTGTAGAGAATTGTTGGTAAGTGGAAAGTTGTGGAATAGGCAGGCAAAGGATGAACAGTTGAATGTTGGAACGGGTTGAATCGGTTGAAAAATGTAGAAGTGAGAGCAAATGTTGAATCCCCATAGACAATGAATGGGAATTAAAAGAAAAAGCAATTGCGCCAAAATATTTTGAAATTTGGAACAAAACGTAAAAAAACAGCTTCAGGAGGTTCACTTTTGGGGTTAAAATGTTGAAACGGGTTCAATCGGACAAAAAAAGCAAAAGTTAGCGCCTAATGTAGCTATTTAGGGCAGTTAATGTTGAAATAAGGTCACTTCCGGGTTGATTTGGGTCACTTCCGGTCTATTTGGGTCACTTCCGGTTTGAAAAGAAGCACTTCCGGTCTAGCTGAGGTCACTTCCGGTTTATTTGGGGTCACTTCCGGTTTTAAAAGGTCACTTCCGGTTTGATTTGGGGTCACTTCCGGTTTACCTGAGGTCACTTCCTGTTTACCTAACGTCACTTCCGGATTGATTTGGGGCACTTCCGGTTCATTCTAGTTTCATTGGGAGCACTTCAGGGTCAATCCAAGATGGCCGCCACACTGGAAGTGGGGGTCAAGGGTTGAATTGTGTAAGCATAGTGGAAGTGGGGGTGAAGGGGTGAATATGGTAAGGATGAGGTGACCAAAGTGAATAGAGTTGGAATGGGTTAATTCGGGTAAAAAATGTAGAAATTAGAGTGGAAAAACGAAATTTTGTAGAATTTGGTGTGAATTTCAAAATTGAAAATTTGGAAATTTTGGTAAGTGGGAAGGTGTGGAATAGGTAGGAAAAAGATGAACAGTTGGAAGTTGGAACGGGTTGAATCGGTCAAAAAATGTAGAAATTAGAGGTGAAAAACGGAATTTTGTGAAATTTTGTCGAAATTTTTAACGTGAAAACGTGAAATTTTTGAATTTGGGAATTTTGGGAATGTCGAGAATCATTCCGAATGTGGTTTGAATGTGCTGAATGAGGTGAATTTAAAAGGGGAATGACGTAAATGTGAAATGTCGAATCTGCCATTGAGAATGAATGGGGAAAAATTTGTCGCAAATTCGCGAATTTTGCGAAATCGGAAAATTTTCGGAACGAGAAAAATGGAAGCGCTCATCTCGTGAATATTTGGAATACGTCAAAAGTGGAACGGAGTGAATCGGATGAATTATGTGGAAGAAGAAGCGGGACAAAAAAGTGGCGGGAATAAAATAGAATAATAATAATAATAGAGAATGGTGTAGAATAACATATGTGTGAAGGCCATCGCCTTCACACAATAATAATAGAGAATGGTGTAGAATAACATATGTGTGAAGGCCATCGCCTTCACACAATAATAGAGAATGGTGTAGAATAACATATGTGTGAAGGCCATCGCCTTCACACAATAATAGAGAATTTTGTAGAATAACATATGTGTGAAGGCCATCGCCTTCACACAATAATAGAGAATGGTGTAGAATAACATATGTGTGAAGGCCATCGCCTTCACACAATAATAATAATAATAGAGAATGGTGTAGAATAACATATGTGTGAAGGCGATGGCCTTCACACAATAATAGAGAATGGTGTAGAATAACATATGTGTGAAGGCCATCGCCTTCACACAATAATAGAGAATGGTGTAGAATAACATATGTGTGAAGGCCATCGCCTTCACACAATAATAATAATAGAGAATGGTGTAGAATAACATGTGTGTGAAGGCCATCGCCTTCACACAATAATAATAATAATAGAGAATGGTGTAGAATAACATATGTGTGAAGGCCATCACCTTCACACAATAATAATAATAATAGAGAATGGTGTAGAATAACATATGTGTGAAGGCCATCGCCTTCACACAATAATAGTAATAATAATAATAAAAGTACATCACAAACCAGCAATCTATCACTTTTACCAGAGAAGCACTGTTAAACATCGGTCAGTCTTCTTCTGGTATTTTCTCTCCTTTTCGCTCTGATTCAAACTGTTTGTCGGAGATTTTAGCCGGAGCGGCGGTGCTATACAAGCTAGGGCGACAGCGGCGACGCGGAAAACGAGCCGGAGCCCTCGTAAAGCTGAGGCAGAGAGGGTTCCGTTCTGCCCTACTGTCAATTCATCTGGCGAATGTCCGCTCCCTGGCGAACAAGACAGACGAACTGCTGCTCCTCACTTCAAGGAACACGGACTTCAGCAGATCCGCCGCGCTGTGTTTTGTTGAAACGTGGCTTAGCGAACGAACCCCCCACCACGCTGTGGAGTTAGCTGGGTTTCGGCTAACTCAGGGGTGGGCAAACTTTTTGACTTGCGGGCCGAATTAGGTTCTAAATTTTGACCGGGGGGCCGAACCAGGAGCAGATGGATGTAGTGTTTGTGTGAAGTAATATAAACGACCTGTAAAGGTCATTGCATAAAAGTTTTTGGCCTTTAGTAGGTAGTAAAGCATGGATATTCAAAAAAAGTTTTTTGAAAACAAATGCATTTATTAACAGCATTAAAAAAAAAACATCCCTAAAAAACTGCTATCAGTGATTCTCATAAAATACGACACTGTTATTATGAATAACAGTCTCCATCACTTCAGTGCCTGCAGGTCAGATTAATGAAAGATGTTTATCTTATGAGATCACATCAAACGGCAAACATTCTGACCAAATATATCATCTTGAAGAATCGGTGAAAGCATACATCCAAATCAAAACGGCAACAGGGTGAGGGGTATCTGAAAATCAGAGCAGAGTTTTAACTCACAAACCCCTGGTAACAGAGGTGAGGAAACGGGAAACACTTCCTTAAAGTAAGCCTTAAGAACTTTACAGGTTAAGATTAGTCACAAACAGGTGGTGCATCAATGTCCTTGAGCATCCTGCATTGTTTGAAAATGAGAATGGTCGCTAGTTTCAATCCCTGCTATTTGTACAGATCATATTCAAAATGCATTTTTTTACAACAAACTTGAAAGCCTCCCCTTCATTTTCAGTGGGAACAGTGTTGTTGGTCTCCCTTTTTTTGCTAGTGTGTCATAGTCTGGAGTAAAATTTGTTGTGGCAATTCTTAGGAGAGATCCGAGGTGTTGGTCCGTTTACCTAGATCTGTGACGGGTTGATGTTGATGTTCATGTGGCTGAACGTCACGTCGCGTACGTCGAGCCAAATTGGCCACTCTTTTTAAACACTCGGCACTCAGTGTCCACCTTGCTTTTCCTTGGGCGACTCATTTTAATGGAAGGATTCCAGGGGAAGGTTTGTGGGTGGCTTTAGCGTAAAACTGTATCTGAAAGTTCGGCGCGCAAATTACAAGAATGCTCTCGTCACAGCCCACGCTCTAAATTCGGCACTGATACAAATAGAGCGCGAGTGCGCCATTTCCGTACTACTGAGTACGTACACGCACTTGTGAGTATAAACCGAGCTTTCTGACACGGCTTCCGGTAGTAAATGCGCAGGCGAGTGGTTCCCCATCTACTGGGGAAACGCAGTTATTGCAGGCAAAATGACCCCAAAAAAATGTTTAATAATACAATTTATTTAGGGTTGGCGGGCCGGATTAAACGGTCCCGTGGGCCGGATGTGGCCCGCGGGCCATAGTTTGCCCATCCCTGGGCTAACTCGTGCAGATCGCAGCGCGGAGCTCTCCAGAAAATCAAAGGGAGGTGGTCTCTGTTTCTACATTAATGAACGTTGGTGTACTGATGTCACGGTGTTGAAAGAGCTTTGCAGCCCTCTCCTAGAAACACTTTTCATAAACTGCCGGCCGTTCTATTCACCACGGGAGTTCTCCTCGATCGTCATGGCGGCTGTTTACATTCCACCACACGCATGTGCGAGTGAAGCCACGCAGATGCTGGCTGACCAGGTGACAGACATGGAGAAACTTCTACCAAATTCACTAATCATTGTTCTGGGTGATCTTAACAGGGCGAACCTCGCACACGAACTCCCCAGATACAGACAGCACATAACGTGTCCCACCAGAGGGGCACTGCTACACCGTAATTAAAGATGCATACCACTGTGGCTCGTGCAGCTTTAGGACTCTCGGACCACTGTCTAGTTCATCTGATCCCTGCCTACAGACAGAAACTAAAAACTTCTAAGCCTGCGGTGAGGACTGTGAGGAAGTGGAAAGTGGAGTCAAGGCAGGACCTCCAAGCCTGCTTTGACTGCACCGATTGGAGTTTTCGAAGCTGCAACTTCAGACCTGCATGAACTCGCTGACACTGTCACATCATACATCAGTTTTTGTGAGGATCTGTGTGTGCAGACTAAGACCTTCTGCACGTACAAACCTTGGTTTACACCGAACCTCAGGAGGTTGTGCAAAGTCAAGGAGGAGGCCTGCAGGAGTGGCGACCGGGACCTGTTCAAGCAGACCAGAAACACACTGAACCGAGAGGTCAGGAAAGCCAGGAGGTGTTACGGGGAGAGCCTGGAGAGTAGTAATCGAAAACTGGCGTCTAGCATTAGTCAAAACATAAGATACAATCAAGTACTGAACATTTTTAGACGACTTTGACAGTGTCCGTGATTTAGAAAATCATCAGGCATGCATTAAACAGTTCCTTAAGGGTCATTAAACTATTCAGGCAATATATCAAAAAACATTTGTTATTTCAAAGTGCTCAGAAATATACTACATATCAGATCATAAAGTTATAAAAACCTTTCTCATTACCACTTATCAAAAATGTCTAGTTATGTCTTCTTTATTGATTTGGTGTGTAGGTATAATTATATGCTTAAAATGTTTCTTTTATTGATTTAATATGTGAATATACTTGTCTGCTTATATACTTTATTCAATGAGGTTTGAGCATATCTGTTTTTGTAGCTAGGCAGGACTTTTTGTATTTCGACTTCAATTGCATCGAAGATGCTGTATTCAATGTGTTTAATGTATTCGTTAGTTTCTCACTAGCGCTAGCATTAGCTTACTTCATAGCTTCACTGCAGGGCTTGTTTACAAGGCGTTCATAAATATTATGAGGGGATTTATTTTATTACATGTCATGTATGGTTGTATGGACAAGTCTTCTGTCGTTGATATTTTTTAATCGAGGGTGACCAGATATCACGGTCTGGTACGGCAACTGCACAGCTGCGGACCGGAAGTCACTGCAGAGGGTGGTGAAGATGGCCCAACGCATCATCGGCACATCACTTCCTACCATCGAGTCGATTTACCAAAAATGATGCCTGAAGAAGGCACGCAGCATCATCAAAGAGTCCAGTCATCCCAACCACAGACTGTTACTCTTCTTCCTTTTAGGAAGCGATACCGGACTCTTCGGGTCAAGACGAGTAGACTGAGCAAAAGCTTTTTCCCCTTTGCCGTCATCGCCCTGAACTCCGCAGCACAACACCCCTGTCATCCACCTGAACTCTCATCATTCTGAACCCTGCAGCACAATAACCCCACCACAACAACACCTGTATTACCTGTCCATATAATTGCTGCATTCCTATCCTATATATTTATTCATCACTCTTACTCCACTTGTTTATATCTGTTCATATCTGGTTATACTGACACTATATATATTTATAACCCTATATTTATAATTAACCATTGTAGTACCGCCTGCAAATATTTGTTCTACTGCACCTTATTGTAAATACTTAGCCAGTCATATCCGCACTCGTCCCTCGTGTATATATCCCGCATAGTATAACTCACCTCATATTTACCTGATTGCACTGTACCGACTGCTCAGTATTACTTTTTACTCTGCACTTTACTGCTTTTTGCACTTCTGGTTGGATGTCAAAGTTCTTTTCGCTGTACTGTACTGTACTTGTGCTGTACATTGACAATAAATTTGAATCTAGTCTAATCTAATATGGGTTTCTGAAAAAGATGACACCTTTTTTTTTAGTAGGGGGTATGGTCAATTTTGGAGGGGGCGGGGTCATTTTGCATTTATTGGCCCGAATAACAAAACAAAATATCTACAATAACAAAAATATACACTAATAAAAACATGTGTACACTGACTTTTTTTAGTTTTATAGTGGTACACTAAGTATTGTTAGGTTACGGATTTTAGTTATTGATCTGACTCCAAATTGCGATCAACACTTAACACATAAATTGCTATGTCCTAATCCACACACTGGCGCACCTAACAATTTTGCGAGTTCGTTCTGTCAAAGAGAAGACCAGTAGATCAATCAGACCAAATTTACCAATTGTTTATTCCTGACAAAGCGCACTAATACAGGCCTGGGTCCCGGGTCCCTCACACTAAAACTCGTGCGTTTTTGTGACCACCAAAAGACGACGTTGAGGTCAGGTGGTTGGATTTTCCCGTGAAGCCCGGGCCACATAGACATGCTGTTGTTCTCGTTCCTCAACGACGTTGAGGTGTTCTCGTCCGGTACTCCCTGTCTGGGCCTATACACAACACTTCAACAAAAGTTCATGCAGTTTGCCTGCACATTCTTCGCCACCCACCAATCCACACGAGCACTCCAATACTAGATATTATATTAATATGATTATAAGTTTAACACAACCTTAAAAATATGTTTGCAAACTGCCGAACGCGCATTTCCCTTTAGTATAAAAAGACAAAAAAATACGGCCATCGGTGCAGCATTTGAAGAAAAAAAAAGGGCTCCTTGTGGGGTGCGTTGGCAGCTTTATTTGCCACAGACACGCAAGTGCCTGCCTTTCATGTCAAGCACTCAGCTTCATATGGATCAAGACCCTGGTGAAAGCACAGGATTTTCTTTATTCAACTCCTCCGCGAACGTGCATTTTCGTTTCGGCATTGCTTGTAAACACTTGGTGTAGACTGGTCAGCCCACCGTACTTCGTAGCAAAGGAGGAGAAGGGCGTGACTTATTTGAGAACGATACAGAAAAACCTGGAATTGAGTGAAATAGAACGGAGTGGCAATGTACTGTACATGTATTATGTTTGAGGCAGTCCTTTTTTTAGGGCTCAAAAGTAGGACATGTCTGGGAAAGAGAGGACGTCTGGTCACCCTATTTCAATCAATCAAAAAGTTTGGGGGCAAGTAAGCTACCTCGTTTAAATAAAGCAAAACAAATAAAAGTAAGTACTACCTCGACTAAAAAAAAACTACAAATGGCAACCGGAAAGGGAGGCGCACATCTTGAGCATATTTCAGTGAGATCGTAGCATTCTGAGCAACCATGATAACAGCCGAAAGACTCATACACCACTTTCACACCTCCAATTTGGGCATATCCATCTATAGCTTGGATATCTTGGATACCCGGATGTGAGTGAACGCTGGCACGTATTGCTGCCGCTGCTCTCTGGACATTTTTAACGTTTTGCTTGATTTCCTGCAAAGTCTGCAGCAGATCACTAAACTTGGATGAATGTGGTACTCTTGGCTTTATTCTGGGTCAACTCTCAAGCAGACTTGTTTGTTTGTAGCGTGTTTGCCTACACCGCTCAGCTGCTACCTGTGTGCTAGCGTGTTGCTTTACACCTGGTCGCTGCTTCGCCGGTCCCGATCATCGTTTTCCTGTCTGGGCCGTGCGTCATGCATATTAACAACCTCGCTGTGAGCTCCATGGTCTGGTGGACTACCCTGTCCGCCTTGGTTCATCCAGCGTCAACCCGGATTCACTACACAAACGCGGAGCTACTCCAACTCCGGCACTGCCAGTTTGCTCCCCCGGCTGCATTGCAACGCTTCCCGGACATCACTCGCCGTCACCACCAGAGATACATCCACCGTGGAGCTCGACGCAACTACCACATCGATGACTCCACTACCATAAACAGCATCTGGTCCTCCATCCGCCGCCATCCACCGAGAAACATCAAAAGGAAGGTTGATCACTGTGCATTGGCTAGCCTAGCTAGGTTAGCTAATGCTTCCTGCTCGAACCAACACTGTGACGTCAAACTGGGACTACTTAACATCCACTCCCTCATCGGCAAGGGACCTCCACCTTGACTGCAAGTTTGACTTTCTGTATTTGACTGAAACGTAGCAACATCCTGGTGAATTTTTTCAGTTGAACGAATCAGGTCCACCCGGGTTTGTTTACATGTGCAAACCACGTCTCACCGGTCGAGGAGGAGGTCTCACAATACTTTACTGTGAGACTTGGAAGGTCTCATCTGTTTTAGTGCCAGAGATCAGTTCTTTTTAATGTGTGGCTCTGCAGCTAAATGGACCCACACCAATTATTTTAGCTAATATCTACCGCCCACCCAAACCAAATAAGGACTTTATTAAAGAATTCACCACATTCCTCACTCACATCTGCTCACTTTCATCCAACATCATTCTGCTAAGTGACTTAAATATCCACATGGACAATTCCAACACCACTCTTACTAAGGATTTTACCTTCTGCCTGGACAGCTTTGAACTTAAACAACTCACCCTAACCCTACAATGACGTCATCTGATGGCGCCGCGGATGGCTGCCACGATGAGTCGCTCTCTGTTTCTTTGTCTTATTTTGTGTGTTTTCTGTCTCTTCTGCTGTCCATCCCGGATCACTTTTACTAGAGAAGCACTATTAAACATCGGTCAGTCTTCTTCTGGTATTTTCTCTCCTGTTCTCTCTGATTCAGACTGTTTGTCGGAGATTTTAGCCGGAGCGGCGGTGCTATACAAGCTAGCGCGACGGCGGCGACGCGGAAAACGTGCCGGAGCCCTCGTAAAGCTGAGGGAGAGAGGGTTCCGTTCTGCCCTACCGTCAATTCATCTGGCGAATGTCTGCTCCCTGGCGAACAAGATGGACGAACTGCTGCTCCTCACTTCAAGGAACACGGACTTCAGCAGATCCGCCGCGCTGTGTTTTGTTGAAACGTGGCTTAGCGAACGAACCCCCCACCACGCCATGGAGTTAGCTGGGTTTCGGCTAACGCGTGCAGATCGCAGCGCGGAGCTCTCCGGAAAATCAAAGGGAGGTGGTCTCTGTTTCTACAGTAATGAACGTTGGTGTACCGATGTTATGGTGTTGAAAGAGTTTTGCAGCCTTCTCCTAGAAACACATCCCACCACACGCACGTGCGAGTGAAGCCACGCAGATGCTGGCTGACCAGGTGACAGACATGGAGAAACTTCTACCAAATTCACTAATCATTGTTCTGGGTGATCTTAACAGGGCGAACCTCGCACACGAACTCCCCAGATACAGACAGCACATAACGTGTCCCACCAGAGGGGCACAGACACTGGACCACTGCTACACCGTAATTAAGGATGCATACCACTCTGTGGCTCGTGCAGCTTTAGGACTCCCGGACCACTGTCTAGTTCATCTGATCCCTGCCTACAGACAGAAACTAAAAACGTTTAAGTCTGTGGTGAAGACTGTCAGGAAGTGGACAGTGGAGTCATTGCAGGACCTCCAAGCCTGCTTTGACTGCACCGATTGGAGTGTTTTTGAAGCTGCAAACTCAGACTTGCATGAACTCACTGACACTGTCACATCATACATCAGTTTTTGTGAGGATCTGTGTGTGCAGACTAAGACCTTCTGCACGTACAACAACGACAAACCTTGGTTTACACCGAACCTTAGGAGGCTGCGCAAAGTCAAGGAGGAGGCCTACAGGAGCGGCGACCGGGACCTGTTCAAGCAGACCAGAAACACACTGAACCGAGAGGTCAGGAAAGCCAGGAGGTGTTACGGGGAGAGCCTGGAGAGACACCTCTCTGCCAATCCTGATCCCTCAAGAGTGTGGAAAGGCCTGCAGAGCATCACGGGCTTCAAGAAACTCCTGTGGAGAGCCTAAGGCTCGCTGACCAGCTAAACAGGTTCTACTGCAGGTTTGATCAGTCCTCCCACACAACGGGACCTCTTGCAGCACAATCCACACAATCCACATACTCACCTCCCCCCACAACTGCTCTGTCCACACCTCCATCACCGTGGTCACCGACTCTCTCTCTTGCAGAGGCCGCGCCCGCACTCCAGATTCGCGAGGAGGAAGTGCGCCAGATGTTCCGGAGACAAAAGATCAGGAAGGCACCGGGCCCAGACGGCGTGCCACCTTCCTGCTTGAAAGTCTGCGCTGAGCAGCTGGCGCCCACCTTTGCACGGATCTTCAACCGTTCCCTGGAGCTGTGTGAGGTGCCCTTGTGCTTCAAGAGCTCCACCATCGTTCCAGTGGCCAAGAAGCCCGCCATCACAGGTCTGAATGACTATAGACCTGTTGCACTAACATTTGTGGTCATGAAATCTTTCGAGAGGTTAGTACTGAACCACCTGAAGGATGTCACGGGCCCCCTGCTGGACCCCCTCCAGTTTGCCTACCGGGCAAACAGGTCGGTGGATGATGCGGTCAACATGGGACTGCACTACATCCTGCAACACCTGGACACCCCAGGAAAGTATGCCAGGATCCTGTTTGTGGACTTCAGCTCGGCGTTCAACACCATCGCTCCTGACATCCTCCAACAGAAGCTCATCCAGCTCACGGTGCCTGCCTCCACCTGTCAGTGGATCACCAGCTTCCTGACCAACAGGAGACAGCGTGTGAGGCTGGGGAGCATCACATCTGACACCCTGACCACCAACACTGGAGCCCCTCAGGGATGCGTCCTCTCCCCACTGCTCTTCTCTCTCTACACCAACGATTTCTCTGCAAGTGACTCTTCCGTGAAGCTCCTGAAGTATGCAGACGACACCACTCTCATCGGACTGATCCAGAACGGTGATGAGACTGCGTACAGACAGGAGGTGGAGCGGCTGGTCCACTGGTGCAGCCAAAACCACCTGGACCTGAACCCGCTCAAGACCGTGGAGATGACAGTGGACTTCAGGCGAGGCCCTTCACCACTTTCACCCCTCACTATCCGCAGTAATACTATTCTCTCATCAGACACCTTCAAGTTCCTGGGAACCACAATCTCTCGGGACCTGAAATGGACCGGCCACATAGACTCTGTCCGGAAGAAGGCCCAGCAGAGGCTGTACTTCCTGAGACAGCTCAAGAAGTTCAACCTGCCGCGGGAGCTGCTGAAGACCTTCTACACTGCCATCATCCAGTCTGTCCTCTGCACCTCCATCACTGTCTGGTTTGGATCGGCCTCCAAACAAGACAAGCACAGACTGCAACGGACAATAAGGACTGCAGAAAAGATAATTGGAATCAACCTCCCATCTATCCAAGACTTGTACCTGTCCAGGACCAGGAAACGTGCAAGTAACATCTCAACAGACCCTTCGCACCCAGGTTGCAGCCTGTTTGAACTACTCCCCTCCGGACGCCGTTATAGAGCTCTGTACACTAAAACCAGCAGACACAGAGACAGCTTCTTCCCCCAGGCTGTCGCTCTGATGAACTCACACCACTCTTAGAGTCTCAGTGTCATTACTGTGCAATAACATCCCGCTTTCCACACCTTTTTTGTCTACACTGTTTGTACTATGTGTCCTCTCTGCATCCATGGCAGCCTAGTCATCCTAGAAGAGGGACCCTCCCATCTGTGGTCTCTTCTCAAGGTTTCTCATTTCCCCTAGCTGGAGTTTTGAGTTTTTCCTTGCCTTCTTGGGAGTTTAAGATCAGTTTAAGATCAGGGGGTGTTTGAGAATATCTTTCGTTCTTCACATGTCCTGAGTGTTGTTGTTAGTCACCTAAATGTTGAACAGAGGCTGTAATTTACCGAAGTCAAATTCCTTGTTTGGCACGCTCAGACATGGCGAATAAAAAACTCTTGAATCTTGAATCTTGAATCATTGATTTCCCCACCCACACCAAAGGCCATATTTGAGATCTAGTCTGCTGCTCTGGTGTCACTCCTTGTAACTGCTCTTCTGTTGATCTGGGAACAGGCTTCTCTGGTCATTTGTTAGTTTATTTCAATCTTAGTCTCACACTGTCCAAAATCAAACAGTCACGTATCATGTCCTTCCGCAATACCAAAAACATCAATTTAGCAGATTTCACATTAGCCATTGGCAGTTTCCCCACCATCACTCCCCGATACACCCTGGATCAGCTTGTTTCCACTTAAGACAATGGACTACAAACTCTGCTAAACTCATTTGCCCCCCTCAAAACCCGAACTGTTTTTTTCTCCCACTCTGCTCCCTGGTTCTCCCCTCATCTACGTCAACTGAAAGCCAAAGGACGACAGCTGGAGCGGCTTTCTCGCAAAACTGGACTCACTATTCATAAACAGTTGTACCATACTCACATGATGCAATATAAGGATGCAATTTACTCCGCAAGATCGCACTATTTTGCGGAGAAAATTACAGCTGGTGCGGGGAACACCAGAGTTCTGTTCTCCATAATTAATAATTCAACCCGCCCCCGTGACTCCCTACCCCCACACTTCTACTCTACTGGTCACTGTAACACCCTGATGTCCTTCTTCGACAATAAAATAGCCACTATCCACCAACAACTAACCCCTAACATGTCTAGCTGTTCATCTTCTTTCCCTCCTCATCCCCCCCTCTCTTTCCTGCTTCCAACTTCCCTCTGCTGCTGATCTATCTAAACTTATTCGAAATTTAAAGCCATCTACATGTCAACTTGACCCCCTGCCTTCTTCCCTGGTCTTAGCCTCCCTCCCCTCTCTGCTCCCCCTGATTACTGCCATCATCAATTCTTCCCTCACCTCTGGTTCTGTCCCTCTATCTTTCAAATCTGCTACAGTCACACCAACTCTTAAAAAAACTGGCTTAGACCCCAATATCCTCAGTAACTTCCGTCTAATCTCCAACCTGCCATTTCTCTCCAAAATTCTCGAAAAATTCTTTGCATCACAGATCCACATCCACCTCATTAATAACAATCCTCCATAAATTGCAACTGGTCCAGAATTCTACTGCTCGCATTGTCACCAGAACCCCTGTCTACCATCATATCACTCCCGTTCTACACCAACTTCACTGGCTCCCCATAAAACAGCGCATTGATTATAAAATCCTCCTCCACACATTCAAGGCTATCCATAACCTCGCCCCTCCATACCTGTCAGACCTCATTCACATACACATTCCCACCCGGTCTTTCAGGTCTGCCTCCAGTATCACCCTCACTGTCCCCCCAATTCGTCTGTCAACTATGGGGGCCAGAGCCTTCAGTTGCTCTGCCACTCGCCTCTGGAATTCCCTCCCCCCCGGACATCAGAAACATTGACTCCATCTAACTGTTCATATCCCACCTCAAAACCCACCTGTTTAGGAAGGCATTTGTCTAATTTTATGACTCTGCTGCAGATGTTCTTTGCTTTTAGACTCTCTTTTCTTTTATTTTAATTGTGCCTGCTATTTTATGTGTTCGGCAACCTTGAGTGCCTTGAAAGGCGCCTTACAAATAAAATGTATTATTATTATTATTATTATTATTACAGCGTACTTTTCTATATTGACCTCACCTCTGTTCAATGCGTGTTTAATGTGAATATTTTGATTATACATGACCCACAGCAGATATTGGCTAGAGTTGTGAAAAGGTTTTGTACTGACTCATGTAATTCTCTGCAGGTAAAATGGCAAATGTCTGTGGGGTCAGTAATTGACTGTGAAAAATTTTCATGCATGTAGAGACAATTGTCACACCGTTGAATGGGTTGGTCGAAGTGGCCTGAAAAAACTCAGTCCTGAATTGTCTCACATTTCTGCTGTTGGGTTCAAAGTGCTAACTGAATATCTGAATAAGAGAAAAGGATCAGCAGACAAAAAAAAAACAAGTGAGGCAGAATATTGATTTTTCTCGCGAGGAGTGCGATACAGATTGCTTTCTACAATCTGACTACACACACTAAAAATCTGTTTACACTCCTCGCTCTTTTTATTTGGAAATGCCCTACCCACAGTGTGAGACGATTAGCCCTTGGGGGGGGGGGGATAGAGATTGTGGCTTCGTCTCGTAAGAAAAGAAACAAAAAGTGACGCACAAAGTGTTGTGTGCAGATATGGCTATATCAGCAAAACAGTTTAAGCAATATTCCGAGAGATGAGAAGAGAAAGTGACGTTCTTTAAGGAAGATCAGAAGGTTCATGACGCATCGTTTGACGTGTTGTTTTCACGATCTGTTCTGGTGGACGCTGAGATGTCAGCAGTATCTTGTTTAACACAACCGTCATCTCGCCCCTGACCCAGCTGTAATCCTTCTGTTCTGTTGTACAAGATAAGAATAAACAAGGCAAAGCAGCAAGCATACTGAACAGTAACATTGTGAATAAGTACTCATTAGAGAACGCATGATAACATATATATATATATATATATATATATATATATATATATATATATATATATACAATTTTTCTAACAATTCCCCCCTGTTTATCATAAGTTCTCGGGGACTAACTTATCACCCATATGGCCACTTCAAAAGATTTTCAGCCAAGGGATCACGATCACATTTCGCAAGAACTACCTTACACTTGGGAGGAAATTGAGTCTTAATCGTCAAAGCCAGAGTCAGGAAACAAATCGGACAGGTTTACCACAATGGATTCGCTGACAGAGTCGTCACTAGAGAAAGAACTCCCGTCGACCGAAAGGTCATCCCTTTGGAGTAACGGAAAAGTCTCAGCTGGTGGAGAGATAGCAGTTGTAATTAGCTTATTAATTAAGGATCGGAGAAAAGGAATGCAGCAACATCCACACAGGGTCAAAAAGGCAGAGAAAACGGCAATGGAGACCAGGACCGAGGAAACCAGGGTGCGGTACTTTCCGAACACGTTCAACCAGTCGGTCCAAACCTCCGTTTTCACCCCACTGTGTTCCTTCATCTTCCCATTCAAGGTCCGCAGACCCTCAAGGGCCCGGGACAGGCTTCCGTCGGCTGTAGTATTATTTGGAATAAATGTGCAACATTGCTCACCAAACATGGCGCAGACACCGCCCTCTTTTGAGAGTAGCATGTCAAGGGCCATTCGATTCTGGAAAGCCATGAGGGAAGTCGTGGCCAGTTGGGAGTGGACCGCCTTGAAACCCGCCTCGGTCCAGTTTCCAAGCCTCTGCACGTTGTAGTGGATGTAGTTAATCCTGTCAACATTTTTGTTAAGAGTACACCACCAACACAGGGCGGATTCAAAACCAGCTGCTATCTGATTCACCAGCTTATACTCAAGTGTCCCTCTAGGAACACCAATGGCGTCTATGTAAGTTGGATTAGCTGCGCCCTGCCATTCGGCGTTTCGCTTCGTTCTCGGCCAGTATTCGGGCACTACGGACTTAGCAAAAGATGTTAGATCATAAGAGGACATTGGTATCAAATGAACAGGAAACAATAGGGTTACCAAAGCACAAATTCCAGAGCTGTTTAAAGGCAACCTATCATAAAGTTTGTTATTATTACACCAAAATCAAATATCACTACGAGCAATGGGCAAAAATGGGGCAGTGACATTGGTCATGGACTCACACCATGGAGTAGGTAGGGCGCCGAGCTTCTCACCAGTACCAGGTAATCTAATGCATGTAAAATTACCCTTAGCCACATCGGACGAAAAAAGGGGTTTATATTTTGTCATAGAGGCAACAGGGTAAACCTTATCCCATTTAAAACAATCATGAGTGGGTGAAATGGATGAGTTTAACATTAAAACAACAGCACACTTAGGAACTACATTTGCAGGTATGGTTTTCAAAAGAGGTCTTGGACCCATACATGCAATGCAACTGGTGTTAGCCATTTTTGCGGCTTGCTCAGCCATAAGAAGCCAGTTGTTGGTTTGACCGCTTATTCCTGTGGAGGCTACAAAATAGCTGTCTATATCAGCGAGGAGCATACTTGTGATTTTTGCTCCTGCTGACAAGGTGTAATTATTTGTAACGGGACGGTCTGCGATCGACATTGTTTTGTTAATGCAAATAGCAATAGGAAAGTGGGGATCAATTCCAGAGGACCAAGCCCACAGTTGAAAACCCCAACAAGAAGTGTTAAACAAAGTGGCATTTGGAGGAGGAATTTGACCATCAAAGTCAAAGTCAAAGTCAGCTTTATTGTCAATTTCTCCACATGCCAAAGACACACAAAGAAACCGAAATTTCGTTCCCCCCTATCCCACGGTGACAAGACGTGGCTCACAACAGACAAACAAGTAACAAGTATAACAAAAGCGTGCTGAATAAATAATGAATAAATAACACAACAATAAATAAATAAATAAGAGGAGCAGAAAAAAAAGGAGCAAGTGCGCGTACAGCAGACATTCCCGAAAATAGCGCAACAGTGCCACACGCTACGCAGAAGGGGGTAGCGAGTTCAGGGCCCTAACAGCCTGGGGAAAGAAGCTGTTGGCAAGTCTGGTGGTGCGGGAGCGCAGGCTCCTGTACCTCTTCCCAGAGGGCAGAAGGTCAAACAAAGAGTGAGCCGGGTGACTCACATCTCTGGCAATCGAGGTTGCCTTTCGGGCGAGATGGGAGGTGTAAATGTCCTTCAGGGAGGGGAGCGAAGCACCAATAATCTTACCAGCCGTATTCACTATGCGTTGCAGGGCCTTCAAGTTCTGTTCAGTGCAGTTACCACCCCAGACAGCGATGCAACTGGTGAGGACGCTCTCAATAGTGCCACGGTAGAATGTAGACAGGACTGCCTGAGGAGCACATGCACGCCTGAGCTTCCGCAGGAAGTACAGGCGGCGCTGAGCTTTCTTTGCCAGTGACGAGGTGTTTGCGGACCAGGAGAGGTCCTCACTGATGTGCACCCCCAGGAACTTGGTGCAGCTCACCCTCTCCACCACAGCACCATCGATGATCAGCGGCAGGTGTGTTGTGTGACCCTTCCGGAAGTCAACAATGATTTCCTTGGTCTTATTAACGTTCAGCAGGAGGTTGTTGTCCCTGCACCACGTGGTCAGAAGGTCAACCTCCGACCTGTACCGAGTCTCGTCGCCCTTTGTGATGAGACCCACCAGAGTCGTGTCGTCAGCAAACTTCACTATGCGGTTGTCGCTGTAGGTCGCAGTGCAGTCATGCGTCAGCAGGGTGAAGAGTAATGGACTGAGCACGCAGCCCTGGGGGGCCCCCGTGCTCAGCGTGATGCTGGCGGAGATTTTGTCGCCAACACGCACCACCTGAGGCCTCTGACAGAGGAAGTCCAGTAGCCAGTTGCAGAGGGAGGTACTGAGGCCCAGCTCGTCGAGTTTGCAGATGAGTCGCTGCGGCACAATGGTGTTGAAGGCAGAGCTGAAGTCCACAAACAGCAACCTCACATATGAGTCCTTTCTCTCCAGATGGGTGAGGGCCGAGTGGAGGGCAGAGCAGATGGCATCCTCAGAGGACCGCTTGGCACGGTACGCAAACTGGAAAGGGTCAATGGTGGGGGGGAGAACAGACTTGATGTGCTCCATGACCAGCCGCTCAAAGCACTTCATGATGATGGGCGTCAGTGCCACAGGGCGGTAGTCATTGAAGCAGGACGGTGCAGGTTTCTTCGGCACAGGAACGATGGTGGCAGCCTTGAAACACGAGGGGACGATGGCCTGCTGCAGGGAAACGTTAAAGATGTCCGTGAAGACACCCGACAGCTCCCCAGCGCAGTCCTTCAGCGCTCGACCCGGGATGTTGTCAGGGCCCGCCGCCTTACGGGTGTCAATAGCGGCAAGCGCCCTCCTCACACCGTCGGCAGAGAGGCGCAGGGGCTGCTCGTGTGGGGGGGGAGTGGTCTTCAGCGGGCAAGTGCTGTTCTGGGCGTCGAAGCGAGCAAAGAAGCGGTTCAGATCGTTCAGCAGACGGACGTCGCCCTCACAGCTCCTCGGCGCGGGCTTGTAGTCCGTGATGGTCTGAATGCCCCGCCAAAGGCTACGTGCGTCCTTGCTGTCCTTGAAGTGGGTGGAGACCTTGCACGAGAACGCCTTCTTCGCTTCTTTGATGCCTCGGGACAGGTCGGCCCTCGCTGTCCTCAAGCCAGCCTCATCCCCCGCTCTGAAAGCCTTGTCTCTGGCCCTCAACAGTCTGAGGACAGCCCCGGTCAGCCACGGCTTCCAGTTCGCGCGAGTGACGACGGATTTCGAGCAAGTCACATCATCGATGCACTTCGTGATGTAAGAGGTAATAGAGTCAGTATACTCCTCTATGTCCGTCCAATCGTTGTAGGTGGCTGCCTGCTTAAACAAGTCCCAGTCAGTGGTGTCGAAGCAGTCACGAAGTGCATCGGAGGCACCCTCAGGCCACACTCGAACCTGCCTCCGAACCGGCCTGGATGCCTTTACCAATTGTCTGTATGCGGGCAAAAGCAAAACGGTGAGATGGTCAGAAAGCCCCAGATGGGGGAGGGGGGTGGCTTTGAAAGCTCCCTTTTGCGCCGAGTAGATTAGGTCCAGGAAGCTGTCGCCACGTGTCGGAAAAGGAACATGCTGGTGAAGCCTCGGGAAAACAGACTTTAGGTTGGCATGATTGAAGTCTCCAGCGAAGATGGTGAAACCGTCAGGGTGCGCTGTTTGCTGTTCACTGACAGCCTGGTACAGTTCACCAAGCGCCGCGATCCTGTCTCCTTCGATGTTGGAAGGCGGGATGTATACCGTGACTAGCAGAATCGCGGTAAATTCCCTCGGCAGATAAAAAGGACGGCACTTAATGATCACAAACTCCACAAGCGGCGAGCAGTGCTTACATACCACCACAGAGTCCCGGCACCATTCTTCTCGGATGTAGACGCATATTCCACCTCCACGCGACTTTCCCCCTCGTACAATGGCACGGTCCGCCCGATAGCACGCTAGCCGCTCCAGGTGCACTGCAGAGTCCGGAATGTTGTCACTCAACCAGGTCTCGGTGAACACGAGCACACAGCAGTTCCGCACCGTCCGGTTCGTAGACCTCAGCAGGCGAACGTAATCCATTTTGTTGTCCAGCGATCGAACATTCGCCAGAAGAATGGAGGGCACCGCCGGTCGCGCTGGGTTGGCCGCCAGCCTGGCCCGGACGCCTCCGCGCTTGCCCCTCTTCTGCCTCCTCGCACACCGTTTCCGACGGCTCCCAACCGGGGGAGGAATAGCGGGTGAGGTCGGCGACGTTTCAGGACGTAGCAGTCCGAGCGCCTTTAATGTCGACGCTTCAAAGTCCAGAACGCCGCAAAACCCACTTCTGCCGATGTCAAGCAGAAGCTGCCTGCTGTACTTGTAGCACGGACGAGACGAACACACAAGACTGTCGGACGAACACTCATTAGACGAACAAATCACCGTACCGACGGGACAGAGAGTGGCCACTGCGTGTGCACGCGCCGCCATCTTGAAATTCAATCAGTGAGTGTAAGAGTCAAAAGGAGGCTTGTGCCCTGATTTTTCAAAGTTACTCGTTTAGCAAAGAACACAGCGTCTTCACTGGAACCAGAGGGCCAAAAATCTTGCGTTTGTGTGGTGACAAGGGTGCCCCAGTCGGTGCTAACCGGGTGACCAGTTAAATACCACAAATATCCGAGCCATTTATCCCCAGTAGTGGGGTGACCATTTCGAAAACCTTTCAAACTTTTCATCGGTAAAATAATAGAAGAAGATGTATTAGGAGCCACAGTAAACATTAATGAGCTATTGTAAGTCCAAGACAAAAGCCATGGTACGCAAGTTGGAACGCGGACGGTTTCTGGTGTACAAACAACATGATCGAAAGGGGATTTTGTGTTGCGCTTATGTCTAGCAATTTTTTCCCATGAGCCATTTTGATTAGAATCAGCGTTGGTAGTTGCCTGAGAGAAGAATGTTCGAGGCTCATGGTACTCTATCCATACAAATAAAATAACCCCCGAAAAAAATATAATGGTAACACAAATCAGCAAAAGCAACCAAACGCGCATGGTAGACTTTGCGCAGGCTACAGCCCGATTAAAGCACTCACCAAATGGCTCTCTAATGCTCAGAGTCAACACCCTGAGCTTCGGGTTGGTGTCTTGGAAATTGACCTCTGCTAGCTTCCGTGTCAACCCTGGATCTTGGCACCAGGATCAGGCACTATTACCAGACTTTGCTCACCTTCCGTACTTAGGTTGGGTCTGCGGAGATCACCATTTTACAATGAGATAAATGAATCCATGTGTTGCGTTCGGCTATTTTCAAAGCATTAGGGACCTTCCCACTTGGGTGAGTGCCAATTCTTCCTCTTGATACTCTTGATCAAAACCCAGTCTCCCAGTACCACTTTGGGGTCTTCCTGCGGAGAAATGGGTTCATCATCAGTGTTATTGGTTGGATTCTTTTGACATTCCAACATTTTTCTCATGTAATCAGCTAATGTGGCTTCCTCGGGGATCTCCCATGTGTTCTTGAACTGAGGAAGCCTGTAAGGTCTTCCAAACATAGTTTCATAGGGAGTTAGCCCTGTTGTACTTGTAATATTTATGTACATTTTGACCAGGTCTAAGCACTGAGTCCATGGTCGTTTGGTTTCTTCCATACATTTCTTTAATCTGTTTTTATAGTCGCGTTAGATCTTTCAACAAGGCCAGCTGATTGTGGATGATAAGAACAATGGTTCTTTAAATTTATGTGGAACATTCTCCCAATGTTATGCACTATTTGATTTACAAAGTGTGGACCATTGTCGCTGTAAATCTTTTCTGGAATACCGTACCTTGGAATGATGTCTTTGCATAAGGCTTTTGCCACTGTGAGTGCATCAGCATGTTTGGTTTAGAAAATGCGTCTATTATGACCAAACAATATTCTTTCCCTTCACATTTATGTAATTGAATATAATCCATATGTATTGTCTGAAACAGATACAATGGAGTCGGGCATTTCCCTCTCTGAGGTCTTAAATTGCCTTGTGGGTTGTGTTTAGCACAGATCAAACACGCTCTGCAAAATTTTTGTGAGAAAGCTGCAAAGCCGTATGTTGTATAAATAGCTTCAACTTGTTTCACCATACCCCCCGTCGAGACATGGGTGACCCTATGACTCGAAATAGCAGCCCATTTGAACAAGTTACGAGGCAAGACAGGTTTGCCCAAAGGTCACACAAAAAGACCATCAGTGTTTTTAGTTGCACCCCGTTTTTCCCAAGAGAGTTGTTCCTGGGAGGGGCTCTGAGACTGCATGTCAAGCAACACATCAGGGGAGATGTGTGACATCGAATCATGATCATTGAGAGACGAGAGGACATGGAGCAGGCCTTCTGCAGCGGCCTTAGCGGATTTGTCAGCAAAAGCATTACCAAGAGAAACAGGATCAGATCTTGCAGTGTGAGCAGCACATTTGCAAACCGCCACCTTTAAAGGCAGCTGGACAGCGTCCAAAAGTTGAGTTAGTAATGTGGAATGGGTGACGGGCTTCCCTGTAGAAGTTATCATGCCACGGTTGCTCCACTGTTGAGCAAAAACGTGCACTGTAGCAAAAGCATACTGACTATCAGTCCAGATAGTGACGGACTTGTCTGCAAACAATTTGCAGGCCCCAGTCAAAGCAATGAGCTCAGCGGCCTGTGCTGACATATAGGATGGCAGTTTAGCAGCCTCCAAGACTTCGTCGGCAGTAACAATAGCATACCCAGTAAGGGTCACACCAGATTAATTTTTCTTAGAAGACCCATCAACAAAAACCACATGGCCATCTGGCAGAGGCGTATCTTCCAAATCAGGCCGAGCCTTTGCAATCTGTTGGGCAGCATCGGCACAATCATGGAATTCGCCGTCGCCAGGAAGGGGAATGAGAGTGGCAGGGTTGAGTGTCGTGCATCTTTCAACTGTCAGGTGCGGCTGAGACAGCAACGTAGCCATGCAAGAAAGATGACGTGCAGGCGACAGAAAGGTCATATTAGTCTGTAGCAGAAGGGCCAGACAGCATGAGGAACTTTCAGTGTTAAAGGATGAAACAACACAACACCAGCACTGCTCTCCACAGCCATGGAGGCCGCCACCACGGCCCTCACGCATGGTGGGAGAGCACATGCAACACTGTCCAGTTTAGAGGAATAAAAAGCAATAGGTCGCAACTTTGAGCTATGTGATTGGAGCAAAACAGAGGTCATGTAATGACCTTTGCAGTCAACAGTTTGGACAAATGCCTTATCATAGTTGGGTAAGGTTAGAGTGGAGCTGGATACCAAAGTCTGTTTGATCAACACAAAAGCCTCCTCAGCTTCAGGAGTCCATTTTAAGTGAGTGGACATTGAGATGTTTTCCACATACATCAATTTGGACAGAGGAGCAACAATTTGGGCATAATCAAGTATCCAGCTTCTACAATAACCTGTGAGACCCCAAAAAGACATCATTTGTTTCTTTGTGAGTGGCTTAGGAGCTTGCAAAATAGAGGCCTTTCTGCTCTCAACTATATATCGACCTCGGGAACTTAGATTGTGGCCTAAATACTTAATTTCAGTGGACCACAGTTGAAGCTTGTTCTTGCTGACCTTGTGGCCTTCACTTGCCAAGTGATGGAGCACTGCAAGTGTGTCTTTCTGGCAAGAGGCAAAATCAGGAGATGCTATTAAAATGTCATCAACATAGAGCAAGATTTGACTTCCCATTGGCGGGACAAATTTAGCCATGCTGGCTGCCATCACCTGCGAGTAAATTGTCGGGCTTTCACAGTACAATACTTGTGGTAACCTTGTAAAGGTGTAACTTGAGCCAGCATATGTAAATGCAAACCAAAACTGACTCTCTTCTGCAATAGGGACAGAGAAAAAAGCATTGCTAATGTCAATTACTGTAAAGATTTTCGCATCAGGTGTCAATGAATTCAACAAGGTATGCGGGTCAGGGACACAAGGTGCTCTCTGAATAACAGAATTGTTTACAGCTTGCAAGTCCTGCACCATTCTCCATCCCACAGAAGGGGGTGCCTTCTTTACAGGGACAATTGGAGTATTGCGAGGAGAATCAGGGCAAGGAACAATGACACCTGCTTTTAGCAAATCAGAAATAACTGGTGCAATACCCTGTAAAGCATCAGGTTTTAAAGGATAGTGCCTCACACAAGGGCGGTATTCAGTTCGAGGTCTTATGACAACAGGAAGCGCACCTTTCACTAAACCAACGTCAGAAGGACCCGTAGACCAAAGATGACTTGGGACCTCAGCGAGAATGTGCTCGTCATCGGACATCAACACAAAATCTCAAAATGAGGGTGTTTGTTCAACACAAGAATCAGCGTGGATTCCACTAATAAATGACAAGTCCTGAGTCATATTTTGTTTGAAGAGCTCGGTGGAAGGACTATAAAAGGAGTCAGGATTAACCTGAGTCCAGTCAGAAGCTGCCAAGGCATCACCAGCCATAAATCCCAAACTTTGCCACGTTGCAGTGTGAGGCCTGTAGAGAGAGATGTGGAGCGGAGTGGGAGACACATGCAACTTCTGAACCGCAGGGGGAGCCGTTTGTATGACTACACAAGCACGGCTTTCACCATCATGCAGTAGGAAAGATGTTGTCAAAGTGGCAGGTGTAGCAGCCTCAAGCATGTTCTCGTAGTTGTGATCAGGACCAGGTGTGTCTTTATGCCACATATTTATGTGTAGTTTATTTGCTTCCATTGCCTGTTCAGGGCAGTGCAAAAGAATGGCCACACGGGCCAAAAGAGGGAACCCAATTCCATCACTTCTGCATCAGCCAAATCCAATGAATAAAAGTAGTAGCAGTGAAATTGACCAAAAATCTGTAACTGGTGTCGCCTTTTGACAACAATTTGATCGTTAAGAGATACAAGGGAAAGCCCAAGGGCAGTGAGAGCATCTCTACCTAGCAAATTAATAGGGCAACTGTTCAAATCTACATCAACAGGGGGAGCTGTTGGCATGGCAGTTGTTTCAACTGTAGTTTGACTGTCGGCTAGTCATAAGGGAGGTTTACTCTCGCCCTTGCCTGGGCAGTTTCTTGCTATATGGCCTTTTTTTCCACATGACCAGCAAATAGGAGGTTCAGCATTGTATCGTTTTGACTGACCTGAGGTGGGCTGGTCATTTGTTTTATAATTGGGAGAACCACGACTATACCCCTCGCTACCTTTGCCACGGAATTTGTTACGACCACGCCCCCCTAGGCGTGGTTCGAAGGTCTTATTTTGATAGAACATTTCAGACTGCTCTCCATTAACCAAAAAAATGGTGCCTGTTTTCCCTTTCTCTTTTGCTCTTTTTGAATTGACAACCTTTTCGGCGTGTATAGCATGATCAATGAACTGTGGCAAGGTAGATGTCGGGATCATATGTTTAGTGATCCAGTTTTGGATTGCTGGTCGCAAATTTGCATGTAGAGCATTTTTGAGTTGTTGGTCATAAACATCAGTTCCATGCTCCAAGCCACTATTGGCTTTGAACACTCTTTCTAGTCTGTGTCTAAAGTCTTCAAACAACTCATCTTGTTTTTGTTTGGTTCGGCCAATGTCTGTGTAATTTGCTCTACGTTCGAATTTTATTTTTATCCTGCCCAATAGTTGGTCAATTTCTGTTTGTAATGGCACCCCGTTACATTCCAATGGACGGCCCCGGGAATCAAAGGGATTCCAGGTGCCTTTAACGCTTGCCCAATGTTTGGTTAAAGATGCCATGAAAGCCTGTTGTACTTCATCGCCTCTCAAATTATAGGAAGCAATGAGTTGTTTCATGTCGATACAGTATTGATCAACATCTTCAGTGGGCAACGCTATGCCCTCAATTGCTGATTTTATATCAGCTTGGGTCCATGTTCTGTATACATATACGGGGGCGCGTCAGCACGGCAAGAGCAGAGAGGAGCCGTGACACGTTTACACTTGAAAATGGCGAGCCGGTCAGTGAGACAGCGGGTCAAGGCAAACGAGAATTAGGTGGCAGGCGTGTGTGTCAAAGCAGACAAAACGGTGACATTAGCAGTTCCGCATTGGCGACACGTGCCTCAGAAGTCCAGCGCGAAGGGCGTGTGAGCCGGCCAGCAGGGCGAGAGCGGAGACGTGGCGCAGCCGCGCACGAAGGAAAAATGCACCGTCGTGCAGAAACAGTCGGGACAATAGCAATGAGCGCTGATAGTGGACAAGGGCTGGGTGCGCAGCTCGCTGCCGCGTACATAGCAAAAAGGCAATGAGCACTACCTCTGGCCCACTGAGCATTGTCTGGTCTAAAAGGGTTCTATTAGAGCGTTATATGCTACCTAGACGTCTAGGATATAACTCGGCTAAAATAGGACTAAAAGTGAAAGTTCCATAGACATGTCTATAGCAAATAGTCGTCAAAAAGCGGCCGAACAGCGGCCAAAAAGCGGCCGAATAGCGGTGCTATAGACGTCTATGACACGACTATATGTGAAAGCTTTTTATACGTTTATTGTGTAGATGTTCGAATGACTATGAATGCTAATCGCGCTAATAGCTGGTGATCATTTGAACATCTAGACGTCTATTGAACATTAGATGAGCTTCTCTTTACTACATTTATCCATCCATCCATCCATCCATCCATCCATCCATCCATCCATCCATCCATCCATCCATCCATCCATCCATCCATCCATCCATCCATCCATCCATCCATCCATCCATCCATCCATCCATCCATCCATCCATCCATCCATCCATCCATCCATCCATCCATCCATCCATCCATCCATCCATCCATCCATCCATCCATCCATCCATCCATCCATTTTCTCCTATCAACGTGGAGGAGCAGCGGCTCTACGCCGAGCCTCTCCGGGATGACCGAGCTTCTCACCTTATCTCTAAGGGAGAGCCCGGACACAATGCGGAGGAAACTCATTTCGGCCGCTTGTATCCGGGATCTCGTTCTTTCGGTCACGACACATAGCTCGTGACCAAAGGTGAGGGTAGGAGCGTAGATCGACCGGTAAATTGAGAGTTTTGCCTTTTGGCTCAGCTCTCTTTTTACCACGTTGGACCAGCACAAAATCCGCATTACTGCCGATGCTGCACCGATCCGCCTGTCGATCTCGCGCTCCATCGTGCCCTCACTCGTGAACAAGATCCCAAGATACTAGAACTCCTCTTTCTGGTGCAGGATCTCATCCCCGATCGGTCGGGGGCAGTCCACCCTTTTCCAACCGAGGACCATGGACTCAGATTTGGAGGTGCTGACCCTCATCCCGACCGCTTCACACTCGGCTGCGAACCGCTCCAGTGAGAGCTGGAGATCACGGCTTGAAGAAGCCAACAGCACCATGTTGTCTGCAAAAAGCAGAGACGCGATGCTAAGGTCCCCAAACCGGACACCCTCAACGCCTCGGCTGCGCCTAGAAATTCTGTCCATAAAAAATATGAACAGAATCGGTGACAAAGGGCAGCCTTGGCGGAGTCCAACCCTCACTGGGAACGAATCCGTCTTACTGCCGGAAATGCGGACCAAACTCTGGCATCGGTGATACAGGGACCGAACAGCCCTTATCAGTTGGCTCGGCACCGCGTGCTCCCGAAGCACCCACCACAGAAATTCCCGAGGGACACGGTCGAATGCCTTCTCCGAGTCCACAAAACACATGTGGACTGGTTGAGCGAACTCCCATGCCCCCTCGAGGATCCTGCCGATGGTGTAGAACTGCTTCACTGTTAAATGGCCAGAATGAAAGCCATACAGCTCATCCTGAATCCGAGGTTCGACCTCTCGACGGACCCTCCTCTCCAGCACCCCTGAATAGACCTTGCCAGGGAGGCTGTGTGTGATTCCCCTGTAATTGGACCACACCCTCCGGTCCCCCTTCTTAAAGAGGGGAACCACCACCCCAGTCTGCCAATTCAGAGGCACTGTCCCTGATGTCCACGCAATCTTGTAGAGGCGTGTCAGCCATGACAGCCCCACAACATCCAGAAGCTTTAAGAACTCCGGGCGGATCTCATCCACCCCTGGGGCCTTGCCACCGAGGAGTTTTTTAACTACCTCAGTGACTTCGACCCCAGAGATTGGAGAGTCCGCCTCAGAGTCTCCAGGCCCTGCTTCCACAATGGAAGGCGTGTCGGTGGAATTGAGGAGGTCTTCGAAGTATTCTCCCCACCGACTCACAACGTCCCGAGTCGAGATCAGCAGTACACCATCTCCACTGTAAACATTGTTGACGGTGCACTGCTTCCCCCTCCTGAGACGCCGGATGGTGGACCAGAATTTCCTCGAAGCAGTCTGGAAGTCATTCTCCATAGCCTTGCTAAACTCCTCCCACGCCCAGGTTTTTGCCTCAGCAATCGCCGAAGCCGCATTCTGCTTGGCCACCCAGTACCTGTCAGCTGCCTCCGGAGTCCCGCAGGCTAAAACGACCCGATAGGACTCCTTCTTCAGCTTAACGGCATCCCTTACCGCCGGTGTCCACCAGCGGGTTCCGGGATTGCCGCCACGACAGGCACCAACGACCTTACGGCCACAGCTCCGGTTGGCTGCCTCAACAATGGAGGCGTGGAACATGGTCCACTCGGATTCAATGTCCCCCGCCTCCTCCGGGACGCGGGAAAAGCTCTGTCGGAGATGGGATTTGAACTCTTCCTGACAGGGGATTGGGCGTGCCCAGTCGGACCGGCATCTTTCCCCACCATCGGAGCCAACCCACCACCAGGTGGTCATCAGTTGACAGCTCCGCCCTTCTCTTCACCCGAGTGTCCAAAACATGCGGCCGCAAATCCGATGACATGACTAGAATGTCGATCATCGAATTGCGGCCTAGGGTGTCCTGGTGCCAAGTGCACACATGGACACCCTTATGCTTGAACATGGTGTTCATTATTGACAATCCGTGTCGAGCACAGAAATCCAATAATAGAACACCGCTCGGGTTCAGATCGGGGGGGTCGTTCCTCCCAATAACGCCCATCAAGGTCTCACTGTCATTGCCCACGTGAGCCTTGAACTCACCCAGTAGAACGATGGAGTCCCCAGAAAGAGCGCTCTCCAGCACTTCCTCCAGGGACTCCAAAAGGATGGGTACTCTGAGCTGCTGTTTGGTGCATAGACACAAACAACAGTCAGGACCCGTCCCCCCCACCCGAGGGAGCCTACCCTCTCATTCACCGGGGTGAACCCCAATGTGCCGGCGCCCAGCTGGGGGGGCAATAAGTATACCCACACCTGCTTGACCCTCTCCGGCAACCATCACCTTATCGTGGTGGAGGGGTTTGTGCGTCCCTATGGCCCTGAGAGCTATGATGTCTGGAGCTTTCAGTTCCTGGTAGGGCCACCCTTAACAAACTGGTCTCAGGCGAGGGGCCCGATGAAGAATGGTTCAGGGCAGGCCAGGAGGCCCCAAGGGGGCAGCCCCCCACAGCTGGCTATCTGGCAGTGGGCTAACTACCTCCTCCAGAGAAAAAAAACCTTTTGTTACGAAACCAATCAGAAATAGCCGGACTGACCCAAGGTATCGACCCCCGCCCGTCCCTGACCTACGATCGATCAATCTCCGACATCCCTTCCATGTTGCTACATAGAATGTGCAAACACTTTGACGAACAGGTCACGCCGCTCTTCTGTCTCGTGAACTGTCTCGATACAACATCTGCATCACGGGACTCTGTGAATCACGCTGGTGCGATAGCGGCGCGAAAAAAGAGGGTGACCACAGCTACATCTGGAGTGGCCCAAAAGATAACTGAGGGGTATATGGTGTCGCCCTAGCAATGCCGTGTCAGGTTAGGAAATCCCTTATCGGATGGACCCTAGTCAGCGAACGACTACTTACTGCCCGTTTCCAACACCAACACGGCAGGATGTCAGTTATTGTCGCCTGCGCACCAACAGAGGTCGCAGACGACCGGGCAAAGAATGCTTTCTTTGATCCGCTACATGTGTTCATCCAGCAGATACCCCCACATGACATCATTATTGTGCTAGCAGATTTTAACGCCACTGTCTCGTCCACCTCAAGGGACTTGCAGGCCAAAAACGTCATTGGCCCAGAATCCCCAGATCCCATCACCAACAACACCGGAGTCCGCCTCCAGCACCTATGCAATGCTGGAAGTCTATCTATCGCGGATACATAGTTCCCCAGGAAGAATATACACAAATGGACATGGTACAGCAATGATGGCAAAACCCATAAGGCCCTAGATCATACACTCATCTCCAGTCGCTGGAAATCCAGTGTTACCAACTGCCGTGTGTATCGTGGGGCCCAGCTAGAAAACACAGACCACCGATTACTGGTAGCCCAGCTAAGACTGAAATTAAAGGCCATCCCATCATCACAGATAACACCTCGACGAAGATCTTCCCATCTTCAAGACCCTACCATCACCTTAGTGTTTACCCGCTCCATCACCAACAGGTATAAGACCCTGGCCAAGAAAGAACTTACCAACTGGGACCTTTTCGTGTCTACAATAAACCAAGCAACCCCGAGTCCATCCGACGCACCCACCATACACCTAGGCATCCCTGGATATCACCAACAACTCTAGACATCATAGAACTGCGCAGAGCTGCACATCTCAGGGGCGATATGACAGAATATTGGCGCCTGAATAGTATACGGAACACAGCAATACAAGCAGACAGGGAGAAATTCTGGCAAGGAGAAGCAGAATGCCTGGAGTCTGCTGCAGAAAACAATAACTTCACCCAAGTGTATCGGACCCTGAGGCGAGTGAAAACAGGCCCCCAACAGAAGGCAGTCCTGGTAAAGGACGCACAGGGCAACATACTGAACTCCGAGGTCGACTGTATCAGCCGCTGGAAGGAGCATTTCAGTGACCTGTTGCATAACCCCCCACCCCAAACTGACCACGCTCTCACCATATCATCCGTAAATGCCAGTGGAAATTACAACTGCAGCACAGACTCCATCACAAAAGAAGAAGTCTCGCAAGCCCTGGCTACTCTTCGAAATGACAGAGCCCCAGGTATCTGTAACATCACAGCGGAAATGATGAAAGTGGTTGGTGAAAACATCATTGACTGGCTCACCCATATCATCAATCATGTCTGGATTACTGAGCATCCCCCAGAAGACTGGACCAGAGGCATCATTCTCCCCTTCTGGAAACATAAGGGCGATAAAATGGTCTGTAACAACTACAGAGGCATTACACTTCTCTCTATCCCAGGCAAGATCTTCACCCGCATATGTTAGGTTCAGATTCAGCACAAGGATCAGCAGACAAAACCAGTGAGACAGAATGTTGATCTTTTCTCGCGAGGAGTGCATCCAGACTTACAGCAATCCAAAATACACTAAAGGTCTTGTTTACACTCCTCTCTTTTTATTTAGGAATGCCCTACCTACAATGTGAGACTAGCCCCTGATAGGTGGGGGGGAAAGCGTGGGCTAGTCTCAAGAGTGAAGAAACGAGATTCTATGTGAAACTAGAAGTCGCGGACAGGATCCCATGAGAAACGAAAAGTGAATGTTATGGGAAACAAAGTAGTCATGAGAAAAGAGTGCATAGACAAAATGACATGTGCAGACATCAACAACTTTCTTGGATTCCCAGATGTGTAGAAGGTCAGGAAGCTCCAGACAGCATCGTTTGATTTGCTGTGGACTGGGTGATGTCTGCAAGAAGAAACAGCAAGCATTCTGCGCAATAACTTTATTAATAAGTACTCATTAGGGAACGCATAATAACATATATATACAATTTATCTAACAATTCCCCCCTGTATTATCATAAGTTCCCGGAGAACAACTCATCACCCATATGGCCACTTCAAAAAGATTTTCAGCCGAGGGATCACATTTCGCAAGAACTAACTTACACACGGGAGGAAACTGAGTCATAATCGGCAAAGCTAGGGTCAAGAAACAAACCGGACAGGTTTACCACAAAAGAGTCGTCGACCGGGTCGTCACTAGAGAAGGAACCCGCGTCGATCGAAAGGTCATCCCTTTGGAGCAACGGGAAAGTCTCAGCTGGTGGAGAGATAGCAGTTGTAATTAGTCTGTTAAGTAGGGATCGGAGACAAGGGATACAACAACATCCACACAAGGTCAAAATGGCAGAGAAAACGGCTATGGAGACCAGGGCAGAGGAAACCAGGGTGCGGTACTTTCTGAACACGTTCAACCAGTCGGTCCAAACCTCTGTGTTCACCCCACTGTGCTCCTTCATCTTCCCGTTCAAGGTCCGCAGGCCCTCAAGGGCCTGGGACAGGCTTCCGCCGGCTGCAGTATTATTCGGAATAAACGTGCAACATTGCTCACCGAACATGGCGCAGACACCGCCCTCCTTTGAGAGTAGCATGTCAAGGGCCATTCGATTCTGGAAAGCCATGAGGGAAGTAGCGGCCAGTTGGGAGTGGACCGCCCTGAAACCCGCCTCGGACCAGTTTCCAAGCCTCTGCACGTTGTAATGGACGTAGTTAATCCTGTCAACATTTTTGTTAATAGTACACCACCAACACAGGGCGGATTCAAAACCAGCTGCAATCTGATTCACCAGCTTATACTCATCCGGTACTCCTCTAGGAACACCAATGGCGTCAATGTAAGTTGGATTAGCCGCGCCCCGCCATTCGGCGCTTCGTTTTGTTCTCGGCCAGAATACGGGAACCACGGACTTAGCAAAAGATGTCAGATCATAAGAGGACATCGGTATCAAATGAACGGGCAGCAATAGGGTTACCAAAGCGCAAATTCCGGAGCTGTCGAAAGGCAACCTATCATAAAGTTTGTTACTATTACACCAAAACCAAACATCACTACGAGCAATGGGCAAAAAAGGGGCAGTGACATTGGTCACGGACCCACACCATAGAGGAGGCAGGGCGCCGAGCTTCTCACCCGTACCAGGTAATCTAAGACATGTAAAATTACCCTTAGCTACATCGGACGAAAAAAGGGGTTTATATTTTGTCATAGAGGCAACAGGGTAAACCTTATCCCATTTAAAACAATCATGAGCGGGTGAAATGGACAGGCTTAACATTAAAGTAACAGCACACTTAGGACCTATATTCGCAGGTATGATTTTCAAAAGAGGTCTTGGACCCATGCATGCAACGCAACTGGCGCCAGCCATCTTTGCGGCCTGCTCAGCCATAAGAAGCCAGTTGTTAGTATGACCGCTTATCCCTGTGGAGGCCACAAAATAGCTATCTACATCAGTGAGGAGCGTACTTTTGATTTTTGCTCCTGCTGACAGGGTGTATTTATTTGTAACGGGACGGTCTGCGACCGACATTGTTCTATTAAGGCAAATAGCAATGGGAAAGCGAGGATCGATTCCAGAGGACCAAGCCCACAGTTGAAAACCCCAACAAGAAGTGTTAAACAAGGTGACATTTGGAGGACGAATTTGACCATCAGGGAGTGTAAGAGTCAAAAGGAGGCTTGTGCCCCGATTTATCAAAGTCACTCGTTTAGCAAAGAACACAGCCTCGTCACTGGAACCAGAGGGCCAATACCCTCGCATTTGTGTGGTGACAAGGGTGCCCCAGCCGGTGTTAACCGGGTGGCCAGTTAAATACCACCAATACCCGAGCCATTTATCTCCAGTAGTGGGGCGACCATTACGAAACCCTTTCAAACTTTTCAAAGGTAAAATAATAGAAGAAGATGTATTGGGAGCCACAGTAAACATTAATGAGTTATTATAAGTCCAAGACAAAAGCCATGGTACACAGGTTGGAACACGGACGGCTCCTGGAACACAAACAACATGATCAAAAGGGGATTTAGTGTCGCGCTTATGTCTAGCAATTTCTCCCCATGAGCCATATTGATTAGAATTAGCGTTAGCAGTCGCCTGAGAGAATAATGTTCGAGGCTCATGGTACTCTATCCCTCCAAATAAAATAACCCCTGAAAAAAACACAATGGTAACACAAACCAGCAAAAGCAACCAAAAACACATGGCAGACTTAGCGCAGGCCACAGCCTGATTAAAGCACACACCAAATGACTCTCTAATGCTCATGTTTTTTGGATCTCCTCAGAGTCAACACCCTGAGCTTCGGGTTGGTGTCTTGAAAATTGGCTTCTGCTAGCTTTCGTGTCAACCCTGGATCTTGGCACCAGGATCAGGCACTATTACCAGACTTTGCTCACCTTCCGTACTTTAGGTTGGGTCTGCAGAGATCACCTTTTTACAATGAGATAAATGAATCCACGTGTTGCGTTCGGCTATTTTCAAAGCATTTGGTGTCGTGAGTAGTACCAAAAAAGGACCTTCCCACTTGGGTGAATGCCAATTCTTCCTCTTGATACTCTTGATCAAGACCCAGTCTCCCGGTACCACTTTGGGGTCTTCCTGCGGAGAAATAGGTTCATCATCAGTGTTATTGGTTAGATTCTTTTGACGTTCCAACATTTTTCTCATGTAATCAGCTAACGTGGCTTCCTCGGGGATCTCCCATGTGTTCTTGAACTGAGGAAGCCTGTAAGGCCTTCCAAACATTGTTTCATAGGGAGTTAGCCCTGTTGTACTTGTAATATTTATGTACATTTTGACCAGGTCTAAGCACTGAGTCCATGGTCGTTTGGTTTCCTCCATACATTTTTTTTTAATCTGTTTTTTATAGTGGCGTTAAATCGTTCAACGAGGCCAGCTGACTGTGGTCTATAGGAACAATGGTTCTTTAGATTTATGTGGAACATTCTCCCAATGTTATGCATTATTTGATTTACAAAATGTGGACCATTGTCGCTGTAAATTGTTTCCGGAATGCCGTATCTTGGAATGATGTCTTTGCATAAGGCCTTTGCCACTGTGAGTGCATCAGCATGTTTGGTAGGAAATGTTTCTACCCATTTAGAAAATGCGTCTATTATGACCAAACAATATTCTTTCCCTTCACATTTATGTAATTGGATATAATCCATATGTATTGTCTGAAATGGATACAATGGAGTCGGGAATTTCCCTCTCTGAGGTCTTAAATTGCCTTGTGGGTTATGTTTAGCACAGATCAAACACGCTCTGCAAAATTGTTTTGAAAAAGCTGCAAAGCCGTACGTTGTATAAATAGCTTCAACTTGTTTCACCATACCCCCCGTCGAGACATGGGTGACCCCATGACTCGAAATAGCAGCCCATTTGAACAAGTTACGAGGCAAGACAGGCTTGCCCAAAGGTCACACAAAATGACCAACAGCGTTTTTAGTTGCACCCCGTTTTTCCCAAGAGAGCCGTTCCTGGGAGGGGCTCTGAGATTGCATGTCAAGCAACACATCAGGGGGGATGTGTGACATCGAATCATGAGCCGTGAGAGACGAGAGGACATGGAGCAGGCCTTCTGCAGCGGCCTTCGCGGATTTGTCAGCAAAAGCATTACCGAGAGAAACAGGATCAGAGCACGCAGTGTGAGCAGCACATTTGCAAACTGCTATCTTTAAAGGCAGCTGGACCGCGTCCAAAAGTTGAGTCAGCAATGTGGAATGGGTGACGGGCTTCCCTGCAGAAGTTATCATGCCACGGTTGCTCCACTGCTGAGCAAACACGTGTACTGTAGCAAAAGCATACTGACTATCAGTCCAGATAGTGACGGATTTGTTTGCAAACAATTTGCAGGCCCCAGTCAAAGCAATGAGCTCAGCGGCCTGTGCAGACATATTGGATGGCAGTCTAGCAGCCTCCAAAACCATGTCGGCAGTAACAATGGCATACCCAGTAAGGGTCACACCAGATTCATTTTTCTTAGAAGACCCATCAACAAAAACCACATGACCATCTGGCAGAGGCGTATCTTCCAAATCAGGCCGAGCCTTAGCAACTTGTTGGGCAGCATCGACACAATCATGGAATTCGCCGTCGCCAGGAAGGGGAATGAGAGTGGCAGGATTGAGTGTCGTGCATCTTTCAACGGTCAGATGTGGCTGAGACAGCAACGTAGCCATGCAAGAAAGATGACGCGCAGGCGACAGGAAGGTCATTCTAGTCTGCAGCAGAAGAGCTGAGACAGCATGAGGAACTTTCAGCGTCAAAGGATGAAACAACACAACACCAGCACTGCTCTCCACAGCCATGGAGGCCGCCACCACGGCCCTCACGCACGGAGGGAGAGCACATGCAACACTGTCCAATTTAGAGGAATAAAAAGCAATAGGTCGCAACCTTGAGCCATGTGATTGGAGCAAAATGGAGGTCATGTAATGACCTTTGCAGTCAACAGTTTGGACAAATACCTTTTCATAGTTGGGCAAGGCTAGAGTGGAGCTGGAGACCAAAGTCTGCTTGATCAAAACAAAAGCATCCTCAGCTTCAGGAGTCCATTTTAAGTGAGTGGACATCGAGATGTCCTCCACATACATCAATTTGGACAGAGGAGCAACAATTTGGGCATAATCCAGTATCCAGCTTCTACAATAACCCGTGAGACCCAAAAAAGACATCATTTGCTTCTTTGTTAGCGGCTTAGGAGCTTGTAAAATAGAGGCCTTTCTGCTCTCAATTATGGATCGACCTTGGGAACTCAGATTGTGGCCTAGATACTTAATTTCAGCGGACCACAGTTGAAGCTTGTTCTTGCTGACCTTGTGGCCTTCACCTGCCAAGTGATGCAGCACAGCAAGCGTGTCTTTCTGGCAAGAGGCCAAATCAGGAGACGCTATCAAAATGTCATCAACATAGAGCAAGATTTGACTTCCCATCGGCGGGACAAATTTAGCCATGCTGGCTGCCATCACCTGTGAGTAAATTGTCGGGCTTTCGCAATACCCCTGTGGCAACCTCGTAAAGGTGTACCTGGAGCCAGCATATGTAAACGCAAACCAAAATTGACTTTCTTCCGCAATAGGGACAGAGAAAAAAGCATTGCTAATGTCAATCACTGTGAAGAATTTCGCATCAGGTGTCAATGAATTTAATAAGGTATGCGGGTCAGGGACACAAGGTGCCCTCTGAATAACCGCATTGTTTACAGCTTGCAAGTCTTGCACCAGTCTCCACCCAACAGAAGGGAGTGCCTTCTTCACAGGGAAAATTGGAGTATTGCAAGGAGAATCCGGCCAAGGAACAATGACACCTGCTTTTAATAAATCAGAAATAACAGGTGCGATCCCCTGCAAGGGATCAGATTTTAAAGGATATTGCCTCACACAAGGGCGGTATTCAGTCTTAGGTCTTATGACAACAGGAAGCGCACCTTTCACTAAACCAACGTCAGAAGGACCCGTAGACCAAAGATGACTCGGGACCTCAGCGAGGACGTGCTCGTCATCTGACGTCAGCACAAAATCTCAAAATGAGGGTGTTTGCTCAACACCAGGATCAGCATGGATTCCACTAATGAATGACAAATCTCGAGCCATATTTTGTTTGAAAAGCTTGGTGGAAGGACTATAAAAGGAGTCAGAATTAACCTGAGTCCAGTCAGAAGCTGCCAAGGCATCACCAGCCATAAATCCCAAACATTGCCACGCTGCGGTGTGAGGCCTGTAGAGAGAGATGTGGAGCGGAGTGGGAGACATGTGCAATCTTTGAACAGCAGGGGGAGCCGTTTGTATAACCACACAAGCACGGCTTTCACCATCATGCAGAAGGAAAGATGCCGTCAACGTGGCAGGTGTAACAGCCTCAAGCATGTTCTCGTAGTTGTGATCAGGACCAGGTGTGTCTTTATGCCACATAGTTAGGTGCAGTTTATCGGCCTCCATTGCCTGTTCAGGGCAACGCAAAAGAGTGGCCACTCGGGCCAAAAGAGGGGAACCAAATTCCATCACTTCCGCATCAGCCAAATCCAATGAATAAAAATAGTAGCAGTGAAATTGACCAAAAATCTGTAACTGGTGTCGCCTTTTGACAACAATTTGACCGTCAAGAGACACAAGGGAAAGCCCAAGGGCAGTGAGAGCATCTCTACCTAGCAAATTAATAGGGCAACTGGGCATCAGCAAAATGGGAATGCAACAACTTCCCCCTTCCAGGTCCCGTATCCAAACTGGTCGAGACTGGGGAACTGGGGTTGCCAGCCCATTTGCTGCTCTCACCCAAAAGGATTTACCGTTTGGTTGCACACCTGCAGGTATGTCACGACATGTGGTCACACATGCCCCTGAGTCACACAAAAAGGTTATTGGAGTCCCGTTTACCATTAGAGTTATTACTGGCTTCTCAATATTGTTCATCAACAAATCTTGAATGTTCAAATCGACATCAACAGGGGGAGCTGTTGACAAGACAGTTGTTCCAACTGTATTTTGATCTTTGTCTAGTCATAAGGGAGGTCTATTCCCGCCCTTGTAATTACCTGGGCAGTTTCTTGCTATATGGCCTCTCTTCCCACATGACCAGCAAATAGGTTCAGAATTGTACCGCTTTGACTGACCTGAAGCGGGCTGGTCATTTGTTCCGTAATTGGGAGAATCACGACTGTACCCCCCGCTACCTCTGCCACGGAATTTGTTACGACCACGCCCCCCTAGGCGTGGTTCGAAGGTCTTATTTTGATAGAACACTTCAGACTGCCCTCCTTCAACAAAAAACACGGTGTCTTTTTTCCCCTTATCTTTTGCTCTTTTTGAATTGACAACTTTTTCGGCGTGTATTGCATGATCAATGAACTGTGGCAAGGTAGATGTCGGGAAAGTGATCATATGTTTAGTGATCCAGGTTTGGATTGCTGGATGCGAATTTGCATGTAGAGCATTTTTGAGTTGTTGGTCATAAACATCAGTTCCATGCTCCAAGCCACTATTGGCTTTGAACACTCTTTCGAGCCTGTGTCTAAAGTCTTCAAACAACTCATCTGCTTTTTGTTTGGTTCGGCCAATGTCTGTGTAATTTGCTCTACGTTCGAATTTTATTTTTATCCTGCCCAACAGGCGGTCAATTTCTGTCTGCAATGGCACCCCGTTACATTCCAATGGACGGCCCCGGGAATCAAAAGGATCCCAGGTGCCTTTAACGCTTGCCCAATGTTTGGTTAAGGATGCCATGAAAACCTGCTGTACTTCATCGCCTCTCAAATTATACGAAGCAATGAGTTGTTTCACGTCAGTACAGTATTGATCAACATCTTCAGTGGGCAACGCTATACCCTCAATTGCCGATTTTATATCAGCACTGGTCCATGTTCTGTACACTAAAATTGTGGGTCCTCCATCATCATGAGGATTTGCCACTTCAATCATCGGGTATGCGTCAGCCGAATGATCCAACTTAGCACGGCTCCGCGTCAACATACCACGAGCACGGCTCCGCGCCAACATACCACGAGCAGAAGCACTATACTCGGGAGGATGATCTGTGTTTGGTAATTTGGGGTATAAAGACGGAAAAGTTGGTTCGCCTCGGCGTGCCGCAATCTCCGCCTTGACAATTTGATCATTTTTTTCATCCTCATTCATCGCATTGTCAGCCTCGGCCCTCAAGCGGGTCCGAGCTGACACTGTCTCATCATCCTCCTGCCTGTGCAACAGCAAGTTCTTTTTTATCTTTTCTTCGTCTTCCTTATCTCTCAATTTTTCTCTTATCTGCCCACATTTTCTCTTTTCCGCTTCTAATTCCCATTGTACTATCAGATGATACCCGTCTCTATTCTTCTTTACACCACATTTAGCATCAATTGCTTGCTTTAGGTTATTCAACGAATTCGTTTTCAGCTGACCATCAAATTTGTAATCAGTTATCCATTTATCAAGATATCTTACATTTTCGGGGTCGCCTTCTTCCATCAATTTCCAATCTTTGCATTTTAATTCATGTCGGGGTAGCGGTTTTTGTTTGCTATTCGCTGTCCCCATGGTTTATTTTCTAAATTTCAGTTTTGACTTTATTCACAGGACAGTGTTTAAATGTTCGATGTGTGGAGGAAACGGAGAATCTCTGCTTTCGTCCACACAAAGCCACGGTTTACAGTCCCGTGTATTTTACACAAAGGAGAGCTCAAAAGAGATCACTCTCAGTCAAATCACACACACACACACACACACACACACACACACACACACACACACACACACACACACACACACACACACACACACACACACACACACACACACACACACACACACACAATGCGCACTCTTATCTTCCCACAGGCAAGCAGGGGAGTCCGCCCTCCCGAGGAACTTAACAAAATCTAAACTCTCTAACCTTCCTATTGTGTAAGAAAAACCCTATTTTTGCTTTTTTCCCCAAAGCCGATATAAAACCTATCTTTTCACGGATAAAGAAGCCAAACCAGCTAAACCAGAGTTAAGAAAACACCACAGATGGCAGCAGAAAGCTAGGAAGGTTAACTAGGAGGCCCACGACACCTCAGCGGAATTTAACTGCTCCAAATTACCTGTACTTCTCTAGAAAACAGATGGGTCCGCTTTCCCATGGAATTTAACTGACTCATCAGTCAGGGGACTCCAACATCCCAGCAGAATTTACTGTTTCTAATTGCACTTGATAGGGTCTAGAATTGTCAAGGTTTTAAGTGACCTCTTGTCACTGCACTTTCATTACTTCAACAGAATCAAGATTCGTACTCACAGTCTGCTGGGCCTTCTCCTCGGATGATCTCGTCAACCACTCCGGTGTCCAGCCAACTGATCGAGTCAGCCCCGTGAAAAGGGTTTCTCAATATGCCTTGGCCAAGGACTTGTCCTGCGTCGAAAAGTCGGCCGGAACCAGAAATAGTCCTATTGAGATCCCGGAACGAGCCCCCAAAAATCTGTTAGGTTCAGATTCAGCACAAGGATCAGCAGACAAAACCAGTGAGACAGAATGTTGATCTTTTCTCGCGAGGAGTGCATCCAGACTATCCAAAATACACTAAAGGTCTTGTTTACACTCCTCTCTTTTTATTTAGGAATGCCCTACCTACAATGTGAGACTAGCCCCTGATAGGTGGGGGGGAAAGCGTGGGCTAGTCTCAAGAGTGAAGAAACGAGATTCTATGTGAAACTAGAAGTCGCGGACAGGATCCCATGAGAAACGAAAAGTGAATGTTATGGGAAACAAAGTAGTCATGAGAAAAGAGTGCATAGACAAAATGACATGTGCAGACATCAACAACTTTCTTGGATTCCCAGATGTGTAGAAGGTCAGGAAGCTCCAGACAGCATCGTTTGACTTGCTGTGGACTGGGTGATGTCTGCAAGAAGAAACAGCAAGCATTCTGCGCAATAACTTTATTAATAAGTACTCATTAGGGAACGCATGATAACATATATATACAATTTATCTAACAGCATACTTCTCACCTGGGCCCTCCCGGCCATTAGAAGCAAAACACGTCCCCAACAGGCGGGCTTCATGCCAAACCGCTCCACAACAGACCAAATCTCAGCCCTCCGCCTCATCATAGAGAAGGTACACGAGTTCCGCCAAGACAGACACCTCTATATTGCCTTTCTTGATCTCAAGGCGGCTTTTGGCACTGTGGACCACACCTCCCTCTGGAAGATTCTCACCATCCTCGGAGCACCAAGAAAAATTACCACCCTGTTTCAAAAGCTCTACAGTGAAGCCGAAAGCTGTGTGCGTGTCAATGGTACCAACTCCATCTGGTTGTCAATCAACAGCGGTGTGAGACAGGAATGTGTAGCTGCACCAGACCTTTTTAACAGTATCATTGACCATTTGATGGAACGGATATGTGTGTGTATTCCAGGGGTTAAACTAGGTTGTCATAGCCTCACTGATCTGGAATACGCAGATGACACTACGCTATTTTGCTCCACCCCTGATCAGTTGAAAGAAGTCTTGGAAATCTACCAAGAGGAAGCCAACAAGCTGGGTCTGAAGGTCAGCTGGCCCAAAACGAAACTGATGCACATAGGAGGCCCATCCCCTCCGCCGCTGCATACAAATGGAGAAGAAGTCCATTTTGTAACATCATTTACCTACCTTGGCTCAACAATCACCAACAACGGCAACATGCCACCAGAAATAAATCGGAGACGTGCTCTGGCAGCCACTACCATGAAAACACTCTGGAAACCATTGTGGAGAAATCACTCCATATCAAGAGAGACCAAACTAAGGATATATAACTCCTCAGTCTTGTCCATCCTCCTTTACGGAGCAGAAACCTGGCCTCTCAACAAGCTCATTGGCCTAGTAGTAGAGTGTCCACCCTGAGACTGGAAGCTTGTGGGTTCAAACCCCGGCCGGGTCATACCAAAGACTATAAAAATGGGACCCATTGCCTCCCTGCTTGGCACTCAGCATTAAGGGATGGAATTGGGTGGTTAGATCACCAAATGATTCCCGAGCGCGGCACCACTGCTGCTCACTGCTCCCCTCTCCCCCAGGGGATGGATCAAAATCACATGGGGATGGGTTAAATGCAGAGGACAAATTTCACCACACTCAGATGTGTGTGTGACGATGATCATTGGGGGACCCAGGCTGCCAGAATCGATGGCTTTGACACCAGAGCACTGTGCATATAGAGGGGATAAAATGGACAGATAAAGTCCCTAACTCTGTGCTGCGGGAACGCACCCAACAGCCCCCAGCATCCCGCCTGGCAGCACAACGTCGGCTGCGCTGGCATGGCCATGTCAAAAGACTGCCCCTGAACACCCGACTCACGCTATCCTCAATTTAAAACCCAAAATTGCCGGCTGGAAATGACCCCGCGGTGCCCCCCGCACTCAATGGATCGATGCCGTCACCATGGACCTACATCACCTGGGCCTGTCGCTAGCTGAAGCTGAGCCCCTAGCACTGGACCGAACCAACTGGCGAAGACTAACTAAACTGATTGGCTCTACGCATGGCGACACTCCCGTCGTTGAGCAAGAGAACTGATGATGATGATGATGATGACACCTGCTCGACGCCTCTCACCGTCGGCAACTCCAGAGTGGAAGAGAGTCCAGCCCCTCTCGAGAGGGCTTGTACCGGAACCCAAACTGTGTGTGGAGGCAAGTCCGACTATCTTTAGTCGGAGCTTTTCTGCCTCGCACACCAGCTCGGGCTCCTTTCCAGCCAGAGAGGTGACATTCCATGTCCCAAGAGCCAGCTTCTGCAGCCGGGGATCGGACCGCCAAGGTCCCTGCCTTTGGCTGCCGCCCAACTTACACTGCACCCGACCACTTTGGCCCCTCCCACAGGTGGTGAGCCCATAGGAAGAGGGACCCATGTTTCCTTTTCGGGCTGTGCCCGGCCGGGTCTCATGGGCGATAGCCCGGCCACCAGACGCTCGCCTTCGAGCCCTAACTCCAGGCCTGGCTCCAGAGGGGGGCCCCGGTGACCCGCGTCCGGGTGAGGGAAAACTAAGTCCAATTTTCTTAATTGTCAAAAAGTCAAAGCCAAAGTCAGCTGTTAGATAAATTGTATATATATGTTATCATGCGTTCCCTAATGAGTACTTATTAATAAAGTTATTGCACAGAATGCTTGCTGTTTCGCCTTGCAGACGTCCGCCAGTCCACAACAAGTCAAACGATGGAGCTTCCTGACCTTCTACATCTCTGGGAATCCAAGAAAGCTGTTGATAGCTCAAACTATTTTGTTGATGTCTGCACATGGCATTTTGTCCTTGCACTCTTTTCGTTTCTCATGACATCTTGTCTGTGACTTCTTTTTTCACATAGAATCTCGTTTCTTCTCTCATGAGACAAAGCCCACGCTTCCCCCCACCTCAGGGGCTAGTCTCACATTGTGGGTAGGGCATTCCTAAATAAAAAGAGTGAGGAGTGTAAACAGACCTTTAGTGTATTCGGATTGCTGTAAGTCTGGATGCACTCCTCGCGAAAAAAGACTCAATATTCTGCCTCACTGGTTTTGTCTGCTGATACTTTTGCTGATTTTGAACCTAACATCAGCTTTATTGTCAATTTCTCCACATGCCAAAGACACACAAAGAAACCGAAATTTCGTTCCCCACTATCCCACGGTGACAAGACATGGCCCACAATAGACAACCAAGTAAACAAGTAAACAACAGCGTGCTGAATAAATAATGAATAAATAACACAACAAATAAATAAATAAGAGTAGCAAAAAGGAGCAAGTGAGCGTACAGCAGACATTCTAGAAAAATAGCGCAACAGTGCCGCACGCTACACAGAAGGGGGTAGCGAGTTCAGGGTCCTAACAGCCTGGAGAAAGAAGCTGTTGGCGAGTCTGGTGGTGCGGGAGCGCAGGCTCCTGTACCTCTTCCCAGAGGGCAGAAGGTCAAATAAAGAGTGAGCCGGGTGACTCACATCACTCGCAATCGAGGTTGCCTTGCGGGCGAGATGGGAGGTGTAAATGTCCTTCAGGGAGGGGAGCGAAGCACCAATAATCTTACCAGCCGTATTCACTATGCGCTGCAGGGCCTTCAAGTTCTGTTCAGTGCAGTTACCACCCCAGACAGCGATGCAACTGGTGAGGACGCTCTCAATGGTGCCACGGTAGAATGTAGACAGGACTGCCTGAGGAGCACATGCACGCCTGAGCTTCCGCAGGAAGTACAGGTGGCGCTGAGCTTTGTGTTGTGTGACCCTTCCGGAAGTCAACAATGATTTCCTTGGTCTTATTGACGTTCAGCAGGAGGTTGTTGTCCCTGCACCACGTGGTCAGAAGGTCAACTTCCGACCTGTACCGAGTCTCGTCGCCCTTCGTGATGAGACCCACCAGAGTCGTGTCGTCAGCAAACTTCACTATGCGATTGTCGCTGTAGGTCGCAGTGCAGTCAAGAGTGAAGAGCAATGGACTGAGCACGCAGCCCTGGGGGGCCCCCGTGCTCAGTGTGATGCTGGCGGAGATTTTGTCGCCAACACGCACCACCCGAGGCCTCTGGCAGAGGAAGTCCAGTAGCCAGTTGCAGAGGGAGGTACTGAGGCCCAGCTCGTCGAGTTTGCAGATGAGTCGCTGCGGCACAATGGTGTTGAAGGCAGAGCTGAAGTCCACAAACAGCAACCTCACATATGAGTCCTTTCTCTCCAGGTGGGTGAGGGCCGAGTGGAGGGCAGAGCAGATGGCATCCTCAGAGGACCGCTTGGCACGGTACACAAACTGGAAAGGGTCAATGGTGGTGGTGGGGGGGGGGGAGAACGGACTTGATGTGCTCCATGACAAGCCGTTCAAAGCACTTCATGATGATGGGCGTCAGTGCCACGGGGCGGTAGTCATTGAAGCAGGACGGTGCAGGTTTATTCGGCACAGGAACGATGGTGGCAGCCTTGAAACACGAGGGGACGATGTCCTGCTGCAGGGAAACGTTAAAGATGGTGTTTTGTGAACCGTGCTTTGTCTGGACCCTCACCTAGGACACTTTGCTATGGGTGACCCTACCAGAGGCATGAAGCTCCAGACAATATGGCTCCTAGGATCATTGGGGCATTTAACCTGTGATCCTTACCTTTGTGTAGTTCCAGGATGTTATGGAAAATACACAGTGTGTTTTTGGACTTATAACTAGGTTTTAGTAACACAGATATATATGTCAGCAGTGGATACATACTGAGCTCTTGGTATTAACTGCAAATCTAAATAAATGCATTTTTAAAACATTATCAAACCATCACAGCTGAACGTGCAAATATATTTTTTATTTTGGAAAGGGTAAAAACCACAAAAATCTCTGTATATGGAAAAAAAAGAACTGCAATGGAAAAATACAATGTAATTATAAAAATGAACTATAAGTAAAGTTTATCCATCCATCCATCCATCTTCTTCCGCTTATCCGGGGTCGGGTCGCGGGGGCAGCAGCTTTAGGAGGGACTCCCAGACTTCCCTCTCCCCAGCCACTTCATCCAGCTCATCCCGGGGGATCCCAAGGCGTTCCCAGGCCAGCTGAGAGACATAGTCTCTCCAGCGCGTCCTGGGTCGTCCCCGGGGTCTCCTACCGGTGGGACATGCCCGGAACACCTCCCCAGGGAGGCGTCCAGGAGGCATCCTGATAAGATGCCCGAGCCACCTCATCTGGCTCCTCTCAACGTGGAGGAGTAGCGACTCTACTCCGAGTCTCTCCCGGATGACCGAGCTTCTCACCCTATCTCTAAGGGAGAGCCCGGACATCCTGCGGAGAAAACTCATTTCGGCCGCTTGTATCCGAGATCTCGTTCTTTCGGTCACGACCCATAGCTCGTGACCATAGGTGAGGGTAGGAGCGTAAATCGACCGGTAAATTGAGAGCTTTGCCTTTTGGCTCAGCTCTCTCTTCACCACAACGGACCGGTACAGGGTCCGCATTACTGCCGACGCTGCACCGATCCGCCTGTCGATCTCACGCTCCATCCTCCCCTCACTCGAGAACAAGACTCCAAGATACTTGAACTCCTCCACTTGGGGCAGGATCTCATCCCCGATCCGGAGAGGGCATTCCACCCTTTTCCGATCGAGGACCATGGACTCGGATTTGGAGGTGCTGACCCTCATCCCGACCGCTTCACACTCGGCTGCGAACCGTTCCAGCGAGAGCTGGAGATCACGGCCTGAAGAAGCCAACAGCACCACGTCATCTGCAAAAAGCAGAGACGCGATGCTGAGGTCCCCAAACCGGACCCCCTCAACGCCTCGGCTGCGACTAGAAATTCTGTCCATAAAAATTATGAACAGAATCGGTGACTCAGCCTTGGCGGAGTCCAACCCTCACTGGGAACGAATCCGACTTACTGCCGGAAATGTGGACCAAACTCTGGCATCGGTGATACAGGGACCGAACCGCCCTTATCAGTTGGCTCGGCACCCCGTACTCCCGAAGCACCCTCCACAGAACCTCCCGAGGAGTTTTTTAACTACCTCAGTGACTTCGACCCCAGAGATTGGAGAATCCGCCTCAGAGTCTCCAGGCCCTGCTTCCTCAATGGAAGGCGTGTAGGTGGAATTGAGGAGGTCTCCGAAGTATTCTCCCCACCGACTCACGACGTCCCGAGTCGAGGTCAGCAGCACGCCATCCCCACTGTAAACAGTGTTGACGTTGCACTGCTTCCCCCTCCTGAGACGCCGGATGGTGGACCAGAATTTCCTCGAAGCCGTCCGAAAGTCATTCTCCATGGCCTCACCGAACTCCTCCCACGCCCGGGTTTTTGCCTCAGCAACCGCCGAAGCCGCGTTCCGCTTGGCCATCCGGTACCTGTCAGCTGCCTCCGGAGTCCCGCAGGCCAAAACGGCCCGATAGGACTCCTTCTTCAGCTTGACGGCATCCCTTACCGCCGGTGTCCACCAGCGGGTTCCGGGATTGCCGCCACGACAGGCACCAACGACCTTACGGCCACAGCTCCGGTCGGCCGCCTCAACAATGGAGGCGCGGAACATGGTCCACTCAGACTCAATGTCCCCCGCCTCCCCCGGGACGTGGGAAAAGCTCTGCCGGAGGTGGGAGTTGAAGCTCTTCCTGACAGGAGATTCTGCCGGACGTTCCCAGCAGACCCTCACAGAGCGTTTGGGTCTGCCAGGTCGGACCGGCATCTTCCCCCACCATCGGAGCCAACCCACCACCAGGTGGTGATCAGTTGACAGCTCCGCCCCTCTCTTCACCCGAGTGTCCAAAACATGCGGCCGCAAATCCGATGACACGACTACAAAGTCGATCATCGAACTGCGGCCTAGGGTGTCCTGGTGCCAAGTGCACACATGGACACCCTTATGTTTGAACATGGTGTTCATTATTGAAAATCCGTGTCGAGCACAGAAGTCCAACAATAGAACACCGCTCGGGTTCAGATCAGGGGGGCCGTTCCTCCCAATCACGCCCTTCCAGGTCTCACTGTCATTGCCCACGTGAGCATTGAAGTCACCCAGTAGAACGATAGAGTCCCCAGAAGGAGCGCTCTCCAGCACTTCCTCCAGGGACCCCAAGAAGGGTGGGTACTCTGAGCTTCTGTTTGGTGCATAGACACAAACAACAGTCAGGACCCGTCCCCCTACCCGAAGGCGGAGGGAGGCTACCCTCTCGTTCACCGGGGTGAACCCCAATGTGCAGGCGCCCAGCCGGGGGGCAATAAGTATACCCACACCTGCTCGACGCCTCTCACCGTGGGCAACTCCAGAGTGGAAGAGAGTCCAGCCCCTCTCGAGAGGGCTTGTACCGGAACCCAAACTGTGTGTGGAGGCTAGTCCGACTATATCTAGTCGGAATCTTTCTGCCTCGCACACCAGCTCGGGCTCCTTTCCAGCCAGAGAGGTGACATTCCATGTCCCAAGAGCCAGCTTCTGCAGCCGGGGATCAGACCGCCAAGGTCCCCGCCTTTGGCTGCCGCCCAGCTCACATTGCACCCGACCCCTTCGGCCCCTCCCACAGGTGGTGAGCCCATGGGAAGGGGGACCCACGTTTCCATTTCGGGCTATGCCCGGCCGGGCCCCATGAGCGAAGGCCCGGCCACCAGACGCTCGCCTTCGAGCCCCGCCTCCAGGCCTGGCTCCAGAGGGAGGCCCCGGTGACCCGCGTCCGGGCGAGGGAAAACTAAGTCCATTTATATCACTCATCATAAGGGGCTTGGGTGAGCCGTGCTTTGTCTGACCCCTCACCTAGGACCCGTTTGCCATGGGTGACCCTACCAGGGGCATGAAGCCCCCGACAACATGGCTCCTAGGATCATAGGGGCACGCAAACCCCTCCACCACGATAAGGTGACGACTCGCGGAGGGGGTAAGTTTACAAAATAAAAAAAAATAAAAAACTGTACAACTAGCATCTGGGAATAAACAAAGGGATAAGCAATCAGTTCATTTTACTTTGATAGCCCCCACCACTAGAACACGCTGGCACCTGTTTTTGTCATCATTTTATTGATTGTTTTGACCCACATGCAGAAACTGCATGAGAAACAGACTCAGAAGTCTAAGATGAATGTGGAATATTTATTTGAGGGGAATAATGTAGCAATAGAGCAGGAGGGTCCAAGCCAGGGGTATGGAGTTAGAGCTGCGATGTTGGAGCGTGTGGAGTATAGCCAGAACGGGGTGGATCTTGTCGGAGGTCTGTGGAGAAGGCAACAAGAGAAGGTCAGAGAATTCGGCAGAACTGTGGCGGAGATCGAACGGCAGACCGAAGGATCAAGAGACGCGGCGCCGATGAGCAGGGTGGGATCAAGAAGCGAGAGGCAGAGCCGTAGAGGTGATCAACATAGGTAGACACTCAGGCGACGAGTTGCTGGCAGCACGCTCCTTAAGAGCCTCCCCATAACGAGCCTGATCAGCCACACCTCTGGGTCCTCCTCCACCCTGCTCACGGCTGCCTCCTGTGGACCAGAGGGAAATCTCCTGGACACTGACAGTTTTAAGTTACTAAGTCCTATGGATTTATAAACAGAATCCTCCGTGGCCTCCGGGTATGATCCCTGGACTGCTTCTGCAAACATAGAATGAGGATAAATGGTAAATTCGCGATATTAATATTAGATAGGATGCATGAAATTTGTCGGGCCGCGGCAATATGGCTCTTTGAACATTTTGGGTTGCCGACCCCTGATGTAGCTCTTTCCATCACAGTCAACAAATCAGCTCCTACCTTGTAGTAAGGTCTGTGGGGCTGTCAAACGCACCTCTTGGATTAAGGTGCCCCCGGCTTCCCGGTAATGGGTTTGTTTTAGCCGGGTTCGGAGATTCGTCCGTAATCTAACCACCCGAGTTAAATTAACTCCACCGGAATCAATCTAATTTCTGTACGACGCCAATCCCTCTCAAGTCACCCGAAGCTCGTGCCGAGTAACTCAATTCGAGGCAGGACTTCGAAGTGACCGCATCGTATTGATGGCTCCCCGCTAATGTTTGAAGTTCTTATTCGTTACGGATATTTTTTAGATGTCTTTGTTAAGACCTCAGGGATTCGTTTGTATAGCGCACCCAAGCACTAGTTTTGCCGAAGTAAATGTTGATATGGGTCCGTTCCACTTGGTCGCTCATGCAGCGAGCCGACCAACTTTTTTATTCGAAAGAGAATCGAATTAATAAAAGTGTGAGAATGATAGCATTTAAGAAGAAAATTAATGCACTTTACATGATTAATTCTAACCTCGTACACGTAGATCTAGCACTTAACCATCGGAGTTCTTCACCCCTCTTAATTGCTTTAAAAAGAATAACAACTTTCTTAAACCGGATAAAAATGTCGTGCTCTATTTAGATTTGCCCAATAATTACTTTAGAAGGCAAGTCTATTTTTTGATCGTGTCCCGTTTAACTTTTGACGCGGCCCGACAATTTTAGGAACTGGGCCGCGCCCGACGGGCAATCTAAATACTTTTATTCTCCTCCAGTTCCAATGATTCATTTTAACCGTCGTCGTTATTTTATTTAGAAGAAGTAAATTTCCAACAATTCACTTTTAACGAAATCCACTCCTCCCTTAAATATTTACGAAAGTTATTTAATTCTCCACCTTCCTCTGAGTTACTTTTTCCGCGGCCCGTCAAAAAGGGGAAGCGGGCCTGAGCCTTTCAAATAGTTAGATAACTTTCCGTTCTACACAAAACCAATAATCTGATTTAAACACTTCCTTTAATTTATTCAGACGAAACAACTTTCGAACGGATCGAAATTCACTCGTGGCTCAGATAACTACGGAAGTTATTTAAGTCTCTAACTTGTTCGGAGTTCCTTTTTACGCGGCCCGTCTAAAAGGGGAAGCGGGCCTGAGCCTTCGGTTGCATATTCAGTACAAATCCGCGCACAACGAAGTAAGTAATATACAAAACACATTTATTGTAGAAACATGGAATAGAATTACAAATCTCAATTACTCCAGAAACTGAACAATTTCACTCACTGATACCCGTGTTAATAAAATCATTCAATCCCAGAACATTTCGATTGCAAAACACAGTTCATAAAAAAGGGAAGAGGTAAATACCAGTTGCGTGCTATTTTTGGTGGAAGCAAAGTCGAGTGATCAGTTCGATCTTGCTTCTAAAATCCAAATTAGAGAAACAGGCTGGCCACGAGGAAGCCGGCGGCCCGATGACTATTCCCCCCTCTCGCTAAAATACATAAAAACGGTCATCCTCACCAATTTCTCGTTTAAAGTTGTCCAGTCCAATTTTTAGGAGTAAATCCAAGTTAATTTCAGTCCAGTGATCCTGCGTCTCACACAAAGATCTTTGGGACTTTGGAAAAAAAATCTTGAAACTCCTCCGGGCCTCTTCACGTATGAGAGCTCTTTTGGGGGGAAAAGCCCTGAAGCTGCTCCTGCAGGACCTTTTATAGACCTCTCCGTCCCCCCCCCTCCCCTTTCTTTTCTCCTGTACTTTCCCTATAGGGTAAGACTGCCCAGTTTTCCCACGCCTATAGAAGGGACTGGCCAGCTTTCTCACGCCTATAGAGGGAACTGGCCAGCTTTCTCACGCCTATAGAGGGAACTGGCCAGTTTCCCCACGCTTGGTTATCTGTGGCCTTCAGCAGCTGTTTCCGCCCTGACCATGCAGTACTTTCCACCAAATGCACAGCTAGTGGTAAAACCTTTCACTTCCCCTTTTCACCCTTGACCTACTTTTCTAAACAATTTATGTCACGCCACTATTCTCAGTGACGGGTCCCTTGATCGAATTGACAAATAATATTGCTTAAAGCGGTTACAGAATACATTTTTAGCCAAGCAAAGAAATAAAAATAAAAACCACATTTGTGCTTCCATGCGTGACTCACACTCTGACACCGTGTTCCTTTTTTATATCCATTTTAACCGGTTTAGCTTATTCTGGCCCCTCTTTTGGTCTCCCGTTTTGGTCTGGCGCCATCTTTTGGACAAATTTGGAATTTCAGCTCTGCCAATTTATTCCTGTGAACAATCCATATTCTACCATTTGCACCATCTCTACCCCCATGTTACATGACAGGGCACTGGATGATTCATCAGTGGCTCAGCTTGTTGTTTTAGCCTGTAGATGCACCAAGGTTCACAGGACGCTGTTGTCTGGCTAATATCTTGATTGCTTCTTGGCCAGTACATCACTTCCTTAGCCCTTTGCTTACACTTAACTTCTCCAAGGAGGCCCTCATGTATTTTCTGGAGCATCTGTTTGCGTAGAGAAGACGGAATAACAAAGTTGATCCCTTTCAACACAATGTCATCCACTACTGTGAGCTCAGCCCTACAATTCCAATAATCTTGTATTTCCATGCGGCAATTCTTTTTGTTGTCAGGCCAACCTCTCAATACTGTGTTCTTGAGCTCTTGCATTGTCTCATCTGCAATAGTCTCTTTTCGTATTTCTTCTGTTCTGTCAGCAGTTACAGGTAGAGATGTCACAAACATGTCCACATTTGCCTGTATTTCTGTGCTTTTCTCATTGTCTGCACGTTCCTCCTTGTCCACTGCCCGAGACAATGTGGCCGCATACATATATATTTCTGGTGTATACATCATGTGCACGTCATATTTTTGTAGCCTGATTAGCATGCGCTGTATCCGTACAGGAGAGTCATTCAAAGCTGACCCACTCAGTTGGCTCGTCGATCTTCTTGATGACTCCTAGTCTTTCCATGCACGCCAATTTGTCAGGAATGAGTTGAGCCAGGGCGACCAAATGCAGCTTGAACCAGGATTTATTGCAGGGAAAAGGAGTTGGAAGGGAGGCAGGTGGGGAACGAACGACACAGACGGGAGGAAGACTCACGGCCAGCAAGACAGACAGACTGACCGACATGAAGTCCCCTTGGACAAGATTAAAATTCTGACCGTGAGCCTTCAGACAGACCGAGGGAAAACCAGATGACACGAACAGGAACACTGGGCACGACCAGGAATGGACACAACAGTAGACACCGACAGGGAGAAACACACGGGCAGGGCTTAAATACACAGGGTAACAATAGGAAGCAGGTGACAGACATTATGGTAACGAAAGGGGTGTGGCCGAGCAAAGTGCAGGCCGAGCGTGCTGTGGCACGGGCGTGACAGTACCCCTCCCACAAGGGACGGCTCCCGACGTCCCAAAAAAGAAAAAGTCCAAGACTGTCCAACAAGAGCCGGGAGGAAATGGGGAGGTGGCCGCATGTCACACACCGCCGAAGGCCGACTGGGTGACGGCCGCTGGATCCACGCCGCCGGAACTGGTGGCGGCCGCAGCATCCGCGCCGTCGGGATTGGATCGGGGGGCGGCCGTGCGTCATGCGCCGTTGAAGCCGACGGGATGACGGCCGCTGGATCCGCGCCACCGGAACTGGTGGCGGCCGCAGCATCCGCGCCGTCGGGACTGGGTCGGGGGGCGGCCGTGCGTCATGCACCGTTGAAGGCCGACGGTGACAGCCGCTGGATCCGCGCCGCCGGAACAAGTGGCGGCCGCAACATCCGCGCCGTCGGATCTGTTTTGGGGGGGGGCAACCGTGCATCTTGCGTCGCTTGAACTCATCTCCTTGGCGACCATGGAACAGTTGCGGGAGCCGGCAAAGGGTTGGTCCAAGCGCTGGTCGCTGTGATGGTCGGTGTCTTCTGTCAGGAATGAGTTGAGCCAGGGCGACCAAATGCAGCTTGAACCAGGATTTATTGCAGGGAAAAGGAGTTGGAAGGGAGGCAGGTGGGGAACGAACGACACAGACGGGAGGAAGACTCACGGCCAGCAAGACAGACAGACTGACCGACATGAAGTCCCCTTGGACAAGATTAAAATTCTGACCGTGAGCCTTCAGACAGACCGAGGGAAAACCAGATGACACGAACAGGAACACTGGGCACGACCAGGAATGGACACAACAGTAGACACCGACAGGGAGAAACACACGGGCAGGGCTTAAATACACAGGGTAACAATAGGAAGCAGGTGACAGACATTATGGTAACGAAAGGGGTGTGGCCGAGCAAAGTGCAGGCCGAGCGTGCTGTGGCACGGGCGTGACACAATTAATCTTTCACTTTTTCCCACAGCGCAAAAGGCATTTTCCTGCAAGGGTGCACAACATCACCCCGCCCCTTCCGCATGCGTCCGTCTGTTGTCTTCCAGGTTAGAGCAACGCTGACGTCTGAATTGTTGACTGTTGTTATCCGCTATTTGTTTTGCGTTTCCGTTTTAAGTGTGCCCGTCTCTTCTTTTATTTTCCTTGTTTCCTCCCGTCCACCGCGCATCTCTGCAGCTCCGCTCGCACCTTTCTGTTCCTGCTCCCTCGGACTCCGAGCTACGTTAGCCAGCTAGCCAAACCACCACCGGACCCTCCTGCCTCCCGGTTCTGAGCCTGTGACTGCTTGCTCTGGGCTCTGCAACAGCTTTGACCCAGCTCTCTGGCCACCCAACCGGCGTCCTCGGGGGGTGCCGTGGCTTGGCTGTGTGCCGCCATGGCACACTGGGGCTTGCCGTTTGTGCGGGTACTGTCGGAATCGACCAGCACCACCACCCATTGCACCAACGTCACCACCCGGTCCACTGCTGCTTCCACGCATTTCACTCCCCACCAACTTTTAGGTAACCAGCTACTAGCCACTGGTAGCATTTTAGCTGGATTATTCTCAGTTGCTGTCACATCTCATCTCTTCCATGGACTATCACTTCTACTGCTCCAGGCTCCTATTCCACCAACTTCTCGCTCATTCATCTCCACTGCTGCTGATCTTCATCGCCTCAACAATAACCACCCTTTCCCTGCTGCTGCTGCTTCAGCTGCCAGCAAGGCTGGGATCCTTCCCCGTCGCCGCTACATCCACCCTAGCTCTAGACTATCTTTGAACAGACATTTCCCTGACGGCTCACCCATCCCCTCTTTATGGCTACCTCTCGCCTCCCCCTCCGTCACCCCCACCTCCCGTACTGCCAACCTCAACAACCGCCGCTCCCCCTCCCCCCCGCTCTTCCATCCATCTCTTTCGCAAGGCTGAACTTTCCAACAAACCGCCCGTTATTTTTTAATTACTACTGGACAATAACTTGGATCTGCTCCTCCTCTGTGAAACATGGCAACAACCCCTGGATTTATTTACTCTCAACCAAGCGAAGAGAAACTGCCATTGAAGTTATTCACACTGCTGGACATGTTCAAGGCGGCAGGATGTCAGTAATTGGAAGGGATGTGATGGAACCGGGGGCCCTCCTTGGAGCTTCCCCCATCCCAACCCCTCAACCCCCAGCACAAGAGAGGTCAGGGAGAGCCTGTCTTGCGCTGACATGTGCGCTTGGACGGCAGCATCCAGCCACAACACGCCCGAGGCACCATGATCAGCAGTAGTGCTGTCCAAAGAGGATGTTAAACATCGTTCCGAAGTTTCTTTCCTGGCATCCAAAAAGAAACTATGGAATTTGCCATCCTCTTGAACTCATAACTGTTGTGTGCTACAACCGGAAAGCACACACATTTCATTCTCAAGACGGGCAAGTTTGAGTGCTGCCCGACACGCGGATTTCCATGATGTACATCGACGACTGCTTGCACGCCACCCTGGAGGTACTAGAGACGCTGGCCGATGCGCTCAGCATGCGTACAACATCAACGCCATGAGGTTCTCGCCCGAAGAGCTGGTGTGGGAGCTGCACAAGCACATGCCCGAGCTGGAGGTCCCGTACAACGTGGACCGGTCCAGCAGGCCATCGCCCATATCGTCAAACGTGACTGGGCTTGGAAACACGACTACGACCTGCCTGAGCTGGTACAGACCATGCTCAACTTCCTCAGCGGCGACACGCGCATGGCCCTCGCCAACTAGCCGCGCGGCGCCTGAGCTAACGCAGCTTTTTTGTACATAGTGTATGAGTAGGTCACGTTTTTTTTTTCTCATTCCGATAATATGCTGTAATTTTGTCTACCGGATGTGAGTGAACGCTGGCGCGACTTGCTGGCGCGACTTGCTGCCGCTGCTCTCCAGTCATTCGCCTTATAAATGGTATATATTATTATTATTATTATTATTATTATTATTATTATTATTATTATTATTATTATTATTATTATTATTATTATTATTATTATTATTAAAACACACCATCTCCTATCGCAACATCAAGACAGTAAACCCACTTACACTCTGCCACCTCATATCCTCTGCCCTTCCCTCTGACCCCACTCCCTCCTCCCCTGATGACCTCGCAATCAACTTCCTCTGTCTCATTCACCAACTCTGGCCCCTGGTACACCCTGGAACTCCGTTCCATGAAACAAACTGGCCGTCAACTTGAACGCCTCTACAAAAGAACCTGCTTCACCGTCCACGCTGAAGCCTTCAAACAACACATCTCCTCCTACCATGATGGTCTTCTTGCTGCCAGATCCGCTTACTTCTCATCCCTCATTAACAGCACCAACCAGAACCCCCACATCCTGTTCTCCACCGTCAACAAATTGCTCCAGCCACTGGCCACCAACCCACCCTCCTCACCCGCCCTCTGTAAATCTTTCCTCGTCAACTTTAACAACAAAATCGCCCAAATCAACAGTTCTCTGACCGCCACCATCAATAACTCCTCTTCCCCCACCTCCCCTGCTCTCCTGCCCACCCTTCCTGACCTCCCGCCATTCCCCTCTCTAATTGCCTTCTCCCTTGTCGACTCCTCCAGAATGGTTCTGGACATCATCACCGCATCTAAGACAACCACCTGCTCTCTCAACCCCCTTCCAACGACGCTAATGCCTGCCTTCCTGTCCTCCTCCCTCACCTCACCACCCTTTTTAATGAGTCTCTATCCCTTGGCCACTTTCCCACTGTCTATAAGCTTGTCGCCATCGCCCCCATCCTCAAAAGGCCCATCCTGGACCCAGCCAACCTCTCCAACTACCGTCCCATCTCCAACCTTTAATTATTTTCTAAAGGCCTCAAACACATTGTCTCCGCCCAACTTCACACACATCTCCAGTCCAACAACCTCTATGAACCCTTCCAGTCCGGATTCCCCCCACTTTACAGCACCGAAACCGCTCTTGTTAAAGTCATCTCCTCATTTCTGCAGACTCCGGTGCCCTCAACATCTTGTTACTACTCGACCTTAGCACAGCCATTGACACTATGATCCACTCCATCCTTCATCAAAGGCTGCGCCCACTAGGTGTTGAGGGCACTGCACTCGACTGGCTCACCTCTTATCTCACCAACAGGAACCAGTTCATCTCTCTCTCCGGCCACACATCCATCCTCTCCCCAGTCACACAGGGTGTCCCCCAGGGCTCAGTTCTTGGCCCCCTCCTATTCATCTGCTACCTCTTCCTCCTTGGTTATGTCATCCGCAAACTCAATCTGGACTTCCACTGTTACGCTGATGACACCCAGATCTACATACGCACCGCACCCATCTGAAACCCTCACCCACCTTGAAACCTGCATCTCTACAATAAAAACATGGCTGACCCAAAACTTCCTCAAACTCAACAGTGACAAAACAGAGCTACTCCTCATAGGTACTAAATCCTCCCTCAATAAAACTGGACCCATCCCACTCACCATTGACCCCTCAACCATCACTCTCTCCCCTCTGGCACGGAACCTCGGCGTTATTTTCGACCCTACACTGTCCTTCCATCCTCATCCTGGCAGCACAACTGCAACTCCCTTGTCACTGGCATCACTGCTCACTCACTCCATAGACTTCACTAGTCCACAACTCTGCTGTCCATTTCCTTACCCACACCCGGTCCTGCGAACACATCACTCCCATTCTCCACTCTCTTCACTGACTCCCCATCAAGCAGTGTATCATCTTCAAGATACTCCTCCTCACCTTCACCACCTGGCTCCCCCTTACCTATCCGACTTCCTTATCCCCTATTGCCCCACCCGTTCCCTCCGATCCTCCTCTACTTCACGTCTGACAGTCCCAAAATCCAAACTCAAATCCTTCTGCGACAGAGCCTTCTCCTGCACAGCACCCCAACTCTGGATCTCTCTCCCTCAATCTGTTTGTGACTAACCCTCACTCCCCATATTTAAGTCCCGTCTAAAAACGTACCTCTTGTCTCAAGCTTACGAACTCCCCTACCCATAACTGGTGTCCTTTTCCTAACTTTATCCTATTGTCTCCTCCCTGTCCCCCCCTGTACGTCCTCGCCGTGTTTCCCTGTAAGCATCTTTGGGTCTTTAAAAAGCGCTATACAAATTTAATAAATTATTATTATTATTATTATTAACAGGAGTCACATTTTTATCCAGACATATCTTATGAAGTCCAGGTAGACATCCAAGTCCTTTGAAACAATCTTTATACTCCTCCATTAGCAAGTCTTGAGTCTTTTCTGTATCTGTCGAAGTCACTACAAACACTCTTTTCACCAGATTGAGTTTTGTGCATGTCCCAGGATTGGTTGTACTCTCATATCCACAATCAGTAGCTGTGCTCTTATCTGTTGATTTTTGTTTTTGAAGGTAGCGATGCATCCGCCTTTGACAGGAACTCGCTCACCAGTCTATCCAGTCACTTTTGTTTTCACCGGATAGATTTTGCTCTTTACAGTCAGTGTTTTGTAGTCTTCTATAGATAACAGGTTAACGTGAGCACCTGTATCTAGTTTAAATGGTATTGTCTCATTCACTGTGATTAGCACAATCCATTCCTCTTTTTCCAGTGTACAAGCTTGTACTACATCCACAATAAACTCCTCGCTGTCATCATCTTCAACTGCATAGACTTTCTGTTTTGACGTTGCTTTGCAACATTTTGCATGATGATTGCTTTTACCACAGTTGTTACAGGATTTTCCAAAGCAGGAAAAGATTTTGCTTTGTGGCTGCTTCCACATCTCCTACATTTAAACACTGTATATTTCTGTTTTTGGTCTTTTTGTTTGGTACAGGTTTTCTTCTTTCTCTGTTCTTTATGTACATCATGCACTGCTGTGTCACTTCTCCGCAGCTCTTTTGCTTGTGGTCGAGTGGTTTCTGCTGCTCTGCACATACTGACACTTATCCAATGTAAGTCCAGTTTCTCTAAGCAGTCTTTCTCTTGGTGCATTATCTGCTGTACCACAAACAATCCTGTCTCTCACTAATGAGTCTGCCAGAGTGCCAAATTCACAAGTTTTGCTTCGTGTGTGGAGCTCTGCTAGGTATTGATCAAAAGGTATCCCTTGTTGCTGATTGTGTGTGAAAAACTTGTATCTCTCAAAGGTCACATTTTGTTTAGACACAAAGTATTCTTCAGACTTCGTCATTAGCAATGCCAAAGATAGCTTCATCCATCTGAAAGCTGTTATATAGTATATCCAAAGCATCTTCTCCAATGACATGCAAAAGAATGTGAGCCTTTAGTTTGTCATCATCACCTCCTGCTGCACTTGCTGCTAAATATATATTAAATATTTGCTTGAAACGCATCCAGTTATCAGCAAGATTACCAGTCAGTTGCATAGAGCTCGGTGGATTTAGCCTATCCATGACGGCACGTCGAGTAAGTGAACCCAGATTATACAGCACTGTGGTGGTTGTCCTCCCACTTGGCCACAAGATTCTCTTCTATTTGTTCAATCCGTCCCGCGTCTTCTAATTCACTTCACCGCTGCTTATCATGCGAGCTATCACAGCATCGCAAACTCCGTTACATCATGCTAAGCTAGCACATTCTACTCACGTGATCGGAGACACTTTTCATCTCTCTTTTTTATCCGCTCCCGCCGTCGTGGCTCCTCCATAGCAAACCTTTCCTCCGAAGCTGCTTACGACCACTTCTGACACCATGTGTTGTCTGCCTTATTCTTCAAAAACGCAGACGAAGCAGGAGGGTGTGTTAACCGTAGTCTTTAATTGCTAACCGCCACGCCACCACCAGTAGCGGAGCTACCGAGCATGTGCAACATCAGTGTGGCATGCTGCGTAGTGTAGTTTCTGTTATATGCTCATAACAACACAAGTGGTAGGTTTTCTTGGGTTAGTGAGGAACCAATCTTCACTTGTTTATCAGCAAGGTCATTGCCTGTCAGGTTGCAATGGCCTGGGCCCTTATGATTTGTATCTTTTTGGGATGAAAAGCCATAATGGAGGATTGGATGGAGAGGATGGAGGGGTCTGAGGAGTGAGGGTTGCTGACTGTTTGGACCACGGATTTAAAGTTGCTGATAATGGAGGCCAAGGACCAGTCTTCATGTTGATTAAGCCATGAGAAGGCGGCAATCAAGGCAGATTTCTCAGAGTAAAAAGAGCTGTTAAAGGTCCCAATGGGAGCATGCCACGAGTGGATTGCGTCTTCTCCGCATTGGGCAATCACACCTGCTCCTCCATTGATGATGCCGTTCACCGTTGAGCCATTGGTATAGAGTTGGAGGTCTGTAGGACCATTCATGGCTATGGTCTTTTCAGCTGAGAGTTGTTGGGAGGGGGATGCAGATTTCAGGATGGGAGTAAAAAGAGGGTCTGGAGGGGTCGGTAGCGGCCACGGAATATTAGGGGTATGTACAATTTCCGTGGGGTTTGTGTAGGAGGTTGAATTGGGAGAGGACAGGGGTAGTGGAACTCCGCCAGTTTCCACGTACCAGGCGCTTTGTAACAGGTTTGTAGAACAGTTGTTGTCCGTCATCAGTACGGGGGAGATGTGCCCAGTCATCTGCTTTGCGCAGGGAGAGGTTTTGGAGACGGGATGAGAGGTGGGAGGTTGGCTTCATGGAGTACAGCATCTAATGGGGTGGAGAGAACTTGACCAGTGATGATCCTAGCTGATTTAGCCTTAGTCTATATTAGGTTATTCCATAAACCTAATATCAAAGTCAGTCTGCTTTATTGTCAATTTCTTCACATGTCAAGACACACAAAGATAATAGTAATTACGTTTCCTACTATCTCACGGTGACAAGACTTACTACATATTATATATATATATATATATATATATATATATATATATATACATACATATATATACATATATATATATATATATATATATATGTATGTATATATATAGGGGAGGAGTGGGCCAACATCCCTGCCGAAATATGCACAAAGCTTGTCACCAACTATAAAAACCGTTTGACATCTGTGCTGGCCAATAATGGCTTTTCTACAAAATATTAACATGCTGTTTGTCCAGGGGTTCAAATACTTGTTTTTCCTCATCAGACGGTTATCAATTTTTATAAATTCATATGATGTGAATTTCTGGAATTTTCTTTGGAATTCCGTCTTTCACTGTTAGAATGTACTTATGATTAAAATTATAGATCGTTGCATTCTTTGCAAGTGGGGAAACCTGCAAAATCAGCAAGGGGTCAAATACTTATTTCCCCCACTGTATATATATACGGCTGACTAACTCAATCAGTAAGTCACATGACTTACAAACGGGAGACCCGGGTTCGATTCCCGGGTGGGGCACAATATGAGCAATGAGATTACCTTACCAACAGTCAGTGTGGGTCCTTAGGCAAGACCCTTAACGATACTGCCTACCTCAGAGATAATGAGAGTACAAGAAACGTAAGACATGCCGGCTCAGACGTCGCCCGGACAAACAAGGTCTGCGTCAGGTGCTGGGGAACCAGAGCACCCTGATGAAAAATGGGCTACTGGAACATGACAAAAATGGGCGAGATGCGAGAATAAGGATCTGTTCTACTACTCCAGCAACCCGAGCGAGAGGGGTTACATGCGGAGAATGCGGGAACAATGGCAACTTCGATACCCACAGTCAACACTATCGGCCAAGCAACTAGTAGCTCAATGTTCCAATATTCATAAACGGCACCTGCTATCACAGCTCGAGATTGATGAGATACAACACAAATGCCATAGCGAAGGTCAACCAGAGCACCAGGTCAGAGATGAGTTAAATCCATGTACAAGTCCAGAGGTTGGGTACGAAACCCCAATAAGCACAATCAAGCAAAACGAGGCAGCAACTGACCTGAAGAACAAGATCACGGTGAGAATGAATGCTCGGGAACCTAGATACACACTGCAGAGGCTAAGTGAAGTACCCTCAGAAAGTCTCCTAGAAGATGTGAATGCAGCACTGACAACAATTGCTACGGCTACCATCACTGAAACCAATGAGCTGATATACACCTCAGCAGTAGTGATCCTGGAAATGCTTGGCTACAAGAAGAATGACCATATGCGACCACAACAGTGCCCACCATGGAGGAGAAGGCTGGAGGCCAAAATCAAGATAGCACGGAGAGAATTGAGCCAAATGACAGAGGCCCAGAAAGGTGCAATGAAAAAGCAAGTTCCCAAGAAATACAGCCAGATGCCCATACCTGAAGCACTCGAAACTGCCAAACAAAGACTCCAAGCCTTGGCCAGCCGCCTAAAGAGGTACACAAGAGAGAATGAAGCCAGACGAATAAACAGGTTGTTCACAACACAACCAGCGAAAGTGTACGCTCAGTGGCAGGGGAATAATAGCAGAGCAGACCCACCAAGGCTGGAAACTGAACAGTACTGGAAGGATATATGGGAGCGGGAGGCATCACATAAGAAGGATGCACAGTGGCTGGTGGCTCTGAGAAAGGACCACAGCAAGCTCCCTGAACAGAACCCAGTAACCATCACAGTGGCAGACATCCAGAGAAGAGTCTCAGGAATGAAAAACTGAACAGCACCAGGCCCTGACATGATCCACAGCTACTGGTTCAAGAAACTTACAACTCTCCATGAGCGCCTGGCAGCACAAATGAACCAGCTGCTAAGGGATGGGACTCACCCTGAATGGCTAACCCAAGGGCGTACGATCCTGATCCAGAAGGATCCTTCAAAGGGTACAGTCCCATCCAACTACCGGCCAATCACCTGCCTCTCCACAACATGGAAGCTGATGTCGGGCATAATATCAGATAAGCACATGGATCAATACATGAGCAGTGCTCAGAAAGGGATTGGTAAAAATACCAGAGGAGCAAAACATCAACTCCTGGTGGATAGAACAGTCACCCAAGACTGCAGAACCAGACACACCAACCTGAGCACTGCCTGGATTGATTACAGGAAAGCATATGACTCAATGCATCATACTTGGATCACTGAATGCTTGAGGCTGTACAACATCAATGGGACTCTGAGAACCTTCATCGCCAACTCGATGATACAGTGGAAAACCATACTTGAAGCCAATGGCAAGCCACTTGCACACGTGACCATCAAATGTGGTATATACCAAGGAGACGCTCTGTCCCCAATGCTGTTCTGTATAGGACTTGTTGGATTTTGTCCACAATTTAGGGAGCGCGTTATCTGCGCCTCATGGCAAAAGCCTTTGCCAATCACCTGTTATCCAATTTACTCACTGTTAGGTTCAAAATCAGAAAAAGGATCAGCAGACAAAACCAGTGAGGCAGAATGTTGAGTCTTTTCTCGCGAGGAGTGCATTCAGACTTACAGCAGTCCCGAAATACACTAAAGGTCTGATTGCACTCCTCACTCTTTTATTTAGGAATGCCCTACCCACAATGTGAGACTAGCCCCTGAGGTGGGGGGAAGCGTGGGCTTTGTCTCATGAGAAAAGAAACGAGATTCTATAAACAAAAAGAAGTCACAGACAAGATGTCATGAGAATCGAAAAGAGTGCAAGGACAAAATGCTATGTGAAATAAAAAGTCACAGACAAGACACCATGAGAAAAGAGTGCAAGGACAAAATGCCATGTGCAGACATCAACAAAATAGTTTGAGCTATCAACAGCTTTCTTGGATTCCCAGAGATGTAGAAGGTCAGGAAGCTCCAGACAGCATCGTATGACTTGTTGTGGTCTGGTGGACGTCTGCAAGGCGAAACAGCAAGCATTCTGTGCAATAATTTTATTAATAAGTACTCATTAGGGAACACATGATAACATACAATTTATCTAACAATTCCCCCTGTTTATCATAAGTTCCCGGAGACCAACACATCACCCATATGGCCACTTCAAAAAGATTTTCAGCCAAGGGATCACATTTCGCAAGAACTAACTTACACTCGGGAGGAAACTGAGTCATAATCGGCAAAGCCAGGTTCAGGCAACAAACTGGACAGGTTTACCACAATAGAATCGCCGACGGGGTCGTCACTAGAGAAGGAACCCCGTCAATCGAAAGGTCATCCCTTTGGAGCAACGGGAAAGTCTCAGCTGGTGGAGAGATAGCAGTTGCAATTAGCCTGTTAATTAGGGATCGGAGACAAGGGATGCAACAACATCCACACAAGGTCAAAATGGCAGAGAAAACGGCAATGGAGACCAGGGCAGAGGAAACCAGGGTGCGGTACTTTCCGAACACGTTCAACCAGTCGGTCCAAACCTCTGTGTTCACCCCACTGTGTTCCTTCATTTTCCCGTTCAAGGTCCGCAGGCCCTCAAGGGCCTGGGACAGGCTTCCGCCGGCTGCAGTATTATTTGGAATAAACGTGCAACATTGCTCACCGAACATGGCGCAGACACCGCCCTCCTTTGAGAGTAGCATGTCAAGGGCCATTCGATTCTGGAAAGCCATGAGGGAAGTAGCGGCCAGTTGGGAGTGGACCGCCTTGAAACCCGCCTCTTGGAAATTGGCTTCTGCTAGCTTTTGTGTCAACCCTGGATCTTGGCACCAGGATCAGGCACTATTACCAGACTTTGCTCACCTTCCATACTTAGGTTGGGTCTGCAGAGATCACCTTTTCACAATGAGATAAATGAATCCACGTGTTGCGTCCGGCTATTTTCAAAGCATTAGGTGTCGTGAGTAGTACCAAAAAGGGACCTTCCCACTTAGGTGAATGCCAATTCTTCCTCTTGATACTCTTGATCAAAACCCAGTCTCCCAGTACCACTTTGGGGTCTTCCTGCGGAGAAATGGGTTCACCATCAGTGTTATTGGTTAGATTCTTTTGACGTTCCAACATTTTTCTCATGTAATCAGCTAACGTGGCTTCCTCGGGGATCTCCCATGTGTTCTTGAACTGGGGAACCCTGTAAGGTCTTCCAAACATAGTTTCATAGGGAGTTAGCCCTGTTGTACTTGTAATATTTATGTACATTTTGACCAGGTCTAAGCACTGAGTCCATGGTCGTTTGGTTTCTTCCATACATTTCTTTAATCTGTTTTTAATAGTCGCGTTAGATCTCTCAACAACTGATTGTGAACGATAGGAACAATGGTTCTTTAGATTTCTGTGGAACATTCTCCCAATGTTATGCACTATCTGATTTACAAAATGTGGACCATTGTCGCTGTAAATTTTTTTGGGAATACCGTATCTTGGAATGATGTCTTTGCATAAGGCCTTTGCCACCGTGAGTGCATCAGCATGTTTGGTAGGAAATGTTTCTACCCATTTAGAAAATGCGTCTATTATGACCAAACAATATTCTTTCCCTTCACATTTATGTAATTGGATATAATCCATATGTATTGTCTGAAACGGATACAACGGAGTCGGGAATTTCCCTCTCTGAGGTCTTAAATTGCCTTGTGGGTTATGTTTAGCACAGATCAAACACGCTCTGCAAAATTGTTGTGAAAAAGCTGCAAAGCCGTATGTTGTATAAATAGCTTCAACTTGTTTCACCATACCCCCCGTCGAGACATGGGTGACCCCATGACTCGAAATAGCAGCCCATTTGAACAAGTTACGAGGCAAGACAGGTTTGCCCAAAGGTCACACAAAAAGACCAACAGTGTTTTTAGTTGCACCCCGTTTTTCCCAAGAGAGCCGTTCTTGGGAGGGGCTCTGAGACTGCATGTCAAGCAACACACAAATCATGAGCTGTGAGAGACGAGAGGACACGGAGCAGGCCTTCTGCAGCGGCCTTCGCGGATTTGTCAGCAAAAGCATTACCGAGAGAAACAGGATCAGAGCACGCAGTGTGAGCAGCACATTTGCAAACCGCTATCTTTAAAGGCAGCTGGGCAGCGTCCAAAAGTTGAGTCAGTAATGTGGAATGGGTGACGGGCTTCCCTGCAGAAGTTATCATGCCACGGTTGCTCCACTGCTGAGCAAACACGTGCACTGTAGCAAAAGCATACTGACTATCAGTCCAGATAGTGACGGATTTGTTTGCAAACAATTTGCAGGCCCCAGTCAAAGCAATGAGCTCAGCAGCCTGCGCAGACATATTGGATGGCAGTTTAGCAGCCTCCAAAACCACGTCGGCAGTAACAATGGCATACCCAGTAAGGGTCACACCAGATTCATTTTTCTTAGAAGACCCATAAACCACATGACCATCTGGCAGAGGCGTATCTTCCAAATCAGGCCGAGCCTTTGCAATCTGTTGGGCAGCTTCGACACAATCATGGAATTCGCCGTCGTTAGGAAGGGGAATGAGAGTGGCAGGAATGAGTGTCGTGCATCTTTTCAACGGTCAGATGCAGCTGAGACAGCAACGTAGCCATGCAGGAAAGATGACGTGCAGGCGACAGAAAAGTCACTCACTCACTCACTCACTCACTCACTCACTCACTCACTCACTCACTCACTCACTCACTCACTCACTCACTCACTCAATCAATCAATCAATCAATCAATCAATCAATCAACCACACAGGTGTTAACTAATTCGCAATTACATTGCAAGCAATTTAAACTCCAATGGAATATGTGGATGTCCATATCCGTTTCATCAAATTCCAATCCAACTTTACCTTTGTATAAGGCACAGGTGTCAAATTGTGCATCATATTCATGCGCCATTACCCGAATTGCAAATTATCTTCACTTTTAGTAATATGTTAAATTTTAAATATTGGACCAGTTTGTACTTGTCCGATTTGAAAGCGAGGTACTCGTCAGCTTGTTCTGCAGCTCCCACAATATGAGGCGCTCACACATCTACTCGGGTATGACAGTCATACTGGCCCTTCAAAAGAAGCCATGACTACACTGCGGCCCGCGGATAAATGAGTTTGACACCCCTGGCACAAGGGATAGCCGTCTCATAGATCAATCGCGTATCTGAAATCATGGTTTTCCTCCTTTGAAGCGACTATGTACTTCAAACCCAAACAGCACCATTTTATAGGGAAAAAAATTGTCGAATTTATTCGTTGTTGACATAATACTGGTCGCAAATTTGCATGTAGAGCATTTTTGAGTTGTTGATCATAGACATCAGTTGAACACTCTTTCTCGTCTGTGCCTAAAGTCTTCAAACAACTTATCTTGTTTTTGTTTAGTCCGACCAATGTCTGTGTAATTTGCTCTACGTTGAAATATTATTTCTATCCTGCAATAGTTGGTCAATTTGTATTTGTAATGCCACCCCGTTATATTCCAATGGACGGCCCTGGAGATCAAAAGGACTCCAGGTGCCTTTAACGCTTGCCCAATGTTTGGTTAAGGATGCCATGAAAACCTGTTGTAATTCATCACCTCTCAAATTATAGGAAGCAATGAGTTGTTTAATTTGGGGTACAAAGACGGAAAGTATGGTTCGCTTTGCCGTGCCACAACATCTGTCTCTGTAATTTGATCATTTTTCTCATTTTCATTCATCACATTCTCAGCTGCGGGTCTTAAGCGAGCTCGCACTGACACTGTGTCATCATCTTCCTGTCTGTGCAACAGCAAGTTCTTTCTTATCTTTTCTTCGTCTTCCTTATCTTTCAATTTCCCTCACATCTGGGAAAATGAGAATGTAATTTTGCTTTTTAATTTTTAATTTTAAGTCTTGCAAAATTGCTATATCCTTACTGCACCGAGATAAACTGTTAAACATATCTTTAAAAATAAACAAACAAAAACAATCTATGTTCTTCAAAATGGGACCCAAATGTCAGATTACAAATCAAACCTCCTCCTTCACTCTCACATTTTTATTATTTTTATTATTTTTTTATTTTTTATTGAGTCTACTTAGCTAGACACTGTCATATCATACTAAATAATGGCCTGGAAATTAAATATAATGTTGTTGCTGTGGTCCATCAAAACATGTGACCAGAATTTGGACAATTACTAACCCCCATCAATCGACAAATTACCTCCTCACTAAAGTCCCAGCCTGTTAACCTATCTGCATCAAGAGGACATTTGCAATGCAGGGGATAAGAGAATAACAAGGAACACCTTAACAATAAACAAAATAAACCCAAACCACAATCAAAACCAAATAAACTAGGCCCATGACCTATGTAAACCAACACAGTACTCCAAATATTTCCCCATTAAAATTTAAGCCTTTTTGTGTAGAGCACCATTGATTTCTAATCATTGACCTAATTTTATCCTTAATTCAATCCCAATCACGAATGCCCACTACTTAATACTTTACTTGGTGTTCTTTTGATAAAAAGTGCCCCCCTTGCAATGTTGTTTTTAACTCTAAGTGATTCAAATCTTTGACTTGTCCTTACATGTGTCCTTGTATAGTCTTATGTCATAACCAATCAATAATTCCTCCTAAATTTAAAATCTGCAATCATAATTTAATTTTATCCAATTCTACAATGTATGTTCTCTCTTACTCTCACATTTTTATGAGGGCTGGGCACTCTCCTCGTTGGACGAGTTTCTGCCCACAACCGTCATATTATTCTATAATTTCTAATTTTTACATTTAACAATGCAAATCTGATAAACCATCGTCTAGCACACCGTTTTCGTGCACCAATTTAACGCAATTCCAACCTTTATGAACGAACTGATACACAAAGACAAACATACACAGAAACGAACACACGGGCCCACAACATAGACATGACAATCTTCCCAGCTGATAACAAGGGTGGGGGGAGCAACTGAAGTGCAGAGAGCCTCACCACCGCCATATCGTATAATGCAACGCCCCACCTCTCTCTAAAATATGCATTTGTCAAGATATTTTATTTTTTCGGTGTCGACTTCTTCCATCAATTTCCAATCTTTGCATTTTAATTCATGTCGGGGTAGCGGTTTTTGTTTGCTACTTGCTGTCCCCATGGTTTATTTTCTAAATTTCGGAGTTGGCAATTCGAATGGCACCTACAGTGTCCTAAAGCCAATTTAATTCACAGGACAGTGGTAAAATATTCAGTGGTAAGTCTCCTTCCCTCTGCTTTTACACAAAACCACTGTTTACATAAAGGAGAGCTCAAATGAGATCACTCTCAGTCAAACCATACACACACACACAATGCGCATTCTTATCGTCTCACAGGCAAGCAGGGGAGTCCGCCCTCCCGTGGATCCTAACAAACTCTAAACTCTTTAACCTTCCTATTGTGTAAGAAAAACTTATTTTTGCCTTTTTCTTAAAGTAGATATAAAACCTATCTTTTCATGGATAAAGAAGCCAAACCAGCTAAACAAGAGTTAAGAAAAACACCTCATATGGCAGCAGAAAGCTAACACACTAGGAAGGTTAATTAGGAGGCCCCACGACACCTCAGCGGAATTTAACTGCTCCAAATTACCTGTACTTCTTTAGAAAACAGATGGGTCCGCTCTCCCATGGAATTTAACTGACTCATCAGGGGACTCCATCATCCCAGCGGAATTTACTGTTTCTAATTGCACTTGATAGGGTCTAGAATTGTCAAGGTTTTAAGTGACCTCTTGTCACCGCACCTTCATTCCTTTTAACAGAATCAACATTCATACTCACAGTCTGCTGGGCCTTCTCCCCGGATGATCTCGTCAACCACTCCGGCGTCCAACCGACTGATCGAGACAGCCCCGTGAAAAGGGTTTCTCTATCTATATGCCTTGGCCAAGGACTTGTCCTGCGTCGAAAAGTCGGCCGGAACCCCGAAATAGGTCTATTGAGACCCCGGAACGATCCCCCAAAAATCTGTTAGGTTCAAAATCAGAAAAAGGATCAGCAGACAAAACCAGTGAGGCAGAATGTTGAGTCTTTTCTCGCGAGGAGTGCATTCAGACTTACAGCAGTCCCGAAATGCACTAAAGGTCTGATTGCACTCCTCACTCTTTTATTTAGGAATGCCCTACCCACAATGTGAGACTAGCCCCTGAGGTGGGGGGAAGCGTGGGCTTTGTCTCATGAGAAAAGAAACGAGATTCTATAAACAAAAAGAAGCCATAGACAAGATGTCATGAGAATCGAAAAGAGTGCAAGGACAAAATGCTATGTGAAATAAGAAGTCACAGACAAGACACCATGAGAAAAGAGTGCAAGGACAAAATGCCATGTGCAGACATCAACAAAATAGTTTGAGCTATCAACAGCTTTCTTGGATTCCCAGAGATGTAGAAGGTCAGGAAGCTCCAGACAGCATCGTATGACTTGTTGTGGTCTGGTGGACGTCTGCAAGGCGAAACAGCAAGCATTCTGTGCAATAATTTTATTAATAAGTACTCATTAGGGAACGCATGATAACATATATATACAATTAATCTAACACTCACTGCGTGCTCGTTTGATTTCTTCAGATTTAGGAAAATGCAAAGACACTGAAGCAGAAATTAGACTTAGACAGATTGGTTGAGTTCAATCACAATACTTGTTCAAAAAGCTCTGTTTTCAGGAAAGTACAATACAGCGCTGGGCCCTTCAAGAGCGGAAAGTCTCCATTCAGAAAAGGCAAAGTCCAAGGTTGTTAGATCAGTTTTATATTCAGTACCACATTGTGGGCCGGGATTGATGGGCGATGAGTCTTCGGGGTGGGGCAAGTTCGAAGGAGAGTCTGCTTCCATGGGAGTGGTGCTGGTTATGGGCGATTCGGTGTGTAGGTGGGGGGCTGTTGGTATGTGTGTGTGGAGGGGGGCTGTTGTCTTCCGTCCCGTCTTTCGGCCTTGGCGATCATCTTTGGCCGAGTTTTTGGGTGGCTCCTTCTGGCACCTGCTGGTTTTATCTCCACGTGACCTTCCTGTGAACATTCTTCTCCAATCTTGGACAGACACTGTCGTACCTCATTCAACCGTATCTTTTCTTTGTTAGGCAAACTATTTCCCTCTGTGCAGAGCGTTCAGTAGTAATCAAAAACTGGCGTCTAGCATTAGTCAAAACATAAGATACAATCAAGTACTGAACGGTCAAGACGACTCTGGCCGTGTCCATGATTCAGAGAAAAAACATCAGGCATGCATTCCACAGTTCTTTAAGGGTCATTAAGCTATTTAGGCAATATATCAAAAGTCATTTGTTTTTTCAAAGTCCTCAGAAATATATCAGATCATAAAGTTATAAAAACATTTCTCATCACCACTTATCAAAAATGTCTAGTTATGTCTTCTTTATTGATTTGGTGTGTAGGTATAATTATATGCTTAAAATGTTTCTTTTATTTATTTAATATGTGAATATACTTGTCTGCTTATGTACTTTATTCAATGAGGTTTGAGCATATCTGTTTTTGTAGCGAGGCAGGACTTTTTGTATTTCGACCTCATTCCTTCAGACTGAACCCCCTCAGCCAAATAATCAACAAGACGGGCTATGGATACCAACTAGGAATGGGGCCACCATCAGCCACCTCCTCTACATGGATGACATAAAGCTGTACGCTAAGAACGAGCGGGACATTGACTCCCTGATCCACACTACCAGGATCTACAGCTCTGACATCGGAATGTCATTCGGACTTGAGAAATGTGGCCGCATGGTGACTAAAAGAGGAAAGGTAATCCACACAGAGGGGGTTTCACTCCCAGAAGGAACAATAGCAGACATTGAGGACAGCTACAAATACCTTGAAATTCCACAGGCAAATGGCAACCTTGACGAGGAAACAAGAAAAGCAGCCACAGCCAAATACCTCTATCGAGTAAGGCAAGTCCTAAGAAGTCAGCTCAACGGCAAGAACCAGTCCCTAGCCATTAACAGCTACGCCCTACCAGTAATCAGATACCCTGCAGGAATCATACGGTGGCCAAAGGAAGATATACAGACCACAGATATCAAGACACGGAAGCTCCTAACCATGCATGGAGGGTTCCATCCCAAGTCCAGCACCCTGAGACTGTACACTAGCCATAAAGAAGGAGGCCGAGGACTAGTGAGCGTGAGAGCCACTATCCAAGATGAAACATCCAAGATCCATAAGTACATCAGGGATAAGGCCCCAACGGATCATGTGCTCAGTGAATGTCTCAGACAATGGGCATCAAAGGAAGATGAGGTGCTGGAGGGACCATCATGAGAGGACAAGCCCCTACATGGGATGTACCACCGAAACATAGCTGAAGTGGCTGATATCCTGAAATCCTACCAATGGCTAGAAAGAGCTGGTCTGAAGGACAGCACAGAGGCACTGGTCCTGGCTGCACAAGAACAGGCCTTGAGCACCAGAGCAATAGAGGCCCAAATATACCACACCAGACAAGACCCCAGGTGTAGATTGTGCAAAGAAGGTCCTGAGACAATCCAGCACATAACTGCAGGGTGTAAGATGCTGGCAGGTAAAGCATACATGGAGCGCCATAACCAAGTAGCTGGAATAGTGTACAGGAACATCTGTGCAGAGTATGGACTGGAAGTCCCAAGATCCAAGTGGGAAAAACCTCCAAAGGTGGTAGAGAATGACCAAGCCAAGATCCTCTGGGACTTCCAGATCCAGACAGACAGAATGGTAATGGCGAACCAACCGGACATTTTGGTGGTGGACAAAGAGCAGAGGAAAGCCATTGTGGTTGACATAGCCATCCCAAATGATGGCAACATTAGGAAAAGGAACATGAGAAACTTGAGAAATATCAAGGGCTCAGAGAAGAGCTGGAGGAGGCCTGCAGAGTGAAGACTTCAGTGGTACCTGTGGTCATAGGAGCACTAGGGGCAGTAACCACCAAACTGGAGGAGTGGCTGAAACAGATCCCAGGAAAAACATCTGACATCTCAGTCCAGAAAAGTGCAGTACTAGGAACAGCAAAGATACTGCGTAGAACCCTCAAGCTCCCAGGCCTTTGGTAGAGGACCCGAGCTTGAAGGGAAAAAGAGACCACCCACGGGGGGGTGAGGAAAAGTTTTTTTTTTTTTTATATATCCATCCATCCATCTTCTTCCGCTTATCCGGGGTCGGGTCGCGGGGGCATCAGCTTCAGGAGGGACTCCCAGACTTCCCTCTCCCCAGCCACTTCATCCAAGTCAACCCGGGGGATCCCAAGGCGTTCCCAGGCCAGCTGAGAGACATAGTTTCTCCAGCGCGTCCTGGGTCGTCCCCGGGGTCTCCTACCGGTGGGACATGCCCGGAACACCTCCCCAGGGAGGCGTCCAGGAGGCATTCTGATGAGATGCCTGAGACACCTCATCTGGCTCCTCTCAACGTGGAGGAGCAGCGGCTCTACGCCGAGCCTCTCCGGGATGACCGAGCTTCTCACCTTATCTCTAAGGGAGAGCCCGGACACAGTGCGGAGGAAACTCATTTCGGCCGCTTGTATCCGGGATCTCGTTCTTTCGGTCACAACCCATAGCTCGTGACCATAGGTGAGTGTAGGAGTGTAAATTGACCGGTAAATTGAGAGCTTTGCCTTTTGGCTCAGCTCTCTCTTTACCACGACAGATCGGTACAGAGTCCGCATTATTGCCGACGCTGCACCGATCCGCCTGTCGATCTCGCGCTCCATCCTCCCCTCACTCGTGAACAAGACCCCAAGATACTTAAACTCCTCTACTTGGGGCAGGATCTCATCCCCGATCCTGAGAGGGCATTCCACCCTTTTCCGATCGAGGACCATGGACTCGGATTTGGAGGTGCTGACCCTCATCCTGACCGCTTCACACTCGGCTGCGAACCGCTCCAGTGAGAACTGGAGATCACGGCCTGAAGAAGCCAACAGCACCACGTTGTCTGCAAAAAGTAGAGACGCGATGCTGAGGTCCCCAAACCGGACCCCCTCAACGCCTCGGCTGCGCCTAGAAATTCTGTCCATAAAAATTATGAACAGAATCGGTGACTCAGCCTTGGCGGAGTCCAACCCTCACTGGGAACGAATCCGACTTACTGCCGGAAATGCGGACCAAACTCTGGCATCGGTGATACAGGGACCGAACCGCCCTTATCAGTTGGCTCGGCACCCCGTACTCCCGAAGCACCCTCCACAGAACCTCCCGAGGGACACGATCGAACGCCTTCTCCAAGTCCACAAAACACATGTGGACTGGTTGGGCGAACTCCCATGCACTCTCAAGGATCCTACTGAGGGTGTAGAGCTGGTCCACTGTTCCGCGGCCAGGACGAAAGCCACACTGCTCCTCCTGAATCCGAGGTTCGACCTCCCGATGGACCCTCCTCTTCAGCACCCCTGAATAGACCTTACCAGGGAGGCTGAGGAGTGTGATTCCCCTGTAATTGGAACACACCCTCCGGTACCCCTTCTTAAAGAGGGGAACCACCACCCCAGTCTGCCAATCCAGAGGTACTGTCCCCGATGTCCACGCAATGTTGTAGAGGCTTGTCAGCCATGACAGCCCCACAACATCCAGAGCCCTTAAGAACTCCGGGCGGATCTCATCCACCCCCGGGGCCTTGCCACCGAGGAGTTTTTTAACTACCTCAGTGACTTTGACCCCAGAGATTGGAGAGTCCGCCTCGGAGTCCCCAGGCCCTGCTTCCACAATGGAAGGCGTGTCGGTGGAATTGAGGAGGTCTTCGAAGTATTCTCCCCCACCGACTCACGACGTCCCGAGTCGAGGTCAGCAGCACGCCATCCCCACTGTAAACAGTGTTGACATTGCACTGCTTCCCCCTCCTGAGACGCCGGATGGTGGACCAGAATTTCCTCGAAGCCATCTGGAAGTCATCCTCCATGGCCTCGCCAAACTCCTCTCACGCCCGGGTTTTTGCCTCAGCAACCGCCGAAGCCGCGTTTTTTTTGGCCATCCGGTACCTGTCGGCTGCCTCCGGAGTCCCGCAGGCCATAACGGCCCGATAGGACTCCTTCTTCAGCTTGATGGCATCCCTTACCGCCGGTATTCACCAGCGGGTTCGGGGATTGCCGCCACGATAGGCACCAACGACCTTACGGCCGCCTCAACAATGGAGGCGCGGAACGTGGTGTATGTCTAGGTCAATGTCCCCCGCCTCCCCCCGGACGTGGGAAAAGCTCTGCCGGAGGTGGGAGTTGAAGCTCTTCCTGACAGGGGATTCTGCCAGATGTTCCCAGCAGACCCTCACAGAGCGTTTGGGTCTGCCAGGTCGGACCGGCATCGACCCCCACCATCGGAGCCAACCCACCACCAGGTGGTTATCAGTTGACAGCTCCGCCCCTCTCTTCACCCGACTCTCCAAAACATGCGGCCGCAAATCCGATGACATGACTAGAAAGTCGATCATCGAATTGCGGCCTAGGGTGTCCTGGTGCCAAGTGCACACATGGACACCCTTATGCTTGAACATGGTGTTCATTATTGACAATCCATGTCTATAAGACTATAAAACGTCTAAATGTGTTCTATACATAGACGAGAGGTCTAATAGACATCTATGGATCAGTGGGTAGCAATGTGCGGATGCCCTCGTGCTGGGCCGCGGGGGCGTGTCAGCACGCGAGCAGAGAGGAGCCAGACACGTTTACAACAAAAAAAAAGGTTAATAAAAATCTTGTGTGGGTATTGCAATGATATATTTACTCTTATTTTCTCATTTTCTCTATATTGCTAAAATTCGTCCTATCCTCTCGACCGGGGATGCGGAAACTATTATACATGCGTTCGTCACGTCGCGCCTGGACTACTGTAATGTATTATTCTCTGGTCTTCCTGAATCCAGTATTAAAAGTCTACAGTTAGTGCAAAATGCCGCTGCGAGGCTGCTCTAACGGTCAAGAAAATTTGATCACATTACCCCAATATTAGCCGAATTACATTGGCTGGATTCTCGGGGACCAGTTCGGGATGGGGGAGCTGCGGCTTGGCCCCCTTGAGGACACTGCCAGGACAATCGAGGGCACCTCCGACATCCTTTTTTTTTTTTTTCATTGATTTTCATATTATGTATTACTTGTGCACTCTCTGCATCCATTACAACCTGGTGATCCTGAAAGGGGGATCCTTCCATCTGTGGTCCCTTCTCAAGGTTTCTCATTTTCCCCTGGCAGGGGTTTTTTGAGTTTTTCCTTGCCCTTTTGGGAGCTTATGATCAGGGGATGCTTTGAGAATAATTGTCAATTTTGGCTATGTGAAGCCCTTTGAGACTGTCTGTGATTTAGGGCTATACAAATAAACTTGACTTGACTTGACTTGATTTATCTAAATAAATAAGAATGTTTCTGAAAGTCAGTTGGACTTTAAAATATTTACAAAAGTGTTTAAATATACAAAAAAAGTGTTTAAAAAACAATAAAGTGTACAAAACTACAATAAAGGTTAATAAAAGTCTTGTGCGGATATTGTAACAATATAGTTACTATTATTTATTTTCTTATTTATTTCAATAAAGAAGAATGTTTTATGTGCTTGTACAAATTTTGTGGTGTTGCCACAGTACTTGATTTCTTTTCTACAAATATCACGTTGCTGTAGTTTTGTTTACACATGTAAAAAAGCGCCAAATGGCACTCCTCTTCCTTTGCCATCATGCAGCCACCACGACTCAAAGTCAGCAACGCTGCTGAACGAGAGCGCGCGCGCTGCGTGGAAAGGGTGTGCGCGCTGTGCGGAGAGGGTGCACGCGTAGAGGGGAGCGGGGAAGTGACAAATAGAGAATGAGAGAGCTGTGTGGGGTTCAGACACGAGAGATAGTGAAGGAGGAACGTTGTTGCCCGAGCAGTATAATTTAACGGGGTTGGTGTACTCAATGTAGAGAAAATTAACTGAAACTAAAGTACCGATCTCATCACGTCAGTATTGATCAATACAATACCCACATTGGTATTGATACTACTGATATTTAAGATCGATTCGCCCACCACTGCTGCATTGTTAAACATTTTGGCATGTCTGTTCATGTCATGCGTTATGTTAACAAGTCTTTCGGTTAATACCAGTAGTCTAAACGCAATTACATTTTAAGTGTTCAGAAAAGTGTTATGCTATAGGTTTTTTCGTTTACTCCACACACATAAAATCATACTGGTTGTTGTTCTTGCAAGAAGGTTGTCAAACCTTTTTAATAAAACGTTCTCCAGAGGTTTGTCATCTCCTCCCCACAAAGTAGGATGCGAGCGTTGCTCTGTGGCTTTTTTATTAAAAAAAAAAAAAGAAGGAAAACCCATATAGAGCCTGCGGGTTATTTTGTTCAAGTTAAGCGTTCTCAAACACCTTCTTCTGGCCAGGCTGGTTAGCTTGGCAATCAGTTTGTGTGTGAGGCGCATGGGCGTGAGTTGCGGCCACCAGCAACTCTTGTTTGAATGTGTTTTTCTGTTGCCTCTTTTGTTATAATAAAAGCGGCGATCAAACAGTCTGAACAGCCTTGACACATTGAGGGGCATTACATTGGTGTCAGAAGTCTTGGGTTCACTTGAACGGTGGCTTTTGTGTGGCAGGATGTTCGGCGACTTTGTCGGTCGTCGCAAAGTGAACGATGAGGCCGGGCTGTGCGGCGACGGCAGGCGGCCGAAGGTAAAGGTGGAAGCCGAGCCGTGCAACGGCTACGGCGAGCGGCCGAAGGTAAAGGAGGAGGCCGCCGTGTGTTATTGACATGCCCGAGCCGAGTTGGCCCCAGCGCGAGCGTCATTTTTGTGGTATTTCGCGCCTTCCTGATCGTGAACCACCCAAGTAAAGCTACGTCATGACGCAGCGGCGGCGCTGGACGTAAATAAACATGGCGGCCCCCTTGAGCTCGTGTGGCCGGCGATGAAAGCGCTTAAGTTTTCCGGGAAGGGAAGTTGGGAAGTGTATCAAGCTCAGTTCGAGTTGGTGGCTGATGCAGCGGATTGGTCGGAGAGGGTGAAAGCGGTACAATTGGCGGAGATTTTAGATTACAGCGCGCTAGTGAGAGCGTTACAGAGGCGCTTTGGGGAGTTCAATTTAAAAGACTCTTTGCGCTGTGAGTTCAAGCAGCGTGTTCGGCGCCCGGATGAGCCGCTCCGTTGCCTCGCCCATGAGATCGAGAGCCTGGGTCGGCGCGCGTATGCTGGCATGCCGGTTGCAGTTAAAAATGAACAGGTACGTGATCAGTTTATTCAAGCTCTCAGACCGGATGAGCTGCGCCTGCACGTCCAGCTAGCTCATCCGACAGCGCTGGGAGAGGCGCTGGCCCTCGCCATGGAAAGGGAAATTGTAGTGAAGGGGACGATACAATCATCAACCTGTTCCGTTTTGGCAACGTCGCTGTTAGAAGGGGATAAACGCAAATCGGCGTGGGTGGAGGTGTTGGTGTGTGCGATAAACGCTCGCTCAGCACAGTGTGAGGAAGGGAGAAGTCAGCGTGCGCGCCCCGCGGTCTGGTCATCTTCTGCGTCGCTGCCTGAAGATGACAAACCAGCAGGGAAACGGGAAGAGGTCCGTGTAACCCGGATGATGCAGACCCTTCCAGATGGTGACCGGGAACCGAAACCTGCATGCGGAGGGGCTGTGCGCCAAGACCCCCATGTCCAGAGTGAGCCTGTTGTGATGGTCGGATGGACAGACGTGGGGGACCCCAGCCATGTTCGCGTGCTGATTGGAAATGTTTCCTGCATGGCCCTGGTGGACACAGGGTCTTCAGCCACAATTGTGAGGCATGACAATGTTCCAGTGGGAACCGTCTTGCAATGGACTTTTACCAAACTGAGGACGGTGACCGGTGAAACAGCCCAGATGAAAGGAAAAGGGACCTTTGCGTTTACCTTGGAGGGGCTGTCAACAATTTACTCAGCTTGAGTAGCGGACGTGAGTGACCCTTGTATTCTGGGCCGAGACTTTTTGACAGCTGCAAAGTGTGTGGTGGACTTGAGTGCTGGAGTTCTCATCCTGCCGGATGGTCAGCATGTGGACCTGATTGCGGAGTCTCAACGCATCACTGCGGAAGTGATCATCGACACCATGGCATGCTTCAGCGTGCGTGGAAGGAACCAGCCACCGGGGAGGAAAGGTGGCAGGTGGTAGGGCCCAGAGTTTTCCGAGAGGCTGTACTGAGGGTCTGCCACGGGGGCACCGGTTCGGGACACTTTGGCAGCGCGAAGACTCTCCGACGGCTGGGGCAAGGGTTCTACTGGGGTCAGCATTGTCGAGACGTGGAAGACTTCTGCCGGCATTGTGATGAATGTGCAGCCTACAAGGGGCCTCAGGACCAGTCACACGCACCGCTTCAGCAACAGAGGGTTGGGGCGCTCATGGAAAGTGTTGCTGTGGACACCATGGGTCATTTTCCCGTGATGGACAGAGGGAACCGTTATATGCTGTGTGCAATGGATTACTTCATTAAGTGGCCAGAGGCATACGCACTTCCAGATCAGGAGGCAGAGACGGTGACTAACGCGCTGCTGGAGGGCATGTTCTGTCGGTTTGGGACTGCTGACATTCTCCACAGTGACCAAGGTGGAAATTTCGAGTCCAAGGTTTTTGCTGCGATTTGTGAGCGCCTGGACATGAAGAAGACACGCACCACCCCTTTGCATCCGCAGAGTGATGGTCTTGTGGAACCATTTAACCATTTAACAGCAGCTCGCCATCTTCACTTCCAATCACCAACGTGAGTGGGACCGACACAATATGTTTACTGACATTGCCGGTAAACCCGTGTGTCTCATTTGTGAAGCTAATGTGGCTGTAATTAAAGAATTCAATCAAAGACGGCACTTTGAGACAAAACATAAGGATAAGCTGAAAAACCTGGATGCAGAGAAGAAGAAGAAAGCAGAAGAGTTAAAGAAGAATCTGACATTCCAGCAAATGTTTTTTTATCTGTGCAAAATCACAAAGTAAAGCTGCTGTGAAAGCAAGTTTTATCATGGCAGAGGAGATCGCCAAATCAGTCCGGCCATTTACGGAGGGAGAATTTCTGAAGAGCTGCATGATCAAGGTGTTTGATGTCTTATGTCCAGACAAAAAGCAGATGCTGGCAAATATAACCCTGAGTAGAAATATGGTTACTGATTGAATTTGTGAGATGGCTACTGATTTAAGAGTACAGTTGAGTGAAAGAAGCAAAGACTTTATTGCCTATTCTCTTGCTGTGGATGAAAGTATTGACATGACTGATACTGCACAACTGGCCATCTTCATCCTTGTAGTGGACTCCAATTTGCACCTCACAGAGAAAGTAATGGACATTAAATCGATGTACGGGACAACGACCGGAAAAGACATTTTTGAAAACGTATGTCAAAGTGTAACCGACATGAAACTGCCCTGAGACAAACTTATTGGACTTACAACTGATGGAGCACTGGCTATGTGCAGTGAAAAAAGTGGACTAGTGGGAAGGATGCGAGTGAAGATGCAGGAGACCGGCTCAACTGAACCGGTGAGTTAACAGCATATCACTGCATCATACACCAGGACTATGTGGCAAAAGTCCTGAAGATGGACCATGTAATGAGCACTGTAACGCAAACTGTAAAATTTATCCGAGCTAAAGGGTTAAATCCCCGGCAGTTTCGGTCCTTCATGAAGTAGATAGATTCAGAGTTTGCCGACATTCCTTATCATACAGATGTGCATTGGCTAAGTCGGGGGAAACACAAATGGGAGACACAAATACAACAGTGCAACTTGCCTCACTTTCCCTGTTGCTAAGTAATGTTGAACCAAGTTAGCACAACTGTGTTCCCCAAAACACACTTTGCCGACAAACTGAGCACACTACTCACTGAGCTCGCAACCCATTTGCTGTCGCTGTTGAAACTGCACCTGTGCAGATTCAGATGGAACTGATGAGTTACAGTGTAATGGGACACTGAAGGCAAAGTACGACACTGCAGGGCCCGCACAGTTCATTCACTCCATCCCTGCAACAATGCCCCAGCTCCGTCTTCATGCGGCTCGAATGTTTGGGAGCACATATCTGTGTGAGAAGCTCTTCTCAGTGATGAAGATTAACAAAACAGCACACAGAAGTCGTCTCACTGATGAGCACCTGCAGTCCATCCTGAGAATCTCCACAACACAGGACTTCACACCAACACATAAACCAACTTGTTGCCAAAAAAGATCACAGGTGTCCAGCTGCAATCAGAGCATATGATAGGATCAGAGTCATAAGAGCAAAGAAAACTGAATGATTTGAATTGTTATTGCTGAAAAGCACACATTTTATGTATATTTCCAGGTTTTGTAGCATGATCATATTTCTAAATTGTATAATTTTGATAGGAGATATTTTTAAGGAGAGCAAAATCTTCTGGGATATTTAAGTTTATTTTTTTATATACATTGACATAGGAGCATAGGAATTTGAATGTTATTTTAATGTTAAGTTGTTTAAGTTAAGTTCTAAGTTGTATAATTTAACAAGATATTTTTATGGAGAGCAAAATATTAAATATAAGTTATTTAAGGTTTAAGTTTGTTTCAGAATAATATTCCTGTCTGTTTTCATTCATATTTATGTTCCAAAAAATTTCAATTTTAGTGTGTTCAATAAATGTTTGTCCTGTTCGGCCCGCGACCTAAAGTGTGTTTCGAATTTTGGCCCCTTGTGCAATTGGGTTTGCCTTACAAAGTTAAAAGACCTGACCATAAATGACAGTCTAGTGGTAGAGAACGGCGACTCTGGCAAAACGGTGGAAAAGGCAGTGTGAACCTGAGCCGCTAGCCAAAGGCAAGGACCTGGGAATTACGGATGATGACTCTCTGTTTGATAGTGAATGCTCGACAGAGAGCAATGGCGGGCACATGCCAGACAGCCCCGATAGCCAAACAATACCGCAAGCTAACACAGTTATGGAACCGAAGGAACGCTATACGAAATATATAAAGCCATGTCACATAGCCCTTACAAAGTTAAGACCTGACAATAAATGACAGCCTACTGGTAGAGAACGGCGACTCAGGCAAAAGGGTGGAAAAGGCACCACCCAGATATACAACACACAAAGGACGACGGAAAGCCAATTACCAGGATGGGAACGGCTTTTTGGCTGGAGAGCTCATATGGGGGAAGATCGAGGGCTTCTCTTGGTGGCCCGGCTTGGTGATTCCTTGGAAAACCACATTTTCACCTCCAGTTCCACCATTGTTTGGCGATGGAAACTTCTCAAAGATCCCGACGGAAGCTTTGATGCCTTTTCGGAATTTCACTAAATGTTTCTGCAAAAATTCATATGCCAGCCTGCCCACTTACAAGGCTGCCATCTTCCAAGTCATAGAGCTGGCAAGTGAAAGCTCTGAGAGTCCTTTGAAGAGGCAAAAAGAGATAAAGAAAAATAAATGAATCTGATGCTGAACTGGGCAGTGAAAGGATTTCTGCCATCGTGGCCGCAGGGATTTGCGCCACCTGCCATTCACGAAGCTGACCAATTGTCCAATTCAGATTCGACTCAGTCGGACTACCAGCCGCCTGTGCTTGTAAGAGTCGAGCAAGCACCTGCAACTACACTTTCACAAGGGACACTTTAATTGAGAGGCTTCGAGACAAAGGCACAAAAATCGAAGATTGCTGTTTGGCTTGCGGGTCGCCTGATGTGGTTGTGCAGCACCCATTCTTTGAAGGTGGTCTTTGTTTCAATTGCAAGGAAAACTTCACAGAAACACTGCATCGCTACGATGAAGATGACTACCAGTCGTACCGTGTGCTGTCGCAGGTCAGAGGTCATTCTTTGTGGCAACGCCAGCTGTTGCAGATGTTTCTGTAAGGAGTGCGTGGAGATCCTGGTGGGATGGGTAACCTTTTGTGAGCTGAAAGATATTGATCCGTGGAGCTGCTACATTTCCCAGCCCACACAGTGCGAGGGAAAGCTCAAACTCAGGCCAGACTGGAGCGTTAAGGCCCAAGACTTCTTTGCCAACAACAGCGCCATGGAGGTTGAGCCTCGTAGAGCTTACCCGGCCATCGCCGCAGAAAGACGCAAGTCCTTAAAGGTTCTGTCTTTCTTTGGCAGCATCACAACAAGGTACCTGGTGCTCAAAGACCTTGGCTTCAAGGTGAAACGGTACATTGCGTCAGAGATTTTTGAGAATTTCTTCACGGTGGGTATGCTCAAGCATGCTGGCAAGATTGAAAATGTCAGCGACGTCTGCACCATCACAAGGAAACACCTTGCTGAATGGGGCCCTTTTGACCTGCTGATTGGAGGAAGTCCTTGCAACGACCTCTCCATGGTCAATCCCCTACAGAAAGGATTGTTTGAGGGCACCGGAAGGCTCTTCCTTGAATTCTACCACATTTTGACGCTGCTGAAGTCGAAGGAGGGTGATGACCGGCCTTCCTTCTGGCTCTTTGAAAATGTGGTGTTCATGTCCAGCAGAGACAAAGTCAAAGTCTGCTTTATAAGACGGACATCTGCAGATTCCTGGAGTGCAATCCAATTATCATCGATGCCATGACTGTCAGCCCCGCACATCGAGCTCGCTACTTCTGGGGAAACCTCCCAGGCAAGAATACACAGGCCGCATCCCTGTGTCACGTCTCGTCCCCAACTGCTCCACTATGTGTCTGTCTTGGTTTCTGTCTGTGTGCTCGCCCCTCTCCTCCTGTGTGCCCATGATCAGTGTGATTGTTCCCACCTGCCTCTCGTTACCTGTCGTGTATAAAAGTCCTGTCTGCCCCTCACTCCCTGTCGGATCATTGGTTTTGGTTGCTGTCGTGTCGTCTTCATGTCGTTTTGGTTCCTGTCGGTGTCAAGAATGTTTTCGTTGGGAAGTCATTTTGTTTTGCTAAGTCATGTCAGTTTACCGAGTCTGTATTTTGAGTTCCGCCAATAAACCCTTGTCCAAGCTGCACTTGGTCGTCCTGCTCCATGCTCCACCCGACCGTGACACCCTGGATCAAAAAGTGAATCTTCAGGATTGTTTGGAAGTTGGCTGTGTAGCAAAACTGGACGAGGTGTGAACCATCACAACAAAGACAAACTCCATGATTCAAGGAAAATTGAGACTTCCGGTCATCATGAACGGCAACTGTGGTGTAGCGAAATGGAACAGATTTTTGGCTTCCCCAAACACTACACGGATGTGAACAACATGGGCCGCCTGCAGCGCCAGAAGGTCCTGGGGCATTCCTGGAGCATTGCCGTCATTCGCCACCTGATGGCGCTACTCAAGGATTATTTCGAATGTGAATCGCACCAGCCAAGTCCGTAAGGCCGCAGATGCATGAATACTGTTTCTGGACTAAAAACCGCAGCCGAATAAAACCCACGCCAGATAAGATTAGGGGAAAGTCTGGTTTTGTTTATATATAAGCAGCACGGGACAATAAGCTCGAGGTGTTTTAATGTTTAATTTCCATACATATGCACAAATCATACAAAATCATCAAGGTCATGAAAAATCCATAGATAAGCTGCACTGGACTATAAAATGCAGGGTTCAAAGCTTGTGCAAAAAGTTTATAGTCCAGAAAATACGGTACTTCCATTCACGAGCGCGAGAGCTCTTCCCGGAAAACCAAATGCTTGCCACTATGTGTTGGTGTCCTCCCACAATTCAAAGAACATGTGTAAATTGGCCTTGGGTGAGAATGCGAATGTTGGTTTTTATTTTTCAATACGTGCCTTGCAATGGCTGCCCACTGGTCCAGTGAGCCTGCCTCTTACAACCCTACTAAAGAAAAAAGATAGTCGATGGATGTAATTTGAGAAAAATAAAAACAAATTAATGTCACAACTTGTGGTTACTTTGGTTAAAGGGAAGTGTGTACCGTAATTTCCGGACTATAAGCCATTACTTTTGCCTCAAGTTTTGAACCCTGCGGCTTGTTGTCCGGTGCGGCCTATCTATGGCTTTTTCGTGATTTTTGTGACGATTAATACGCTTATAAGCTCGAAAAAGTCTGTGGACCGCTGTTGTGGGGCACCGCTTTGCTGGGCGGAGGGATATGAGAGACGGTCACTGGGGAGAAGAATGGTGTATTGGCAGGCAAATAGTGCCGTATAATTGACACAAAAAGAGACAGAACGAGATCAAGACGGACATTAAAGAAAGGAAGGTTTTATACACAAACCCTCATGGGGGACAAAAGAAATGCATTTGATGCCGCTTTTAAGTTAAAGGCAGTCGATTTGGCTTTTAACATGCAGTGTAGAGGTTTCTTACAGTCACTAGGGGACACTGGGCTATTGTTGATGACATCTTGTCACCCTTTTCTTTCTTTATTTCCAGGTCACGTCTACTCTGGAGCTATACATGTAGCTCGCTAGTTTAATGTAACTTAGCGCTTTTGCATGATTAAAATTACCATGAACAGACCCTCATCATGGAAAATGCTAGAAAAAATGCATAAAAGCGACAACGAAAGAGAGACTGAGAAAGTGTGTGGTGAAGTATATCTGACGCTATTCCATTCGGACACTTCGATGGTTTCAGTGCACAGGAGGAAGATGAAGACGGCTCTCAGTGACTTTTAATGGTATGTTTTTTTACCAGCCCTGTTCGTGCTGTGCTACCGTGTTGCTGCTTTGTTACCGCCGCGTCTCAGTGACTTTTACCGGTATGTTTTTTTATCCAGCCCTATTAATGCTGTGTTACTTCTGTGTTGCTGCTGTGTTACCGCCGCGTCACAGACATTGTTTGGAAAGAAAGGTTAAGGTATGTTATTAAAAGTTTGAAAACTCTTACTGTTTACCATCTTTCTTTGTAAATAACTCGTGGGCACATGGGTGTTATCGTACAGTGCAGCTTATGTATGAGAAAAAAAAATCCCCTAAATTACGTCACTGACTCGTAAAGTCCCTTCTCCATCTATCGCTTGATGCTGATTGGTCGTTCGCGAAGATTCACGAGTGAGTGACAGACAGCATCGCTGCTATGCCAGCCGACACACGTTATGCCGACATTGATGTTTTAATTTTGTATTTGTTGGCTTGTAGTTGATGGTGTTATTATACCGAATGTGTTGTACTTGAATAAAAGGTTGGAAAAAAAACGTTATGCCAACATTTATTATTTTGGGGGACACCAACTCATATAACAATGTACATATTGTCATATAAAGCAGTTAACCAAATGTCTGATTTTTATGTTTTGATTGGCGAATATAAAAATAAAGAATACAACACCAGACAAATTTTAACAAATGTTTTTAAAATAATAATAATAATGATGATGATAATAATAATAAAAAAATACATTTCCGCAATCTAATGTGAAATTGCAGTAGATATATTGGATAACAATATTTAGGCGTAAATATGCATACTGTCACGTGCTGGTGCTACCGGCGACAGGACCACGCCCCCCTGTCAGTGGAATCGCCGCCACCTGCCACGGGCTCATGGACAGCGCTATATCAGCGCCGCCAGCGCAGACCTGAGTGTCAGTCTGTCCCTTGATGCTGCTTCGCTCATCAGTCCCTGAGATACTGACTCGCTTGATTATTGGAAATCCCGCAGAATCGCTTGTCCTCTCCTGCCCGATCGCCGCTCCAGCACCAGCAGTTACCATCATCCCCTTCCACAATAAAGTCTGTCGCTACGCACTTGGCTGTACTGTCCGTTCCCTTACAGTACAGACTGACCAACGCTATGCAGCCAGCGAACGACGAGACTGCATTGAGCCGACTGGAGCGAGCCGAGACCGCCGTCAGCAGCCTGTCTGCCGACATCCGGTACCTGATCAAGGTTGGTCAGCAGCAACAGCTACAGCAGCAGGAGATGGCCCAAGCCCTCCAGAGACTGTCGGTAGCTGCGTCCCCGGCTGTCACGGCACCCCCGCACCGCCCGTCTGCCGAGGCCAGGACGCTCGTGGACTTCCCTGAGCCCCGCTTTGGCAACATCGAGAAGTTTAACGGCGATCCCAAGCACGTGACGGCATTCGTGACCAACTGCCGCATAATGTTCAGCCTCCAGCCAATCACGTTTTCGTCGGAATCAGCCAAGGTCGGGTTCGTCCTAACCCACCTCACGGGCGAGGCGCGGCTGTGGGGTCTGGCCGAATATGAAAGGATGGCCCCGGCTTGCGATTCCTTCGACGCCTTCGCGGAGGAATTGCTCTGCCTGTTCGACCTGGGATCTGCCGCCGAGGAACTGGCGACGCTGCGTCAAGGTAGCCGATCGGTCGCGGAGTACGCCCTTAAGTGCCAGACGTTGGCCCGCAGCAGCGGATGGAACACGCCGGCGCTCGTTAGCACCTTCCTAAACGGCCTCGCTGAGTACATGAAAGATGGACTGGTTTCTTACGATCGCCCGCGAACCCTGAAGGGCGCGATGGACTTGGCGGCCCGAGTAGACCGGCGGATCCAGACGCGGCGGCGCGATCGGGAGAGGAGGTCCCCGCGAAACCCGTGTGGTCACATTCCTCCGTCTGCTGGGGACCCGCCAACCACACCACCCGCCGAGCCCATGGATCTGGGAGGGGCTTGGGTTCCCTCGGAGGAGCACCGTCGACGCCCCTCACTGGGCTTGTGTTTTTACTGTGGGAAGGGGGGTCATCGGGTAGCGGGGTGCCCGTTAAAAAGGCCGGAGCTCACGCGGCGTCGGGGGATCCGCGTGAGCTCGACCAGCACCGGCTCTCCCAGCCCCAGCACGCTCACGCTACAGGCACGCGTCCAGCTCGCGGCGGGCGACCAGAACGTGGCGGCCTTGGTGGATTCCGGCGCGGAGGGGAACATCATGGACATTAGCCTGGCACGCCAGTGGGGTGTTGGCTTCCTCCTTCTGAGCCCGTCCATTCCCGCACGTGCCATTGATGAAGTTACTGCTCTCCGGCAATCACCACGAGACCATCCAGTTTTTTCTTCTTTCCCTCCCAGGACAGCAGCTCATACTGGGGCACCCTTGGTTGCGGCAGCACTACCCGGTGCTGGACTGGGAGGTGGGGGTTGTTCGGCAGTGGAGCGAACGCTGCCATCAGGTGTGCCTGAGGGTGGCCACCAGCCCACTCGGCAGAGCCCCGCCCAGGTACAGTCCCGACATTCCCAATGTTCCAGCGTTTTATCACGAACTCAAGGAGGTTTTTAGTAAAGCCAGGGCCACTTCTCTTCCCCCACACCGGTCCTACGATTGCGCTATCGATCTGTTACCCGACACCTTCCCTCCCAAGGGACGCGTCTACTCCCTGTCCGCTCCTGAGCGCCGGGCTATGGAGGAATACATCCGGGAGTCCCTGGCAGCCGGTATCATACGGCCGTCCTCTTCACCTGCGGGAGCGGGGGTTTTCTTCGTGAAGAAGAAGGAGGGCACGCTACGCCCGTGTATCGACTACCAGGGAATAAACGAGATCACTGTAAAGAACCGATACCCTCTGCCTCTTCCGTCTTCCGCCTTCGAGAGCCTTCAGGGCGCCACCATTTTCACAAAGCTGGATCTTCGCAACGCCTACCACCTGATCCGCATCCGGGAGGGAGACGAGTGGAAGACGGCGTTCAACACCCCGAGCGGACACTACGAGTACTTGGTGGTTCCGTTTGGGCTCACCAATGCCCCAGCGGTTTTCCAGTCCCTGATATACGACGTGTTACGAGACATGCTGGACAAATTCGTGTTCGTTTATTTAGACGACATCCTCATCTTCTCCCGCTCGCTCCCTGAGCACATCAAGCATGTTCGGGCGGTGCTGCGCCGTCTCCTTGAGAATTCGCTCTACGTGAAGGCAGAGAAGTGCGAGTTCCACGCCTCCTCTGTCAAATTCCTCGGCTATGTGGTGCGTGAGGGATCCATCGAAATGGACCCTGGGAAGGTGCAAGCGGTCACGTCATGGCCTGTTCCCGAAACACGCAAGCCACTGCAACAGTTCTTAGGGTTCGCGAACTTTTATCGCCGTTTTATCCGTGGATACAGCACGGTGGCCGCGCCCCTCACCGCCCTTAACAGCCCCGCCTCCCCGTACAAATGGACGGAACGGGCAGAACAGGCATTTCAGGAGCTTAAGAGGAGGTTCACATCCGCTCCCATCCTCAGGGTTCCCGATCCCGACAGACAGTTCGTGGTCGAGGTGGACGCCTCGAACGTGGGTGTCAGGGCGGTGTTGTCTCAACGTAGCCGCCAAGACGATCGTCTCCACCCGTGCGCCTTCTTTTTTCGCCGTCTGTCAGCCTCGGAACGAAACTATGACATCGGGAATCGGGAGCTCCTCACCGTCAAGCTGGCCTTGGAGGAGTGGCGGAATTGGCTGGAGGGCGCCACCACTCCGTTCATCGTCTGGACCGACCACCGCAACTTGGAGTATCTGCGATCGGCCAAGAGACTGAACGCAAGACAAGGACGGTGGGCTCTGTTCTTTGACCGGTTTGAGTTCTCTCTTTCCTATAGACCGGGTTCCCGTAACGCGAAGGCGGACGCCCTGTCGCGTTTGTTTCCTGGGGGGGAGGAGGGACAGGGTCCGCCTCCCACTATCCTCCCGAGCTCGGTTCGGGTGGCGGCTCTTACATGGGAGATCGAACGCCAAGTGGAAGCCGTATCACGCGATCAACCCGGCCCCAGCAACTGCCTGAAGGGTCGCCTGTTCGTCCCTGAAGGCCTGCGGTCGTCCGTGCTGCAATAGGCGCACGACTCACGCCTGGCCTGTCATCCCGGCGCGGCACGCACGAGGTACGTGGTGGCACAGCGTTTCTGGTGGCCCACCTGGCAAGTGGACACCAGCGATTACGTCAGAGCCTGCTCAATTTGTAACCGCTACAAGACGTCTACTCATCCTCCGGCCGGGCTGCAGCGTCCCTGGTCTCACCTGTCAAGATTCAAGATTCAAGAGATTCAAGAGTTTTTTTTATTCGCCATGTTTGAGCGTGCCAAACAAGGAATTTGACTTCCGTAAATCACAGCCTCTGTTCAACATTTAGGTGACTAACAACAACACTCAGGACATGTGAAGAACGAAAGATATTCTCAAACACCCCCTGATCTTAAACTGATCTTAAACTCCCAAGAGGGCAAGGAAAAACTCAAAACTCCAGCTAGGGGAAATGAGAAACCTTGGGAAGAGACCACAGATGGGAGGGTCCCTCTTCTAGGATGACCAGGCTGCAATGGATGCAGAGAGGACACATAGTACAAACAGTGTAGACAAAAAAGGTGTGGAAAGCGGGATGTTATTGCACAGTAATGACTCTGAGACTCTAAGAGTGGTGTGAGTTCATCAGAGCGACAGCCTGGGGGAAGAAGCTGTCTCTGTGTCTGCTGGTTTTAGTGTACAGAGCTATATAACGGCGTCCGGAGGGGAGTAGTTCAAACAGGCTGCAACCTGGGTGCGAAGGGTCTGTTGAGATGTTACTTGCACGTTTCCTGGTCCTGGACAGGTACAAGTCTTGGATAGATGGGAGGTTGATTCCAATTATCTTTTCTGCAGTCCTTATTGTCCGTTGCAGTCTGTGCTTGTCTTGTTTGGAGGCCGATCCAAACCAGACAGTGATGGAGGTGCAGAGGACAGACTGGATGATGGCAGTGTAGAAGGTCTTCAGCAGCTCCCGCGGCAGGTTGAACTTCTTGAGCTGTCTCAGGAAGTACAGCCTCTGCTGGGCCTTCTTCCGGACAGAGTCTATGTGGCCGGTCCATTTCAGGTCCCGAGAGATTGTGGTTCCCAGGAACTTGAAGGTGTCTGATGAGAGAATAGTATTACTGCGGATAGTGAGGGGTGAAAGTGGTGAAGGGCCTCGCCTGAAGTCCACTGTCATCTCCACGGTCTTGAGCGGGTTCAGGTCCAGGTGGTTTTGGCTGCACCAGTGGACCAGCCGCTCCACCTCCTGTCTGTACGCAGTCTCATCACCGTTCTGGATCAGTCTGATGAGAGTGGTGTCGTCTGCATACTTCAGGAGCTTCACGGAAGAGTCACTTGCGGAGAAATCGTTGGTGTAGAGCAGGGGTGTCAAAGTCAAATGGACGGAGGGCCAAATAAAAAATTTTGCTACAAGGGAAGGGCCGGACTGATCGAATGTTCATTGAATTTTTTTTTAAATGACGCATATAGTCTAGTGAACCTAATTGAACCTACTGAAAACCTAACAAATATATTCCAATATGATCAGATAAATAAAGCAATATTTTCTTATGGCTCTGTCAGTAATCTTTAATTTTCAACAGACACAAAAGACAAATTTCCTTTATATAAAAATCCCCATAACATTAAAGGGAAATGTGCTTTCGGCAGTTTGCAAACATATTTTTTAAGGTTGTGTTAAACTTATTAATATTATTAATAAACTATATTAATATAATATCTAGTATCGGAGTGCTCGTGTGGATTGGTGGGTGGCGAAGAATGTGCAGGTAAACTGCATGAACTTGTTTTCTTCGAAGTGTTGTGGAATAGGCCCAGACAGGGAGTACCGGACGAGAACACCTCAAGGTCGGTGAGAAACGAGAACAACATCACGTCCAGGTGGTCGGGCTTCGCGGGGAAAACCCAACCGCCTGACCTCAGTAATAACACCTAGACGGGGAGGAGATGGCCATCAACCAATCATCACACAATGTTTTGCATGCTTTAATATTCATATTGTGTTTCTATGGTCACGAGCTATGGGTCGTGACCGAAAGAACGAGATCTCGGATACAAGCGGCCGAAATGAGTTTTCTCCGCAGGATGTCCGGGCTCTCCCTTAGAGATAGGGTGAGAAGCTCGGTCATCCGGGAGAGACTCGGAGTAGAGTCGCTACTCCTCCACGTTGAGAGGAGCCAGATGAGGTGGCTCGGCCATCTTATCAGGATGCCTCCTGGACGCCTCCCTGGGGAGGTGTTCCGGGCATGTCCCACCGGTAGGAGACCCCGGGGACGACCCAGGACGCGCTGGAGAGACTATGTCTCTCAGCTGGCCTGGGAACGCCTTGGGATCCCCCGGGATGAGCTGGATGAAGTGGCTGGGGAGAGGGAAGTCTGGGAGTCCCTCCTAAAGCGGCTGCCCCCGCGACCCGACCCCGGATAAGCGGAAGAAGATGGATGGATGGATGGATGGATGTTTCTTCAAAACTGGGCAACCCGGAAGAATGTGTCGACTTTTGGTGGTCACAAAAACGCACGAGTTTTAGTGTGAGGGACCCGGGACCCAGGCCTGCATTAGTGCGCTTTGTCAGGAATAAACAATTGGTAAATTTGGTCTGATTGATCTACTGGTCTTCTCTTTGACAGAACAAACTCGCAAAATTGTTAGGTGCGCCAGTGTGTGGATTGGGACATAGCAACTCATGTGTTGAGTGTTGATCGCAATTTGGAGTCAGATCAATAACTAAAATCCGTAGCCTAACAACATGAACATTAAATGAAAGAAACCTGTATTGTTTAAGGCACCATCAGTAACCTATATTTTATATTTTAGCAAAAGTGGTCTAAATTTACTTCAAAGAAAAAAATAATAGCAATTTTCTTTCATCCACTCAACTGAAATATTTTTAAAATATAATTGGATTGAAATACAATAAAATAAAGTGCAAAAATCTATTAATCAAAAACACTTTCCTCAAGGAGAAGTAACATGCAGTGAAAACAAATATTAAACTTTAACTTTTAAATTTTCTATTTTAGCAAAAGTGGGCTAAATTTACTTCAAAGAAAAAAATAATCCGCGTCTTTCGTTTCATAATGTCGTCTCAGATTATACTCTTTCAGTACCGCCACACTTTCTCCACACAGAAGACACAGGTTTTCCAGCTACCTCCGTGAAGATATACTCCGACTCCCACTTGTTTGAAACCCCCAGTTCTCAGTGTCCACCTTCCTTTTTGCCATTTTTGACGGGTCTCTGAAAGTTAATTTTACAGTTATGCTGACTGCTAATAATAATCACTGAAATGAAGCAGCGTACTGCTCGGTGCGTCACCGTTGCATTGTGGGAAATGTAGTATTGGTGCGTGTAAAAGATCTGCGGGCTGCCGGCTTGCTGCGGTCTGCGGGCCGGTTCTAATAATAAATCAAGATCATCACAGGGGCCGTAAAAAACCTTCTCGCGGGCCGGATGTGGCCCGCGGGCCTTGACTCTGACATATGTGGTGTAGAGGGAGAAGAGCATTGGGGAGAGGACGCATCCCTGAGGGGCTCCAGTGTTGGTGGTCAGGGTGTCAGATGTGATGCTCCCCAGCCTCACACGCTGTCTCCTGTTGGTCGAGAAGCTGGTGATCCACTGACAGGTGGAGGCAGGCACCGCGAGCTGGATGAGCTTCTGTTGGAGGATGTCAGGAGCGATGGTGTTGAACGCCGAGCTGAAGTCCACAAACAGGATCCTGGCGTACTTTCCTGGGGTGTCCAGGTGTTGCAGGATGTAGTGCAGTCCCATGTTGACCGTATCATCCACCGACCTGTTTGCCGGGTAGGCAAACTGGAGGGGGTCCAGCAGGGGGCCCGTGACATCCTTCAGGTGGTTCAGTACTAACCTCTCGAAAGATTTCATGACCACAGATGTCAGTGCAACAGGTCTATAGTCATTCAGACCTGTGATGGCGGGCTTCTTGGCCACTGGAACGATGGTGGAGCTCTTGAAGCACGAGGGCACCTCACACAGCTCCAGGGAACGGTTGAAAATCCGTGCACAGGTGGGCGCCAGCTGCTCAGCGCAGACTTTCAAGCAGGAAGGTGACACGCCGTCTGGGCCTGGTGCCTTCCTGATCTTTTGTCTCCGGAACATCTGGCGCACTTCCTCCTCGCGAATCTGGAGTGCGGGCGCGGCCTCTGCAAGAGAGAGAGTCGGTGACCACGGTGATGGAGGTGTGGACAGAGCAGTTGTGGGGGGAGGTGAGTATGTGGATTGTGTGGATTGTGCTGCAGGATGTCCCGTTGTGTGGGAGGACCGATCAAACCTGCAGTAGAACCTGTTTAGCTGGTCAGCGAGCCTTGGGCTCTCCACAGGACGGGGGGTTCGTTTCTTGAAGCCCGTGATGCTCTGCAGGCCTTTCCACACTGTTGAGGGATCAGGATTGGCAGAGAGGTGTCTCTCCAGGCTCTCCCCGTAACACCTCCTGGCTTTCCTGACCTATTGGTTCAGTGTGTTTCTGGTCTGCTTGAACAGGTCCCGGTCGCCGCTCCTGTAGGCCTCCTCCTTGACTTTGCGCAGCCTCCTAAGGTTCGGTGTAAACCAAGGTTTGTTGTTGTTGTACGTGCAGAAGGTCTTAGTCTGCACACACAGATCTTCACAAAAACTTATGTATGATGTGACAGTGTCAGTGAGTTCATGCAAGTCTGAATTTGCAGCTTCAAAAACACTCCAATCGGTGCAGTCAACGCAGGCTTGGAGGTCCTGCCTTGACTCCACTGTCCACTTCCTGACAGTCCTCACCACAGGCTTGGAAGTTTTTAGTTTATGTCTGTAGGCAGGGATCAGATGAACTAGACAGTGGTCCGAGAGTCCTAAAGCTGCACGAGCCACAGAGTGGTATGCATCCTTAATTACGGTGTAGCAGTGGTCCAGTGTCTGTGCCCCTCTGGTGGGACACGTTATGTGCTGTCTGTATCTGGGGAGTTCGTGTGCGAGGTTCGCCCTGTTAAGATCACCCAGAACAATGATTAGTGAATTTGGTAGAAGTTTCTCCATGTCTGTCACCTGGTCAGCCAGCATCTGCGTGGCTTCACTTGCACGTGCGTGTCGTGGGATGTAAACAGCCGCCATGACGATCGAGGAGAACTCCCGTGGTGAATAGAACGGCCGGCAGTTTATGAAAAGTGTTTCCAGGAGAGGGCTGCAAAACTCTTTCAACACCATGACATCGGTACACCAACGTTCATTAATGTAGAAACAGAGACCACCTCCCTTTGATTTTCCGGAGAGCTCCGCGCTGCGATCTGCACGCGTTAGCCGAAACCCAGCTAACTCCATGGCGTGGTGGGGGGTTCGTTCGCTAAGCCACGTTTCAACAAAACACAGCGCGGCGGATCTGCTGAAGTCCGTGTTCCTTGAAGTGAGGAGCAGCAGTTCGTCCATCTTGTTTGCCAGGGAGCGGACATTCGCCAGATGAATTGACGGTAGGGCAGAACGGAACCCTCTCTGCCTCAGCTTTACGAGGGCTCCCGCTCGTTTTCCGTGTCGCCGCCGTCGCGCTAGCTTGTATAGCACCGCCGCTCCGGCTAAAATCTCCGACAAACAGTCTGAATCAGAGAGAACAGGAGAGAAAATACCAGAAGAAGACTGACCGATGTTTAACAGTGCTTCTCTAGTAAAAGTGATCCGGGATGGACAGCAGAAGACACAGAAAACACACAAAATAAGACAAAGAAAAAGAGAGCGACTCACCGTGGCAGCCATCCGCGGCGCCATCAGATGACCATCAAAGTCAATCGACTTTGTCACAGGCCTCCCCCCCTCAGAGGGAAACACGGTGGTCCTCACGGTGGTGGACCGTTTTAGCAAGATGACGCATTTCATCCCTCTGCCTAAGCTTTCATTTGCGAAGCAGACGGCGTCCATCATGGTGCGGGAGGTGTTTCGTCACCACGGTCTCCCACAAGACATCGTGTCAGACCGAGGACCTAAATTCGCTTCCACCTTCTGGACGGAGTTCTGCCGACTCCTTGGCGCCACGGCCAGCCTCTCCTCGGGGTTTCACCCTCAGTCCAACGGTCAAGCGGAGCGCCTGAACCAGGAACTGGGCAGGTCTCTCCGATGCATGGCCGCCGGGGACCAGCGCGGGTGGGTCCAACAGCTTCCTTGGGTAGAGTACGCTCACAATTCCCTCCCCAGCTCGGCTACGGGACTTTTGCCTTTCCACTGCGTCTTCGGGTACCAGCCACCTTTGTTCGCCGCGTGGTGCGGCGTGCCCGTCGGCCCAGGCTTGTGTCCGCCGTTGTCATCGTGCCTGGGCGAGGGGCCGGGTCACTCTTCTCCGCTCTGTTTCAGGCTACGCCCGCCAGGCGAACAAGCACCGGACACCGGCTCCGGAGTACAGAGTGGGGCAGCGTGTGTGGCTCTCGACGCGGGATTTGCCGCTGCGAACAGGATCCCGCAAACTGGCGCCCCGCTTTGTTGGACCGTTCCCTATTCAGAAGGTGGTCGGCCCGGCCGCAGTCCGTCTTCTCCTTCCAGAGTCCATGAAGGTTCACCCCACGTTCCACGTGTCCCGTGTGCGGCCCATCCATGAGAGCACGTTGGCGGCGGCGCCCGTTCCGCCGCCGCCGCCCCAGCTCGTTGATGGGGGCCCGGCTTACGCTGTCCGCTCCCTGCTCCAATCGCGGCGGCGCGGTCGTGGCCTCCAATACCTCGTGGATTGGGAGGGTTATGACGACGCGCACCGCTCCTGGGTTCCGAGCCGCTGGATACTCGACCGTTCGCTCATCACGGAGTTCCATCGCTGCCATCCGGACCAACCGGGTCCTCGGCGCGGGCGCCCGAGGAGGGACGAGGGGACCAGGGTTGAGGGTCCGGGGAGGTCTTGTCCGCCGGTACCGGGGTCTTCTGCTCCTGCGTCCGTCGATCCTGCGTCTGGCGAGGTGTCGGACGTTTCGGCGGTGTACTGACCCCCCCACCTGGTCGCCCGGGGTATTGCCTTCCTTTTGTTTTTGTTTTTGGTTCCTGGGGACGTCGGGAGCCGTCCCTTGTGGGGGGGGGTTCTGTCACGTGCTGGTGCCACCGGCGACAGGACCACGCCCCCCTGTCAGTGGAATCGCCGTCACCTGCCACGGGCTCATGGACAGCGGTATATCAGCGCCGCCAGCGCAGACCTGAGTGTCAGTCTGTCCCTTGATGCTGCTTCGCTCATCAGTCCCTGAGATACTGACTCGCTTGACTATTGGAAATCCCGCAGAATCGCTTGTCCTCTCCTGCCCGATCGCCGCTCCAGCACCAGCTGTTACCATCATCCCCTTCCACAATAAAGTCTGTCGCTACGCACTTGGCTGTACTGTCCGTTCCCTTACACATACACGTTATTTAAAAAACACTATAAGTAAATCGTAAATCTACATTCTGGTTTACATAGTTCACGCCAGGAGACGCAACATGCTTATTGACTAATCCGTTGATGAACGGGAAGGTAGTTCACTTATTGACTCGTTCGCGAAAGGGAAAGTCAGTATTCGTTCCCTCACTTATCCGTTCACGCAATGAACTGGAAATGCAAATCACTGACTCGTTCACTCACAGATCCGTTTAGTTGGTGAACGGGAAATGCAATTCACGACCCGTTCGTGAACGGAGAGTTACATCATTTTCTTCTTCGTTTTGTTTTGCGGCAAGGTGGCACCAGCTTCAATGCGCATTACCGACACCTACTGGTTGAAGTCATATGAACTGAAAAAAAGGACGAATCACTTTAGGAAGTGATTCGTTCACTCTCGTTAACTGAAAAGATTCGTTCCTTTGAACGGATCGTTCACTCACGAGACAACACGACTGACAGAGGAGACGCCATAATCAAAAAGGTGGTTTACCCAGGGCAAGTCTCAGCCATTGCACTCCGGTTGTGCCACCCCAGCGAATTCCCTAAACGTGGGAATCTATACTACATACGTATATTCTGGTAGTGGCGGACTGCGTTCGCGCTCTCCCCTGATCTTGCCCTTTAAAACAAAATGCATACACAGTAGCACGCATACGGAGTTTAGGTCTGCAGTGCTGTGACACACTAAACCACATATGTCAGAGTTACGGCCCGCGGGCCAGATCCGGCCCGCGAATTGATTATCTATGGCCCCCTGGATGATATTTAATTACTATTAGAACCGGCCCGCAGGCCACAGCCGCCCGCTGGTGTTTTGCACGCACCAACACTACATTTCCCACAATGCAACGGTAGCCCGCGATATCACTGCAGCTCGCACAAGCGACTTCATTATTCATCAGTAGTCAGAGCAGAGTTCAACTTTCTGATACCCCCCTCCTCAAAAATGGCTAAACGTAAGGTGGACGCTGAGAACAAGGGGTTTCAGGCCAGATGGGAGGCAGAGTACATGTTTACGGAGGTAAGAGGCAAACCTGTTGTGTCTTCTGTGTGGAGAAAATGTGGCTGTAATGAATTAAAACGAGGCCTTAAGTCCAGACAGGCTATGTTCACGTATGCTAAATCACAAAGCGAGGCGGCTGTCAAGGCTAGCTTTATTGTGGCAAAAGAGATCGCAAAATCAGCCCGGCCTTTTGCAGAAGGAAAGTTTATCAAAAACGGGTTTTGAGCCTCAGAGCCTAACCCCGAACATTGATGAACTTGTACAAAAGATGAGACACCTCTAAGTATCAGGCTCAGCCTCAGACAAGTGAGCATCACAGAGCAGTAACGTATTTTCCGTTTTTTAATTCGGTTACATTTTTACATTTGTTTCTACAAGACGTGATTTTTCTTTGAAGAAAATATTGTTTTGTCTGTGTGCCATTTTTGCATTTTATTTATCTATATTTATTTTCCAGTTGAATGGACTAAGGGAAAATTGCAGATAAGAGCCATGAGAAAGAATACAACTGATTTGATTAATTTTTTTTTATTTTACGATTTGAAAGCAATGATCGGTAGATCATAGAGCAGCACAATAATAAATTTTCAGTTTATAATACATGCACTTTTATTTATGCATTTATCTTGATATTAAGAAACACATTTTGTTTTTAAAACAATTTAATTTTTTGCTGTTTGGCTGTTGAAAATATTTTCCCTTGAAGTTACTGACAGAGCCATAACAAAATATTGCCATATTCATTTAATCATTAAATAATGTACACTGTGTTAGGTCTTAGTTCAATAGGCTATGTGCAATCATTCCGATATATTTTAATAAACATTGAACCAGTCCGGCCCTCGGCTTGTAGCAAATTTGTTTTTTTGGCCCTCGGTGTGTTTGACTTTGACATCCCTGGTTTAAGGCATGCCTGATGTTTTTCTAAACCACGGACACTGCCAAAGTTGTTTAAAAATGTGATCAGTACTTCAGTACTTGATTATATCTCATGTTTTGATTAATGCTAGATGTGATGTCAAATGTTGCCTAATGCTAGACGCCAGCTTTGGATTACTACTGAACGTCTGGACAGAGGGAAATGTTTTGCCTAACAATCAAAATATAGTGTCAAATGAACAAACAAACAAACAAATGCATGGTAAGTGGTGAGTAAGAACTTTGCATAGTCAGGGAACATTAACAAATTGATGATCTCACACCCAAAAGTTCACATGATTCTGTATAAAATGACAAAATTGAAAGTGGGTCAAGTGGATGCATGTGCAAGAATGGTTTACAGGAAGGACACTTGGAAATAAAACAGGTAGAGGTGCCAGAGGAAGAGCGACAGGAGGAAAACAACCAAGAACCCGGCCAAAGGTGATCACCAAGGCCGAAAAACGGGATGGAGAACAACAGCCCCCACACACACTGAATCGCCCATAATCAGCAATCACCCCCACGGAACCAGCTCTCACCGAACCAGCACCCACTCCTGCGAACTTGCCACAACCCTTGACTTATAATCCATCAAACTCGGCCCACACTGTCATGTGCAACTGAATATAAGCTGACCAAAGAACCTTGAACGTTGCCTTTTCTGAATGGAGACTTTCTGCTCTTGAGCATGGTCGCTCAAAAGGCCCAGTGCTGTATTGTACTTTCCTGAAAACAGAGCTTTCTTAACAAGAATTGTGATTGAACTCAACCAACCTGTTGGGTTGACAACATTTATCTGAAATCAATCTCAGAGGCGATAGGTCTTTTTGGCTTAGCGTTTTCTTCTGCGCAGAAGGGCGCAGCCCAGACACACGCAGCAAGTGTGGCTGAGATCCGCGCCTTCCTCGAGTTTAGCCGTGCCTTTTATTGAGAGAGAAACAAAGGGGCAAGTGTACATGATCGAGTAGGTTTCCAAACAGGAAGGACATAATTATTATCTCATTACCACAGAACGAAGGAGATACTCTTATGGTCGGAGCAGTATGGACGTCTCATGACCATTAGCTTAACAAAGACATAGTCTTTAGTGTGTCTGCTTCAGCCATCCCATGACAATCTCATGATCTGATCATGTCTAGCTAACTGTGGGGCTTATTGTATAGCGAGGCTAATGACTCCAGTCATTAGCCGGCCATATGCCCCCAAGTCATTTTCACGAGGCTAGATGGTCACATACTGCGGAGAATCTTGCACACAAAAGTAGTTACATAGAATCCAATGATAAAAAGTATATCATTTCCAACATTCCCTCCTGTTTTAACATTGGAATTCATCGGAAAAAAGATCACCTAATAACTACATATGTTTATAAATGAGCATATGCCTACATAATATAGTATAGTACCATCAAAAAGCATGAACGTTTACATTCCAGAGTTTAGCAGAACTACAGCCCTTCATCTATGTTCGTTATAATGAAATGTATTTTGTTCTGGATCGTCAAGAAAAAAAATAGACAGGTAGGCGATTTACGCAAAGCGGTCCCACTCATCTTGTTCACGCTGGGCCAACATGATATTCTGGACAGCAGACGCTGATGTCAACCTTTTAGTCATGTGACAAATTTAAAATAATGTCGCATGTGGTCATTTGATAAAGTAATGAAGGACATAATATTGACACAATATCACAGCATACTGTAAAGTTGAAATGCTCTTAGTTTTGCCCCCCTTGCATATGTATGTGTCTGTCGATGCAAAGTCCAGTCCACTGAATGTTCAGTAGTGAATTGCTCTGGGATCACTGCCCAGGGCCTGCTGTCCATCCAAGATCTTTATGTCCACTTCACCGTCCTCAGAGTCTCTTCCCAGGCCCCGGTCAGCGTCCAGGAGTTCCCTAGTAATCGACATCTCCATAACTAGTCGTCAGCAAACAATTCTTCTCCTTTGGGGTTGTTCGGGGCACGGGGATGATTGGTGGTCGTCGTCTCATCGGAGTGTTCAATAGAACCTCCGAGCGTCCCTGCATCTACTCCTATGATCCAGAGGCCCGCGTGAACCTAAAACAAACAAACAAACAAACAACAACACTCCCCCCAGGAGTTATGAATTATCTTCCTTATTTCTCATCGTGCTGTCAGTCTCGCACGATGTCTCCTGTGACTGCTGCCTGTTGAATTCTGACACGTCCTGTTAAAGCCTCCAAAACAAGTGAATCCGAAAAAGCATTAAATGTCACAATTAAATTTTATATGTATCTACTTACTCATTCAAACGTAACCCCACCCCCCTTTGACGCATTCACCCAATGTGTCATTAGGCATCCAAAAAGGAACCGGCAAATGTCCTACCACATCATCATATGTCTTGCAGCCAGTCCTGTCGAACCTTGCACTCATCCAGGATCGTCATCCCCAAGTTCCTGAAAATTTACTGTGCACCTCACACTCGGCAATACCAACAACGGACACTTGTACTCACAAAACTACACAGGCATCGAGTATCTACTAAATGAAAATAGACACACAATGAATCATGGCGCACGGGGATTCCGTCCTGAAAATCATCAATCATCATAAAAAGGGTTAGGGTTAACATTTTCACGTGAATTCAACATAAACTTTCCAAGACTGCAATCGACAGCCTGCAAAAGTAATACAAGTTATAAAACAACCAGCAATCTGCTCCTCGGCTGGTGGTTGATGCTGCAATAAGTCAAGTGACACACAGAAACAAAGCGAAGCTCGCACTTGCCACAAGCAAGCTTAAGTTCCATATGTATGGTTGTCATCTACATAGTCTGTCACCTTGTCGGGTGAGTCCAGGTTCGTCATGTCATATGTCCATCGTCCTAGTGTTTGATATCAGTCCTGTCTTGTCCATCCGTGTTGCTGAATTCGGCCTTCTCCATGAACTATTTTTGTTGTTCATGATGCCTTTGATTAACAATCGGCTGTTAGTCATCACGCTTGGGTGTTCCCGTCTCAGGTGAGAGGAATCTTACCCTCAACTGTGACCCTTTCATACCAACTCCAAAATACTTTGGCCTTTCATACTGCCCTCAACACACACACACACACATATTCCTAACCACACAAGCGCCAATCCATTTGCATCTATCACTCATACAACAACAAACAAATTTAGTATGTGTAAGTGAACAGGCAATCAGCGAATATTAACGGTAAACCCTTCATTTCGGGATGTTCTTCCCAAGTGAATATTTCGTACATTTGTACCGGACCTTTACCATAAAATTGCCAATTAAATGCCTAAAAATGCAGTCATTTGTACTGCTGAGCATGTTCATGGGTGAGCATGGGGAAAGAAACAGCCTCAGCAGGTCCTTAAATAATCTTGTCCTAATCCATCGTTCTGATCGAGCACCTGGGTAAAGATACTCAAAAGTCTTCCTCCAACAGTCTACTCCACTACATTATTTTCACTTTGCCATGTTAAGGCATTTGTTTTCCGAGTCCTATCACATTTGTCATCGCGTTCACTGTCACTTGGTGTGAGTCTTATACAGTGTTATTCTTAACTGTCAAAAGTTTTCATGGCTGTTATTCCTTGATCTCATCAGACTTTTTGTTTTGACACCAGGATTTCCCTGTGAGGTGTGATTAACTTCTACTTTATTAATTACCTCCATTGAACAATCTAATCACCTTTTGACTGCATCCTAGTAGATCCTAATGCCCTATTTTCTCTTTTCCAAACTGTTAATGACTAAATGTCTAATTGTTAAGCTGGATGGGCTAAATGTGATTCTACTCTTATTTCTTACAATTTTAGCCTATCTGTTTCATCCAAATTTATCTTCTGATTATGATACTTTTTCTTTCTTCGTAACACTACACAATTTGTTCCTTATCTATTTATTTATCTTTTAGCAAGACTCCTCAGTTGTGTCAAACTCAGTGCCCAAGCAAGCTTCCATCCACTCTGACCCAAACTCCACCAAGTTTGATAACGTCTCAGCAGCTTGATGCATCTTTCAGGTCTCGTGTGTCTTTCGCCACACCTCATTGTCAGGTTGTTATCTTTGGTTGTAGTCTCAGAGTCAACTCATCCCTCACTCTTGGATGAGTCCATTTTCAACTGAGTCCATTCTCATCTTGTGAGTTCCTTCGTTCTTTGTACTTCGCCTCCGAGGATGTCGTTCTCCTCCAAGGCGTTGTGCTCCCCCCAAGCGCAAATATAGTCCTTCTTTGCTCTTGCAAAGGTCAAAGGAGCCTTAGAGCCATGCACCATTTTTCTTGATGTTCTCAGCTGTCGGTGGAGTCTCGGGATCGAGTTTCAGTCACTGATGGATACTGAAAAAGACAGACTGGGATACCAAACTTAAATATCATCTTCCAATTTGACATAAATTCCATAGTGCCTTCTGTTAATCAAACTTCAAATTCTACTATTATCAATAATCTAATCTACCTGAGAAGGACAGCGCCTTTCCTTCATGAGTGCTCGGATGTATTGTGATGGACCTCATTTGAACCATTTTAAATTGACAGATTACCCTAAACTTAAATTGCAAGCCTTAACTGTGATTTCTCTCAATTATACTGTAATTTCCAGAAGCTCCTCCTATTTTCAGGCTACTATCTATCCTTTGTTTTCCTAACTTTGATTTTATGCCATTCTCTCTATTACCTTTCCACCTTTCCTGATTTGAGCCTTCAATTTCTGATAAAGTTTCCAAATTTTGCCTAGCATCATCTCTATTTTGACCTCAGTATTAATGGTGTTATGCTCACTTTACAGATATTACTGAACTGTCCTGAATTTATAATTCACTGCCACTACATCGAAGGCCATTTCTCAGCTGTTCACTTTTTCCATGTTCCTGTTAGGCTCCACTATTCGAATCTTCGAATTTTCATATAGAGTTTCTTTTAGGTTCCTGTGTGGATCATGTTTCACACAAACAGGACATGCTTAATTTTTTTTTTTTTTTTTTGCAAGAATCTAAACCAAAGGTAACTAATAGGTAACTAATAACTCATCTCCCCCCTGTTGTCACATAAGTGACACAACAGGCGTTGCCTTAAAAGTCGTTTGGGCAAAACAGTTTTATTATTGATATCGTCAATAACACCTTATCCATTATCACACCCTTTGTTGTTTGAACTAATATCATTTTCAATCTTGTCAATCCTTCTTCTACTTTTGGTGTCCACGCGAATGTATCTTTGACTGCTAACGGCTGTCCATGAGCCACTCCTGTTAGTGGCTTAGCAATTTCAGCATAGCATGGAGCCCAAGCTCTGCAGTAATGACAGAAAAAAAAAAAACACATCAGTTGTTCTTCATGACAGGTCGTGGTGTGTCTACTATAACCTGTTCCCTGCTCTCCCTTTTGCTGAGAGTAAACCAAGATAGTTTACTTCTGGTTTTTACCCATCCTAACTTCTGTTACTTGACTTCACTTCCTCTCTGGCCTAAATGCTGCATGAGGAGAAAGGAATCTCATCCTTACACTTCCTTTGTTTCAAAAGCAATTATCATCATTGTAGACGAAAACTTGAATTTTTGTCAACTTGAAGCCCTTTGAGACTGTTTGTGATTTAGGGCTATACAAATAAACTTGACTTTTAGATGAAAGCGTAAAACGAGCCATTCAATTCATGATAATCAGTCAACCACTGTGAAATAAGCCCTATTTTCTTTTCTTAGCAATAAATATGTTCAAAATCACTCTTTCTTCAAAGTTGTTCTACTACTTTTCACATAGTAGTCTCCAACAACGTCAACCATTCAACCTGTATCTTGTCATTCATTCCTGCTCATTTGTATCTCACACACGCGCACACACACAGGCACGCACGCACGCACTGGTCTCACTCTCCTCAAGCTCTCTTCAAGCTGTCTACACAGTCATACTACATCATTTTTAATTCACAGTCCTCATTTGAATCTGTCCTATCTCAAGGTTCTTGATAAAACAACCCACTCATTCCGATTTTGACATATTCCAAAAATTCACTCAAGAGATGCTTGCATTCAATTAATTCCATAAGCTTTTCTTTTCCACAAAATTTGCAAATTTAGGGCAATTTTCCTTCCACTCATTCTTAAAGGCAAATTCTACATTTCACCTTTACATTGTCCCAGTTTGAAATTCACATATCATTCAGCCCATTCAAATCACACTGGGAAAGTCAACATTCAAGTCAAATCAACATTCCCGAAATTGCAAAATTAAAAAATTCATGTTTTCACGTTAAATTATTACTTCTTTGTATGGCATGCTCAAGCTTGGCGAATAAAAGATTGACTAAAATTTCTGCAAAATTTTACAAAATTCATATTTCACCTCTAAGTTCTACATGTTTCAACTGATTCAATTCTGCTCGAACATCATTCTGTTGCATCTCCTAAGTATTTATTCATCTTTTTCGCCTGTCTTTACCCCAATTTCTTCAAAAATTGCATTTTCCAGTTTCAATGTCTCCTTTTTTTTTTTTTTTTTTGCAGTGCAAATCGAATAGACCCCAGTCTAGTAACTTTCCTTGCACACTATTTTAGCCAATTTCAAAATTTTAACACATAGACACACATAAACACACAGAGAACACAAGGACAACACAAAGGCCCACAACAAAAACACAGTGCACAAACAACATCAACAAACAATGCTGCACAAACATCTTCCTCTATTTGATGTTTTGGTTTTACTATTTTTATTTATTTTTTCTCACATTAGTGGCCTTTCATGGCTTCATTGTCTGACAATCATACTTGCGGCCTCAAGTTTGGTAACTTATTTAACGTATACTTCTGATCCCCTGATACATTGTCAGTAACACTTTGACGGCCCCCCATTTTAATCAATTTAGTTCAACATTTAAATCATAGGGGTTTCTAAAGATGGAATGTTTCTTTAGTGCAATAACAACTTTCTGTGGTAATTCCTGCTTCGACCAGTTTTCTGGTGAGGAATTCCACAGAAATTCGCCATTTCTTCCCACCATGTTACATGCAGCACAATAGCGAGTGATACGTGCTACCATTCACACACATTCACACCGCGGAATTTTCTTAACACAACGAGGTGTATTTCCGTCTACAAGTTCCATCTGTAGACCGAATTCCTATCACTTGGAATTCAAAACAAGGACTCCGCCATCCTTACCCGGGTACCCTTTTTCTGGGGACTAAAATACCCCAACCACGCGGCCAACAAAGAGGTCTCACCGAGTCTCTGAGAGATTTCTTTTGAAGATTCTGTCAATCATCGCTGCCGAGAGGTGCTGAACCGGACGCCGGCCTGGTGGATGAACATTGTTCCCCAGGGCTTTCCTTCAGGTGTCCTGTGACCTCTGCCGTGCACGGATTCGCCGTCTTCAACACTCCTTGGATCAGCGAGCAGATTTTCAGGAATTCCCGGACGGGCCACCAAAAATGTTGGGTTGACAACATTTATCTGAAATCAATCTCAGAGGCGGTAGGTCTTTTTGGCTTAGCGTTTTCTTCTGCGCAGAAGGGCGCAGCCCAGACACACGCAGCAAGTGTGGCTGAGATCCGCGCCTTCCTCGAGTTTAGCCGTGCCTTTTATTGAGAGAGAAACAAAGGGGCAAGTGTACATGATCGAGTAGGTTTCCAAACAGGAAGGACATAATTATTATCTCATTACCACAGAACGAAGGAGATACTCTTATGGTCGGAGCAGTATGGACGTCTCATGACCATTAGCTTAACAAAAACATAGTCTCTAGTGTGTCTGCTTCAGCCATCCCATGACAATCTCATGATCTGATCATGTCTAGCTAACTGTGGGGCTTATTGTATAGCGCGGCTAATGACTCCAGTCATTAGCCGGCCATATTCCCCCAAGTCATTTTCACGAGGCTAGATGGTCACATACTGCGGAGAATCTTGCACACAAAAGTAGTTACATAGAATCCAATGATAAAAAGTATATCATTTCCAACACAACCTGTGTAAGTCTAAATTTTGTTTCGGTGTCTTAGCCTTTTTCTAAAACTGATTAAATAAAACGAGCACGCAGTGAGTAAATTGGATAACAAGTGATTGGCTATGGCTTTTGCCGTGAGGCGCGGATAGCGCACTTCCCAAATTGTGGACAAAATCCAACAGTATATAACAATGTGAGGCTAATACTGGACATGTTGGATTACCGATCTATCCTGGAATCTGAAAACCTAATTTTGTTCATAGATTATTTCAAAGCTTTTGATTCGAGAGGTGGGAGAAATTTCCAATTCTTAGATTAATCGCGATTCGGCCGTGGAACAATCGAGAACGATTCGCAAACATCCAAATTCCGATTATTTAAATATGCCAAGTAAAGCGGAACTCAAATACAGTAAGCGCATTCTCCGAGACGCTATGCGGACGGACCGAGAGCGCAATGGCACACTCAGTACACTTCCGCAGTACACTCCTCCAGAAAACAAACAAACAAACATGGCTGTCTACAATGTTGACGGAGGAAATGAATTGGACAAAAGCTACGTTGTATGCAAGATTTGTCGCGCTAAAATAAAATACTTTGGTAACGCAACGAATATGAGTAAGCTGCTAAACACATTGCAAAAGGCCAAGCGAATTACGAAAGGCAACGCAGAATTCATTGCAGTGGGTTTGCAACCGTACTCGGTTCTAGAGAGAATCGGGGATTTTGGAGAGTGATGTCGGCAACGGAGCCGAGGTACGTCATCCCATCCCGACGCTATTTCACCGACACGGCCGAACAGGTGTTGTGCTCGATTTGGTTCCCCCGTGAGATTTTGTTCCCCCTGCCGCGGGAGCGCGCACGCCTTGTTTGGAAAGCGAAAAACCCATGCCGTACGGCGTCAGCACTATGTTGTTTTCAATAAAAACATAAAGAATTCACGTTTGCGTCAGTCAATTTTAATTTTTATAATGGATTATTCTCATTTGATGTCTTTAAATTCATCCGCGTTCTGCCATTGAAGCGGTGTGCATTCAAAGACCAGTCGTACAGACGGAACACTCATTTACTTCACCAAAAAGCAACGATATAATTACGTGAGCTCTTTGCATAAACCTCGATGCAAAGAAACTCCTCTTGGGTACCGTTACATGCTACAAGGAGTATATATTACAAAGGAGACTTTATACTTAATTGTGATCATCATCTTCCCATGAGCTCACCACCTGTGGGAGGGGCCAAAGGGGTCGGGTGCAATGTGTGCTGGGCGGCAGCCAAAGGCAGGGACCTTGGCGGTCTGATCCCCGGCTGCAGAAGCTGGCTCTTGGGACATGGAATGTCACCTCTCTGGCTGGAAAGGAGCCCGAGCTGGTGTGCGAGGCAGAAAAATTCCGACTAGATATAGTCGGACTAGCCTCCACGCACAGTTTGGGTTCCGGTACGAGCCCTCTCGAGAGGGGCTGGACTCTCTTCCACTCTGGAGTTGCCCACGGTGAGAGGCGTCGAGCAGGTGTGGGTATACTTATTGCCCCCCGGCTGGGCGCCTGCACATTGGGGTTCACCCCGGTGAACGAGAGGGTAGCCTCCCTCCGCCTTCGGGTGGGGGGACGGGTCCTGACTGTTGTTTGTGTCTATGCACCAAACAGCAGCTCAGAGTACCCACCCTTCTTGGGGTCCCTGGAGGAAGTGCTGGAGAGCGCTCCTTCTGGGGACTCCATCGTTCTACTGGGTGACTTCAATGCTCACGTGGGCAATGACAGTGAGACCTGGAAGGGCGTGATTGGGAGGAACGGCCCCCCCGATCTGAACCCGAGCGGTGTTCTATTGTTGGACTTCTGTGCTCGACATGGATTTTCAATAATGAACACCATGTTCAAGCATAAGGGTGTCCATGTGTGCACTTGGCACCAGGACATCCTAGGCCGCAGTTCGATGATCGACTTTGTAGTCGTGTCATCGGATTTGCGGCCACATGTTTTGGACACTCGGGTGAAGAGAGGGGCGGAGCTGTCAACTGATCACCACCTGGTGGTGGGTTGGCTCCGATGGTGGGGGAAGATGCCGGTCCGACCTGGCAGACCCAAACGCTCTGTGAGGGTCTGCTGGGAACGTCTGGCAGAATCTCCTGTCAGGAAGAGCTTCAACTCCCACCTCCGGCAGAGCTTTTCCCACGTCCCGGGGGAGGCGGGGGACATTGAGTCTGAGTGGACCATGTTCCGCGCCACCATTGTTGAGGCGGCCGACCGGAGCTGTGGCCGTAAGGTCGTTGGTGCCTGTCGTGGCGGCAATCCCCGAACCCGCTGGTGGACACCGGCGGTAAGGGATGCCGTCAAGCTGAAGAAGGAGTCCTATCGGGCCGTTTTGGCCTGCAGGACTCCGGAGGCAGCTGACAGGTACCGGATGGCCAAGCGGAACGCGGCTTCGGCGGTTGCTGAGGCAAAAACCCGGGCGTGGGAGGAGTTCGGTGAGGCCATGGAGAATGACTTTCGGACGGCTTCGAGGAAATTCTGGTCCACCATCCGGCGTCTCAGGAGGGGGAAGCAGTGCAACGTCAACACTGTTTACAGTGGGGATGGCGTGCTGCTGACCTCGACTCGGGACGTCGTGAGTCGGTGGGGAGAATACTTCGAAGACCTCCTCAATTCCACCTACACGCCTTCCATTGAGGAAGCAGGGCCTGGAGACTCTGAGGCGGATTCTCCAATCTCTGGGGTCGAAGTCACTGAGGTAGTTAAAAAACTCCTCGGTGGCAAGGCCCCGGGGGTGGATGAGATCCGCCCAGAGTTCCTAAAGGCTCTGGATGTTGTGGGGCTGTCATGGCTGACACGCCTCTACAACGTTGCGTGGACATCGGGGACAGTGCCTCTGGATTGGCAGACTGGGGTGGTGGTTCCCCTCTTTAAGAAGGGGGACCGGAGGGTGTGTTCCAATTACAGGGGAATCACACTCCTCAGCCTCCCTGGTAAGGTCTATTCAGGGGTGCTGGAGAGGAGGGTCCGTCGGGAGGTCGAACCTCGGATTCAGGAGGAGCAGTGTGGCTTTCGTCCTGGCCGTGGAACAGTGGACCAGCTCTACACCCTCGGCAGGATCCTTGAGGGTGCATGGGAGTTCGCCCAACCAGTCCACATGTGTTTTGTGGACTTGGAGAAGGCGTTCGACCGTGTCCCTCGGGAGGTTCTGTGGAGGGTGCTTCGGGAGTACGGGGTGCAGAGCCAACTGATAAGGGCGGTTCGGTCCCTGTATCACCGATGCCAGAGTCTGGTCCGCATTTCCGGCAGTAAGTCGGATTCGTTCCCAGTGAGGGTTGGACTCCGCCAAGGCTGCCCTTTGTCACCGATTCTGTTCATAATTTTTATGGACAGAATTTCTAGGCGCAGCCGAGGCGTTGAGGGGGTCCGGTTTGGGGACCTCAGCATTGCGTCTCTGCTTTTTGCAGATGACGTGGTGCTGTTGGCTTCTTCAGGCCGTGATCTCCAGCTCTCGCTGGAACGGTTCGCAGCCGAGTGTGAAGCGGTCGGGATGAGGGTCAGCACCTCCAAATCCGAGTCCATGGTCCTCGATCGGAAAAGGGTGGAATGCCCTCTCCGGATCGGGGATGAGATCCTGCCCCAAGTGGAGGAGTTCAAGTATCTTGGAGTCTTGTTCACGAGTGAGGGGAGGATGGAGCGTGAGATCGACAGGCGGATCGGTGCAGCGTCGGCAGTAATGCGGACCCTGTACCGGTCCGTTGTGGTGAAGAGAGAGCTGAGCCAAAAGGCAAAGCTCTCAATTTACCGGTCGATTTACGCTCCTACCCTCACCTATGGTCACGAGCTATGGGTCGTGACCGAAAGAACGAGATCTCGGATACAAGCGGCCGAAATGAGTTTTCTCCGCAGGATGTCCGGGCTCTCCCTTAGAGATAGGGTGAGAAGCTCGGTCATCCGGGAGAGACTCGGAGTAGAGTCGCTACTCCTACACGTTGAGAGGAGCCAGATGAGGTGGCTCGGGCATCTTATCAGGATGCCTCCTGGACGCCTCCCTGGGGAGGTGTTCCGGGCATGTCCCACCGGTAGGAGAGCCCGGGGACGACCCAGGACGCGCTGGAGAGACTATGTCTCTCAGCTGGCCTGGGAACGCCTTGGGATCCCCCGGGATGAGCTGGATGAAGTGGCTGGGGAGAGGGAAGTCTGGGAGTCCCTCCTAAAGCTGCTGCCCCCGCGACCCGACCCCGGATAAGCGGAAGAAGATGGATGGATGGATGGATGGATGGATGTGATCATCATTCATCCATCCATTTTATTACTCAGGTATTTTCAAAGCAAATTAATATTGTTGCATTTATTAATTTGCTTTAAAATGACAGCGCAATATAATTAAAAGCTGACACTATAGCAATGTCAAGTCAAAGTCAAAGTCAGCTTTATTGTCAATTTCTCCACATGCCAAAGACACACAAAGAAACCGAAATTTCGTTCCCCCCTATCCCACGGTGACTAGACATGGCTCACAACAGGCAAACAAGTAAACAAGTATAACAAAAGCGTGCTGAATAAATAATGAATAAATAACACAACAATAAATAAATAAATAAGAGGAGCAGAAAAAAAGAAAAGGAGCAAGTGCACGTACAGCAGACATTCCCGAAAATAGCGCAACAGTGCCGCACGCTACGCAGAAGGGGGTAGCGAGTTCAGGGCCCTAACAGCCTGGAGAAAGAAGCTGTTGGCGAGTCTGGTGGTGCGGGAGCGCAGGCTCCTGTACCTCTTCCCAGAGGGCAGAAGGTCAAACAAAGAGTGAGCCGGGTGACTCACATCTCTGGCAATCGAGGTTGCCTTGCGGGCGAGATGGGAGGTGTAAATGTCCTTCAGGGAGGGGACCGAAGCACCAATAATCTTACCAGCCGTATTCACTATGCGCTGCAGGGCCTTCAAGTTCTGTTCAGTGCAGTTACCACCCCAGACAGCGATGCAACTGGTGAGGACGCTCTCAATGGTGCCATGGTAGAATGTAGACAGGACTGCCTGAGGAGCACATGCACGCCTGAGCTTCCGCAGGAAGTACAGGCGGCGCTGAGCCTTCTTTGCCAGTGACGAGGTGTTTGCGGACCAGGAGAGGTCCTCACTGATGTGCACCCCCAGGAACTTGGTGCAGCTCACCCTTTCCACCACAGCACCGTCAAACGTGTTCATTTAAGAAAAAGCCACACACGTTTTGTGATCAAATCTTTCATAACGAGAATGATTTGAGTGAATTGATTTGAATGAATAATTGAGGAGAAATTTCAGTTCTGAAGGCTCCTTTTGTCCCAAGCAAAGTGAAAGGTGGTGGGATAAAAATTGTGACAGGAACGCTATAAAAATGTCAAGCCGTGAATATTTGTGCCCCCCTCCCATTTTGAGAACGGTGAGTTCTGGACATCGACTGGCTTTTTTTACTCTGTGTGCATATTCTGCACAATATAACATTTATTTATTTTGCACATAATCCAATATCAAATTCAATCATTTGTATCAAATGTCAATTTAACAATGAAGTTGTGATTAACATTTGAGCCTTTTTGTTTACACGTTTTCCTCATTATTTGTTTACCTACAGCAACATGAGCAAGAGGACGAGGAACAAACACCTGCTGCAGGGGAAGAGGACCCACCAAACATAGACATGGAAGAGGAACACAGAGCTTTGTCATCTTCCCTGTTGGAGGATCTGCTGGGGAAGCACTTCACTCAAGCCGAAAGGCAGCCACAGCCCCGATCTGCCTACGCCAGGACTCAAGAAGAAGTTAAGTACTGTACTAGTACTCCAGCTCTATGTCTCTCTGAAGACCCTCTTGACTGGTGGTCAAGGAATGCAGTACATTTTCCTCTTATTTCCAGGCTTGCCAAGAGGTACCTGTGTATTCCAGGCACCAGTGTTGCTGCAGAACGAGTTTCTTCGACTGCAGGAGACATCATCACTGCACAACGCAGCACACTCTCATCTGAGCATGTGGATCAACTCCTGTTCTTATACAGGAACACTATAGTTCAAATGTTCATGCATTTCCATTCCAATGGATATTTCCATAAAGGTTAATAACATATAATGAAAAGTAGTTCAACTCTTTGTTTCTTATTACAAATGCAGTGTTTTTTGAACTGCAAGTGATGAATGCTCATTCAGTGAGACAAAAAGAAATGTGGAAAAAGTGCATCATATACATGAATTAAAAATGCATCAATAATCATTTTATAATCGAATCGTAGCCTCTGAATTGTAATCAAATCGTGAGGTGCCTCAAGATTCCCAGCCCTACTCGGGAGCGTGTGACTAGCTCAGGATCATATGGCTGGAGTCATGATTCGCTGTCCTCAGACTGTTGAGGGCCAGGGACAAGGCTTTCAGAGCGGGGGATGAGGCTGGCTTGAGGACAGCGAGGGCCGACCTGTCCCGAGGCATCAAAGAAGCGAAGAAGGCGTTCTCGTGCAAGGTCTCCACCCACTTCAAGGACAGCAAGGACGCACGTAGCCTTTGGCGGGGCATTCAGACCATCACGGACTACAAGCCCGCGCCGAGGAGCTGTGAGGGCGACGTCCGTCTGCTGAACGATCTGAACCGCTTCTTTGCTCGCTTCGACGCCCAGAACAGCACTTGCCCGCTGAAGACCACTCCCCACCCACACGAGCAGCCCCTGCGCCTCTCTGCCGACGGTGTGAGGAGGGCGCTTGCCGCTATTGACACCCGTAAGGCGGCGGGCCCTGACAACATCCCGGGTCGAGCGATGAAGGACTGCGCTGGGGAGCTGTTGGGTGTCTTCACGGACATCTTTAACGTTTCCCTGCAGCAGGCCATCGTCCCCTCGTGTTTCAAGGCTGCCACCATCGTTCCTGTGCCGAAGAAACCTGCACCGTCCTGCTTCAATGACTACCGCCCTGTGGCACTGACGCCCATCATCATGAAGTGCTTTGAGCGGCTGGTCATGGAGCACATCAAGTCCATTCTCCCCCCCCACCATTGACCCTTTCCAGTTTGCGTACCGTGCCAAGCGGTCCTCTGAGGATGCCATCTGCTCTGCCCTCCACTCGGCCCTCACCCACCTGGAGAGAAAGGACTCATATGTGAGGTTGCTGTTTGTGGACTTCAGCTCTGCCTTCAACACCATTGTGCCACAGCGACTCATCTGCAAACTCGACGAGCTGGGCCTCAGTACCTCCCTCTGCAACTGGATACTGGACTTCCTCTGTCAGAGGCCTCAGGTGGTGCGTGTTGGCGACAAAATCTCCGCCAGCATCACGCTGAGCACGGGGGCCCCCCAGGGCTGCATTCTCAGTCCATTGCTCTTCACCCTGCTGACGCATGACTGCACTGCGACCTACAGCGACAACCGCATAGTGAAGTTTGCTGACGACACGACTCTGGTGGGTCTCATCACGAAGGGCGACGAGACTCGGTACAGGTCGGAAGTTGACCTTCTGACCACGTGGTGCAGGGACAACAACCTCCTGCTGAACGTCAATAAGACCAAGGAAATCATTGTTGACTTCCGGAAGGGTCACACAACACACCTGCCGCTGATCATCGATGGTGCTGTGGTGGAGAGGGTGAGCTGCACCAAGTTCCTGGGGGTGCACATCAGTGAGGACCTCTCCTGGTCCGCAAACACCTCGTCACTGGCAAAGAAAGCTCAGCGCCGCCTGTACTTCCTGCGGAAGCTCAGGCGTGCATGTGCTCCTCAGGCAGTCCTGTCTACATTCTACCATGGCACCATTGAGAGCGTCCTCACCAGTTGCATCGCTGTCTGGGGTGGTAACTGCACTGAACAGAACTTGAAGGCCCTGCAGCGCATAGTGAATACGGCTGGTAAGATTATTGGTGCTTCGCTCCCCTCCCTGAAGGACATTTACACCTCCCATCTCGCCCGCAAGGCAACCTCGATTGCCAGAGATGTGAGTCACCCGGCTCACTCTTTGTTTGACCTTCTGCCCTCTGGGAAGAGGTACAGGAGCCTGCGCTCCCGCACCACCAGACTCGCCAACAGCTTCTTTCTCCAGGCTGTTAGGGCCCTGAACTCGCTACCCCCTTCTGCGTAGCGTGCGGCACTGTTGCGCTATTTTCGGGAATGTCTGCTGTACGCGCACTTGCTCCTTTTCTTTTTTTCTGCTCCTCTTATTTATTTATTTATTGTTGTGTTATTTATTCATTATTTATTCAGCACGCTTTTGTTATACTTGTTTGCCTGTTTTGAGCCATGTCTAGTCACCGTGGGATAGGGGGGAACGAAATTTCGGTTTCTTTGTGTGTCTTTGGCATGTGGAGAAATTGACAATAAAGCTGACTTTGACTTTGACTTTGACAACAACATCCTTGTTTAACTAAAGTCACGAGTGTATCATGAGATGTCCATACTGCTTGTGAACTGCTTGATGAACCCAACAGTCTGTTCCTACCTTAGACCTGACAGTGGTTGCAGTGTGAAAATGTCTGCAAGGACCACAGCAAAGTACGTGGAGGAAAAGCTCCGTAGTCGTCGACGACTGGAACATCTTTGGATGCAGCATTATGTTGTGTTGCGCAGAGCAGGTTAGTACACGTCTATTTTCTATTATGAATCCTCTTACAGTGTTTATTTTTAGTAGAATTCTATTGAAATCGTGTGTGGTAGGCAGATTGAAAAAGTCTTTGTGTAGGTTTGACCAGTTTCTCTTCAACTGTAACTTTCATTGTTAATATGTGTTTGTCTTGTTTTGCAGACATCAGCGAAGCTATTCATCCTAAGCAGCAGGAGCCAGAGCGCACTTGCATTAAAGAGGAAGATGTGGGCAAAGAGGTCCACCACTTGAATGAACAAATGGAGCAGACAATTCTTTGCACCATAAACAAGGAGAAAAAGCCAGGCCGGCCTTGTATTAAAGAGGAGGGAGAAGACTCCAGTGACATTAAAAAGGAGGAGGAGGATACCTATGAGATGCCATTGACTGGTGTTCCTGTGAAGAATTTAGGTGAGGGTCATCATGAGGTGAGCAAAGGCGCGGAGCCTCCAAGCTGCAGCTCAAGTCAACAAATGACCAGAGAAGGCGTGGAGACTACTGTGGAGGATCACAAGCAGCTCCACCATCAGATAGTGATGACGTGTCGTCACATGTTCCTGCTGCTGCTGTTGCTGCTGCTGCTGAGTCTCAAAGCAAACACAGGCAATGTTCTCTGTGTGGGAAATGTTGTGCTAATAACATTGTTTTGAAACAACACATGAGAATGCACACAAGAAAGAAAAACATTTCCTGCTCAGATTGTGGCCAAAAATTCTCTGAGGGGACATTTAAAAATGCACAAACGAATCCACACTGGTGAAAGACCTTTTTCATGCTCAGTTTGTGGCCAAAAATTCTCTCACGGGGGACATTTAAATCGGCACACAAGAATCCACACTGGCGAGAAACCTTTTTCATGCTCAGTTTTTGGCCAAAAATTCTCTGAAAAGGAAACCTTAACATGTCATACAAGAATCCACACTGGTGAGAAACCTTTTTCATGCTCAGTTTGTGGCCAAAGATTTTCAGTGAAGGGAAACTTAAAAAAGCACACAAGAACCCACACTGGTGAGAAACCTTTTTCATGCTCAATTTGTGGCCAGAAATTCGGTCAAAAGGGAACTTTAAAAACTGGCAAGAACCCTGAAGCCTGCTCAGTCAGTCATGCGTTTTTGCATCGATGAAAATATAGTTAACTGCCCTCGAGATTATAATAGTTTTGTCATTTTCATTATACTTTCTTAATTTTGTTTTTAGTTGTGGATTTTAAAGTGAGGCCAATTCTTTTCATTTTGCAGTGAAAATAGATGAATAGATGCAATTTGTGTAGAAATGCTGAATGACAAAATATGAAATCATGTTGAATGCCTTGGAATCATGAATTAAAATGAGTGAATTATACCTAATGACATTGAACAATGTGGAATCATGTGGAGAAGTACTGAATCATATGGGATTATGTAGAATGATATCAAACGATGGTGTTAAACAGCACGTACGACAAACGCACGTTAATAAAATGTATTTGAGTTTTTTTTTTTTTTTTTTGGAAAACCTGCACAAGATGTTTTTTTTTAATTTTTTTGCACGCAATGTTGGTCTGTTTGCTGGGCAACAACAATATTAAATGTCCCTCGGTCCTTCGCTAGAGGGCGTCCGGGACCTCTCTCAAATGACATCATCATTACGTAGCAGGAAGTAAAGCGACGACAACAAACCCGGGCGTGGCTTAATACACTCAAACAGAAGCTTATGGCATTCTATTTGACTGCATCAGATAAACGCCCAACTTATGTGGTGAATCAGTAACATTAGCTACACGACACCCGCAACGACAAAAGAGGTAAGTTACGACGATGGACCTAAGTTATCATGTTAGCAACGTTACTTGTGGTACTGCTTGGTTGCAGTACAGAAGTGTGGGCCGCTTTCATTAGCATGGTAGCTACCACAGTGCTAACTTTATCAGAATCGATCTTTATTTGCCAAATTTGAGCATGCCAAACAAGGAATTTGACTCCGGTAGATCTCTGCCTCTGTACAACATTTAGGTAGCTAACAACATACAGGACAACATGTGCAAAAGTTGACAATTATTCTCATCCCCTGATCTTAAACTCCCAGAAGGGCAAGAAAAAGCTTAAAACTCCTACTAGGGGAAATGAGAAACCTTGAGAAGAGACCAAAGATGGGAGGATCCCTCTTACAGGTTGACCAGGCTGCAATGGTTGCAGAGTGGACACACATTATATGGACAATCCAAAGGTAAAGCATCGAGAGCAGGATATTATTGCACAGTAATGTCTCTGAGACTCTCTATGAGTGGTGTGAGTTCATCAGAGCAACAGCCTGGGGGAAGAAGCTGTGTCTGTTCCTGCTGGTTTTGGCGTCGGGAGGGGAATAGTTCGAACAGACTGCGACCTGGGTGAGAGAGAAGGGTCTGTAGAGATGTTACTTGTACGTTTCCTGGTCCTGGACAGGTACAAGTCCTGGATAGATGGGAGGTTGGTCCCGATTATCTTTTCTGTAGTCCTGATTGTCCGCTGCAGTCTGTGCTTGTCTTGTTTGGTGGCCGATCCAAACAGGTGCAGAGGATAGACCGGATGATTGCAGTGTAGAAGGTCTTCAGCAGCTCCTGTGGCAGGTTGAACTTCCTGAGCCGTCTCAGAAAGTACAGCCTCTGCTGGGTCTGCTTTCGGACAAAGTCTACAGTATCTCACAAGAGTGAGTAGACCCTTCTCATTTTTTCTGCAATGTTTTCATCATTTGTTGTCATGGGACAACATTGAAGAAATGACACTTTGATACAATGTTAAGTAGTCACTGTAGAGCTTGGATAGCAAAGTAAATGTATTGTTACTTCAAAGTAACTCAAAATACATCAATGAATGTGTAAAATGCTGGCAACAAAAGTGAGTTCACCCCAACTGAATATGTCAAAATTGGACCCAAATGTCAATATTTTGTGTGGCCACCATTATTTTCCAGCACCGCTGTAACCCTTTTAGGCATGGAGTTCACCAGAGCTTCACAGGTCGCCATTGTAATCCTCTTCCATGATGACATCACGGAACTGGTGGATGTTGGAGACCTTGCGCTCCTCCACCTTCTGTTTGAGGATGCCCCACAGACATATAGGTCTGGGGACATGCTTGGCCAGTCCATCACCTTCACCCTCAGCTTCTTTAGGAAGGCAGTGTTCATCTTGGAGGTGTGTTTGAGGTCGTTATTGTGTTGGAATACTGCTTCGCGGCCCAGTTTATGGAGGGAGGGGATCATGCTCTGCTTCAGTTTTCCACAGTTCATGTTGGCACTCATTGTTCCCTCAATGAACTGTAGCTCCCCAGTGCCAGCAGCACTCATACAGCCCCAGACCATGGCGCTTCCACCACCATGCTTGACTGTAGACAAGACACACTTGTCTTTGTATTCTTCACCAGGTTGCCGCCACACACACTGGACAGCATCTGAACCAAATATGTTTATCTTGGTCTCATCAGACATGGTTCCTGTAACCCATATCCTTAGTCTGCTTGGCTGCAGACCAATTGAATGCAGTGTGCATGGTCTGAGCACTGACAGACTGACCCCCCACCCCTTCAACCTCTACAGCAATGCTGGTAGCACTCATACGCCTGTTTTCCAAAGCCAATCCCCTGAATATGACGCTGATCACGCGCACTCAACTTTTTTGGTGGACCATGTCGAGGCCTCTTGTCCTCTTAAACCGCTTTATGGTCTTAGACACCGTGCTACAGCTCAGTTTCAGGGTGTTGGCAATCTCCTTATAGCCTAGGCCATCTTTATGTACAGCAATAATTCTTTTTTTTAGATCCTCAGGGAGTTCTTTGTCATGAGGTGCCATGTTGAACTTCCTGTGACCAGTATGAAAGTGAAAATACCTAATTTAATACACCTAATCCCCAATCATACCTAACACCTCATTACACTAACTCAGTGGTTCTTAACCTTGTTGGAGGTACCTAACCCTACCAATTTCATATGCGCATTCACAGAACCCCTCTTTGGTGAAAAAAATATTATTATTTTTTCAAATTCAAGACATCAATGTCTAGTACTGGTGCACAAAATGAGCCATGCATGAACATCACCTTGTTCTAAGAACAAAACCAACACAATGCATGAACTCAAAATAAATTACAGACCTGCAAATCAGTGTGACTTCTGCTGTTGCCTTTGCGAGGCCAGTTCGGATATGCGTTATCACGAATTTATAAATCAGACGTGTTCGGGCTTCCACAGTGGAGGCTCTGCCGAACCCCTGAAACTGACACTAGGGTTCGATCGAACCCAGGTTAAGAACCACTGCAGTAACTAGTCTCCACTGTCATCCCCACGGTCTTGAGCGGGTTCAGGTCCAGGTGGTTTTGGCTGCACCAGTAGACCAGCTGCTCCATCTCCTGTCTGTACGCAGTCTCGTCACCGTCCCTGATCAGTCCGATGAGAGCGGTGTCATCCGCAAACTTCAGGAGCTTCACAGAAGAGTCGCCCGAGGAGCAATCGTTAGTGTAGAGAGAGAAGAGCAGTGGGGAGAGGACGCACCCCTAGGGGGCGCCAGTATTGGTGGTCCGGGTTTCAGATGTGATGGACCCCAGCCTCACGTGCTGTCTCCTGTTGGTCAGGAAGCTGGTTAACCACTGACAGGTGGAGGCAGGCACCGCGAGGTGGATGAGCTTCTGGTGGAGGATGTCAGGAGCGATGGTATTGAACGCCGAGCTGAAGTCCACAAACAGGATCCTGGCGTACGTCCCTGGAGTGTCCAGGTGGTGCAGGATGTAGTGCAGTCCCATGTTGACCACATCGTCCACCGACCTGTTTGCCCGGTAGGCAAACTGCAGGGGGTCGAGCAGGGGTCTCGTGATGACCTTCAGGTGGTTCAATACTAACCTCTCGAAGGATTTCATGACCACAGATGTCAGGGTGACAGGTCTGTAATCATTCAATCCTTGACTTCTTGGTCACCGGAACGACGATGGAGCTCTTGAAGCACGAGGGCACCTCACACAGCTCCAGGGAAAGGTTGAAGATCCGTGCAAAGGTGGGTGCCAGTTGTTCAGCACAGACTTTCAGGCAGGAGGTTGATACGCCGTCTGGGCCTGGTGCCTTCCTGACCTTTTGTCTCTGGAACATCTGACACACCTCCTCCTTGCGAATCTGAAGTGTGGGCACGGCTTCTGTAAGAGAGGAGGTGATACCGATGATGCAGCTGTGGACAGGGAGGTTGTGGGGGGAGGTGAGTATGTTGATTGTGCTGCAGGAGGTCTTGTTGTGTGGGAGGACCGATCAAACCTGCAGTAGAACCTTTTTAGCTGATTTGCAAGCCTTGGGTTCTCCACAGGACGGGGGGTTGATTTCTTGTAGCCTGTGATGCTCTACAGACCTTTCCACACTGTTGAGGGATCAGGATTGGCAGAGAGATTTCTCTCCAGGCTCTCCTCATTACACCTCTTGGCTTTCCTGATCTCTCGGTTCAGTGTGTTCCTGGTCTGCCTAAACAGGTCCCGGTCCCCACTCCTGTAGGCCAACCTCCTTTGCTTAGCGCAGCATCCTGAGGTTTGGTGTAAACCAAGGTTTGTCGTTGTTGTACGTGCAGAAGGTCTTAGTTTATTTTTTTGCTAAACTATCTAGCACAACACAATACTATTGCGTAAATATGGGATAACCTATATTCAATTACTTCAACAAATAGCTCGCACGCCGCTGTCCAAAAGACACCTTTGTTAGCCAAACATTGTTGAACATGTGTCGTGATTGCAGTGTGAAGATGTTTGCAAGGACCAGAGCAAAGTACGTGGAGGAAAAGCACCGTCGTCGTCGACGACTGGAAGATCTCTGGCTACAGCCTTATGTTGTGTTACACAGAGCCGGTTAGTACTTGCTTAGGAAATACCTATTTTCTATTATGAATCCTCTTCCAGTGTTAATTGTGTGATAGGCAGATTGAAGAAGTCCATGTATAGGTTTTGCCATTTTGTCTTTTAACTGTAACTTTCATGTTAATACCGTATTGCCACGAATATAAGGCGACCCTGATTATAAGACGACCCCCTCTTTGTCAATGTTTTTGAACACCAAATCTAATTTTTATACAGAAATAATTACATCTGAAACAAATGATTATAACAATATATTCGAGAGAAAAAGCATATTATTTTGCCTCATTCAAATCATGCAAAAACTGTATCACATCTTAATATCTGAACATTTAAATGTGTAAACTAAAGTGTAATCTCATTTGTAATTGAATGGCGTCTGGTTTTTGGAATGTAAATAAACCAATCTACTGTGATAAAACAACAAAATTGCAATAACTGCATTAACCATCAAAGTGAAGTCTAACTGTAGTCTTGAAACAAATCTGAATAAGGAAAAACATTGTAATAAAATAATGCAAACTGCTACCGCTATTGTTGGGGACCCTAAGGACTGTATGGTTATGCTCTTTCCACCCCTGGGCATCACTCAGAACACAGGAGGGAAGACGCGGTTCAGTTTTGATTGCTTTACTGAATGATTGGCAAAAAAATAATAATAAATAATCATAAATGAAATACTCTCGGCAACACACCAAATATAAGTCATCGATCAAGACAACAAAATAAATTTGCTGGCGACTGTTAGTCGGCGTGCCGCTGCGTAACGGCTACTCGTACGATGCGAGGCAAACTTAAAGGAGCGCGCCGGAGCTGTCAATCAAACGGCACGCACACGAAGCAAACCGCGATCGGTCAAACGGCACAACAGTGGACAGTAGTAACAATGAAATGTGTATACAGTGGAGCCTCGGTTTTCGAACGTCCCAGTTCTCGAACAAATTGGTATTCGAACAAGAAATTCGAGATTTTTTTGCTTCGGATGTCGGACGAAATTTGGTTGTCGAACCTCACGAGTTTGAGGCGAGAAGACCCGCATGCCAACTGACTCAGTTCGTTATTACGTTCTCGTTACTCTGAGGATTGCATCAACTCTAATCATGCCTCCAAAGGAAGTGGGAGCAGTAAAGCCATCCTAAAACACAAAGACGCTCCTAAAGCAATGCGACAGTGAGCGCCCGGCGTGCTACGGTTGCGCGATTGGACCAAATTAAGCTCCCTGCGCACTGAGGTCCACTTAAATTCTGGAAAGTCCATTAGGAAAATATTTTCTAAAATATATGTATGTATATATATATATGGGTGGTCTCTTTTTCCCTTCAAGCTCGGGTCCTCTACCAGAGGCCTGGGAGCTTGAGGGTTCTACGCAGTATCTTTGCTGTTCCTAGTACTGCACTTTTCTGGACTGAGATGTCAGATGTTTTTCCTGGGATCTGTTTCAGCCACTCCTCCAGTTTGGGTGTTACTGCCCCTAGTGCTCCAATGACCACAGGTACCACTGAAGTCTTCACTCTCCAGGCCTTCTCCAGCTCTTCTCTGAGCCCTTGATATTTCTCAAGTTTCTCATGTTCCTTTTTCCTAATGTTACCATCATTTGGGATGGCTATGTCAACCACAACGGCTTTCCTCTGCTCTTTGTCCACCACCACAATGTCCGGTTGGTTCGCCATTACCATTCTGTCTGTCTGGATCTGGAAATCCCAGAGGATCTTGGCTTGGTCATTCTCTACCACCTTTGGAGGTGTTTCCCACTTGGATCTTGGGACTTCCAGTCCATACTCTGCACAGATGTTCCTGTACACTATTCCAGCTACTTGGTTATGGCGCTCCATGTATGCTTTACCTGCCAGCATCTTACACCCTGCAGTTATGTGCTGAATTGTCTCAGGACCTTCTTTGCACAATCTACACCTGGGGTCTTGTCTGGTGTGGTAGATTTGGGCCTCTATTGCTCTGGTGCTCAAGGCCTGTTCTTGTGCAGCCAGGATCAGTGCCTCTGTGCTGTCCTTCAGACCAGCTCTTTCTAGCCATTGGTAGGATTTCTGGATATCAGCCACTTCAGCTATGTTTCGGTGGTACATCCCATGTAGGGGCTTGTCCTCCCATGATGGTCCCTCCAGCACCTCATCTTCCTTTGATGCCCATTGTCTGAGACATTCACTGAGCACGTGATCCGTTGGGGCCTTATCCCTGATGTACTTATGGATCTTGGATGTTTCATCTTGGATAGTGGCTCTCACGCTCGCTAGTCCTCGGCCTCCTTCTTTACGGCTAGTGTACAGTCTCAGGGTGCTGGACTTGGGATGGAACCCTCCATGCATGGTTAGGAGCTTCCGTGTCTTGATATCTGTGGTCTGTATATCTTCCTTTGGCCACCGTATGATTCCTGCAGGGTATCTGATTACTGGTAGGGCGTAGCTGTTAATGGCTAGGGACTTGTTCTTGCCGTTGAGCTGACTTCTTAGGACTTGCCTTACTCGATGGAGGTATTTGGCTGTGGGTGCTTTCCTTGTTTCCTCGTCAAGGTTGCCATTTGCCTGTGGAATTCCAAGGTATTTGTAGCTGTCCTCAATGTCTGCTATTGTTCCTTCTGGGAGTGAGACCCCCTCTGTGTGGATTACCTTTCCTCTTTTAGTCACCATGCGGCCACATTTCTCAAGTCCGAATGACATTCCGATGTCAGAGCTGTAGATCCTGTTAGTGTGGATCAGGGAGTCAATGTCCCGCTCGTTCTTAGCGTACAGGTTTATGTCATCCATGTAGAGGAGGTGGCTGATGGTGGCCCCATTCCTGAGTTGGTATCCATAGCCCGTCTTGTTGATTATTTGGCTGAGGGGGTTCAGTCCTATACAGAACAGCATTGGGGACAGAGCGTCTCCTTGGTATATACCAAATTTGATGGTCACGTGTGCAAGTGGCTTGCCATTGGCTTCAAGTGTGGTTTTCCACTGTTTCATTGAGTTGGCGATGAAGGTTCTCAGAGTCCCACAGCCTCAAGCATTCAGTGATCCAAGTATGTGGCATTGAGTCCTATGCTTTCTTGTAATCAATCCAGGCAGTGCTCAGGTTGGTACGTCTGGTTCTGCAGTCTTGGGTGACTGTTCTATCCACCAGGAGTTGATGTTTTGCTCCTCTGGTATTTTTACCAATCCCTTTCTGAGCACTGCTCATGTATTGATCCATGTGCCCGCTGATCTTATCTGATATTATTCCTGACATCAGCTTCCCTGTTGTGGAGAGGCAGGTGATTGGCCGGTAGTTGGATGGGACTGTACCCTTTGAAGGATCTTTCTGGATCAGGATCGTACGCCCTTGGGTTAGCCATTCAGGGTGAGTCCCATCCCTTAGCAGCTGGTTCATTTGTGCTGCCAGGCGCTCATGGAGAGTTGTAAGTTTCTTGAGCCAGTAGCTGTGGATCATGTCAGGGCCTGGTGCTGTTCAGTTTTTCATTCCTGAGACTCTTCTCTGGATGTCTGCCACTGTGATGGTTATTGGGTTCTGTTCAGGGAGCTTGCTGTGGTCCTTTCTCAGAGCCACCAGCCACTGTGCATCCTTCTTATGTGATGCCTCCCGCTCCCATATATCCTTCCAGTACTGTTCAGTTTCCAGCCTTGGTGGGTCTGCTCTGCTATTATTCCCCTGCCACTGAGCGTACACTTTCGCTGGTTGTGTTGTGAACAACCTGTTTATTCGTCTGGCTTCATTCTCTCTTGTGTACCTCTTTAGGCGGCTGGCCAAGGCTTGGAGTCTTTGTTTGGCAGTTTCGAGTGCTTCAGGTATGGGCATCTGGCTGTATTTCTTGGGAATTTGCTTTTTCATTGCACCTTTCTGGGCCTCTGTCATTTGGCTCACGTCTCTCCGTGCTATCTTGATTTTGGCCTCCAGCCTTCTCTTCTATGGTGGGCACTGTTGTGGTCGCATATGGTCATTCTTCTTGTAGCCAAGCATTTCTAGGATCACTGCTGCTGAGGTGTATATCAGCTCATTGGTTTCAGTGATGGTAGCCGTAGGAATTGTTGTCAGTGCTGCATTCACATCTTCTAGGAGACTTTCTGAGGGTACTTCACTTAGCCTCTGCAGTGTGTATCTAGTTTCCCGAGCATTCATTCTCACCGTGATCTTGTTGTTCAGGTCAGTTGCTGCCTCGTTTTGCTTGATTGTGCTTATTGCGGTTTCGTACCCAACCTCTGGACTTGTACATGGATTTAACTCGTCTCTGACCTGGTGCTCTGGTTGACCTTCGCTATGGCATTTGTGTTGTATCTCATCAATCTCGAGCTGTGATAGCAGGTGCCGTTTATGGATATTGGAACATTGAGCTACTAGTTGCTTGGCCGATAGTGTTGACTGTGGGTATCGAAGTTGCCATTGTTCCCGCATTCTCCGCATGTAACCCCTCTCGCTCGGGTTGCTGGAGTAGTAGCATTCCAACAGATCCTTATTCTCGCATCTCGCCCATTTGTGTCTTGTTCCAGTATTGCGCGGTCGGCGGTGCGCTACGATTGCGTGGTCGGCGGTGCGCTACGATTGCGCGATCAAACGAAAATGCGCAAATAAAAAAATGCTTAAAAATGGCGTTTTTTTTGTTTTCGTATTTTTTGCTTGGAACGGATTAATTTTCTTTCATAATTTGTAATGGGTAAACACGATTTGGAATTCGAACGATTCACTTCTCGAACAGCCTTCTGGAACCGATTGTGGTCGAAAACCGAGGCTCCACTTTACTCACTTTGTGTCAAAGATGCACACGATCACAGCAACATACTCAATCGATTATGAGCATGCCGGAGTTGTCAATCAAACGGTGCGCACATGAAGCAAACCGCGATCGGACAAACGGCACAACAGTGGACAGTAATAACATCCATCCATCCATCCATCCATTCATTTTCTGAACCGCTTAGTCCCCACGGGGGGTCGCGGGCGTGCTGGAGCCTATCCCAGCCGTCATCGGGCAGTAGGCGGGGGACACCCTGAACTGGTTGCCAGCCAATCGCACACAATGAAATGTATATACTCACTTTGTGTCAAAGACGCACACGATCACAGCAACACAGTCGATTATGATCGCCCCGGAGCTGTCAATCAAACGGCGCGCACACTAAGCAAACCGCGATCGGACAAACGGCACAACAGTGGACAGTATTAACAATGAAATGTATATACTCACTTTATGACAAAGACTCCGGCAACCTTTAACTTACCGCTGCACACAAGTGAAAATGGGTATAATGTCTAGACCCCGAATATAAGACGACACCCACTTTTTCAGTCTTATTTCAATGCAAAAAACATCATCTTACATTCGGGCCAAGACGGCATGTGTTTGTCTTGTTTTGCAGACATCAGTGAAGCTATTCGTCCGAAGCAGCAGGAGCCACAGCGCACTCACATTAAAGAGGAAGATGTGGGCAAAGAGGTCCATCACTTCAGTGAACAAATGGAGCGGGAGTTTCTTTGCACCTTAAAAGAGGAGGAAGAGCTGGACCGGTCTTGTATTAAAGAGGAGGGAGAGGACTCCTGGGCCATTAAAGAGGAGGAAGAAGACTCCTGTGACATTAAAAAGGAGGAGGAGGAGGAGGATACCTATAATATGCCATTGACTGGTGTTCCTGTGAAGAATTTAGATGGGGGTCAAGATGAGGTGAGCAAAGGGGCGGAGCCTCCAAGCTGCAGCTCAATTCAACAAATGACCAGAGAAGGGGATGGTGACCACTGCGGAGGGTCACAAGCAGCTCCACCATCAGATAGTGATGATGTGTCGTCACATTCTCCTGCTGCCGCTGCTACTGATGATGATGAGTCTCAAAACAAACACAGGCAATGTTCTCTGTGTGGGAAATGTTGTACTAATAACAGTGTTTTGAAACAACACATGAAAATTCACACAAGAATGAAAAACTTAAAAACGCACACAAGAACCCACACTGGTGAGAAACCTTTTTCATGCTCAGTTTGTGGCCGGAAATTCCCTCATAGGGGAAGTTTAAAAACGCACACAAGAATCCACACTGGCGAGAAACCTTTTTCATGCTCAGTTTGTGGCCAAAAATTCGGTCGTAAGGTAACCTTAAAATGTCATACAAGAATCCACACTGGCGAGAAACCTTTTTCATGCTCAGTTTGTGGCCAAAAATTCTCTGAGAAGGGAAATCTAACAATTCATTCAAGAACCCACACTGGTGAGAAACCTTTTTCATGCTCAGTTTGTGGCCAGAAATTCTCTCATAGGGGAAGTTTAAAAACGCACACAAGAATCCACACTGGCGAGAAACCTTTTTCATGCTCAGTTTGTGGCCAAAAATTCTCTGAGGGGGGACATTTAAAAACGCACACAAGAACCCACACTGGCGAGAAACCTTATTCATGCTCAGTTTGTGGCCAAAAATTCAGTCATAAGGCAAACTTAACAATTCATACAAGAACCCACACTGGTGAGAAACCTTTTTCATGCTCAGTTTGTGACCAAAAATTCCATAATAAGGGACACTTAAAAATTCATTCAAGAATCCACACTGGCGAGAAACCTTTTTCATGCTCAGTTTGTGGCCAAAGATTTTCAGTGAATGAAACCTTAAAAACTCATACAAGAACCCACACTGGTGAGAGACCTTTTTCATGCTCAGTTTGTGGCAAAAGATTTTCAATCAAGGGAAACTTAAAAAGGCACACAAGAACCCACACTGGTGAGAAATCTTTTTCATGATCAATTTGTGGCCAGAAATTCGGTCAAAAGGGAACATTAAACATTAAAGGGCCTGGCCAGAGGGCTCCACAGCAGCTCTACAGGACTGTTTTGAACGCACAGACTGGTCTGTCTTCAGGGAGGCGGCCACCACCAACCAGGACGTCAACCTCACCGAATACACAGACTCTGTAACTGGATACATAACGAAGTGCATGGAAGATGTAACCGTCACCAAAGACATTACAGTGAGAGCAAATGAAAAACCCTGGTTCACCAGGGAGGTACGTGAGCTCCTGAGGGCACGCAACGCTGCTTTCAAGTCTGGGGACAAGGAGGCCCTCAAGACTGCTAGGGCCAACTTGCACCGGGGCGTGAGAGTAGCCAAGCGTGCATATGGTCAAAAAATCAACTCACACTTCACAGACACAAAAGACCCAAGACGCCTGTGGCAAGGCATCCAGTCAGTCACAGACTACAAACCATCCCCCCCACCGTGTGAGGACAACATAGACTTCCTTAACTCTCTCAACACCTTCTTCAGCCGGTTTGAAGAAAACAACACCACAATACCCACAAAAACCCCAGTACACCCAGACAGCACAACACTTCAACTGGACCCAGCGGACGTGAAGAGGACCCTACTCAAGGTGAACCCCAGGAAAGCTGCAGGTCCAGACAACATACCCGGGCGCATGCTCAGAGACTGTGCAGACTCACTCACTGACGTCCTCACAGACATCTACAACACCTCTCTGAACCAAGCCATCATACCAGCAATTTTCAAGGCTACCACCATCGTACCACTACCCAAGAAGTCACCAGCATCATCACTGAATGACTACAGACCCATAGCACTCACTTCCATCATGATGAAGTGCTTTGAGAGACTGGTGAAGGCCCACTTAACATCCACCCTCCCCACTACTCTGGACCCATACCAGTTTGCCTACCGCCCCAAGCGCTCCACTGATGACGCCATAGCAACAGCACTCCACCTCTGCCTGGCTCATCTGGAGAACAAAAACAGTCACGCGCGGATGCTGTTCATTGACTTCAGCTCTGCGTTCAACACAGTCATCCCCCAACATCTGGTGAATAAGCTGAGTACAATAGGCGTCAGCACTTCACTGTGCAACTGGCTGCTGGACTTTCTAACGAACAGACCGCAGACAGTCAGAGTCGGAAACAACTCCTCAGCGACCACCGTCATAAACACCGGGGTGCCGCAAGGATGTGTGCTATCCCCCCTGCTGTTCACGCTGATGACCCACAACTGCTCTGCCAGATTTGAAATGAATCACATCATCAAATTTGCAGATGACACAACAGTGGTGGGCCTCATCAAAGACAACGATGACTCAGCATACAGAGAGGAGGTACAGCAACTCATCACCTGGTGTGATAGGAACAATCTGCTTCTCAACGTAAACAAAACAAAAGAAATCACTGTGGACTTCAGAAAGAAACAACCAACACACATCCCACTCATCATCAACAGCAGTGCAGTAGAGTCTGTGAAAAGCACAAAGTTCCTGGGAGTGCACATCACTGATGACCTCTCATGGACTACCAACATCACTGAGCTGGTCAAGAAGGCGCAGACACGACTCCACTTCCTGAGAAGGATGAGAAGAGCCGACCTCCCCACCTCTGCTCTCACCACCTTCTACAGAGGTGCTATTGAGAGCATCCTGACCAGCAGCGTCTCTGTTTGGCATGGCAGCTGCCTAGCTGCAGACAAAAAGGCGCTGCAGAGGGTGGTGAGGACAGCAGAAAAGATCACCAGGTCACCCCTTCCAGCCATTCAGGAACTGTACACTTCACACTGTACCAAGAAGGCAATGAACATCATCAAAGACACTACTCATCCTGCACACAGACTGTTCTCCCTTCTACCATCAGGGAAGCGGTCCCGCACAAGCAGACTGAGTAACAGCTTCTTTCCTCAAGCCATCAGACTCATGAACACACTGAGGAAAACCACTTGAACATTCCAAAGTCACCATGCCACTTGGCACTTTACTCTTGCACCTTATATACAGTTATACACTTTTTCACTTTACTTCTATGACCACTGATTGTACTTCTGCTGCTGTGTATGTATGTGTGTGTGTGTGTGGGTCTGTATTGTCAATACTCTTATTACACACCGTGTGTGTGTGTGTGCGTGTGTGTGAATGTGAGAGAGAGTATTTTATTGTATAATACTGCACATGTTTATCAGCATGTTAGTGTTTGAATGACTGCAATGTGTAAGTGTCCATTGTCTATGTTTATGTTGTGAATGAATATGTCAGAGAAAGAAATTGTAAATTCAGTATGAGTAAGTTAGCTGTGTGTGTGTGTGTGTTGTGTGTATGTGTGTGTGAGAAAGAGATTTATGTCAATGTCTTATTTAAATGTTTTTAGTTAAACTGCACATTGGAGACTGGTCAAACGCAATTTCAAACTTCTGTGGTAACCCTGTTACATAGGATTTTTGACAATAAAGTAAACTTAAACTTGAACTTGATTAAAAAGTCATACAAGAATCCACACTGGTGAGAACCCCGAAGCCTGCTCAGTCACTCCTGAGTTTTTGCATTGATGATAATATAGTTAACTGCCGTTGGGATTATAGTTGTTTTGTCATTTTCATTATACTTTGTGTATTTTGTTTTTAGTTGTGGATTTTAAAGTGAGGCCAATTCTTTTCATTTTGCAGTGAAAATAGATGAAGCAATTTATGTAGAAATGCTGAATGACAAAATATGAAAGCATGTGGAATGCCTTGGAATCATGAAATAAAATGAGTGAATCATACGGAATGACATTGAACAATGTGGAATCATGTGGAGAAGTATTGAATCATATGGAATTATGTAGAATGATGTTAAACGATGACGAAAGATGACACGCGTCATGTGATACACCTTAAGAAATGGAGATCCGTGAGATGCGGATAATTACCAACATTTTACGACACAAGTAAAGTAAGTATAATTATTATTAGTTCATTTGATACCACGGCATTAACCTAAAAAAAAAAAAAAAATCGGACAGATTACATATACAAATACCAGACCTAATTTTGACAATAAAGGCTTTGGTCGCCAGTGTGCGTATGAAACCTCACAAGCTTAACTTTTTTGTGAAGCACATGGATGGGTAAGCTTCAAAACTTCATCTAGCGTCAATGGCGCAAAAGCGGCTGAAAGCTTTCTGGCTAGTTAACACTAGCGTTAAACAACACGCACAACAAACGCACTCTAGTATGCTATTAAAGTCTATTTGAGTTGTTTTTTTGGGAAAACGTACAATAACATTCTTTTGCACGCAATGTTGGTTTGTTTGCTGGGCAACAACATTAAACGTCCCACGGTCCTTCGTTAGAGGGCGTACGGGACCGCTCTCAAATTACATCATCATTACGTAGCAGGAAGTAAATCGACGACAATGTTTTTTTTATTTTTTTTAGTTATTATTTTGCCGACAAAAACAAAATAAGACATCCCCAATACCAAAAAACACAACCCAAACAAACTAAAATGAAAAAAGTAAAACAAAACAAAAAAAAACACATTTCAGGGCAACTCCATCTTATATACACAGACTATACAGCCAGAGCAAATATCTTACAGAGACAGCCTTTCAATAAATGAGTTCAATTTTCCAGCATTCTTGGTGTTAATGAGAGAGAGAGAGAGATATACAATGTGCCAAGCTTTGATGTCTATTTATATGCAAATGAGTTAGGGGTCATAAAATGTTATGACCTTTTTATGACTTGTTATGGTACCATAAATCACCCTCTTTTGAATTGTGGCGGGGTTGGGGGCATCAAGATGGCGCCAGTCGTGACGGCGCCATCTTTGACTGTCGCCATTTTGGTTCGCTGGCGCCATTTTTAAGATGTGGATATGTATGGGCATGTATTTTTATGAATCAAGACAGGTGCAGCACCTGAGCTAGCTTTGGTAAAAGCCCTCTGAGCTAGCTTTGCTTCCGGCCCGTACGTGTGAGATTGAAGGGAGCCTTTTTGTTGAGAAGGCGAAGGGGAGGGGTGTTTGTGTCAGAATGGGGGGTCACGAGAGGGAGGGGGGGGGGTGTTTGTGACAGAGGCGGCATTACAGGTGCCAAAAGTTATCTGAAAGAGAAAAAATCAAGGTGTTGTCACATATAATTTGAGAAACAATAGCTCAGCCAAAGTTATCTGAAAGCGAGAGACGCATGTAATTTGGCAAACATTACTTTAGAGGATCAAGGTTTTTTTTTTTTGTTGAGAAAATCATTGAAGTGTCGTTAGCATGCCGCCACAGGTATCTGAAAGATAAAAAAAAAGCAAGGTGTTGATGCATAATTTGACAAACAATAGTGGAGTCGGCATTACTGGAGCCAAGGATATGAGGTAGACCCTTTGATACGGCCAGAGTTATCTGACTCCCCGCGACACGTGAGCCCATAGGCGTGGTCTTATCCCCGCCGAATTTAAAGTTTGGTGTGGACGAGCATCATTTTGGACAAGACAAGCCAAGGCATAGCTCTGAGCAACGGGGGTTGAAGCGCGTTAAAAAGCTGTTTTCGAGAATGGTTAAAGGTAAGTCATTTTAATACTGTCACGGATCAGAGACAGGACAACCAAGTGCACACGATCCTTTATTGAAAAGGGGGGAAAGGGGAAGTGGAACACTGGACTTGCGGTCTGGCGTGGCTGAGCTGCAGAGCACAGCGCGTAGTCGTAGTCGGAGGCAGGCAGGTTGTCAAGATAGGCGGCGATCAGGCGTGGTCGGTCAGTTTACGGAAACAGTTGGCAACAGAGATCGTTCAGGGGACCAAAAGGCAGTGGTGTCACGGGCAGGGTAAGGAGACGAACTGACAACCACTGGCAGAATGCATAGAGGTTAAGTAGTGTACCTAACGAGCTGTAGCAGGTGCTGGCAATTTCTTGATTGGGGCTTGGCTGGGAGTCCGGTGACGCAGGGACGTGACAGAACCCCCCCCCCCCAAGGGACGGCTCCCGACGTCCCAAAAGCAGAACCCCAAGCCAGAGCAGGAAGACGGGCGGGAGGGGGGGAACCCAAGACGCACATTAACAACAATCTGACAAGTCAGAGTCAGACGAACACGTTGACCAAACACCGTCAGCAGGTGGCACCACCGCCCAGTCCTCCTCCTCAGCAGTGGCATCGGGAGATGCCAACCTGGGGGCCGGCTCGGGAACCAAATGGGTCTCTTCCGGACGACTTCGAGCAGGATGCCGGTCGGAATGCAACGCCTCACCAGCCGGAGTAGAACCAGGCTGCGGACATTGCAACGGCAGCCGAAGAGGAGCCAGAGCCATAGGCTGCGTCTGACGACGAGACCGGGCCCGCGGCCGCTGCCTACGGGTTGAAGAAGCGGAGGGCCGAGAGGCAAGGGCACGGGCTGGAGTCGAAGACCGGGTCTGGGGCAGGGAGTCGCGACAGGTGGCAGGGGGCAAGCAAACCGTTCCCAAACGGATCCCTGCTAGGCGGGTGCTCCTAGCCCTCTTCTGGCAAGAGGCCACCCAGTGGCCCTCACCCCCGCAGTACAGGCAAAGCCTATCTCTGAGGCGCCTACGACGCCGCCTTGCCGAGAGGGAAGTGCGTCCTATCTCCATTGGTTCCGGCCAGCCGGGCTGGGTGGAAGGAGTAGTAAAGGTGCGCTGGCTTACGTGGACAGGATCCCTGGCGGACGACAGGTCAGGCGGAAAAACAGGTGCTCTCCCTGACATCCGAGGTGTCGGGCTGGTGTCACTGTGACGGGGGGGCGGAGTCACCCTCCTCTTCTCGCGTCGCCTTGACTGGATCCGCCGATCCACCCGCGCAGCCAGGTCCATGGCCTCTTCAAGGGTCTGAGGGCGCTCGTAGGACACCATCTCGTCCTTGATATACTCCGCAAGTCCGTGGAGGAAGGTGCCGATGAGAGCCGCGGCGTTCCAGTCGCTCCGACGCGCCACCGTCTGGAACTTGATGGAGTACTGGGCGACGGATCTGCTGCCTTGGTGCAGCGTGATGAGTTCCTCGGAGGCATCTTCCGAGGCTGAGCCCAAGTCAAACACGCGCAGGATTTCAGCTGCAAAGGCATCGAACGACGAACAGGCGGGTCCCTGCCGCTCATATTCTGCCGTTCCCCACAGCCATGCCTCGCCCGTAAGGTGAGTAAGTACAAAACCCACCTTGGCTGGTTCCGTGGCGAACATGATGGGCTGGAGGTTAAACAAGACGCGGCAGTTTGTCAAAAAGGCCCGTACGTACTTGGGATCACCGTCGAACCTCGCGAGGTTGCTGAGTCTGGGCTCCGGGACGTCCTCGAGCTGCCTGGGCGCCGGGGCAGGACGGGGCGTGGACATAACGGCGGGCTGATCGGTGGGGCTGAGTGGAACGGTCGTGGACAGGGCTCGCGCAGATTGGGTCGCAGCAGCCAGAGGAGCCAAATCTTTAAGGGCTTTGAGAGCTTCTACCAGTTCTTGGTGGAGCTGATGGTGCTGCAGGAGCTGCTGTTGCTGCTGCCGGACGATCCTCGTCAATGTCGCCATCTCCTCTGTGATCTTGCTAAAGTCCCACTCCATGTGGGTCGGGCGGTCCAGGGCGGAGGGACTGTGTGCTGGTTGCATATTTGGTCAGTTCGTTCTGTCACGGATCAGAGACAGGACAACCAAGTGCACACGATCCTTTATTGAAAAGGGGGGAAAGGGGAAGTGGAACACTGGACTTGCGGTCTGGCGTGGCTGAGCAGCAGAGCACAGCGCGTAGTCGTAGTCGGAGGCAGGCAGGTTGTCAAGATAGGCGGCGATCAGGCGTGGTCGGTCAGTTTACGGAAACAGTTGGCAACAGAGACCGTTCAGGGGACCAAAAGGCAGTGGTGTCACGGGCAGGGTAAGGAGACGAACTGACAACCACTGGCAGAATGCATAGAGGTTAAGTAGTGTACCTAACGAGCTGTAGCAGGTGCTGGCAATTTCTTGATTGGGGCTTGGCTGGGAGTCCGGTGACGCAGGGACGTGACAAATACCTTTCTCGCGATAATAATAATAATACACTGCGGTTATTTTATAAAACAAAATGTAATGTTTATATAATATTTGCAGACGACATTGTTTTTGCCGATGTCCAAGCATCTTTTGACGACGATTTTAGCGACGTTTACCTAACACAATCAGACTACGGTGAGTCAATCGCGCATCTAAGATAGTTAATATAGAGGGTATTAGTTGCTGATTTTATTTTATGTATGTAACAGATCTCGTGGCCGCGGCCACTAGGAAAAGCGTTCGGCCGACACAAGCTGCCTTCGACCGCCATATTGGAGCAGTCGAAACGTCAGCGCCAGCGCGACCGGCGGTATCAGAGTCACGTGTTACTGTTGAAACCAATCCACTCTCAACCCGCACCGCTCAGCCGGAATCAGCGACGGACTCAGAACTAGCTCAGTGGCCTAGTAGTAGAGTGTCCGCCCTGAGACTGGAAGGTTGTGGGTTCAAACCCCGGCCGGGTCATACCAAAGACTATAAAAATGGGACCCATTGCCTCCCTGCTTGGCACTCAGCATTAAGGGTTGGAATTGGGGGGTTAGATCACCAAATGATTCCCGAGCGCGGCACCGCTGCTGCTCACTGCTCCCCTCTCCCCCAGGGGATGGATTGAAATCACATGGGGATGGGTTAAATGCAGAGGACAAATTTCACCACACCCAGATGTGTGTGTGACGATGATCATTGGGACTTTAGTTGAAGCTCTGTCTACTTACGAGGGCTTGAATCATCATCAAGAGTCGACAAACAAAGTTAGAAGTATTCCTTCTATGTTATCATTTGACTTGCTATTTTTGGTAATATAACGGCTTAACCGTTTTTTTTTTTATAGCTACTTCCAGGTGAGCGTCGTGACTCGAGGGCTCAGAGAGAGAGAGAGAGGAAGAGGCGGAGGAGGAGGGGGCAGCCCTTCTACAACACCCACCACTCAAACAGCAGGGGGCCTCTAAAGTGTCGTGGTAACTGTATCTACAAAAGACGGTTACAAGAGTGTTTTAAGATTATACATGCTCTTACAGATTTAGCCGAATCAAAATAGGTTTGTGTTGTTTCTGTTGTGTTTTGTAAAAGAAAATATAATGAATCATCCAAACCTTACGTCAACGGAGTCAGATTTCTTAGCAAACATTGATGAAATAGATTTGCCGTCATTTAGCGGGACAAGCCAAAGAAGTGACACACCAGAGCTAGATTTATCAAACGTTAACAATGTGTGTACGAGTCAAATAACAGATTTGCTCAACAATGTGAGAACGGCTTTGTCAGAGGGGGAGAGACCAGACAGTCCTGCTATTCTCACCCATTTACAAGCTGTCATAGATGAATTGAACAATCAAAGTATGAATGAAGGTGGACAGAGTCCGACACAAATCCCGTCACAATTGCTAAACATGATAGCAGAATTAAACAACCAAGCTAATGGCAACAACGGGCGTATCAGTCCTGACATTCCTGTCCAGTTGCTAAACATCATCCAAAATCTAAATACACAGCCTCTGGTTGACCCGTTGACCGCTAACACTGTCGATTCATCAAGGGTTGCTATTGACGACGTTCCGCCGATATTTCAGCCTAACAACTGCTCTGTTATAATTGATCACGAAATAGACGTTATTGATGACAACACACCAGCATTTCAACACACGCCCCAGCAATCTAACAACGGTTCTGTATTAGCTGACCAACGCGGCGGTTCTATTGTAGTCAATAGGCCGCATTTCAATAATGTAGAGGTAAGGCGACAGTTAAATATACCATCGCAACAGAACATTAATGATTTTGCAACCTTCTACCTCCAGATTGAAGATAAAATAGATGCTGTCATGCAAGAGGTAGCTAGCAGGGCGCAAACAGGTGATGTAATTCAGATAGAGCTAGTGGGTGGTAACGATAGAGCTCACATCTACCAGCAAACTAGTGATATAAACTCTATCAGAGATAATGTATCAAACATGCTTGAACGTTTAGCCCAATCAAATACAGAGCTTCTGGCTGATGAGGGCTTAGAGCTCATTGTACAAATAGTCACTCCATTGCGCGGTGGAATGCGTCGCAGGCTGTTGAACACAACCAACAGAGAGATTTTGAGGTTGAAAAAACGACACCTACACATACCTCGTAATAAAGACAATAATTTGTGTTTCGCTCTCTCACTAACCTATCTGCTAAATGACACACTTACAACAAAACAGGCCACAAGACAAGCGCGGCTCTTACATGAGAGTGTAGGATTGGATTGTCAAACACCTGTGAGTCTGGGCGATGTCCATAAATTTGAGAAAGTCCTCAAACGGAAAATAACTGTAATGTATCGAAAAGAGGACTGCCGCCCCATGACCTTTTTCGACACGCGTTACCCCAAAACAGATAACGATACCTTATTTGTCTTAAACCTTGAGGGTCATTATTACGGCGTGAAAGTGATTGAGGCCTTTGTTGGCCATGCATTCTTTTGCAGGCAAGGTTACAAAGGGCATGAGAATTGGCAACAGCACCAGTGTGAAGGACACTGTGGCGTTTGTCTTGATCCTGTCAGGCTGGGAACAAGGCGGAGGACTCGGATGCAGAGTCGTTTCTTTCTCTGATTTATTCCAGCACACACACTGATCAAAAGTACAACTCAAAACGCCTCTTGCGAGGGAAAACACGTGGCAAAAAGTACAAACAAAAAGCGTCGCACTGGGGCGAGACAAAAAGGCTATGGGGATCACGGCACTAACAAAAGGCGTCGCTCGGTGGCGAGACAAAAAGGCTATGGGGATCAAGGCACTAACAAAAAGCGTCGCTCTGTGGCGAGACAAAAAGGAGGAGTCTTACTGAGAGCTCGGACGTCAAAGAATCGCTGGTGGTCGGGACGAGGCAAGACACACTGGCACATGACAAGGGGAAGACACGGACTAAATACACACAAAAGGGCGGGGACACAGGTGCTGACAATTGGTGTCAACTACACAGGTGCACACAATCGGGATCAGGGAAGACAAGACAACCAAACACCAAGGAAGGAAACACGAACTGAAACGGAAGGGATGACAAAATAAAACAGGAAGTAAAGTTACAACACCGACGAGACAGAAAACCGGAAAAATAAATGCGACCGCATGACATAACCTCCCCCCCCCCCTAGGGCCGGATCCCAGACGGCCCAGGAGCCTCAGGGTGAGCTGCATAAAAGTTCTCAAACAGTCCCGGGTCCAAAATATAACTAGGCGGCACCCATTGCCGCTCCTCCGGCCCATAACCCTCCCAGTCCACCAGGTACTGCCAGCCCCGGCCTCTTCTGCGCACGTCCAATAGTTCTTTCACGGTGTAGGCCATCCCACCTCCCACAGTCCGCGGAGGCGGGGGCGGCGCAGGATCTGGCACCAATGGACTGTCCACAACCGGCTTGACCTTCCCGACATGAAAGGTGGGGTGGACTGCAAGGGACCTGGGCAAGCGGAGACGCACCGCGGCCGGGTGCACGACCTTGGCGATGGGGAACGGACCCACGAAGCGAGGCGCCAGTTTCCTGGAGTCCCCCCGGTGGGGGAGATCCTTGGCGGACAGCCAGACACATTGACCTCGCTGGTACACGGGCGCCGGACGTCTCCTCCGGTCTGCCATCCGCTTGACCCGGTCCCCCTGTCGGACCAGCATGGCCCGTGCCGCCGACCAGACGCGACGACAGCGGCGCACCAAGGCGTGGGCCGAGATCACCGTCACCTCCGGCTCACTGTCAGGGAAGACTGGGGGCTGGTAGCCATACACACACTTGAATGGGGACATACTTGTAGCCGTGGTGGGCAGGGAGTTGTGGGCATACTCCACCCAGGTGTGGTTCTTGCTCCACGAGGAGGGGTTCTGGGAGACCAGGCAGCGGAGACTTGTCTCCAACTGCTGGTTGATGCGTTCCGTCTGCCCGTTTGCCTCCGGATGATAGCCCGACGTGAGACTCACGGTTGCCCCTATGAGCCTGCAAAACTCCCTCCAAAACCTGGATATGAATTGGGGCCCCCTATCGGAAACAATGTCTTTCGGGAACCCATGAACCCGGAATATGTGGTCCATCATCACTGTGGCCGTTCGTTTAGCGGACGGGAGCTTGGGCAAGGCGATAAAGTGAGCCATCTTTGAGAATCTGTCTACCACCGTGAGTATGGTGGTTCGCCCATGCGAGGCTGGAAGCCTGGTGACGAAGTCCATGGATATCTCTGCTCACGGACGCGAAGGAATGGGTAGGGGATGCAGCAACCCCATACGGGCGCCGTGGGAGTTCTTATTCCGGGCGCAGACGGGACAGGCTGCAACGTATTCTTTGACGTCTGCCCTCATGGAGGGCCACCAGAATCGCTGCTGGATGACAAACAGGGTTCTGCGCATGCCCGGATGACAGGAGAGTCTGGAGGTGTGAGCCCAATGGACGACTTGGGATCGTAATTGATCGGGGACAAAAAGTCTGTTCTCCGGGCAACCACTAGGGGGTGGCTTGTTACCATTGGCCCGCTGTACCCGGCCTTCGATTGGCCAGGTCACTGCTCTCACCAGGCAATGAGGTGGCAGAATGGATTCGGGCTTCTTAATTTCTGGATCTGAGTTGTAGACACGGGAGAGGGCGTCAGGCTTGGTGTTTTTGGTTCCCGGTCTGTAAGACAGAGAAAAGTTAAAACGATTGAAAAAAAGTGACCAGCGGGCTTGGCGGGAATTCAATCTCTTAGCTGACTTTATGTATTCTAAATTCTTATGGTCTGTCCAGACCAAAAAAGGCTGCTGTGCTCCCTCCAACCAATGTCTCCATTCTTCCAATGCCAGTTTTACTGCCAACAGTTCGCGATCTCCCACATCGTAATTCTGTTCGGCGGGCGTCAGCCGTCGAGACAGGAACGCGCACGGATGGAGCTTGTTGTCGCTCTTGGCTCTCTGTGATAGAATGGCCCCTACTCCTCGATTGGAGGCGTCCACCTCCACCACAAACTGTCGTGACGGGTCGGGAAGCGTGAGGATGGGAGCGGTGCTGAAGCGGTTCTTCAGCTCCTGGAAGGCTGCCTCCGCCTCCGCCGACCAGCGGAAGGGAACCTTAGGAGACGTGAGCGCGTGCAAGGGAGCCGCCGTGGCACTGAAGCCCTTGATGAACCGCCGATAAAAATTGGCAAAGCCCAGGAATTGCTGCACCTTTCTGCGTGAGTCAGGGGTAGGCCATTCCGTTACCGCGCTAACTTTTGCCGGGTCCATCTCAACTTTGCCCGGGGCTACGATGAAACCGAGAAAAGATACGGTGTTCTTGTGGAATTCACTTTTCTCGGCCTTTACGTATAGTTGGTGTGCAAGGAGTCGTCGCAGCACCGTCTCGACGTGAACCCTATGGGTCTTCAGATCCGGGGAATAAATCAAAATATCATCCAAATATACGTACACAAAACGGTCCAAACAGTCTCTCAAAACATCATTTATCATGGCCTGAAACACAGCGGGAGCATTGGTGAGGCCAAATGGCATGACTAGGTATTCAAAGTGTCCTCGATGGGTGTTGAACCCTGTCTTCCATTCGTCCCCTTCCCGGATGCGCACTAGATGGTATGCGTTGCGCAGATCTAACTTTGTGAACACCCGGGCTTGCTGTAATTGGTCGAACACGGTCGACATCAGTGGGAGCGGATACCGGTTCTTGATGGTGATCTGATTGAGGGGACTATAGTCAATACAGGGACGTAGGGTGCCGTCCTTCTTGCCCACGAAAAAGAACCCCGCCCCCGCAGGCGACGATGATGGTCGAATCAGTCCTGCTTGCAGGGAGGAGTCTATATATTCGTTCAAGGCTTGCTTTTCAGGTCCCGAAAGAGAATAAAGCCTCCCCTTGGGTATAGTTGAACCCGGCAGGAGTTCAATGGCGCAATCATACGGACGGTGGGGAGGTAGGGAGGTAGCCTTGGCCTTGCTGAATACCTCGGCCCATTGGTGGTAACACACAGGGACCCCGGTTAAGTCTGGGGTTTGCGCGTCTAGAGCAGGAGGCACAGCGCGCGGGTTAGACTTGATACAGGAATCATGACAGTCGGGCCCCCATCCCGTTATTTCCCCTGATACCCAGTCTATAGCGGGGTTGTGGCGTTGAAGCCATGGATACCCGAGAATGAGAGGGTTCATTGGAGAGGTCACGACATGTAGCCGTATATTCTCCTGGTGGGGCCCTATCGACAGCGAAACAGGTTCTGTTATGTGAGTTACCTCAAAAAGTGCCTGTCCATTGAGTGCTTTAGCTTTCACGGGAGTGTTCAGCAGGTCAGTCTTTACCCCCCATCGGCGAGCAAATGCCCAGTCTATCAAGCTTTCATCCGCTCCTGAGTCTATTAGCACTTCAAGTTCTATTTCTTTTCCCAGCTGTGTAATCCTGCCCTTGGGGAGCACTCGCCCCGGGGACAGAGCCGCAGAGAAGGCGCTTACCTTCAGGGTCCTCCTCACCGGACAAGAGAGAAGGAGGTGTCCAAGCTCACCGCAGTAGTAGCATCTTCCTTCCCGGCGTCGCCGTAACTTCTCCTCCTCTGTTAACTTAGCTCTGCCCAACTGCATCGGTTCTGGCTCCTGGCGCTGCCGATCCCCGTCCGGCCTGGAGTGGTTAGCGTCTAGGACGGAAGGACCGGCTACTGGGACGAAGGCGGGGGCGTTCCTGCTTCGGTGCTTCCTCCACTCTTGCAGCCGGTTGTCTGTGCGGATAGCCAGAGCGATGAGGGCGTCGAGGTCGGTGGGAAGATCTAGGGGGATTAGCTGATCCTGTATGGATCCAGAGAGGCCCCGGAGGAAGATGTCATACAGTGCCGTCGCGTTCCAACCGCACTCCGCGGCCAGCGTGCGGAAACGGATGGCGTAGTCTCCGACGGTCTCTTGTCCCTGGACTATCTGACAGAGTTGGCGAGCCTTTTCTCGGTCAGCGGAGATTGGGTCGAACACCGTTCGCAGAGCCTCGATAAAAGCGGGACGAGAGCGACAGGAGATGGAATCCCTGGCCCATTCCGCGGTGGCCCACGTGCGGGCCCTTCCCGTCAGGTATGATACCATGTAGGCCACCTTGGAGCGCTCGGTGGGGAAATCTGCTGGGGACCTCTCAAAGTGCATCTCGCATTCAGTAATAAAGGCCCGGCTAAGGCCGGGTTCACCGGAGTAGCGCTCTGGAGGAGCCAGTCTGGCACCGCCGGTCATGGGAGCTATTGCAAGGGGAGTAACTGGGGAAGCAGCGGGTGTACTGGAGGTCGCTGCTGGTCCCGCGTTTAAGAGCGAGAGCACGTCCTGCATTTGCTGACCCAGCTTTGCTACTTGGGTGGCGACCGCTCCTCTGAAGTCTTCTTGACTCTTAGTGAGTCCTCGGATTTCTTCACCCAAGTCGCCCACTTGCCTCTGGTGCTGGGCGAGCTGTGAGGCATGGGAGCGCACTGCGGCGCATAGGTGCTCCGACTCTGCCGAGTCCATGTCTGGCCAGTGTGTACTGTCAGGCTGGGAACAAGGCGGAGGACTCGGATGCAGAGTCGTTTCTTTCTCTGATTTATTCCAGCACACACACTGATCTCAAAACTCAAAACTCAAAACGCCTCTTGCAAGGGAAAACACGTGGCAAAAAGTACAAACAAAAAGCGTCGCACTGGGGCGAGACAAAAAGGCTATGGGGATCACGGCACTAACAAAAGGCGTCGCTCGGTGGCGAGACAAAAAGGCTATGGGGATCAAGGCACTAAGAAAAAGCGTCGCTCTGTGGCGAGACAAAAAGGAGGAGTCTTACTGAGAGCTCGGACGTCAAAGAATCGCTGGTGGTCGGGACGAGGCAAGACACACTGGCACAAGACAAGGGGAAGACACGGACTAAATACACACAAAAGGGCGGGGACACAGGTGCTGACAATTAGTGTCAACTACACAGGTGCACACAATCGGGATCAGGGAAGACAAGACAACCAAACACCAAGGAAGGAAACACGAACTGAAACGGAAGGGATGACAAAATAAAACAGGAAGTAAAGTTATGACACCGACGAGACAGAAAACCGGAAAAATAAACGCGACCGCATGACAGATCCATGCTGTAAACAGTGACGGTTTAAACCTGTCATCTGCCCCGACTGTAACAAATCTTGTCGTAATGAGGAATGCTTTACCAAACATAAAGAGTCTCGATCAATGAATCGTGTGAGCAACTGCACTTCATACAAAAAATGCTTGGAGTGTGGTCTTCAATATTATGTGAGAGCTGATGGTACCGGTGCTAAACATCGTTGCCCCGTTAAAAAATGCACAGTGTGTGATGAGATCTTAAATCAAGATGACGCCTTGTTGAACCCCCACATGTGCTACATTTAGCCCATCAAACCACAACCACCGTGCAAAAATGTAGTCTACTACGATTTCGAAACTTATGTAGATTCAGACGGTTTACACAAACCTTTTCTCAACTGTTGCGAATCAAATAGACTGGCGAAGCATTGGTATGGCACAGATTGTGTTGATGAATTTCTCAGATTTTTCCGAAGGCCACGGTTTAAACAAACTTAGACTTAGACTTAGACTTAGACTTAGACTTAGACTTAGACTCAACTTTATTAATCCCTTGGGTTTACTCCTTCAGGGAAATTCTGTGTCCAGTAGCAGTAAAATACAAAATGTACAAAAAAAATATAAGAGATAAAAATACAGAAATATGCAGAAATATATACAGTGCAAAAATTAGCAAATGAAATGTAAAAAAGGCAAAAAGATAAATTAGGTAAGAAAATTGAGGGATGCCCCCCGGCTGGGCGCCTGCACATTGGGGTTCACCCCGGTGAACGAGAGGGTAGCCTCCCTCCGCCTTCGGGTGGGGGGACGGGTCCTGACTGTTGTTTGTGTCTATGCACCAAACAGCAGCTCAGAGTACCCACCCTTCTTGGGGTCCCTGGAGGAAGTGCTGGAGAGCGCTCCTTCTGGGGACTCCATCGTTCTACTGGGTGACTTCAATGCTCACGTGGGCAATGACAGTGAGACCTGGAAGGGCGTGATTGGGAGGAACGGCCCCCCCCGATCTGAACCCGAGCGGTGTTCTATTGTTGGACTTCTGTGCTCGACATGGATTTTCAATAATGAACACCATGTTCAAGCATAAGGGTGTCCATGTGTGCACTTGGCACCAGGACACCCTAGGCCGCAGTTCGATGATCGACTTTGTAGTCGTGTCATCGGATTTGCGGCCGCATGTTTTGGACACTCGGGTGAAGAGAGGGGCGGAGCTGTCAACTGATCACCACCTGGTGGTGGGTTGGCTCCGATGGTGGGGGAAGATGCCGGTCCGACCTGGCAGGCCCAAACGCTCTGTGAGGGTCTGCTGGGAACGTCTGGCAGAATCTCCTGTCAGGAAGAGTTTCAACTCCCACCTCCGGCAGAGCTTTTCCCACGTCCCGGGGGAGGCGGGGGACATTGAGTCTGAGTGAATTCTGGTCCACCATCCGGCGTCTCAGGAGGGGGAAGCAGTGCAACGTCAACACTGTTTACAGTGGGGATGGCGTGCTGCTGACTTCGACTCGGGACGTCGTGAGTCGGTGGGGAGAATACTTCGAAGACCTCCTCAATTCCACCTACACGCCTTCCATTGAGGAAGCAGGGCCTGGAGACTCTGAGGTGGATTCTCCAATCTCTGGGGTCGAAGTCACTGAGGTAGTTAAAAAAGTCCTCGGTGGCAAGGCCCCGGGGGTGGATGAGATCCGCCCAGAGTTCCTAAAGGCTCTGGATGTTGTGGGGCTGTCATGGCTGACACGCCTCTACAACGTTGCGTGGACATCGGGGACAGTGCCTCTGGATTGGCAGACTGGGGTGGTGGTTCCCCTCTTTAAGAAGGGGGACCGGAGGGTGTGTTCCAATTACACGGGAATCACACTCCTCAGCCTCCCTGGTAAGGTCTATTCAGGGGTGCTGGAGAGGAGGGTCCGTCGGGAGGTCGAACCTCGGATTCAGGAGGAGCAGTGTGGTTTTCGTCCTGGCCGTGGAACAGTGGACCAGCTCTACACCCTCGGCAGGATCCTCGAGGGTGCATGGGAGTTCGCCCAACCAGTCCACATGTGTTTTGTGGACTTGGAGAAGGCGTTCGACCATGTCCCTCGAGAGGTTCTGTGGAGGGTGCTTCGGGAGTACGGGGTGCCGAGCCAACTGATAAGGGCGGTTCGGTCCCTGTATCACCGATGCCAGAGTCTGGTCCGCATTTCCGGCAGTAAGTCGGATTCGTTCCCAGTGAGGGTTGGACTCCGCCAAGGCTGCCCTTTGTCACCAATTCTGTTCATAATTTTTATGGACAGAATTTCTAGGCGCAGCCGAGGCGTTGAGGGGGTCCGGTTTGTGGACCTCAGCATCGCGTCCCTGCTTTTTGCAGATGACGTGGTGCTGCTGGCTTCTTCAGGCCGTGATCTCCAGCTCTCGCTGGAACGGTTCGCAGCCGAGTGTGAAGCGGTCGGGATGAGGGTCAGCACCTCCAAATCCGAGTCCATGGTCCTCGATCGGAAAAGGGTGGAATGCCCTCTCCGGATCGGGGATGAGATCCTGCCCCAAGTAGAGGAGTTCAAGTATCTTGGAGTCTTGTTCACGAGTGAGGGGAGGATGGAGCGTGAGATCGACAGGCGGATCGGTGCAGCGTCGGCAGTAATGCGGACCCTGTACCGGTCCGTTGTGGTGAAGAGAGAGCTGAGCCAAAAGGCAAAGCTCTCAATTTACCGGTCGATTTACGCTCCTACCCTCACCTATGGTCACGAGCTATGGGTCGTGACCGAAAGAACGAGATCTCGGATACAAGCGGCCGAAATGAGTTTTCTCCGCAGGATGTCCGGGCTCTCCCTTAGAGATAGGGTGAGAAGCTCGGTCATCCGGGAGAGACTCGGAGTAGAGTCGCTACTCCTCCACATTGAGAGGAGCCAGATGAGGTGGCTCGGGCATCTTATCAGGATGCCTCCTGGGCGCCTCCCTGGGGAGGTGTTCCGGGCATGTCCCACCGGTAGGAGACCCCGGGGACGACCCAGGACGCGCTGGAGAGACTATGTCTCTCAGCTGGCCTGGGAACACCTTGGGATCCCCCGGGATGAGCTGGATGAAGTGGCTGGGGAGAGGGAAGTCTGGGAGTCCCTCCTAAAGCTGCTGCCCCCGCGACCCGACCCCGGATAAGCGGAAGAAGATGGATGGATGGATGGAAAATTGAGGGAGGTAAAAACACTACACAGTAGTTGCCATGTATTATTGCCATGTATTATTATTGGACAGTGTGAAAAAATTAATTGCACAAATGATGACAAATGTAGTAAATAGGATGGAATGGGAAATATTGCACATTGTATATTGATGTGAATGTGTACAGTTATTACAAGTATCTCCATGTCCCTGTTCATGTCCATGTCACCTCCTCCCCCCCAGTGAGGAGTTGAACAGCTTGATGGCTTGGGGGACAAAGGAGTTCTTCAGTCTGTTTGTCCTACATTTGGGGAGGAGCAGTCTCCCACTGATCCGGCTCCTCTGATTAGTGATGATAGTATGCAGAGGATGACTGACATTGTCTATAATGTCCAACAGTTTTTTCAGTGTCCTTGCCTCTGCCACTGTCTCCAGTGAGTCCAGCTTCTTGCCGATCACAGAGCCGGCTCGCCTGACCAGTTTGTCCAGTCTGGAGGTGTCCTTCTTGGATGTGCTGCTGCCCCAGCACACCACGGTGTAAAACAGGACACTGGCAACCACAGACTGGTAGAACATCTCCAAGAGTTTGTTGCAGATGTTAAAAGAACGTAGTCTCCTCAGGAAGTACATCCTGCTCTGTGTCTTCCTGTGAAGGTGGTTGGTGTGAGTTGACCAGTCCAGTTTTTTATCCAGCCACACCCCAAGGTACTTGTAGGAGTCCACAGCCTCCACCTCAGCCCCCTCCAACAGTACGGGCCTAGGCTTGGGTCTGTTCCTCCCAAAGTCTATGACCAGCTCCTTGATCTTGGAGATGTTGAGCTCCAGTTGGTTGGCACGGCACCAGGTGGCGAAATCCCCCACCAGGCTCCTATACTCCTCCTCTCTGTTGTCCCTGATACACCCGACAATGGCTGTGTCATCCGCGTACTTCTGTATGTGACACAGCTCAGAGTTGTAACAGAAGTCTGAGGTGTACAGGGTGAAGAGTACAGGGGCCAGCACTGTGCCCTGTGGGGCTCCAGTGCTGCTGACCACAGTGTCAGAGATGGTGTCTTTTAGTCTGACGTACTGTGGCCTGTCTGTGAGGTAGCTGGAGATCCAGGTCACCATGTATGGGTCCACTCCCATCCTGCCCAGTTTGTCTCTGAGCAGGGGGGGCTGGATAGTGTTGAACGCACTGGAGAAGTCTAGGAACAGAATCCTCGCTGTGGTGCTTCCCTTATCCAGGTGGGAGTGAACTCGGTGCAGTAGGTGGAGGATGGCGTCCTCCACTCCAACACCTGGCTGATATGCAAACTGCAGGCAGTCCTGAGCATGTCGCACTTGAGGTCTGAGGAGACTGAGGAAGAGCCGCTCCAATGTCTTCATCAGGTGTGAAGTGAGTGCCACCGGCCGAAAGTCATTCAGTTCACTGGGCCGGGTCTTTTTAGGAATCGGCGTGATGCAGGATGTCTTCCATAGTGTAGGCACTATCCCCAGCTGCAGGCTGAGGTTGAAGATCCGTTGAAGTGGTTCCCCCAGTTCAGCAGCGCAGGTTTTCAGTAGTCTGGGACACACCTTGTCCGGGCCTGGTGCTTTCCTGGGTCGAAGTTTCCTCAGCTGTCCTCTGACCTGGTCTGCTGTGATGTAAGGCAGAGCTTGTGTTGGCGTGGGGGGGCTGGAGGAGGAGAGTGGTGGTGCTGTGGTATCTGGGGTGGGGGGGCAGGAGGAGGAGGGTGGGGGTGCTGTGGTGTTTCGGGGGTGGTGTGCTGTGGTATCTGGGGTGGGGGGGGGCAGGAGGAGGAGGGTGGGGGTGCTGTGTTGTTTCGGGGGTGGTGTGTTGTGGAGGGAAGGAGAGATGGCTGCAGTAGAGGTGGGGGGGTCATGGGCCGATCAAACCTATTGAAGAAGTTGTTCAGCTCGTTCGCCCTCTCCATTGTCCCTTCAACGACCCTGGTCTTGGTGTTGTGGCCCGTGATAGTCCTCACACCTTCCCAGACGGCCCTCATGTTGTTTTCCTTCAGCTTCTGCTCCACCTTTGTCCTGTAGGTGTCTTTGGCTTCCCTCACACAGTGTTTCACCTCCTGCTGTGCTGCCTTCATGGCCTCCCTGTCTCTGCTCCTGAAGGCGGCTTTCTTCCTGTTCAGGACGGCTTTGACCTCCCGTGTTACCCAAGGCTTGTTATTCGGGTAGTAGCGGACTGTCTTAACAGGAGAGACCACATCCATGCAGAAGTTCAGGTAGTCCGTCAGGCAGTGTGTCAACCCCTCTATGTCCTCACGGTGTGGATCGATCAGCACATCCCAGTCTGTGGTGTTAAAACAGTCTCTCAGGACACTTTCCATCCGGGGTCCACTTCCTGATGGTGCGGGTTGCAACGGGCTGTTTTTTGACCAGGGGGGTGTACTCTGGTTGTAGATGGATCAGGTTGTGGTCTGACTTCCCCAGTGTGGGGAGCGGTGTGGCCTTGTACGCATCCCTCACATTGACATACATGAGGTCTATTGTCCTGTTGTTTCTTGTGGGGCAGTCAACAGCCTGATGGAAAACGGGCAGAGTAGAGTCCAAGGTTGCATGATTAAAGTCTCCAGAGATTATTACAAAAGCATTGGGGTGCTGAGTCGTTAGCCTGGCTGTGACAGTGTGTATAGTCTCACAGGCAGTGGCTGCGTCCGCGCTCGGAGGGATGTAAACACAGATGGTAATCACGTGACTGAACTCCCTCGGCAGGTAGTATGGCCGCAAGCTAACAGCTAGCAGCTCAAGGTCCCGGCAGCACAACACAGTCTTTACAGAAACATGTCCCGGGTTACACCAGCGATGTTTCACATACACGACCAGACCCCCACCTTTCCGTTTTCCACTAGCTTTGGCGTCTCTGTCGGCTCTCACCATAGTGAATCCCTGCAGGTCCACGTTAGCATCCGGTACGAGGTGGTTTAGCCATGTCTCCGTAAAGATGAGCAAGCTGCTTTCCCTGTAGGTCCGCTGGTTGTTCAGTGCCGTCAGCTCGTCGATCTTGTTGGACAGGGAGTTCACATTCCCCATGATTACGGAAGGAATCGATGGTTTATATCTCCTCCGGTTCTCTGATCGCCTAGCTTTCAGCTTAGCACCGGCTTTGCAGCCCCGGTACTTCCTTCTCAGCTCCACCGAGATGTCGTGTCGTAGTCCGGCTTGCCCCATTATTCTCAGCGACAACAGTTCCTCCTTCGAGTATGTGAGCAAACCGGCTCCGCGTTGCATGATGATGATAAAAAGAAGTGTCCACTAACTCCGAAAAGCAGTGAATAAATAAAGAAAGCAAGAGCTTGAAAGTCAAGAGCTGACCAGTTAAAAGAACAAAGAAAAATAGACAAAATAAATAATCCGAAAGGTCGAAAAAAGTCGAAAAATAGTCAAAAACTAGAGAGCTACTGGAAAAGCTGCCGTCTCCTACAGCGCCGGAAGTTCACTACGTTTGTTGCACATAATGCGAGAGGTTTTGATTCATACATACTGATAAGGAGAATGCTTGAATTAGGTCTCAAACTTGACATTCTGATGCAAGGGAGTAAAGTTCTATCATTTGTCGATTTAGACACAAAATCTCGATTCATAGACTCTCTCTCATTCTTGACGATGCCTCTAAGCGCAATGCCTAAGGCCCTGGGATTTGAAGACAAATCAAAGGGTTACTTCCCACACAAATTCAGCTCTTTAGAGCAGCTAAACTATGTAGGGTTTTACCCTGACCCCACGTACTACGGCACCGATCGAATGTCACCCTCCCAACGATCAAAGTTTGACGAGTGGTATGCCAAAGAAGCTAGCAATGTGTTTGATTTTGCTAAACAGGCAATAGCCTACTGCGAGAATGATGTTGATCTCCTGATGCAAGGGTGTGAAAAATTCAGGAGTGAGTTTTTTGAGGCCACCGGAACAGATCCATTCAATGCGGTAACAATTGCGTCGGCGTGCATGAAAGTTTTTCGAGCTAATTTTCTACCCCCTCAAACACTAGCCATTACACCATCAGACAACTATATGCGTCAGCACAAAGCTTTCTCGCACGATTCTATTCAGTACATGCAATGGATCATGCACAGCCAAAATATCCAAATTAGACATGCATTGAACGGTGGTGAAGTTAGGATAGACAACTACTTTGTAGATGGTTATTGTGAAATCGGGGGCGTAAAAATAGTGTTTGAGTATTTTGGTTGTTATCACCACGGCTGCCCAGAATGCTTCGACCTCTCTAAAATATGCCCGACAACCAAACGCCCTTTTCAGGAGAGGTTTGATAAAACACAAAAGAAAATTCAGGATCTACAGCTTAGACAGGATGTGTACCTTGTAATTATGTGGGAGCATGAATGGTTGCAAATGAAAAAGATGGACATAGAGGTGAAGGAATTCCTTAAAAAAAACAAATTTCCTACACCGCTCAAACCGAGGCAGGCTCTTTTTGGGGGCCGAACAAACACATTCGTTTTAAGATACACGGCAGGGCCGAACGAGCGTGTGTTGTGTGTTGATGTGACATCATTATATCCTTTCATCAACAGTACAGGTACCTACCCCATCGGCCATCCAATGATTATCCACAGTGATTTTAAAGACCCTAGATCGTATTTCGGTTTCATCAGCGCCACAGTCAACCCACCCCGTGGTTTGTATTTTCCTGTTCTACCGTTCAAAACAGCTAAAGGTAAACTCGTCTTCACACTGTGCCGCACATGCGCCGAGTGTAACAACCCGGAGACGGCTTGTACACATAGTGATGAGCAAAGATCGTTAACAGGTGTTTGGACAACCCCTGAATTTGTTAAGGCACTTGATCTCGGGTACATGGTTGCAGAAATTACAGAAGTGTGGCATTACACAAGAACGAGCGACACAATTTTCCGTGATTACATGCGAACATTTTTAAAAGGTAAACAAGAATCTTCAGGTTATCCGGCTCACGTGGTCAACCAGGCTGACAGAGAAAGATACATAGAAGGGTATGCCATTCATCAGGGTATCCAACTCGACCCTTCCAAAATTGCTGTAAACCCTGGCAAAAGGCAAGTGTCAAAACTCTGTCTTAACAATCTGTGGGGAAAACTCGCGCAACGTGACAACATGACAAACACAAAAATTGTGACAAAATCAGAGGATTTTTTTGAACTTTTGTTTTCAGGTCTGTACAATGTGAAATTCTTCCATTTTATCAATGAGAAGCTCTCAATTGTACAGTATTGTATCAACATAAACAATGAGATCCCCGCCTCAAAAACATCAAACGTGGCTGCAGCGTGTTTCACAACAGCCTATGCGCGCCTAAAAATGTACAGCTATTTAGAAATTTTACAGAGGCGTGTCCTTTACACCGATACAGACAGCCTCGTGTACATTGTGAAGCCAGATGAAAGTGTTCTCCCTCTAGGGGATTATCTGGGTGATTTGACAGATGAGCTTTCGAACGACAGCATTTTAGAATTTGTCTCAGCCGGCCCCAAAACATACGCTTATAAAACACGAGGGTCATCTCAGACGGTCATGAAGGTAAAGGGTATCACACAAAGTCATGAAAGCGGTCAGAGCATCAATCTCAATAGCATGCTCAGTTTGGTTCAAGGGTACATCGATACAGCAGGTGCAACCTCAGATGTGCTTTACGCTCCCCAACATAATATCGTTCGCGATAAGAGAGGGTTTCATCTCAGAAACATGTCATTTTCCAAGCGGCTTCGTGTGGTGTACGATAAAAGAAGGCTGCTAGAGCGAGGCACCACTGAACCGTTTGGCTACTGATATTCATACGTGTGTCTGTGTGTGGAAATGGCTTTTAATCAGGTCGAATTCGACCCAAGATTAGAACTTCCTTTTTCATCTCTAGTAGCAGGGCCTTCAGGTTGTGGCAAGACTTTCTTTGTAAAAAATGTATTGCAAAATCCTGAACATGTTCTGAGAAAAAAAACTGATAATATTGTCTGGGTTTATACTTCATATCAGCCAATGTACGATGAGCTCAAAAACCTGAATAAAGACATTGTTTTTATCAAAGGGCTGCCTGAATCTTTTGATGACGAGAAGCTGTTCCCGCCACAGCAGCACCATCTGCTGATTTTGGATGACGTCATCTTCCAAGCTTCGGATAACCCTGAAGTGGTCCGAATATTCACCCAATATAGACATCATAAAAATTTAAGCGTTATAATGCTAACGCAGAATGTATTCCATCAGGGCAAATTTAGCCGTACTATTAGTTTAAACAGTAATTATTTGATTTTGTTCAAAAACCCCCGCGATAAACTGCAGGTGAGTGTCCTGGCGAATCAAATTTCTCCCAGCAACCGGAAGTTTTTCCTGGAATGCTTTGAAGATGCTACAAGAGAGCCGCATGGGTATTTACTGGTAGATTTGACACCTTCATGCCCAGAACAATATAGACTACGTACAGTTGTACTACATAACCAGTGGCCTGTCGTTTATATACCCAAACAATAAAACGATGACGAAGCTTTTAAAAACAAACGCACCGTTACTCAAATCTCTGTTTACATCCAAACCGGCCAAACGTAAGCATTTGCTACTCAGAGGCCCCAGTAGTTTGGTGAAAGCATTATGTGAGATTGCTCTAAATCTTCTTAAAGGACATGTACCCTTAAAATCAAAACTTTACAAGAGACTTAAAAAGCAAAAGAAAAATATCCGCTTTTTGGCTGATAAGAAAAATACTTTGAAGAAGAAAAGAGCTGTGTTAGTTCAGAAAGGTGGTTTTATATTGCCGTTACTGGCCGCTTTCGTACCTGTTCTCGGGAGTGTCATTAGTGGCTTTATGAACAAAGCATAAAATGAGTTTGAAAACGGCTCAGAAAATGTTCCTGATTTCACATTATCAGCTCGAGAGGCTGAATCGACCCGCTCCGACCATCCGTGATACAGCAGAGCATTCTTTGGATGAAGAGATGAAACAGGTTTTGGATAATAAAAATTTAAATCAATATGAAAAGATCAAAATTTATCAGACCTTAATGCAGCGTTACTTGGGGTTGGTCAAACAAAAAGACTCCGAGCAAATTCCTATTACGATTCGCAACGAAGCCAGCGAGAGGGGTGAAATAAAGACCACTGATGAGACCGCAATTGATGTGACAGGTAGACGCTATGAGGATATTCTTGACGCCATAGGTCCACGTTTCCGACGCAATGCCAACTATGTGCTGAAAAGACTGTCGGCAGAAGATGTAAGCTGGACGCCGTTAAGTGAATTTGTTTTTAGAGGAAAAACTATCAAAGGCTCCCATATGAGCGATCTGTTGAGACATTTGTGTGCGAGTGGGAAAAAATCAACGAGAAACCGGTAGGATGGAGTGAATTTCTTCGGACGCTAGCCCGGTTAAACTTACCGGAAGCAAGCATCTCCAACCCCTTGGCTCGCACAGATTTTAAACGTTTAAAATACGCTACAGGTGAAGATGAGGATGTTTCTTATGTAGAAGATGTAAACATGATGAATAAAAAAAAAAGAAAGAGGACATCGCCGGTAGTAAAATGGGTTAGTTATTAGATGATACTCTATTGTTGTTAGTGAAAAAAAACGCATGACTCTGTAACTCTCTTTAACAATGTTTATTGAATAAAAGAGATTTTATAAAACATTAACATGGTTTCAGACAATGACATTTTTTAAATTTATGCAATGAACATGATGTTTGCCCTCCGCACATCCGGTCTGGTCTCCGACATTTTTTGACAAACTCGCTAACCATGGCGTCGTTATGGAGAGGATCGGAATTGTAATGAGTCAGCACTTCATGATAGGTGAGCCCCCATCCGCGTTGGCTTAAATAATACACACAATGTTGACCGCAGGTGTCTGTGAGCTCGTGTTGCAACTGCCCGTTCTGATATTCGACCCGTTTAGAATGCTTCTTCAAAAATCTGTATATACTCGCCGGGTAGTACGGGCTGTCCGGTGGCAGACCAAAAGGATCAAAGAATGTGGCCGAACCGTTCGCTTCTAAAGTCAAAGCGAGCCAGTGCTCTCCGGGTAAATGTCTTGGATGCGTGTTGACGATGTAATATTTCGGAGGCGTGTCTCTGACGTCAGCTAACTCATCCGATGCGAAAACGCCTCCAAATAATGTTGTCTGCATCCGGGTCATAATCATGTCCAATTCACGATAATAGTCCATCAATACTTCCCTCTTAGCATTAATCTCTATAAGCGAATCATAAGCCGCGTATACAATGAGGGTCGCTGTGTGTGGTAACGGTGTTCTGAAACGCAAATCGAGTCTCAGCACCCCGCTATTGATCGGTGTTAACGCGCCGGAATCATCCACCTGACTTAAATTGAAAACAAAAAGCGAGTAGCCCTGACTAAAATCCTGTTGATCTATACAGAGAGGTAGATCTTTCAGAAAACGCCCCGTTGCTGTGTATAAATTATGAAATTCACGTGTACATATCCCAGCTTCGAAATTGGGCTGAAAAGCTTTGGCAAGTATTTGTCGACCTTCGTGGCTGAGAGCTAAATACTCTGTTATAATGCAAAAAATTAAACGGGTTTAAATCTCTCCGTCCCATGAAACTGTTGTGGTTTACGAGCGCTATTACAATTAGCTTGGGGATATGTCCGAGGAATAGATTATCCTGATGACAAATTCTTGAGTTTTGGGGTACACTGAAGGTCTTCATATTAACTCTCGTTAACGGATAAAGGGCGTTACCTTTTTGTAATGCGGCGGTGTGACCTATTGCCACGGCCGGTGAGATTGATACTTTTTTCACAAATAAGGACGCTCCGAGTATTTTGAGACACGAATCACTGTCTGGAGCGCTCATGAGACAGAAATCATCAGAAGCTCTAGTTAACTTTAGACGCAAATCCACATTATTCAATAGATGGCGTTCGGAGAAGAAAATATCTCCATGAAGCGGTCCCATAAGATGAAATTCACGTGAGCCGGCAATCTGTTGTGCGCGCCGCACAAAACCGGCGTTAGCCACGCCCTCTTCGAAAGAAATGGAGTCCATACGCCACGTCTTTTGCGAACATTCCTGCTGTGAATTGTGACTCCAAAGAATCGTTTGAAAAGTTTAACAGCAGCTCGATGATGGATCTGTAGGCGTGCGTGGCACTAGATTGTGAGATTAACCGTCCACCCAACGAAATATCTAATTGATTAAAAATTGGGTTTATAGGGAAATTCACGATGCCGACTTGCTCCTGCGGTGGAATATTTGTCCCATCTCTACGCGTCACCTTTGCACGGAGATGTAGTAAAGTGTCGGATAAATCTAAATATTTTGAGCCGTCCCCCGGTATATAAAATTCTATTGGTCCTTGGTCCACGATTGCTGATAACGGTTGAAATTCGACATATGAGCTATCTTCTATGGAGAATTGCGTCAGGGGCGCACTAAAGAGATCGAGACTTGATAGAATGTAGAAGGGCCATTTTTTAAGAGAAAATATCTGTCTTGCGTCTTCTCCGCTTTTTCCTGACAACTGGCCTGAGACCGGTGGAGCGCCTTTTTCTTTTAACGCTCCTTTTTCTCTGCCCCCCAGGTTGCAATCGCCCACGTGACAATACAGCTAGCCCGGAACCTTCTTGCTCGGGGCCTTGTTTCTGGTGGATTCTTTGAATGACGCGCCCCGCTACATCCGTTGCTATGTTTTTAGCGGCGGCTTGAAGATGCGGCTTCGCCAAGTTAAACCCGTTTTTGAACATAGGCATCACGAAACGAAATAATTTTGCAAAAATAGACCCTATCCCTCGTCCGTACTGAACCGGCGCCCCTGCAAAACCGGATTGAAACGAGCCCCCCACTTGTGTTTCATAATAATCAACAAAACAATACAAATCAGGATGCATTGACGATGACGTCATTTATTTATTTTTTTTAATTTATTATTATTTTTTTTAATTTATTATTATTTCGATCTAAAATGCAGAGTGAGAATGACCTTCCCGTATTCGAAATCTATCGGGTTGTTCTGGTCTGTTCGCAGGTAAACTGAAATGGTTTCAATGTGGCTTCTGCACACATCTAAATAGTATACCGGGTTAAAAGTTTTGTTTACAATATCACCAAAATTACCTTCAAGAGGCAAAGTTCTAAGCATCGGCGCGTACGCGTCACCAACTGTTTGATGATGTATTACGTCTGTGTAGATGAACATAAAATAAGATCCAGCCCGTCTGTCGGCAGGATGTTGTGCGTTTACGTCTTCGGGTTTGAGTGACAGCCAATGCTCGGCGGTCATTCCGACAATGTACGCCAGGGGGCTCTTGAACATAATTCTCAATCCTTCTTCACCCGAAAACATGAACCTCTGTTTGTGTTGATCAAATCGGACGTCAATCTTTTTGTTACTCGCTTTAGTTAATAGAGTTTGAATGTCCAAAGCTAACGAGTCATGATTTTGATAAACACCTCCTTTTGTTTTAAGCATATGTCGAGTTTCTGAGTCGTCTTGAAACGTATCACCTCTAGGGGGCGGATTTTTAGGTTGTTTTAGATAGAAGTTCCGTTTTTCTCAGGAATGGTGGGTATTGAGTTGATGTATGAAATCTCACATAAACCGACCTCCCACGAACCTTTTAGATCGATATGTTGTGCTAGTTCGGTTTTAAATTCTGTGAGTGTGTTTGAGCATATATACTAGCATTTGACGCTAATGTGACGTAGAATTCTCTCTGATGTTCACCCATCTTGTAATTTCCACAGAATGGCCGTTTTAGAGATCGTCAGATGTTTTTAATACTCTTTGTGGGTACCCAACTGTCGAATTTGGCTGGCCAGCCTACCCAGTGGACGAGGGACTCGCGTTTACCTGCCACAGTACGTGATCGAAGAATTTTCTGTATGCGAATTTTTTTTATTTTTTTTTATTTTTACTTTTTGTAATTCCTCTTCGTAAAAGCTACCTTCTACAGGCATACCATCCAAGTCCGATATTTTATAGACGGGAGGAACACGGTGGAGACATTGTCTTATTCTGAAAATTTCATCCGTGTAACTTTGTAAATAACCTTTTTCAAAATTGCCTTTTATTTTGGAAATTCTCACAGTTTCACCCGGTGCGAACCGGAACTTGTACCCCCGTCGGAAAGGATTTTTGGCGTACAGGTTGGTGAAAACGGTATCCTTATTCCCTTCGTTTACAGCGTTCGGTGTAGTTTTTATACTGCTGTGAAAACTGTCGTTATAACTGACAATAAAATCCTGAATTACATCCACGTATCATTGTGTGTTCTTAGCTGTGAAATACCTCCACATGCGCGTTTTTAACGTTTTGTTGAATCTTTCGATCGTTTGCGCTTTAGTGTCCGAGGCGGTGGAAAAATTTGTAATATTGTGCTTTCTCATTAATTTCTGGAAATGTTTGTTAAAAAACTCCACCCCTTTATCTGTTTGAAGGCGTAATGGTGAACCGCTAACTGCTAGGATATCTTCAAATGCTTTGGTGACCTGTGTAGCTGTTTTAGCTTTCAAAAAACGTACATATGCACGTTTCGAGAAGATATCGATTACGGTTAGTAAATATTTATATCCATCGTTGTAGCGTGCTAGTGATTGCATATCGCACAAATCTGCTTGGAATTGTCTCATAGGACCTCGAACAAAAACTTTATTTCTAGGAAAAGTTATTCTGGCTGGTTTGTGTAAAGTGTACGCGTCCTGATCGGATAAAAAAGCTTTCACTTTTTTAATGTTAGTGTTTTTACAGCTAATAATCGCTGCTTTGTGCAGGCGTCTCTCACCCCCAAAACTAGCAGGATTCTTAGCACAATAATAGAGTCTCTGAAGACACCTGTCGCCACCCATTGTTAGGTAAGTTCTGATGGATATCAGATTGTGACGCTGTTAATAAAACAAACAGGTATGATATCTCGCGATTTTGAATTGAATAAACACAGAGAAACAGTCACTTTTACGGTCACAATAGTTTATTACAGAAAAAATCAAACTACTTCTTAAAAAAACATTACTAATAAACAGAAACAAGTGTAAAACATGGTAAAAAAATGTTTTTCTATAAATCCTAAGGTTTGACATAACGCATGAATTTACCGAGCTTTTCGGCCTCGTCGGCGCACTTAATGGAGATGAGCAATTCGGAGACCACGGCTGGAGCTTTGTCCTCGGTGAAAGTGGACACCAGCACCTCGGTTACGTCCATAAAGTCCTTATCTTGCACCTTGTTTTTTGCCACCTTTATGTTACCGCGGCGGTTCACCAGAGCCTTAACAAACCTTTTGAAGTTTTCCTTGGACAGGTCTTCCAGCGCGTCCATCACGAGCCCCTTTTTAGTGGGCATTATTTCAAATTTTTAGCGGGGGATTAAGTCGAGGTTAGTAAACGCGCGAGATGAGAGGTCCGAACGCAGTGCTGCTTTGGGCGGACTTTCGCTTTCGATTTGGCTTTTTTTTTCCTCTGTGTAGGTGTGTCTCTCCCCCAAAACTAGCAGGATTCTTAGCACAATAATAGAGTCTCTGAAGACATCTCTCGCCATTGAATAAACACAGAGAAACGGTCACAATAGTTTATTACAGAAAAAATCAAACTACTTCTTAAAAAAACATTACTAATAAACAGAAACAAGTGTAAAACATGGTAAAAAATGTTTTTCTATAAATCCTAAGGTTTAACATAACGCATGAATGAAGATAACATAGATGGTGTTACTTTGGACCCTATTAGAGTTTTAAACTTCTTTAGCTGCCCCCCTGTTAAATCTAAAAGTACTGTTAGGAAAGTCATCAATTGGCTCCACATTTTTTTCACAAAACCTCCCATTGTGTTTTTCCAAACGTTCTAAATAATAGAGCGACTTCGTTGCTACTCAGAACAGTGTCACCCGCTTCTTGTTTTATCGCACGGAGCCGTGTGAAGATCTTGCCTTCATGAGCTAGGTCATGTAGAATGGCAGAAACAGAATTGCGAATGTTTATAAGCGATGCAGAGGTTTTAAAATAGAAAAACATTGTCGACAACGTGTGGAGGAAGTCAGCATTGCACAGCTCAGCCGTCACTGCTTCGTAATTCGCGTATAAATAAAAGTTTCGATCCTCAACATACAGGCACGTATGGTGCATTTGGCTAAGATCATCAAGAGCACATCCGTCACACTTAGATTTAGCATGCTTCATTAAGGCATCATACAAAAGATGAACCACCATCAGCTTCAGGCGTGTGTAGTCTTCAATAACCAACCATTTAAGAGGCTCTATCGTCATATTATACTCTGTGTCCTGCTGTGTGTTGATTCTCACAGGCGTCGAGGTCATCGGAGGAACGGCCCCAAACTCAAGGACCATCGGAGTGTCAACGATCGTGTCGTCAGCCTCCGTGTCCTGCTGTGTGTTGATTCTCACAGGCGTCGAGGTCATCGGAGAAACGGCCCCAAACTCAAGGACCATCGGAGTGTCAACGATCGTGTCGTCAGCCTCCGTGTCCTGCCGTGTGTTGATTCTCACAGGTGTCGAGGTCATCGGAGGAACGACCCCAAAGTCAAGGACCATCGGAGTGTCAACGATCGTGTCGTCAGCCTCCTCAAAATCACAGGGTACCTCTGCTTCTGTCTCTCTGAGTAAGACTCTAATGTCGGCAGCAGACAAGCATGGCAAATCCATGCCATTTTCAGGATAGCGTGTGCAGGCGTCATCAAACAATTCGATGGCTCATGACGAGGACCACGGTTCATGCTGCTCCTCCTGCTGTTGCTGCCCCGAGGTTTCAGGGGTTTCAAACACGTCAAAAGTTGATGGCAAAGCTCCATAGAGAGAATCGGGTTGCAGATCGTCGAGGCAGATCGGTGACATGCATTCGCTCGGGTCGGGTGTAGGTAGTGGTAGAATCTCAAACCTTTCCGCCCATGTCTCAGGCCCCGCTGGTGTTGGTTCCAGTTGTTCAGCAGCCGCGGTCGGTCGTGGCGACGCTACGAAAGCTGTGTTCCCATCGTCAGCAGCATCTGACTCTGCATCAGAGTTGTCAGGGCTTGACCAGAACGTGATACCCATAGGTGCAAAACGTGGTAAAAGTCTTCTGGCAAGCATTTTTTCTTCTTTCTCTTGTGCGTGCGTGTGTGAAAGAGACGTCTGCAAGCCCGTTCTTATACAATTTAGATAGTTATGCTAATGACTATAACTCCACCTTTCTGTGACTGCAGGTGAGAAAAAGAGGGGGTAGGAGGAGGAACAGTCTAGTGTGTTGAGAAGGGGGGTAGTTTAAACTTAATTTTTTTAGTAAGGGTTAATCTAAAGCCAGTTTACGTTTCACTCCGACGACGTTTGTCCAGACACGGCTTGATAGAAAAAGCCCCGTAATACTCTCCCCATATGCTTGCATCTTTTCATACCACATTGTTAATGGTATATTCAAAATTGTCTGGAAAAGTCCACATTCGCTGTTAAACACTTCAAGTTTTAGAAACATTAGATCGATTAGCTCTCCATCTTCTGCCCCATCAACAGTTTGAGGAGAAACTTTCAGCCGGAAAAAACATCTCCCGCCGGCTGTGATTTTTTAAATCCAAGTTGCATTCAGCTCACCTTCTAACCCGTATTCATTGAGAAATTCAGCCAAAACCTCTGGCAGGAGTTGATTTAAAACACCCCAATCATTCGAGTTCAGAGTACCAAACGCACGGGCTTGCTCATAGTTGCTGTTGCTTGATCCAGAGTTCTCTTGGTTTCTCATAAAGAAAGACAACTCACCAGTCTCGTAAAAAAAATTAAATCCCCATAGAGTCTGGTGTTAGATGCCAGCTCCGCTCAAGTTTTTCTGTAGGCCTTTGTTGCATACGTCTTAGATACATTTGTTTCTTCCTAGGCGCGTCTAGCAAACCGTCAGGGCCTTTACGGCAAAGATGGATACTGACCGGTGTCTCTGCTATCATGATTTGAGCTTCAGGTTTGCAGTTTAACACCACAGCTTTAGCTCTTTTCTATGAACTATCAGCACGATACTCTCACGTAAATATATGAACAACAGGTCCGGCCCTTCTCCCAAACCACACCTCTGTGTATCACGTGTTTGTTTTTTTTTTTTTTTTTTTTTTTTAAATCAGGATATGTTTTAAACTTAGACAGCCTTCATAAAAAACAGAGGCCTTCGTCTGTCTCCCTCCAAAGTTAAACGGTTCCACTTGGCCCCAGTAATGCCGACTCCACTATTGTTTGTCAAATTATGCATCAACACCTTGAAAAAAAAACCCCTTGATTCTCTAAAGCACACGTGTCAAACTCAAGGCCCGGGGGCCAGATACGGCCCGCCACATCAATTTATGTGGCCCGCAAAGCCAAATTGTGCATCAAATTCGTGTGTCATTACTAGAATTGCAAATTGTCTTCACCTTTAATAATATCTTTTTTTAAAATATTTGACCAGTTTTTACTCGTCTGATTTGAAAACGAGTTGTTTGTCAGTTTGTTTTGTAGCTTTTACTGTATATAATATGAGGTGCTCATACATTTATTTGGGTTGACAGTCATAATGGCCCTCCGAAAGAAGCTAGGACTACAATGCGGCCCGCGAAAAAAAATTAGTTTGACACCCCTGCTCTAAAGTAATGTTTGCCAAATTACATGCGTCTCTCGCTTTCAGATAACTTTGGCTGAGCTATTGTTTCTCAAATTATATGCGACAACACCTTGATTTTTTCTCTTTCAGATAACTTTTGGCAGCTGTAATGCTGTAACACCCCCCCCGCCCCCTCCCTCTCGTGACCCCCCATTCTGACACAAACACCCCTCCCCTTCGCCTTCTCAACAAAAAGGCTCCTTTCAATCTCACACGTACGGGCCGGAAGCAAAGCTAGCTCAGAGGGCTTTTACCAAAGCTAGCTCAGGTGCTGCACCTGTCTTGATTCATAAAAATACATGCCCATACATATCCACATCTTAAAAATGGCGCCAGCAAACCAAAATGGCGACAGTCAAAGATGGCGCCGTCACGACTGGCGCCATCTTGATGCCCCCAACCCCGCCACAATTCAAAAGAGGGTGATTTGTGATACCATAACAAGTCATAAAAAGGTCATAAAATTTTATGACCCCTAACTCATTTGCATATGAATAGACATCAAAGCTTGGCGCATTGTATATCTCTCTAATGAGCTTTAACAAATTCTTATAGGATTTCAGATCCTTCTTCCAATGCAGAAAGCTTGGTCTTGTTTTAAAGAAGCGACATTTGTGTATGTATTGTTTGGCTTACAAAATAATATTGTTAATTTAAAAGAATAAATTTACCATTATGAAAAAAGCCATATTTAACATCAAAGATAGTGTTAGGCTACGAATTTTAGTTATTGATCTGACTCCAAATTGCGATCAACACTTAACACATGAGTTGCTATGTCCCAATCCACACACTGGCACACCTAACAATTTTGCAAGTTCGTTCTGTCAAAGAGAAGACCAGTAGATCAATCAGACCAAATTTACCAATTGTTTATTCCTGACAAAGCGCACTAATACAGGCCTGGGTCCCGGGTCCCACACACTAAAACTCATGCGTTTTTGTGACCACCAAAAGACGACACATTCTTCCGGGTTGCCCAGTTTTGAAGAAACACAATATGAATATCAAAGCATGCAAAACATTGTGTGATGATTGGTCAATGGCCATCTCCTCCCCGTCTCGGTGTTATTGCTGAGGTCAGGCGGTTGGGTTTTCCCCGCGAAGCCCAACCACCTGGACGTGATGTTGTTCTCGTTTCTCACCGACCTTGAGGTACTCCCTGTCTGGGCCTATTCCACAACACTTCGAAGAAAACAAGTTCATGCAGTTTGCCTGCACATTCTTCGCCACCCACCAATCCACACAAGCACTCCAATACTAGATATTATATTAATATGATTATAAGTTTAACACAACCTTAAAAAATATGTTTGCAAACTGCCGAAAGCACATTTCCCTTTATTCCCTCTCATGACCTCATTTATGAGGTCATCACCCGTTACTCTAGCAAACAGCTACCAGCGCGCTGTCTATCCTTCCTTCCCCCCGCGGCTCATGTTGAGTCACCAGGGTATATTGGCCCATCGGTGGCAACGGGCCAACGGTTTTCTCGATCAACCGGACAGTGAGTGATCTAATACATGGAATACAACAACAACCGCATAACATCATAATTGTAGTAAAAATAGCCACAGCAACAAGCACAGACATGATGAGCCCTTTCCAGTTTCCGAACGTTTTCATCCAATCAGACCAAATATCGGTGTGTACACCTGAATGATCTTTCATCTTTTTGTTCAGTGTCCTTAGTCCTTCCAACGCCTTGGTCAGTCGGCCCCCTGGTGCCGTGTCGTTTGGGATGAAAGTACAACATGCATCACCAAACATGTCACACACACCATGTTCCTTAGCCAATAGCATGTCCAACGCAATTCTATTTTGGAACGCCATTAACGACGTTGCAGCCAATTGTTCATGAACTGCAGCAAATGATTCAGCTGTATAATTACCCAGTCGTTGGACATTGTAATGAACCTAATTAATACGGTCTACATTTTTATTGGGGGTGATCCATAGGAAGATACTTTTGAATCCCGAGGCCACTTGATTAACGAGTTTATACTCATCTGGTACACTCCGGGGCACTCCGATAGCATTAATATATGTTGGATCATCGTCGCTCAACCACGGGGAAAAAAAAAATCTCTTTTGGCGACATGCCATGTACATGTATTCGCTTCAGGAGCTCCGCTAGTGGGGACTCCAGGTCCCAATTGAGATTCTGTATTTCAATGGGGACAACCACCTCAGGCATTATCAAAGACACGAGGGCACAGATACCTGATGCATTCTTCGGCAAGCGATCATATAATTTGTCATCACCACACCATAACCAGATGTCTGCACGAGAGAGAGGAGAGGTTACATTCAGTGACAAATTGAATTTGCACCGTGTGGGATCTATTGTCCCAATACTTATGCCGGTTCCCTTTAACTTTAAATATGTCATATTTTGTTGAGTCACATGGTTGTCAAAAATGGGCTTTCTTTTTTCCAAGCCTACGACTGGGAAAATGTCATCATAAATCAAACAGTTACCACTGGTACTGGACTGGGTCAACACCTGTAAGATACAAGATTATTCTACTGCAGCTGGAACGACTTTTAACACTACTCTTGCCTTAAGACAGACCACACAATCTTCACCAGTAGTATTAGCAGCTTGTTCTGCCATCAAAAGCCAATTATTGTTTATAGCAGTGACTCCCGTGGTGATCCTAAACCAATCATCTATGCTCCTGACTGCTTTCGCGAGGATTCGAGGGTTTGTCGAGGGACTCAAGGATAATTCTTGTTTGGCATCCTCACCTTGACATAGGAACACCTGCCAATACGGGTATCCATACATATACCCGTTTACCAGAGACTTCCGGTTTATGCTGAGGTTAGCATCGAGCTCAAGCCAAAGCATTTTGTGTTAGACTGTTTTAGGCTTAGAATAGCCTGAGTTAAGCGCTAAATTTCTTTTCATCCCTCAAAAAAACATCCGATCATTTTCACTAAAGCACAAGAAAATTAAAACCCACATAAGATCTATTGAGGCTTCACACTGAGCGAGGCAAGTTGGAGCCTTAGCATAGCCCGGCGCCATCGGACTCGCTGTCGCATTAGGGTCCCACTCCAACGTCGCCGGATTCGCGGCCGTCGCCGGATCTCGAGCCAACAACGCTGGACCCGCGGCCGTTGCCGTACTTCGTTCCAGCAACGCCGGACCTGCGGCCGCCGGCGAACCCCGTGCCAGTAACGCCGGACCAGCGGCCTTCACCGGACCTCTAGTAGGCTAACCCCACCAGCCCCAGGAGGAGAGCAACCATCAGGCCCAGTGTGCTAGCACAACCAGCCCCTGGAAGAGAGCTAACATCAGGCCCAGTAAGCTAGTACCACCAGCCCCAAGAGGACAGCCACCACCAGGCCCAGTAGACTACCATCACCAGGCTCAGGAGGACAGCTACCACCAGCCACAGTGAGTAAGCACCACCAGCTGCCCCAGGAGGAGACCTGACACCAGGCTGAGTGGGATAGCACCTCCAGCCCTAGGAGGGAAGCTACCATCAGGTATAGATTGATAGTCAGGATGGCCATGAAAGTGCTTCAGAAGGACATGGAGGAGCTGAAGTCATCAATAGAAGTGATGTCTTCAAATGTGGAAACCATAATGAAACAACAGGCCATTATTACAGAGCTGATGGGAGAGGTGAAGCAGCTCAAACAATTAAACATTGAACAAAATAAGAAAATTGTCAGCCTGGAAAATAGATTAGACAATTTGGAGCAGTATTCAAGAATATGCGATGTCATCATCACAGGTTTAAAGATCAAACCACGGAGCTACCAGCAGGCTGTGAAAGGCCTTGCTTCAGAGGACAATCCTGAACATGAGGAGACAACCGAGGAGCACGTAAAAACTTTCCTCCAGAGTAAAGACATCGTCATTGACACAGTCAATATTGAGGCATGCCACACTCTGCTAACTAAGAGTCTAAATGGCAAGCCTGTCATACCATCTATAATTGTCCGATTTACAAACAGGAAAAGTAAGATAAATCTGCTCAAACAAGGTAGAAAACTAAAAGGCACCAACGTGTATGTCAGGTTATCTATCGTATGATTATGTTGGAATGCAACCTGTAATAAATAACCTAGCTAGATTAGTTTTATGCTTATGTTGGAATGCAACGTGTGATAAATAACCTAGCTTGTCCCATCCTACACAAAGTCGTAAAACACCCCTTGCTATAATTGTACTAAGTTCATTTTGTTTTTCCTTATTTAATCACTTCACAGGTTTCTTTTATATCAAACAAATGGTTTTAGGTTATTCACCTGACATGTTTCGGCGGTTTCTTCCGCTTGATCGATCAGCTGATAAAGACGCGTCACCATCACATCTGTGACACTCTGATGAAGGCGGAAGAAACCGCCGAAACATGTCAGGTGAATAACCTAAAACCATTTGTTTGATATAAAAGAAACCTGTGAAGTGACCCCTTGCTATGTTTTGACTAGGGCTTTCTCTATTCAGTCCACTCTTACTCTGTTTTTCTTAATAAATATGCTCTTGCAGGAGGGAGAGTCAGACCTCCATTCGAACATCGCTGTACGCACAGCGACGAATGGACTCTAGGTGTTTAAAATGACTTACTTGTCTCCCGTGTGGTTCTTGCAAAATAAGTTGGAGTGAGCGAATCTCTAACATTTTGGTGCCGTGACCCGGATCCCTCATACCCGCTATCTGGCTGATGAAGAAGGACGTGCTGCATTGTCGACAAGCCAGCGTCCATTACGAGGACCTGGAAAAGAAAGTCCTGGGAAGAGAATTCTTCGCCGGGCCAGCATCTTAGGTCTGCCTTCGTCTAACAGAGGTGGATTGATGGGACCCGGCAGTGCAACAAACCACAAGTAAGTTAAAGGCCTGAAGTTGTGTGATTGTGCTGTTGTGAAACGCGTAAAACATAGAGGTGCACGAGACACAGCTTGGGTTCAAGTCCCAGTGGAAGGAACAGACTAAGAAAAGCAGAGCTTCTTTTTTGTTCATCGAAGAGGTGCGTAGACTCTTCTTTGTCTGTTCTTCCGAGCTGAGGGATCTGGCTTGGGTTAGAGTCCCAGTGGAAGGAACGTGCTAAGAAACACAGAGCTTTTTTTTTTTTGTTAATCAAAGAAGGGCGTAGATTTTTCTTTGTATGTTTTTCCGGCCAAAGAACAGCTTGGGTTCAAGTCCCAGTGGAAGGAACGGGCTAAGAAAAACAGAGCTTCTTTTTCTTAATTGAAGAAGGGCGTAGATTCTTTCTTTTGTCCTGTTTTTCCAAAGCTGTTTGGGAGGGTTTTACACCCATCCCTGGATAGGCCTAAAAAGCGCTGGAGTTTGTGTGGTTGAGAGTGTGACTGGTAGGATAAATTGACTAAAAAGCAGTTCTAGCATTGATCCACGGCAATAACACAGGCTAGTAATCTGTTGAAAGGTCAATTTAAACCTGCACGAGGATCCTGAAAGAAAAAAAAAATTGTAAAACCTAAAACTACTAAAATTAAGATGGGAAATAAGAACGGTTAATCTCTTGCTCTGCACTTTGAGATGAGAGGTACATGGCATGTAGATTTCTTAATTGTATGCAATACATGCCGAAGTGGAAGAAAATGTATGGAGTACCAGGAAATTTGAAAGTTGAAATGTGGAAGAAGTGGTAGAAGTGCTAGAGTGTGGTTGAAATCTTCACAAAGAGATGAAAACAAATTCAAGAGACAAAACATAGAAAAATGAAAACTGATGAGGTCACAAGTGTTTGTCAGACCAGGACAATAAGGCCCTTGTGAGCAGGTACAAGGCCGCAGGTCAAGCAGCGGCTCAAGCAAAGGGGCAAGAGGAGCTTCCGCTCCTATGCAAATCATGTATCAAGATTTAAAAGATCTGAAACCTCTCCCATATGAAAGCAAAACATGTCATTGTCAGGTTATCAAAAAATATTTTTAGATTATTAGAGCTCCTGTCCATACAAGAAGTATGACAATGCTGTTTGTATGCCTAATGACAAATGACTAGAGATCAAATTGTGTGTGTACATCAGGGATGTCAAAGTCAAACACACCGAGGGCCAAAAAAAACAAATTTGCTACAAGCCGAGGGCCGGACTGGTTCAATGTTTATTAGAATATATCGGAATGATTGCACATAGCCTATTGAACTAAGACCTAACACAGTGTACATTATTTAATGATTAAATGAATATGGCAATATTTTGTTATGGCTCTGTCAGTAACTTCAAGGGAAAATATTTTCAACAGCCAAACAGCAAAAAAATTAAATTGTTTTAAAAACAAAATGTGTTTCTTAATATCAAGATAAATGCATAAATAAAAGTGCATGCATTATAAACTGAAAATTTAACCCGTTTTTAATAAACTCTCCTTCTGCAAAGGGCCGGGCTGATTTTGCGATCTCTTTTGCCACAATAAAGCTAGCCTTGACAGCAGCCTCGCTTTGTGATTTAGCATACGTGAACATAGCCTGTTTGGACTTAAGGCCTCGTTTTAATCCTTCCACCTTCTGTAGGTTTTGTTCATATTCCATATTATTGCCTTTGTGTGTTTCTTAGACGTTTGATAGTGCCTTCTTAAATGTAATTCTTTCATTACAGCCACATTTTCTCCACACAGAAGACACACAGGTTTGCTTCTTACCTCCGTAAACATATACTCTGCCTCCCAGCTGGCCTGAAACCCCCTGTTCTCAGCGTCCACCTTACGTTTAGCCATTTTTGAGGAGGGGGGTGTCAGAAAGTTGAACTCTGTTCTGACTACTGATGAATAATGAAGCCGCTTGTGCGAGCTGCAGTGACATCGCGGGCTACCGTTGCATTGTGGGAAATCTAGTGTTGGTGCGTGCGAAACACCAGCCGGTTCTAATAGTAATTAAATATCATCTAGGGGGCCATAGATAATCAATTCGCGGGCCGGATCTGGCCCGCGGGCCGTAACTCTCACATATGTGTTTTAGATCATGGAAGGTGTGTTTAACAAACAAGCACTGATAACTGAAAATGAAGAACTTGATTTGAAAACATTTGACTTCACTGATCATCGTGGTGGTGGGTTGGCTCCGATGGTGGGGGAAGATGCCGGTCCGACCTGGCAGACCCAAACGCTCTGTGAGGGTCTGCTGGGAACGTCTGGCAGAATCTCCTGTCAGGAAGAGCTTCAACTCCCACCTCCGGCAGAGCTTTTCCCACGTCCCGGGGGAGGCGGGGGACATTGAGTCTGAGTGGACCATGTTCCGCGCCTCCATTGTTGAGGCGGCCGACCGGAGCTGTGGCCGTAAGGTCGTTGGTGCCTGTCGTGGCGGCAACCCCCGAACCCGCTGGTGGACACCGGCGGTAAGGGATGCCGTCAAGCTGAAGAAGGAGTCCTATCGGGCCGTTTTGGCCTGCGGGACTCCGGAGGCAGCTGACAGGTACCGGATGGCCAAGCGGAACGCGGCTTCGGCGGTTGCTGAGGCAAAAACCCGGGCGTGGGAGGAGTTCGGTGAGGCCATGGAGAATGACTTTCGGACGGCTTCGAGGAAATTCTGGTCCACCATCCGGCGTCTCAGGAGGGGGAAGCAGTGCAACGTCAACACTGTTTACAGTGGGGATGGCGTGCTGCTGACCTCGACTCGGGACGTCGTGAGTCGGTGGGGGGAATACTTCGAAGACCTCCTCAATTCCACCTACACGCCTTCCATTGAGGAAGCAGGGCCTAGAGACTCTGAGGCGGATTCTCCAATCTCTGGGGTCGAAGTCACTGAGGTAGTTATAAAACTCCTCGGTGGCAAGGCCCCGGGGGTGGATGAGATCCGCCCAGAGTTCTTAAAGGCTCTGGATGTTGTGGGGCTGTCATGGCTGACACGCCTCTACAACGTTGCGTGGACATCGGGGACAGTGCCTCTGGATTGGCAGACTGGGGTGGTGGTTCCCCTCTTTAAGAAGGGGGACCGGAGGGTGTGTTCCAATTACAGGGGAATCACACTCCTCAGCCTCCCTGGTAAGGTCTATTCAGGGGTGCTGGAGAGGAGGGTCCGTCGGGAGGTCGAACCTCGGATTCAGGAGGAGCAGTGTGGCTTTCGTCCTGGCCGTGGAACAGTGGACCAGCTCTACACCCTCGGCAGGATCCTCGAGGGTGCATGGGAGTTTGCCCAACCAGTCCACATGTGTTTTGTGGACTTGGAGAAGGCGTTCGACCGTGTCCCTCGGGAGGTTCTGTGGAGGGTGCTTCGGGAGTACGGGGTGCCGAGCCAACTGATAAGGGCGGTTCGGTCCCTGTATCACCGATGCCAGAGTCTGGTCCGCATTTCCGGCAGTAAGTCGGATTCGTTCCCAGTGAGGGTTGGACTCCGCCAAGGCTGCCCTTTGTCACCGATTCTGTTCATAATTTTTATGGACAGAATTTCTAGGCGCAGCCGAGGCGTTGAGGGGGTCCGGTTTGGGGACCTCAGCATCGCGTCTCTGCTTTTTGCAGATGACGTGGTGCTGTTGGCTTCTTCAGGCCGTGATCTCCAGCTCTCGCTGGAACGGTTCGCAGCCGAGTGCGAAGCGGTCGGGATGAGGGTCAGCACCTCCAAATCCGAGTCCATGGTCCTCGATCGGAAAAGGGTGGAATGCCCTCTCCGGATCGGGGATGAGATCCTGCCCCAAGTGGAGGAGTTCAAGTATCTTGGAGTCTTGTTCACGAGTGAGGGGAGGATGGAGCGTGAGATCGACAGGCGGATCGGTGCAGCGTCGGCAGTAATGCGGACCCTGTACCGGTCCGTTGTGGTGAAGAGAGAGCTGAGCCAAAAGGCAAAGCTCTCAATTTACCGGTCGATTTACGCTCCTACCCTCACCTATGGTCACGAGCTATGGGTCGTGACCGAAAGAACGAGATCTCGGATACAAGCGGCCGAAATGAGTTTTCTCCGCAGGATGTCCGGGCTCTCCCTTAGAGATAGGGTGAGAAGCTCGGTCATCCGGGAGAGACTCGGAGTAGAGTCGCTACTCCTCCACGTTGAGAGGAGCCAGATGAGGTGGCTCGGGCATCTTATCAGGATGCCTCCTGGACGCCTCCCTGGGGAGGTGTTCCGGGCATGTCCCACCGGTAGGAGACCCCGGGGACGACCCAGGACGCGCTGGAGAGACTATGTCTCTCAGCTGGCCTGGGAACGCCTTGGGATCCCCCGGGATGAGCTGGATGAAGTGGCTGGGGAGAGGGAAGTCTGGGAGTCCCTCCTGAAGTTGTTGCCCCCGCGACCCGACCCCGGATAAGCGGAAGAAGATGGATGGATGGATGGATGATCATAAGGGATTTGACATAGAGAACAATATTGATCCTGTGAATAACTTCTTTATTCAGTAAGGCATGGTGTTGTTCAGTGCGGCATGGTGTTGTTCAGTGTGGCATGGTGTTGTTCAGTGCGGCATGGTGTTGTTCAGTGCGGCATGGTGTTGTTCAGTGCGGCATGGTGTGGTTCAGTGCGGCATGGTGTTGTTCAGTGCGGCATGGTGTTGTTCAGTGCGGCATGGTGTTGTTCAGTGCGGCATGGTGTTCAGTGCGGCATGGTGTTGTTAAGTGCGGCATGGTGTTGTTCAGTGCGGCATGGTGTTGTTCAGTGTGGTATGGTGTTCAGTGCGTCATGGTGTTGTTCAGTGTGGCATGGTGTTGTTCAGTGCGGGATGGTGTTGTTCAGTGCGGCATGGTGTTGTTCAGTGCGGCATGGTGTTCAGTGCGGCATGGTGTTGTTCAGTGTGGCATGGTGTTTTTCAGTGCGGCATGGTGTTGTTCAGTGCGGCATGGTGTTGTTCAGTGCGGCATGGTGTTGTTCAGTGTGGCATGGTGTTTTTCAGTGCGGCATGGTGTTGTTCAGTGCGGCATGGTGTTGTTCAGTGCGGCATGGTGTTGTTCAGTGCGGCATGGTGTTGTTCAGTGCGGCATGGTGTCGTTCAGTGCGGCATGGTGTTGTTCAGTGCGGCATGGTGTTGTTCAGTGCAGCATGGTGTTGTTCAGTGCGGCATGGTGTTGTTCAGTGCGGCATGGTGTCGTTCAGTGCGGCATGGTGTCGTTCAGTGCGGCATGGTGTCGTTCAGTGCGGCATGGTGTCGTTCAGTGCGGCATGGTGTCGTTCAGTGCGGCATGGTGTCGTTCAGTGCAGGTTGGTGTTGTTCAGTGCGGCATGGTGTCGTTCAGTGCGGCATGATGTCGTTCAGTGCGGCATGGTGTCGTTCAGTGTGGCATGGTGTCGTTCAGTGCGGCATGGTGTCGTTCAGTGCGGCATAGTGTCGTTCAGTGCGGCATGGTGTTGTTCAGTGCGGCATGGTGTTGTTCAGTGCGGGATGGTGTCTTTCAGTGCGGCATGCTGTTGTTCAGTGCGGCATAGTGTTGTTCAGTGCGGCATGGTGTTGTTCAGTGCGGCATGGTGTTGTTCAGTGCGGGATGGTGTTGTTCAGTGCGGGATGGTGTCTTTCAGTGTGGCATGGCGTTGTTCAATGCGGCATGGTGTTCAGTGCGGTATCGTGTTGTTCAGTGCGGTATCGTGTTGTTCAGTGCAGTATCGTTGTGTTGTTCGTATTGTGTTGTGTTGTTCATAATGTGTTGTGTTCTTCGTATTGTGTTGTGTTGTTCGTATTGTGTTGTGTTGTTCATATTGTGTTGTTCGTATTGTGTTGAGTTGTTTGTATTGTGTTGCCTCTAACAATTAGCCTCTAACACTTAGCCTCTAACACTTAGCCTCTAGCACCTAGAAGGTGAATAAATAGGAAGGAAGGTCTCACCGGTGACATCTTCGCCCACGTCCAAGCGTTGTACTTTGTATTTTCATCCTTCTGACAGTGGAAAACATATAGCCAACAAACACCGTGGAACCTAAACGAATGAAAGAAAACTATCATTTGGCCACAACCAACATTCACAGATACAACACAATGTGACGTGCGGGGTTGAGGTTAAAGGTTGAGTGAAGGGCCCTCATTTTAAACGACTTTTTTTGAAAAGGAGTGAGAACAAGTAAGACGTATTTAATTTATTTAATCGGAAGTAGTAAGAGCTATTGAATTTAGTCTATGTATTATATTCTATTGTATTATATTCTGTTGTATTCTTTTGGATTGTATTCACACTAACCCCACTAAAACTTCTGCTCACAAAAACTAGCCTCTGGCGCCTAGCCTCTGGCACTTAGCCTCTAACACTTAGCCTTTAACACTTAGCCTTTAACACTTAGCCTAGAAGGTGAATAAATAGGGTTAAAGGTTGAGTGAAGGGCCCTCGTTTTAAACTACTTTTTTTATAAAGGAGTGGGAACAAGTAAGACGTATTTAATTTATTTAATGGGAAGTAGTAAGACTTATTAAATTTATTTAATCTACTTTTCTTCCCAGGCAAAATTTGATGTGCTGCAATTCCAAATTTCCAAAGTGAATGAAGGAATGAAGTCCTTTAAATTATGATTTTGTATAAATACTAGGCATAAACACAAAATCTACGGCACAAAATGGGCAGACTTTACTTGTTTGAAAAGGACTGGTTACAAGACAGACTTTTTAAATTTATTTAATGGGAAGAAGACTTATTTAATTTAATTGATCTATTTTTGTTCCCTGGCAAAATTCGATTTGCTGCAATTCCAAATTTCCAAAGTGAATGAAGGAATGAAGTTGTTTAAATTATGATTTTGTATAAATACTAGGCATAGACACAAAATCTACGGCACAAAATGGGCAGACTTTACTTGTTTTAAGAGGACTGGTTACAAGACAGACTTTTCTGATTTATTTAATGGGAAGAAGACTTATTTAGTTTATTTAATCCATTTTTGTTCCTTGGCAAAATTGGATTTGCTGAAATTGTATTTTGCCAAATCTTGACTTGAGACCTGATAGGAAGTATTAAACGCTTAGTTAAATCTATACAAGTTGGTAATAAGAGCGAGTAATGTTGGTTGAACCGATGAATGAAGGTTGAAAGCAATTTAAATTATGACTTTGTATAAATACTAGATATTAACAGAACATCCACCGGGCAAAATGGTCAGAGTTTACTTGTTTGAGAAGTAGTGCCTTATTTAAGACTAAGATTTATTTAATCTGTTTGTTCCCAGGCAAAATTGGATGTGATGCAATTCCAAATTTCACCACATGATGGTGCCCAATTTTGACTTCATAGGACATTAAACACTTAGCTTGTTATTATGTTCAAGGTAATCAGATTTGTTTATTATTCTAATGGCCTTTTCAAAACTATTCTGGATTACTACTTTGGATCTATTCTACATTACTTGGCAACAACATACTCTGTAACAGATTAGGCAGTATAATCACATATGTTAACTTGAGAGTGCCCACACTCAATCTACTTATCGTGATGTAATAAATCAATTACTGTTAGACATTATTTGTCTGATAATCTACCAAATCCTTGAATTGAAGAATTTGTGATTTAATTAATAGCTTGTTATTATGTTCAGGGTAATTAGACTTGTATATAATTCTAATGGCCTTCTTTTGAAAACTATTCTGAATTACAACTTTGGATCTTATATTACTTTGCAACAATATACTCGGTGACAGATTAGGCAGTATAATCACATATGTTAACTTCAGTGCCCACACTGTATTTAGTTATGGTTATTTGATAAATCAAGTACTGTTAGACATGAAATAGGAAGTGTTTAACATAAATGTTATGGCTACTCACCATTGTAGCTCGCTCCTGGTCAATGATACGAGCTTCTTCTTGCAGTGGAAAACTTACAGCCAACAAACACTGTGGAACCTAAAGGAATGAAATTAAACATTAACATTTTGCCTCAACCAATATTCACACGTACAACGCAACGCGGCTACACTTCTGCTAGGGTTAGCGCCTCAGCTACACGTTGCTATTACAGTGAACGCTAGCTACATCGACAACTTTAGTCAAACTACACAAACGTAAATCTCATTAAACACAATGAGTGTTACTTACCGTGTACGCTCTAGACGGTCCAGTTGCAAGCAGAAAATAAAGATATTTCTGTTGATAATCGTCGTTGCTCAGTGGCTCACGGCCATCGCGCCAACAGATTTGAATTTTGGCGGAAGTTCCGCCAATTACGTCATATCCGCGGCACATGACTGCGCCGTAATACCCGCTTATCTGAAACGGCAGTTAAAAGTAGAGTTACATCAAGTTTTCTTTTTTAATCAATGCAATCATTTACAACTGTTGACCAGAAAGAATCGTCGAAATTCGACGTTCACCCCAAACGCCACAGTCACTCGCTTTTCAGGGCAACAAAAGTACTTCTTTTTAAAAACGATGAGTTGTACTTACTGTGTACGCTCTGGACGGTCCAGTTGCAAGCAGAAAATAAAAATATTTCTCTTGTTAGTCGTATGTTACCATCCGCTGTGTCTTTGTCAACATCGCCGTTTTCCTACTTCCTGTTGCGAGCCACGCCCACGGATTTAAATTTTGGCGGAAGTTCCGCCCATTGGTGTCGTTTTCGCGTATAGCAAATCCGATTGGTTGGGAAGGGGGCGCGGTTATGCAGCCGAGGGGTCCTATGATCGGTGGGATGTAAAGTAGGCATCGACGTCACGTCCGCGTCACGTGACCACGACGTGGCAGACGTCATATAGCAACCGCTGTTTTGTTTAGTAGACTTACAGTTGTTATGCATTGACATAATGGCGCACACTCCAAATAGATTTAAATAAATTAAATAATTCTTCTGCCCACTCCCTTTTAAACAAGTTAACTCTCCCTGCGGATTTGAATTCCGGCGGAAGTTCCGCCCATCGACGTCACGTCTGTCATGTGACCACAACGTGGCAGATGTCATATAGCAACCGCTGTTTTGTTTAGTAGATTTACAGTTGTTATGCATTGGCATAATGGTGTGCACTCAAAATAGATTTAAATAAATTAAATATTTCTTCTGCCCACTCCCTTTTAAACAAGTTAACTCTGCCCACGGATTCTAATTTCGGAGGAAGGTCCGCCCATTGACGTCTTGTCTGCGTCACGCAACCACGACGTAGCGACGCCATATAGTAACCGCTGTTTTGATCAGTAGACTTACAGTTATTATGCGTTGACATAATGGCGCACTGGTTAGCATGTCCACCTCTTAAGCATGATGTTGCGGGTTCGACGCCTGATCAATGTTAGCATGGAGTGAGCTGAAGTGCATGGCGCTGAAGATTTGAATCTTTGAAATGCGCTGAGGTCTGACATATCAGGCAGAATGGTTTGCCATCACGTTCAACAAAAAATAGAAACTTTCCCACTCTGATAAAAACGTCCTGTGTTCATCTACATATTTTTGTTTTGCTGTGCATCTTTAGCCTGCCATTTCGAGAGCCCAATTGACACTAATAGTTTACTGGAATGTGTTTGCCCATCCTACTTTGTGGAATTTCACCATATGCGATTTTGACGAAAATACCAAATTGAACTCAAGTGAAGCTAACACTCACAACACATACACACCTACACACACACACACACACACACACACACACACACACACACACACACACACACACACACACACACACACACACACACACACACACACACACACACACACACGTTGCACACACACACACACACACACACACACACACACACACACACACACACACACACACACACACACACACACACACGTTGATATGAACATAAAAGAGCCACATGAATCCAAGCAAAAAGCCGCATGCGGTTCGGGAGTTGTGGCTTGACTAAACCTGTACTATACAACTTTATTTGTATAAAATTTTCACAACTGTCACACAAACAAAGCGGGAAAAACCGAAGACGTGCGTGTTCCGCCCACGCTGGATTTATTTGCACCTTTGAAAAGACACCGTATTGCCGCAGATGTGGTAAAGAGTACTTTTGGGCATCTGAGACGGAAGGATGTCCAAAGCATCACGTCACCTGCTCTGGTAGGCATGGTGGTGGGACGTTGAAGTCAACCACTTTGGGGTTGGCTGAATCTTTGGTCGCAGGATGCCACACACTTGAAGACAGAAGCAGAAAAGCAGAGCTAAATGCACAATGTACTCACCGGTGACTCCAATTTTTTTCCCCCCTAAAGTAATGGATGGACGGGTGGCCCCGGCTGGCCGGTGGGACTCTTGTTATTCTGACCATTTTTAGTGCGCGTTTGGGGCAACAACCGTTTTTTGTGGCGCTCTCTTCTGGTTCAAGAGTGCCCTGCATGTGAATTTGCCTTTCCTGCCTTCTGATTGGATGAGCGCCGGTGTGACGCGGTGCCTCTGTCACCGTGGTGGGGGGTATACGTCGGCATTGGAGCGTCTGCCAACGTCTGAGACCGGCTGGCAGTGTATCGGAGGTGTCGAGTGCGGTGCCGCTGGAGCACACTCACCAGCTGGTGTTAGGGCCACAGAATGAAGGCCAAGGAGAAGAATAGAAAGAGAAACAGAAACTTCTCCTCCAATTGTTTGATTTGTCTCTTCTGAGCTTCGATGAATTCTTTCAGCTCTTTGTTCCTCTAGGACGGACAAATGGAAAGTGGCCTTCAAAAGCCAGTAAGCGTACAAGTAAGTGCCAGGCTGGCTTTGGGCCCTTACCTGTTGCGCGCTGTGCAGCAGATCCATTCTATCTTGGAGGATGCAAGCGTCGCGCTCCCTCAACTCGCACATCAGGGCTCGCTTCCATTGGTCCACGGTGCTCCTAAGCTTTTCTCTCTGATCCGCCGTCAGCACGTCATTCACGCCAGCGTGGCTGGCTTTTTCGCCGTCCGTGGCGGGGCAGTCCCGCTGCGGTAGCGCCTCGTACAACATGGCCTCCAGCTCCAGGATCCTCTGGGCCGCAATCCTCGTCCATCAGTGGTCCGGCGGGAGATTTGACGGCGGCTTACCTCATGAGCTTGGTCCATGGAACGCTTCCTGATGTCCAACTTTTCATCCAGGTAGCCCTTCTGCTTGCAGAACATATCCTAGCACAGCTCAAGGTCAGAATTGTTGGGGCACATTGCCGGAGTTCCCCTTGGCTGATGTCGCGTGTCTGTCTACCTTCTCATTTTCAATGTCCAACATCTTCTGTTGAAGTGCTGACTTGGTCACTTTGATGTATTCTAACCACTGAGGAAAGGCTGCTGTCACATAAGCAGAATGCGAGAGCGTGCGTGGACGTGCGCGTTACCTTCTCGGCTAGGGTGAGAAGGGTCCTGGCGTGAATCACGACCACCTGCTCCTCGTTGGTGAGATTCTGCAAGAGTCCAAAGGCACAGCGTCAACAAGCTTCTTTCAGCGCAAAGCCGTCCAAAAGTCACATTTGAGCCGCCGAGTCTCGTGGAGTGCGAACATAAGGAGTTCAACATACACTTACGGCGTTATCGCCCAGGATGTCCATCTTCTTCATCAGATCACTGATAAGTAAGTAATGCCAGACGAATGAGTGACTGAAGAATGTAGCTATTTTGTCTGAGAAAAAGGTGTGCTCATTGATAAGCTTACCTGTCTTTGTTGCTTCAGCGCTGACTCCAGATCTGCTACTCTGCTTTGATAGTGACCCATTTCTACTGTCATGTAACATGGGGGGAAGAGATGGTGCAAATGGTAAAATATGGATTGTTCACTGGAATAAATTGGCAGAGCTGAAATTCCAAATTTGTCCAAAAGATGGCGCCAGACCAAAACATGAGACCAAAAAAGGGGCCAAAATCAGCTAAGCAAGTTAAAATAGAAATAAAACAGGAACACGGTGTCGGATTGTGAGTCACGCATGGACGCACAAATGTGATTTTTACTTTTTGATTTCTTTGCTTGGCTAAAAATGTATTCTGTAACAGCTTAAAGCAATATTGTTAGTCAATTCGATCAAGGGACCCGTCACTATGAGAATAGTGGCGTGACATAAATTGTTTGGAGAAGCACAAATGTGATTTTTACTTTTTGATTTCTTTGCTTGGCTAAAAATGTATTCTGTAACAGCTTAAAGCAATATTGTTAGTCAATTCGATCAAGGGACCCGTCACTATGAGAATAGTGGCGTGACATAAATTGTTTAAAGAAATATATCAAAGGTTTGGATTTTTATTTCAGAGTTAATTGAAGCGTAACTTTAAAAAGTTATTCTCATGAAACAGGAAGTGAAGAAAAGGGGAAGTGAAAGGTTTTACTAGGGGCTAGCTGTCACGGATCAGAGACAGGACAACCAAGTGCACACGATCCTTTATTGAAAAGGGGGGAAAGGGGAAGTGGAACACTGGACTTGCGGTCTGGCGTGGCTGAGCAGCAGAGCACAGCGCGTAGTCGTAGTCGGAGGCAGGCAGGTTGTCAAGATAGGCGGCGATCAGGCGTGGTCGGTCAGTTTACGGAAACAGTTGGCAACAGAGATCGTTCAGGGGACCAAAAGGCAGTGGTGTCACGGGCAGGGTAAGGAGACGAACTGACAACCACTGGCAGAATGCATAGAGGTTAAGTAGTGTACCTAACGAGCTGTAGCAGGTGCTGGCAATTTCTTGATTGGGGCTTGGCTGGGAGTCCGGTGACGCAGGGACGTGACACTAGCTGTACATTTGGTGGAAAGTAATGCGTGATCAGGCCGGAAACAGCTGCTGAAGGCAACAGGTGTCCGAGCGTGGGAAAACTGGGCAATCATACCCTATAGGAGGCGTGGGAAAACTGACCAGTTTTATTCTATAGGGGCGTGGGAAAACTGGGCAGTCTTACCCTATAGGGAGGGTATAGAAGAAAGAAAGGGGGGGGGGGGACAGAGAAGTCTATAAAAACTCCTGCAGTGGCAGCTACGGGGCTTTTTTCCCCCAAAGACCGCTCATACGTGAAGAAGTCCGAGGGAATTTCAAGATTTTTTCCAAAGTCCCGAGATCTTTGTGTGAGACGCAGGATCGCTGGTCTGAAATTAACTTGAATTTACTTCAAAGAATTGGACTGGACAACTTTGCAGGACAAACTAGGTGAGAGGAACGACTTTTCTGTATTTTAGCGAGGGTGGGGAATAGTCATCGGGCCGCCGGTCCCCTCGAGGCCAGCCTGTTCCTCCAATTTGGATTTTAGAAGTAAGATCGAATTGATCACTCGACTTTGCTTCCACCAAAAATAGCACGCACCTGGTATTTACTTTTTCCCTCTTTCATGAACTGTGTTTTGCAATCGAATTGTTCTGGGATTGAATGATTTTATTAACACGGGTATCAGTGGGTGAAATTGTTCGGTTTCTGGAGTGATTAAGATTTGTAATTCTATTTCATGTTTCTTCAATAAATGTGTTGTGTATATTCATCTACTTCGTTGTGCGCTGATTTGTACTGAATGTGCAATCGATGGTTCGGGGTTGATTTGACAATTTGATTAATGTGCGGGGGGTTATTATGGTATAACATAGGACTGTAATAAATAAAAGTAACATCAGACAATTTTAGAGAATTGAATAACTTTCGTAAGGTGCTTACCCTCAGCGCATTCCGCTCCGGGCAGGAGAGGCGGAGATGACCAAGCGCCCCGCAGTAGTAGCAGCGGCCCTCCTGGCGTCGACACTGTCTTTCCTCTTCGCTCAATTTGGCCCTGCCGAGCTGCATGGGTTCCGTCCCAGCGAGTGGTAATGCCGGGGTCGATCTTTAGTGGTGCGTCTCGTGGGATGACCGCCCGCCCAATGATGCGGAAGGAGTAACGATCGCGCCCCGGCTTGCGCGCTGCTTCCTCCATTCCTGTAGTCGGTTGTCTGTTCGGACGGCCAACGCGATGAGAGCGTCGAGTTCCACAGGAAGATCAAGGGGAATGAGTTGGTCTTGGATGGTCCCGGAAAGACCCCGGAGAAAAGCATCGTACAGGGCCGACGAGTTCCATCCGCTTTCCGCGGCCAGAGTGCGGAAGCGGATCGCGTAGTCGCTGACCGTCTCTCGACCCTGGGTGATATGGCACAGCTCTCGTGCCTTCTCTCGGTCCGTGGGAACTGGATCGAACACCATGCGCAGGGCCTCGATGAATCCGAAAAACGAGTGACAGGTAGCGGAGTTCCTGGCCCATTCTACGGTCGCCCACGCCCGGGCTCTTCCCGTCAAATAGGATATCGTGTACGCCACCCGGGAGCGTTCCGTTGGGAAGTCGCCGGGAGCTCGCTCGAACTGCATCTCACAAGTCGTTATAAAGGCTCGACTCAGCCCGGGTTCACCTGCATATCGTTCAGGGGAAGCCAGTCTGATCCCCCTCGCAATAGGCGCGGGTGCCGGGTGGTCCACAGGGGGTGCCGCTGTGGAACAGGGTGTCGCAGCTCGCCCCGTGGTCAGCAGAGTGAGGACGTCTTGCATTTGACGACTCAGCGCATCCACCTGGGCGGCCACCACCTCTCGGAAGCCTTCCTGGTTCTTCACCAGTTCCTGAACTCCAACACTCAGAGCGTCGACCTGCTTCTGCTGTTGGCCCAGCTGCGACGTCTGGGAGCGTACTTGGGCGACCAGCTGCGCTGTCTCTGCCGAGTCCATGTCTGGCCAGTGCGTAATGTCAGGCGCAGAGCAGGGAGAGGACTCGAATGCAGATTCCAAAGTTCAACAAAGTGTTTATTGTCTCCTCTGATGGTCGAACAAAAAACGCCTCACTAGGAGGGAAAAAAGGGGAAACTAAGGTGCCTCGAACCGAGGGAGAAAAAGGAGAAATCAAAGCGCCTCGAACCGAGGGAAATACAAAAACAAGATAGCGATGTAACCAAGTTAACATCGGTGATCAAAGACGTTCAAACAAGGCTCCTTGGACTCGAGGGTTTCGTGATCGCTAGTGTTCTCAACAAGGCAAGATGCACTGGCACTCCTCCTCCTTTCAGACCAGAGAACACCCGAGGCTGGGTGAGAACGGGGAGGCTGCGACCCGGCCGGGGGTTGCGGGAAGGGGCGCCACCTTGATCTCCTTCTCGGCGTCGTAGTCCCCTCCGCTGGTCTGGGCTAGCAGAGCGTAGCCTCGTTGCAGCGCTTGATATTCTTGCGTCAGCTGGCGGTAGCGAAGCTCCGCCTCCTCATGCACACACCAATGCAACACAGCACTAGTACCAGAATCAGTCAGACCGGCGACAAAGCACCCGCGACGCAAAGACGAGTCCGATTCCAGGCTGAAGAGGAATGTTTGGCGCCAATACGCTGGCAGAAATGGCGGGCTACCTCTTCGGGTTCCGTGTCGGGGGTTCTGTCGGTGTGAAAAGACAAGGACGATCCGTCCGAATCCACCAACACGTCTTTGTCGTAGCCATAAAATGTTTCGATGACCTGCGGGCGCGGAAGCAAACATCTCTCTGAACAAACTGAAGCGACACCTCACGATGAATCGACGAGAGGAACGATAGCGAGAAAAAGGCCATTTCATCTTGCGCAACACCAAGCAGCCGCAAACAAACAGACTCACCTTGCAGGACCTCATGCTTTGTTCCTCCTCAGAGATTCTCGACGTCTGTATCGTAGCAGCAAATCTCTCTCCTGTCGACACAAATAATCCGCCTTTGAGATTCTTTGGATGCAAAGGGAACGAACGACTCCGGCGCAGAAACAAACGCGACTCACGATGACATTTCTGACATGAGCTCCTGTCTCCAGAGCCTGAAAAACCCGTCATCGGCGATGATTGGAGGGACGCTCGTCTTTTCCAAAAGTGACAACTACAGGGTGTGTCAGGGTTTTCCAGATTATCTTTATCGTATGATTATGTTGCTTTGACTTTGACTGCAACCTGTAATAAATAATATTATTTATCCCGGCGGCTCGGTGGCGCACTGGGTAGCACGTCCGCCTCACAGTTAGGAGGGTGTGGGTTCGATTCCACCTCCGGCCCTCCCTGTGCGGAGTTTGCATGTTCTCCCCGAGCCCGCGTGGGTTTTCTCCGGGCACTCCGGTTTCCTCCCACATCCCAAAAACATGCTTGGTAGGCCGATTGATCACTCCAAATTGTCCCTAGGTGTGAGTGCGAGTGCGAATGGTCGTTTGTCTCTGTGTGCACTGCGATTGGCTGGCAACCGGTTCAGGGTGTCCCCCGCCTACTGCCCGATGACGGCTGGGATAGGCTCCAGCACGCCCGCGACCCCCGTGGGGACTAAGCGGTTCAGAAAATGGATGGATGGATGGATTATTTATCCCTTATTTATCCCTATCGCTTATCCCTTCTTACACAAAGTCGTAAAACACCCCTTGCTATGTTTTGACTAGAGGTCAAGGGCTTTCTCTATTCAATCCACTCTTACACCCACCCTGTTTCTCTTAATAAAAATGCTCGTGCAGGAGCCGAGAGTCAGACTTCATTCGTACAACGGATGGACTCTCCACCTGCAGGTGTCCAAAAGAACTTACTTGTCTCCCGTGTGGTTCTTGCAAAATAAGTTGGAGCGAGCGCAACTCTAACAGGGTGCATTTTGCCACTAGCTGCCTACGGACAATGACGTCGCGCTCGCGGCTCATGGTTGACGGGCTGAGCAGCCGGGCGAGTCCGTTGTTTTCAGCGCACAGCGAGTGGCAAAGGCGCTGACGAAACGGGAGCTTTGAGCTGCTGAAAACGGCAAAACAAGTCTAAAGCGTGTTCAAACGCGTGCGCACGATGCTCCTGCTTGAAAGGTCGGAATTTAAGGGGCCAATTTTTTGGATGGCGGCCGCCGGCCAAGCTTTGGACGGAAAAGGTTTCCTGGCGATAGCGAGCGAGCGCGGCGCTGCCGTACGTGCACCGAGTCGCCTGCCTGAAGACCTTGGACAAGTCGTCGATGATGTGCCGCTGCTCCACAACTTGAAGGAACTCCATTTCACCGTCCTGCTGGCCGCAACCGCGGTCCAGGTCATTGAGCGAACTAGGCCTTCTCTGTGGAACACAAATGCAGGGGACTCTGTTGGCACGCCGCCGTTGTCCGCGTCGACTTACCAAGCTTGCCATCTCCTCGTTCTCCTGGGTGACAAAGCGCACTTTTGTTTTCAAGGCGACACAGCACCAGCGAGAGTTCTTCATTCTTCCTGCTCAGGCGTTTGTTTTTGTACAGGAGTGGCAGAAACTGGCTTTCTGTTTCTCTCAGTCGCTTTTGCTGCAAGCATGAAGTGCGGGATGTGAAAGACGCACAACACGCGGGCCAGAACGTATCCATTCCTTTTGCATCGGTTTGAACGGAATCGTGGCTTTGGCTCCCAATAAAAGACATCTACCAGGCAACCGACTCGCCGCGCCGCTCAACTAATAAGCAAGAGCAATGGGTGCCTCGCTGGATGGCGCGTATCAAACGTAGCGCAAACCTTCAAGCGTGCCGTCAATAAATTACCAGTTCATTGTGCTCTTCAGAAAGCAGGGCGTTTCGATCCTCTAGTTTCCTGATGACTGCGCTGAGCTCAGCGATTTTCAGATGAAACCTTCGCGTGTCCCGATCCTCCTGAGACTGAAAACGCCCCGCAACACACACACACAACCACTCATTCAAAGTTCAAAACTGTTTTGGTGCTACCTTCCTCCAGCAACGAACTAAGTCATGCGTACTGCAAGTGTGTGATGAGGTGGCTTACGCTATGAAGAGGATTGTGAGTAGCGGCGTTGACCCCACTTCCAGGGTAGTTTAGGCCCGCCCTTTGGGAATCCCTCAGGGCAGCGATCTGCTGCTCGGCAGCCTGAGTCTGCAGCTGAAGGCGGTGGACGTGGCCGGCCCCAGGGCTTTATCCAAAACACTAACCGCTCTGTCTTTCAGCTTGATCTCATCCACCTGGATGTACAAACGGGGAGCGCTCAGGCAGGCGGGCAAACTCATTTGCCAGAATTGTGACAAAAACAAAGAGAGCAACCGGACAATTTTTTTCTTGAATCGACTAGAACACCTTTGCTATGACAAAAGCGAAGCGAGCAACCCGAAGTTTTCTTCTTGTGAAATAGAATATAATAGAATGCCTTAGGTGTCATTGCACTGCAGGTATACAACGAAATTGGGAACATAGCCACGCACCGCGCATCTGATCAGTCCTACCAGTCGGCGGATCTCCCTCTCGCAGTCTCTCTTGGTTCGGCTCAGCTCCTCCCGATGCTGGTGATGAGCCGATCGGAGCTCGGCCGCTCGGAACTGCCAGGCCTGCTGGGCCGCTGCCAGAGCTTCTTCCGCGCTCCTCTTTGCCCCGCATTGCTCCTGAAGCTCCTGGTGGAGGCGACACCGCTCGGTCTCCCGACACCGCCGCGTCTCCTCCGCCTCCGCCAGCAAAGCGCCCCCGCTCCTCACCTGAGAAGACATTGCGCCACACCGGGCCGTTGAGACCGCAACGGAGCGCCGCGCCGCTTACTGGGGACAAGCTACACAATACGGTAGCGGCCGCATCGGAGCCCGACGTGGCGTGCGGATCGTCAGACATGGATTGAGCTGATCACCTTGTCCATGGAGCCGTCCCTCAGGCTGAGGACCAAGGCATTCAGTCGCTGGATCTCTCCATCTTTGATTTTGATCACTCTCATTAGCTCCATTTCATGCTGCCGCAGTAATGTCTCCCTGGTAACGGCTAACTCTTTCTGCTTCTCCTCATGGAGTTTGCAGCGACCTACAGCGACAACCGCATAGTGAAGTTTGCTGACGACACGACTCTGGTGGGTCTCATCACAAAGGGCGACGAGACTCGGTACAGGTCGGAGGTTGACCTTCTGACCACGTGGTGCAGGGACAACAACCTCCTGCTGAACGTTAATAAGACCAAGGAAATCATTGTTGACTTCCGGAAGGGTCACACAACACACCTGCCGCTGATCATCGATGGTGCTGTGGTGGAGAGGGTGAGCTGCACCAAGTTCCTGGGGGTGCACATCAGTGAGGACCTCTCCTGGTCCGAAAACACCTCGTCACTGGCAAAGAAAGCTCAGCGCCGCCTGTACTTTCTGCGGAAGCTCAGGCGTGCATGTGCTCCTCAGGCAGTCCTGTCTACATTTTACCGTGGCACTATTGAGAGCGTCATCACCAGTTGCATCGCTGTCTGGGGTGGTAACTGCACTGAACAGAACTTGAAGGCCCTGCAGCGCATAGTGAATACGGCTGGTAAGATTATTGGTGCTTCGCTCCCCTCCCTGAAGGACATTTACACCTCCCATCTCGCCCGCAAGGCAACCTCGATTGCCAGAGATGTGAGTCACCCGGCTCACTCTTTGTTTGACCTTCTGCCCTCTGGGAAGAGGTACAGGAGCCTGCGCTCCCGCACCACCAGACTTGCCAACAGCTTCTTTCCCCAAGCTGTTAGGGCCCTGAACTCGCTACCCCCTTCTGCGTAGCGTGTGGCACTGTTGCGCTATTTTCGGGAATGTCTGCTGTACGCGCACTTGCTCCTTTTTTTTCTGCTCCTCTTATTTATTTATTTATTGTTGTGTTATTCATTCATTATTTATTCAGCACGCTTTTGTTATACTTGTTACTTGTTTGTCTGTTGTGAGCCATGTCTTGTCACCGTGGGATAGGGGGGAACGAAATTTCGGTTTCTTTGTGTGTCTTTGGCATGTGGAGAAATTGACAATAAAGCTGACTTTGACTTTGACTTTGACTTTGCTTTTGAGTTCCGTCATGGCGGCGGTGGCACGGTGGTGCTCCGCCCGCAGGTTCTGACTCTTTCTCCAGACAGCTGACCTGACATGACTTAGACTTTATTGTCATCTTGTCTGCACATGGTGCATACAAAACGAAATTTCGTTGCATACGGCTTACAACAAAGTAGTGATATTGCAGTTGAATAGAAGTAACATATCCTATGAATATATATATATACACATATACTATATACATATATATATAAAATAAGTATAAAGTGCAGCAGTGATAATTATGCAATAGTGCATAGTGCAAGTAGGCAAAACAGTATTCAAGAGTGTGCAGAGGAATTCTAAACCATGTATTAAACTTCTATTTAAAGGGTTTATACAAGTTCAGTAAAGTTGGTAGTGCGAGATAGTGCAAGATAGAGGTCCGTAGTGTCATAAAGTACAGTTTTGTGAATGTGTGATGCAGAGTTCAGTTTAGAGCTCAACAGTTCTAGTGTTCAACAGTTTGATGACAGCAGGGAAAAAACTGTTGCAGAACCTGGTGGACCTGCAGCGGATGCTGCGAAACCTCTTCCCAGAGGGCAGCAGGGAGAACAGTCCATGGTGGGGGTGTGATGGGTCATTGATGATGTTACGGGCACGGGACATGCAGCGCTGAGATGAAATGTCCTGAATGGAGGGAAGAGGAGCCCCTATGATCCTCTCTGCTGTCCTCACCACTCTCCTCACGTTCTTCCAATCGGAGGCGGTGTAGCCTCCACACCACACAGAGAGACAGCTTGTCAGAATGCTCTCTATGGTGCTCCTGTAGAACGTCCTCATGATGGGTGGGGGCAGGTGGGCTCTCCTCATCCTCCGCAGGAAGTACAAGCGCTTCTGTGCCCTCTTGACCAGTGCCGTAGTGTTCATAGTCCAGGTGAGGTCTTCTGTGATGTGGACCCCCAGGAATTTGGTGCTGCTGACCACCTCCACAGCTGAGCTGTTGATGATCAGTGGAGCGTGGTGAGGCTGGTTTTTCCTGAAGTCGACGATGATCTCCTTCATCTTCTCTACATTCAGGATCAGGCTGTTGTCTCTGCACCAGCCCACCAGCTGCTCCACCTCCTCTCTGTAGTCCAGATCGTTGTTGTCTCTGATGAGCCCCACCACCGTTGTGTCGTCTGCGAACTTCACGATGTGATTGGTGGTGAACCTGGGGACGCAGTCGTGTGTCATCAGGGTGAACAGCAGGGGCTCAGGACGCAGCCCTGAGGGGAGCCTGTGCTGAGGGTGATGACATCAGAGGTGTTCTGTCCGACCCGGACTGACTGAGGTCTGTTGGTGAGGAAGTCTAGCAGCCAGTTGCGAAGGGGGGTGTTGAAGCCCAGGTGTTCCAATTTTCCTAACAGATGCTGTGGGATGATGGTGTTAAACGCTGAGCTGAAGTCCAGGAACAGCATCCGCACATGGGCGTTCTTCTCCTCCAGGTGAGCCAGGCTCAGGTGAAGAACGGAGGAGATGGCGTCCTGAGTGGAGCGGTTTTGCCGGTCAGCAAACTGGAACGGGTCGAATGTTGGGGGGAGTCTGGAAACGATGGGATCTTTAAGCAGCCTTTCGAAGCACTTCATCATGATCGGAGTCAGTGCAACAGGCCGGTAATCATTAAATGAGGTGATTTGAGGTTTCTTCGGCACCGGAATGATAGAGGCAGTCTTAAAGCACGCTGGCACTGTGGCTTGGCCCAGCGAGGTGTTAAAAATGTCTGTGATGACCCCAGCCAGCTGACTTGCACATTCCCTGAACACACGCCCAGGAATGTTGTCGGGGCCAGGGGCCTTACGGGGGTTGACTCTCCTCAGGGTCTTCAACACATCGGCGGAGTCAAAGCAGAGTACCTCCTCTACCTCATGGGGGACAGTTTTAACTGCTGGAGTGCCGTTTAGTGCCTCGAACCTCCCAAAGAAGTTATTTAGACCATTTAGGAAGTCAGCATCAACTTCACCCACCGGGAGGGGGAGGGTGAGTTGTAGTCTGTAATCGCCCGTATGCCTTTGCCACATACTCCTGGTGTTGTTGGCGTCGTGGAAACGATCCTGAATTTTTCGACTGTGGTCTCGTTTCGCTACCCTGATGGCACAGTTCAAGTTGGCTCTCGCTGTCCTCAGTGTCTCCTTGTCGCCAGACTTGAAGGCAGAGTTCCGCGCTCGTAGCGTTTGACGTACCTCCAGGGTACGTACGTCATCCAGGGTCGTTGGTTGCCCCGGGTGATGATATTCTTAGTGGTGCTGACGTCCTCGGTGCATTTGTTGATGTAGGCTGACACAGTCATGGCACACGCATGTCAAATCTACATCGGGAAAACTGGGAGGGAGGGAGGCAGGCAGGCAGGGAGGCAGGCAGGGAGGCAGGCAGTGTCTGTCTGTTGGGGTTTTCACCTCATTCTTCTCCTGCTGAAGTTCTAACTGGACGTCCATCAATTTGTCTCTCAGCCCGTCATTGGCGGCCTGAAGGGTGTCCGTTCGCTCCGCCTTGGCCCGCCCTGCCGGAGCTCGTTTGGACATCTCTTACTCGAGTCTCGCCCGGTCGTCAGTAAGAGATCACAACATTTGTACCTGGAGAGCACAAACGCAGCGCTGTTTTCCACTGGCTTCGGACTCAACTTCAATCGGTACCGTAACTTACAACATCATAAACATAGATCTAGCTTGACTTATTCATTGAATAAATGCATTTGGTTCTTCAAAACTGCATCACACAACATAGCGTGACCGAGACGGCTGTTATCCACCTGCGTGAAGTTATTTGGTGAAATGAATGAGATGTTTAAGAACTATCATTCTGTCTCTATGTAGATGAAGGGAAATAATCGATTGCTGAAGGTCCAAAGGTGTTGTGATAAACAAATAAACATATTAGTGATTAATGACATATTTGTGATAAACATATTAGGCAGGATAATCACATATGTTAACTTGACTGCCCACACTGTATTTATTTATGGTTATTTGTTAAATCGAGTACTGTTAGATATGAAATAGGAAGTGTTTAACATAAATGGACAACGAAAGGGGTACTCACCATTGTAGCTCCTGCTGGTCCATGATACGAGCTTCTTCTTGCAGTGGAAAACATACAGCCAACAAACACCGTGGAACCTAAAGGAATGAAATTAAACATTAACATTTAGCCTCAACCAACATTCACAGATACAACGCAACGCAAACTACACAAACGTAAATCTTTTTAAACACAATGAGTTGTACTTACCGTGTACGCTCTAGACCAGGGCAAACTACGGCCCGCGGGCCTCATCCGGCCCACGGGACCGTTTAATCCGGCCCGCCAACCCTAAATAAATTGTATTATTAAACTTTTTTTTTTTTTTTTTTTCTCGGTCATTTTGCCTGCAATGACTGCGTTTCCCCAGTAGATGGGGAACCATTCGCCTGCGCATTTACTACCGGAAGCCATGTCAGAAAGCTCGGTGCACACTCACAAGTGCGTGTACGTACTCAGTAGTACGGAAATGGCGCACTCGCGCTCTATTTGGCTCAGTGCCGAATTTAGAGGGTGGGCTGTGACGACAGCATTCTTGTAATTTGCGCGCCGAGCTTTCGGATACAGTTTTACGCTAAAGCCACCCACAAACCTTCCCCTGGAATCCTTCCATTAAAATGAGTCGCCCAAGGAAAAGCAAGGTGGACACTGAGTGCCGAGTGTTTCAAAAGAGTGGCCAATTTGGCTCGACGTACGCGACGTGACGTTCACCCACATAAACATCAACATCAACCCGTCACAGATCTAGGTAAACGGACCAACACCTCGGATCTCTCCTAAGAATTGCCCCAACAAATTTTACTCCAGACTATGACACACTAGCAAAAAAAGGGAGACCACTGAAAATGAAAGGGAGGCTTTCAAGTTTGTCGTAAAAAAAAAATGCATTTTGAATATGAACTGTACAAATAGCAGGGATTGAAACTAGCGACCATTCTCATTTTCAAACAATGCAGGATGCTCAAGGACATTGATGCACCACCTGTTTGTGACTAATCTTAACCTGTAAAGTTCTTAAGGCTTACTTTAAGGAAGTGTTTCCCATTTCCTCACCTGTTATTAGGTGTTTGTGAGTTAAAACTCTGCTCTGATTTTCAGATACCCCTCACCGTATTGCCGTTTTGATTACTTTATTTGGATGTATGCTTTCACCGATTCTTCAAGATGATATATTTGGTCAGAATGTTTGCCGTTTGATGTGATCTCATAAGATAAACATCTTTCATTAATCTGACCTTGTCACGGTCGGGTGTGTGGCATGGAGCGGGACGACCAAGTGCAGCTTGGACCAGGGTTTATTGAAGCAACTCAAAATACAGACTCGGTAAACTGACATGACTTAAACAATAACTTGACTGACTGACCGGGAAGTGGAACAAGAAGACAGCAGGACATGACGGCACCAAGACAGGACGACAACACCGAACGACAGCAACCAAAACCAAAACCAGCAGCAACCAATACCAAAACCAATGACCAAAACCAATACCAATACCAATACCAATACCAATACCAATGATCCGACAGGGAGAGAGGGGCAGACAGGACTTTTATACACGACAGGTAACGAGAGGCAGGTGGGAACAATCACACTGATCATGGGCACACAGGAGGGGAGGGGCGAGCACACAGACAGAAACCAAGACAACAGACACATAATGGAGCAGTTGGGGACGAGACGTGACAGACCTGCAGACACTGAAGTGATGGAGACTGTTATTCATAATAACAGTGTCGTATTTTATGAGAATCACTGATAGCAGTTTTTTAGGGATATTTTTTTTAATGCTGTTAATAAATGCATTTGTTTTCAAAAAACTTTTGTTGAATATCCACGCTTTACTACCTACTAAAGGTCAAAACCTCGTTTATATTACTTCACACAAACACTACATCCAACTGCTCCTGGTTCGGCCCCCCGGTCAAAATTTAGAACCCAATTCGGCCCGCAAGTCAAAAAATTTGCCCACCCCTGCTCTAGACAGTCCACTTGCAAGCAGAAAATAAAGGTATTTCTGTTGATAATCGTCGTGTTTGTATCCGTTGTCTCGCTCAAGGCCATTGCGCCCACAGATTTGAATTTTGGCGAGTTCAGCCTATTGACGTCATTTCCGCGGTGTAATACCCACATATCTGAAACGGCAAAGTTAAGAGTAGAGTTAAATAAAGTTTTTAATCAACGCAATAATTTACAACCGTTGACCAGTCGAAATAATCGTCGAAATTTGGCGTCTGTGGCTGGAAGCAGACGCCGAGTTCGACGTTCCTCCCAAACGCCACACTCCCTCGCTTTTCAGGGCTACGAAAAAACATATTTTTCAAAACAATGAGTTGTAATTACCTTGTACGCTCTACACGGTCAAGTTGCAAGCTGAAAACAAAAATATTTGTCTTGTTAGTCGTCGTGTTACTAACCGCTGTGTCTTGTTTGCCAGCATTGCCGCTTTCCTACTTCCTGTTGCAAGCCACGCCCACGGATTATAATTTTGCCATGAGTTCCGCCTATTGACATCATGTCCGCGTCACATGACTGCGACGTAATATTATCTAAAACTGTTTGTGCGGTATTGTGTTGTTCTCTGCGGTATTGTGTTATTCTGTGCGGCGTCGTGTTGTTCAGTGCGGCATGGTGTTGTTCAGTGCGGCATGGTGTTGTTCAGTGCGGCATGGTGTTGTTCTGTGCGGCATGGTGTTGTTCAGTGCGGCATGGTGTTGTTCAGTGTGGTATGGTGTTGTTCAGTGCGGCATGGTGTTGTTCAGTGCGGCATGGTGTTGTTCAGTGTGGCATGGTGTTGTTCAGTGCGGCATGGTGTTGTTCAGTGCGGCATGTTGTTCAGTGCGGCATAATGTTGTTTAGTGCGGCATGGTGTTGTTCAGTGCGGGATGGTGTTGTTCAGTGCGGCATGGTGTTGTTCAGTGCGGCATGGTGTTGTTCAGTGCGGCATGGTGTTGTTCACTGCGGCATGGTGTTGTTCACTGCGGCATGATGTTGTTCAGTGCGTCATTGTGTTGTTCAGTGCGGCATGGTGTTGTTCAGTGTGGCATGGTGTTGTTCAGTGCGGCATGGTGTATATCAGTGCGGCATGGTGTTGTTCAGTGCGGCATGGTGTAGTTCAGTGCGGCATGGTGTTGTTCAGTGCGGCATGGTGTTGTTCAGTGCGGGATGGTGTTGTTCAGTGCGGCATGGTGTTGTTCAGTGCGGCATGGTGTTGTTCAGTGCGACATGGTGTTGTTCAGTGCGGCATGGTGTTGTTCAGTGCGGGATGGTGTTGTTCAGTGTGGCATGGTGTTGTTTAGTGCGGCATGGTGTTGTTCAGTGCGGCATGGTGTTGTTCAGTGCGGCATGGTGTTGTTCAGTGCGGGATGGTGTTGTTCAGTGTGGCATGGTGTTGTTCAGTGCGGCATGGTATTGTTCAGTGCGGTATCGTGTTGTTCAGTGCGGTATCGTGTTGTTCAGTGCGGTATCGTGTTGTTCAGTGCAGTATCGTTGTGTTGTTCGTATTGTGTTGTGTTCGTAATGTGTTGTGTTGTTCATATTGTGTTGTGTTGTTGGTATTGTGTTGTGTTGTTCGTATTGTGTTGTGTTGTTCATATTGTGTTGTTCGTATTGTGTTGAGTTGTTCATATTATGTTGTGTGTTTCGTATTGTGTTGCCTCTAACACTTAGCCTCTAACACTTAGCCTCTAACACTTAGCCTCTAGCACCTAGAAGGTAAATAAATAGGAAGAAAGGACTCACCGGTGACGTCTTCGCCCACGTCCAAGCATTGTACTTTGTATTTTCATCCTTCTGACAGTGGAAAACATATAGCCAACAAACACCGTGGAACCTGAACGAATGAAAGAAAACTATCATTTGGCCACAACCAACATTCACAGATACAACACAATGTGACGTGCGGGGTTGAGGTTAAAGGTTGAGTGAAGGGCCCTCGTTTTAAACTACTTTTTTTGAAAAGGAGTGGGAACAAGTAAGACATATTTAATTTATTTACTGGGAAGTAGTAAGAGCTATTGAATTTAATTTATGTATTATATTCTATTGTATTGTATTCTGTTGTATGCTTTTCGATTGTATTCACACTAACCCCACTAAAACTTCAGCCCACAAAAACTCGCCTCTGGCGCCTAGCCTCTGGCATTTAGCCTCTAACACTTAGCCTTGAACACTTAGCCTTTAACGTTTAGCCTAGAAGGTGAATAAATAGGGTTAAAGGTTGAGTGAAGGGCCCTCGTTTTAAAAAAGGAGTGGGAACAAGTAAGACGTATTTAATTTATTTAATGGGAAGTAGTAAGACTTATTAAGTTTATTTAATCTACTTTTTTTCCCAGGCAAAATTTGATGTGCTGCAATTCCAAATTTCCAAAGTGAATGAAGGAATTAAGTCTTTTAAATTATGATTTTGTATAAATACTAGGCATAAACACAAAATCTACGGCACAAAATGGGCAGACTTTATGTTAGAAAAATTGTATATATATGTTATCATGCGTTCTCTAATGAGTACTTATTCAGAATGTTACTGTTCAGTATGCTTGCTGCTTTGCCTTGCTTATTCTTATCTTGTACAACAGAACAGAAGGATTACGGCTGGGTCAGGGGCGAGATGACGGTTGTGTCAAACAAGATACTGCTGACATCTCAGCGTCCACCAGGACAGATTGTGAAAACAACGTCAAACGATGCGTCATGAACCTTCTGATCTTCCTTAAAGAACGTCACTTTCTCTTCTCATCTCTCGGAATATTGCTTAAACTGTTTTGCTGATATAGCCATATCTGCACACAACACTTTGTGCGTCACTTTTTGTTTCTTTTCTTACGAGACGAAACCACAATCTCTCCCCCCCCCCTCAAGGGCTAATCGTCTCACACTGTGGGTAGGGCATTACCAAATAAAAAGAGCGAGGAGTGTAAACAGATTTTGAGTGTAGTCGGATTGCTGTAAGTCTGAATGCACTCCTCGCGAGAAAAGACTCAATATTCTGCCTCACTGGTTTTGTCTGCTGATCCTTTCGCTGATTTTGAACCTAACACTTTACTCGACCAATATTCACACGTACAACGCAACGCGGCTAAACTTCTGCTAGGGTTAGCGCCTCAGCTACACGTTGCTATTACAGTGAACGCTAGCTACATCGACAACTTTAGTCAAACTACACAAACGTAAATCTCCTTAAACACAATGAGTGTTACTTACCGTGTACGCTCTAGACGGTCCAGTTGCAAGCAGAAAATAAAGATATTTCTGTTGATAATCGTTGTTGTTCAGTGGCTCACGGCCATCGCGCCAACAGATTTGAATTTTGGCGGAAGTTCCGCCAATTACGTCATATCCGCGGCACATGACTGCGACGTAATACCCGCTTATCTGCAACGGCAGTTAAAAGTAGAGTTACATCAAGTTTTCTTTTTTAATCAACGCAATCATTTACAACCGTTGACCAGAAAGAATCATCGAAATTCGACGCTCCCCCCAAACGCCACACTCACTCGCTTTTTAGGGCGACAAAATTACTTCTTTTTAAAAACGATGAGTTGTACTTACCGTGTACGCTCTGGACGGTCCAGTTGCAAGTAGAAAATAAAAATATTTCTCTTGTTAGTCGTATGTTACCATCCGCTGTGTCTTTGTCAACATCGCCGTTTTCCTACTTCCTGTTGCGAGCCACGCCCACGGATTTAAATTTTGGCGGAAGTCACGTGACCACAACGTGGCATACGTCATATAGCAACCGCTGTTTTGTTTAGTAGACTTACAGTTGTTATGCATTGACATAATGGCGCACACTCCAAATAGATTTAAAAAATTAAATAATTCTTCTGGCCACTCCCTTTTAAACAAGTTAACTCTCCCCGCGGATTTGAATTCCGGCGGAAGTTCCGCCCATCGACGTCACGTCTGTCACGTGACCACAACGTGGCAGATGTCATATAGCAACCGCTGTTTTGTTTAGTAGATTTACAGTTGATATGCATTAGCATAATGGTGTGCACTCAAAACAGATTTAAATAAATTAAATATTTCTTCTGCCATCTCCCTTTTAAACAAGTTAACTCTGCCCACGGATTCTAATTTCGGAGGAAGGTCCGCCCATTGACGTCTTGTCTGCGTCACGCGACCACGTCGTAGCGACGTCATATAGTAACCGCTGTTTTGATATGTAGATTTACAGTTATTACGCGTTGACATAATGGGGCACTGGTTAGCATGTCCACCTCTTAAGCATGATGTTGCGGGATAAATGTTAACTATGCCAACCCAACCAGAGTGACGGGAGGAGCACAATTCAAGAACGTGCTCAATTCGTCGTGAAAATGCGATTTAAGCAATAACATTAAAAATGCACCTAAAACCTAAACCAAACGCTGCAGATGGTCATTTCTTCATGCGCAGTGGTCAACTCGGCACTCTCTAGCCGCCAAGAGCACTTTTTACTATGCCAACACAACCAGAGTGACGGTAGGGGCACAATTCAGAAAACATGCTCAGCTCGTCGAGAAAATGCCATTTAAGCAATAAAATTAAAAATGCACCTAAAACCTAAACCAAACGCTGCAGATGGTCATTTTTTCATGCGCAGTGGTCAACTTCTTCATGCGCAGTGGTCAACTCGGCACTCTAAAGCCCCCAAGAGTACTTTTTACTATGCCAACCTAACCAGAGTGACGGGAGAAGCACAATTCAGAAAATGTGCTCAGGTCGTTGAGAAAATGTGATTTAAGCAATACAATTAAAAATGCACCTAAAACCTAAACCAAATGCTGCAGATGGTCATTTCTTCATGCGCAGTGGTCAACTCGGCACTCTCTAGCCGCCAAGAGCACTTTTTACTATGCCAACCCAACCAGAGTGACAGGAGGAGCACAATTCAGAAAACGTGCTCAGCTCGTCGAGAAAATGCGATTTATGCAATAAATTGATAAATACTTATAAAACCTAAACCAAACGCTGCAGATGATCATTTCTTCATGCGCAGTTGTCAACACGGCACTCTCTAGCCACCGAGAGACACTTTTTACTATGCCAATCCAACCAGAGTGACGGGATGCGCACATTTCAGAAAACCTGCTCAGCTCGTCGAGAAAATGCCATTTAAGCAATAAAATTAAAAATGCACATAAAACCTAAACCAAACGCTGCAGATGGTCATTTCTTCATGCGCAGTGGTCAACTCGGCACTCTATAGCCGCCAAGAGCACTTTTTACTATGCCAACCTAACCAGAGTGACGGGAGGGGCACAATTCAGAAAACGTGCTCAGCTCATCGAGAAAATGCGATTTAAGCAATAAAAGTAAAAATGCATCTAAAACCTAAACCAAACGCTGCAGATGGTCATTTCTTTATGCACAGTGGTCAACTCGGCACTCTCTAGCTGCCAAGAGCACTTTTTACTATGCCAACCCAACCAGAGTGACGGGAGGAGCACAATTCAGAAAACGTGCTCAGCTCCCTGAGAAATTGCGATTTAAGCAATCAATTTATAAATACTTATAAAACCCAAACCAAACGTTGCAGGTGGTTATTTCTTCATGCACAGTGGTCAACTCGGCACTCTCTAGCCGCCAAGAGCACTTTTTACTATGCCAATCCAACCAGAGTGACGGGATGCGCACATTTCAGAAAACCTGCTCAGCTCGTCGAGAAAATGCCATTTAAGCAATAAAATTAAAAATGCACATAAACCTAAACCAAACGCTGCAGATGGTCATTTCTTCATGCGCAGTGGTCAACTCGGCACTCTCTAGCCGCCAAGAGCACTTTTTACTATGCCAACCCAACCAGAGTGACGGGAGGAGCACAATTCAGAAAACGTGCTCAGCTCGTCGAGAAAATGCGATTTAAGCAATAAAATTAAAAATGCACCTAAAACCTAAACCAAACGCTGCAGATGGTCATTTATTCATGCGCAGTAGTCAACTCGGCACTCTCTAGCCGCCAAGAGCACTTTTTACTATGCCAACCCAACCAGAGTGAGGGGAGGAGCACAATTCAGAAAACGTGCTCAGCTCGTCGAGAAAATCCGATTTAAACAATAAAATTAAAAGTGCACCTAAAACCTAAACCAAACGCTGGAGATAGTCATTTCTTCATGCGCAGTGGTCAACTCGTCACTCTCTAGCTGCCAAGAGCACTTTTTACTATGCCATCCCAACCAGAGTGACGGAAGGAGCACAATTCAGAAAACGTGCTCAGCTCGTCGAGAAAATGCCATTTAAGCAATAAAATTAATAATGCACGTAAAACCTAAACCAAATGCTGTAGATGGTCATTTCTTCATTCGCAGTTGTCAACTCGGCACTCTCTAGCCGCCAAGAGTACTTTTTACTATGCCAACCCAACCAGAGTGACGGGAGGAGCACAATTCAGAAAACGTGCTCAGCTCGTCGAAAAAATGCGATTTAAGCAATAAAATTAAAAATGCACCTAAAACCTAAACCAAACGCTGCAGATGGTCATTTCTTTATACGCAGTGTTCAACTCGGCACTCTCTAGCCGCCAAGACAACTTTTTACTATTCCAACCCAACCAGAGTGACGTGAGGGGCACTATTCAGAAAACGTGCTCAGCTCGTCGAGACAATGCGATTTAAGCAATAAAACTATAAATGCACCTAAAACCTAAACCAAACGCTGCAGATGGTCATTTCTTCATGCGCAGTGGTCAACTCGGCACTCTAAAGCCCCCAAGAGTACTTTTTAGTATGCCAACCTAACCAGAGTTACGGGAGGAGCGCAATTCAGAAAACGTGCTCAGCTTCTCGAGAAAATGCGATTTAAGCAATACAATTAAAAATGCACTTAAAACCCAAACCAAACGTTGCAGGTGGTTATTTCTTCATGCACAGTGGTCAACTCGGCACTCTCTAGTCGCCAAGAGCACTTTTTACTATGCCAACCCAACGAGAGTGACGGGAGGAGCACAATTCAGAAAACGTGCTCAGCTCGTCGAGAAAATGCAATTGAAGCAATAAAACAAAAAATGCACCTAAAACCCAAACCAAACGTTGCAGGTGGTTATTTCTTCATGCGCAGTGGTCAACTCGGCACTCTCTAGCCGCCAAGAGCACTTTTTACTATGCCAACCTAACCAGAGTGACGGGAGGAGCACAATTCAGAAAACGTGCTCAGCTTGTCGAGAAAATGTGATTTAAGCAATAAAAAAAATGCACCTAAAACCCAAACCAAACGTTGCAGGTGGTTATTTCTTCATGCGCAGTGGTCAACTCGGCACTCTCTAGGCGCCAAGAGCACTTTTTACTATTCCAACCACACCAGAGTGACGGGAGGGGCACAATTCAGAAAATGTGCTCAGCTCGTAGAGAAAATGCAATTTAAGCAATAAAATTAATAATGCACCTAAAACCCAAACCAAATGTTGCAGGTGGTTATTTCTTCATGCGCAATGGTCAACTTGGCACTCTCTAGCCGCCAAGAGCACTTTTTACTCTGCCAACCCAACCAGAGAGACGGGAGGGGCACAATTCAGAACACGTGCTCAGCTCGTCGAGAATATGCGATTTAAGCAATTAAATTAAAAATGCACCTAAAACCCAAACCAAACCTTGCAGGTGGTTATTTCTTCATGCGCAGTGGTCAACTCGGCACTCTCTAGGCGCCAAGAACACTTTTTACAATGCCAACCAGACCAGTGACGGGTGGGGCACAATTCAAAAAACTTGCTCAGCTCGTCGAGAAAATGCAATTTAAGCAATAAAATTAGAAATGCGCTTAAAACCTAAACCAAACGCTGCAGATGGTCATTTCTTCATGCGCAGTGGTCAACTCGGCACTCTAAAGCCCCCAAGAGTACTTTTTACTATGCCAACCTAACCAGAGTGACGGGTGGAGCACAATTCAGAAAACGTGCTCAGCTTGTCGAGAAAATGCGATTTAAGCAATAATATTAAAAATGCACCTAAAACCTAAACCAAACGTTTCAGGTGGTTATTTCTTCATGCGCAGTGGCCAACGCGGCACTCTCTAGCTGCCAAGAGCACTTTTTACTATGCGCACCCGACGAGAGTGACGGGAGGAGCACATTCAAGATTCAAGATTCAAGATTCAAGATTCAAGAGTTTTTTATTCGCCATGTTTGAGCGTGCCAAACAAGGAATTTGACTTCGGCAAATCACAGCCTCTGTTCAACATTTAGGTGACTAACAACAACACTCAGGACATGTGAAGAACGAAAGATACGAAAGATATTCTCAAACACCCCCTGATCTTAAACTCCCAAGCGGGAAAGGAAAAACTCAAAACTCCAGCTATGGGAAATGAGAAACCTTGAGAAGAGACCACAGATGGGAGGGTCCCTCTTCTAGGATGACCAGGCTGCAATGGATGCAGAGAGGACACATAGTACAAAGTGTAGACAAAAAAGGTGTGGCAAGCGGGATGTTATTGCACAGTAATGACTCTGAGACTCTAAGAGTGGTGTGAGTTCATCAGAGCGACAGCCTGGGGGAAGAAGCTGTCTCTGTGTCTGCTGGTTTTAGTGTACAGAGCTCTATAACGGCGTCCGGAGGGGAGTAGTTCAAACAGGCTGCAACCTGGGTGCGAAGGGTCTGTTGAGATGTTACTTGCACGTTTCCTGGTCCTGGACAGGTACAAGTCTTGGATAGATGGGAGGTTGATTCCAATTATCTTTTCTGCAGTCCTTATTGTCCGTTGCAGTCTGTGCTTGTCTTGTTTGGAGGCCGATCCAAACCAGACAGTGATGGAGGTGCAGAGGACAGACTGGATGATGGCAGTGTAGAAGGTCTTCAGCAGCTCCCGTGGCAGGTTGAACTTCTTGAGCTGTCTCAGGAAGTACAGCCTCTGCTGGGCCTTCTTCCGTCTTCTTCAGAAAACGTGCTCAGCTCGTCGAGAAAATGTGATTTAAGCAATAAAATTAAAAATGCACCTAAAACCTAAACCAAACGTTGCAGATGGTCATTTCTTCATGCGCAGTGGTCAACGCGGCACTCTCTAGCTGCCAAGAGCAGTTTTTACTATGCGCACCCAACCAGAGTGACGGGGGGAGCACATTTCAGAAAACGTGCACAGCTCGTCGAGAAAATGCGATTTAAGCAATAAAATTAAAAATGCACCTAAAACCTAAACCAAACGTTGCAGGTGGTTATTTCTTCATGCGCAGTGGTCAACGCGGCACTCTCTAGCTGCCAAGAGCACTTTTTACTATGCGCACCCAACCAGAGTGACGGGAGGAGCACATTTCAGAAAACGTGCTCAGCTCGTCGAGAAAATGCAATTTAAGCAATAAAATTAAAAATGCACCCAAAACCTAAACCAAACGTTGCAGGTGGTTATTTCTTCATGCGCAGTGGTCAACGCGGCACTCTCTAGCTGCCAAGAGCACTTTTTACTATGCGCACCCAACCAGAGTGACGGGAGGAGCACATTTCAGAAAACGTGCTCAGCTCGTCGAGAAAATGCGATTTAAGCAAGAAAATTAAAAATGCACCTAAAACCTAAACCAAACGTTGCAGGTGGTTATTTCTTCATGCGCAGTGGTCAACGCGGCACTCTCTAGCTGCCAAGAGCACTTTTTACTATGCGCACCCAACCAGAGTGACGGGAGGAGCACATTTCAGAAAACGTGCTCAGCTCGTCGAGAAAATGCGATTTAAGCAATAAAATTAAAAATGCACCTAAAACCTAAACCAAACGTTGCAGGTGGTTATTTCTTCATGCGCAGTGGTCAACGCGGCACTCTCTAGCTGCCAAGAGCACTTTTTACTATGCGCACCCAACCAGAGTGACGGGAGGAGCACATTTCAGAAAACGTGCTCAGCTCGTCGAGAAAATGCGATTAAAGCAATAAAATTAAAAATGCACCTAAAACCTAAACCAAACGTTGCAGATGGTCATTTCTTCATGCGCAGTGGTCAACGCGGCACTCTCTAGCTGCCAAGAGCACTTTTTACTATGCGCACCCAACCAGAGTGACGGGAGGAGCACATTTCAGAAAACATGCTCAGCTCGTCGAGAAAATGCGATTTAAGCAATAAAATTAAAAATGCGCCCAAAACCTAAACCAAACGTTGCAGGTGGTTATTTCTTCATGCGCAGTGGTCAACGCGGCACTCTCTAGCTGCCAAGAGCATTTTTTACTATGCGCACCCAACCAGAGTGACGGGAGGAGCACATTTCAGAAAACGTGCTCAGCTCGTCGAGAAAATGCGATTTAAGCAATAAAATTAAAAATGCACCTAAAACCTAAACCAAACGTTGCAGGTGGTTATTTCTTCATGCGCAGTGGTAAACGCGGCACTCTCTAGCTGCCAAGAGCACTTTTTACTATGCGCACCCAACCAGAGTGACGGGAGGAGCACATTTCAGAAAACGTGCTCAGCTCGTCGAGAAAATGCGATTTAAGCAATAAAATTAAAAATGCACCTAAAACCTAAACCAAACGTTGCAGGTGGTTATTTCTT